>NC_091787.1:7972500-8597500 GCF_029378745.1 Bos indicus
TCTTAGCCATCTGTCCCTCTGCTTCAGGGCTGTAGCTAGCCTCATGTACAAAAGGCACTGTAGGGGTGAGTCAGCCCGTGTCTGTCTGTCCATCAATCCCACTAGAATAAAACCTCCACAAGGAAGGGACTTCCCTGGTAGTCCAGTGGTTAAGACTCCACACTCCTGATGCAGAAGGCCCAGGTTCGACCCCTGGTCACGGAACTAAATCCCACATGCTACAATGAAGGTAGAAGAACCTGCATGCCGCAACTGTTAACAAGACCCAGCGCAGCCAGAAATAAAATAAATAAGTAAATGTCTACATTAAAAAAAAAACAAACCTGTTACATATACAAGTCTCTCTCAACAATCGAGAATTTCATTATTGTGTAAGACTGAGGACTCCCCAGGTGGTGCTAGTGGTGAAGAACCCGCCTGCCAATGCAGGAGACGTAAGAGACGCAGGTTCGATCCCCGGGTCCAGAAGATCCCCTGGAGGAGGGCATGGCAACCCACTCCAGTACTCTTGCCTGGAGAATCCCATGGACAGAGGAGCCTGGCGGGCTACAGTCAATAGGGTCACAAAGAGTTGGACAGGACTGAAGTGACTTAGCACACACGAGCACTTCAAAAAACAAGATTATGTTCCATTCCTGGGTCACACAGAATAAATGTGGAGAAGCCTCCCTCCCTTGGATCAGTGGCCTTCAGGAGCCGAGGCCAGCAACGGGGGGACTCTTCTCGTGGGCAGGACACCTAACACACAGCAGAGAAGCGCCAAGACACCAGGACTGGCTCTCCTACCTCCCACCGCCACGCTTTCCAAAAGGCCATTTGGCTCCAATGTATCATATGACTTGTTCTTAGAGTTACATTTTAACTGACAAAGTTTAACAACAACTATGACTTATGGCCTTCTAAAATTGGCAGCAGAAAAATGAACTGAGGAAGTAATGGAAAAAACCACAAGTGAAGCTGCTCTGTAATATGCACAATTTCTGTTGTGTTTTTTTTTTTTTCCTTTCTAAGCATGTATATGTGTGTGTGTGTGTTTTCGAATGGTAGAAAATATTTTCCAGATACACTGCCCGGGCATTTCCAAGCATGTATTTATGCCAAGTTTATAAAAAGCAGCTGCAGACAGGGTTGACCGAAAGGATTGCTCTGCTGTCTGGCTTTCAGAAGGTGCTTGGGTCCTAGCTCTGTCATCAGGACACATTCTTACCTCCTAAAACTCTCTCACCTGTGTCCTGCTCCCGAAAGAAGACAAACCTCTTTGGGGGCCCCGTGCCCCAAAGGGACACGGGGCCCCTACTCTCCTAGGCATTCACATCACGCTTTTGTTTTGCAAGGTCCTATAGTGACCTGCGCTTTATCACTTTTAGTCATTTGAAATCCCCACGCAGACACAGAAAGGAAAATGTTCCGAGGTGCATTTCATAAATATATGGACGGCCTGCTTGGAGGGGCAGAACGATGGGGGGCTCATCGGCGTCAGTTTCTGAATTGTTCAGAGCAGACTGTGGAACTGTGTGGCTGAGCCTGTATCAAACTGTCTGCATCTTCTCACATGGACCTGAGACTCTCCAGTCCCCTCCCCTTGGCCCTCAGTGGGTGAAGCCCCCAGCTGCCCAGTGAGAAGCTCCAGCCTCCCCTGCGCCCTGGAGGAGCCTCTCCCTGGAACACCCTGAGCCACTGTCTGCCTGACCCACATCCAGACACTCACTGGCCTGAGGCAGGCCTTATGAGGCACGCCTTAATGAGGATGACCATAACCTGCACCCTCGCTCTCCCGGGGGGTGACTAATTCATTAATCCTGGGAAGGCCCTTTGCAGAGGACAGGCAGGGTATTACTCATGGGACTGAAGGCAGGCACCTGACCCAGTCTGGGCCTGAGTCAGCAGAGAGACCTCCCACCTGCAGGCAGGCTGGGCAAGCTGGCTGGGCTCCCTGCTCAAGGTCAGGGTTGGCCAAGGGGAGGGGTGTGGCCAGCACGCCTCCACGGAGTTTGGGAACCATGTCTCATGGGCGTTTGCATGGTTGAATAAGCCTTCAAATGACTCTGCCAAGAGGCCAGCACACCTTGAGAATATCAGTCAAGACAGGATTTCCTGGTCATTGTTAGGGGAAAATGCTTTTCTCAGAGCGAATTCCTCCCAAGAAATGTTGTTTTCGTCTCCCCTGAGGGGGAAGCGAGCTGAGGCAGCAGCGCCTGGCAGCCTGGGGGACCTGAGATAGGTGGGCAGAGGTGGGGACAGCTATGTTTTCTCTCCTCCAGCTCTTGGTCCTCTCTGTCTGCGCCCTACTCACATCTCACAGGAAGAGGAAATGGCAGCCAGAACTGGGAAGCAAGGGTCAAAATCAGTGCACGAGGGCGAGGGTCGCTCAGGACTGCACCCCGCCTACCCTTGACCCAGTGGAGGGGGTTCTGACACAGCGGCAGCTCAGAAGCCAGGAACAGAAAGCCTTTGAGTGGCCAAGTTGATGCCAAGATTCCACTGCCGAGAGCCCGTTTCCTGCACTCTGCACATTCTTCCCCCGCCCCGTTCCCCCTTCCAGCACCTTCTTCCAGTGACCCTGCTCCACGCTGCCTCTGTGCATGCAGCCCTAGTTTCTTTTTCCTTCTAGAACACAAGTCATGCGACCAGAAGGATTGCAGGCACTTCTGCTTTCTCTTTTAGGCCCCCAGGTCCTTATAAGTCTTTCATGGCCCTTGCCACTTCCCTAGATTGCCTGAAACTCTAGAGGGCCACCCCGCCACCATACACAGAATGATAAAGATGCAAAAACAGGATGGACAGAGGGGACCCTGAGGGCAGAAAAGGAGGCAGTGGGGCTACTCATCTTTGCAGGCAGCCAGGGACGGACAGGGCGGACTGGGTTGGGGGCAGAGCAGCAGGAACAGGCTATGAAATGATTTTGTTCTGTTCTGTTTGGAAGGAGGTGGGTGGAAATGACAGTTTGGAGAGGATTAGAATGAGGGAAAACGGTTGCAGGGGAGGAAGCCTCTTTTCTCCAGTTCTAACAGTGCCATCAAGTGGCTGCGCGAGCAGGCGCAGGGCAGAGGCGCAGGGTAGAGCCTCTGGACAGCCCCCGCGAGCCCTGTGGAGAGAGGAGCTGCGGGACTTTCAAAGGGCGCCCAGCTGAGGACCGGGGGCCGGCCTCCAGCCGCGTAGCCAAACCCTTTCCCTAGAATGGTTTGCAAGGACAGGGCCAAGAGATCTCCCCAAGTGCACCCTTAAAAACCCGTGGAGGGACTTCCCTGGTGGTCCAGTGGCTAAGACTCTGCAGTCCCACTGCAGGGGTCTCGGCTTCAATCCCTGGTCAGGGAATGAGATCCCACATACTCCAACTAAAGATTCCACATGCCATAGGAAGATCAGAGATCCAGTATGCTGCGATGCCACCAAATAATAAATAAACAGAGAAAATATAAATGGTGTTTCCCGAAGGACAAATAAGATGAGCTTCTTTTTAAAAAATAAAATAATCCACATGGATAGGGGCGACCAAGCTTACCAGGTTCCTGCTTCATTTAGCTTCTGCCTACACACACACCGGCGTCATCTGGAGGTGTTATCCCACGAGAGGCACCAAAGCACATTTGCAACCGGAAAAGCGGTCAGTGGCCAGAGCAAGCCTATCTGGGCCATCAGACCCTCGTCCATGTTCAAGGGAGAAGGATGCTGAGCAAGACGAGGCAAGGTGAGCACACCTAGGGAAACCTAATCAGACTAAACTTCCAGCTCAGGGCACAAATCTCCTGGCATTTCACTTAACTGTAGTTGCTTTCTTTTTTTTTTTCTTTTTCAACCCTGTAAATCAAAATCAATTTGGCTTAGAACTCCACAAATTGCTTTCTTTCCAAAGAGAGGCATTTTACTAAAATAGGAGACTTTGCCAGCCGTTGTGTGTTTGGTACCTGGGATCAAGGAGCAAGTGGAATTTCGTAAGAACGTTCCCCCAGGAGTCTGGGCTCTTGATGCTCATCACACCCTGACGCTGAGCTGCTGTGAACCTCCGAGGCGCTAGCTTCTGTGCTCAGCTGCATCCGGCTCTTGTGACCCCATAGACTGTAACCCGCCAGGCTCCTCTGTCCATGGGATTCTCCAGGCATGAATACTGGAGTGGGTTGCCATGCTCTCTTCCAGGGGGTCTTCCCCACTCGGGGATCGAACCCAGCTCTCCTGCATTGCAGGCAGATTCTTCACCGTCTGAGCCTGTTCTATGAAAACAGGAGATACAGTTAGATCCACAGTTTTCAAAACTCACTCCTCAGCACTAACAGAAGGAGATCAATTTGGTGGGACTTTGGTTACCATCTCCTTTACCAGAACAACTCGGCCTCTGTCCATTTTTTTCATCGTTGGCTGCTAGGCAAGATCTTACAGACAAGCAAAAGTTAGGAGAATTCAGCACCACTAAATCAACTTTACAACAAATGCTAAAGGAACTTCTCTAAGCAGGAAACACAAGAGAAGGAAAAAAAAAAAAACTACACAAAATAAACCAAAACATTTAAGGAAATGGTAATAGGATCCTACATATTGATAATTACCTTAAATGTAAAAGGATTAAATGCACAAAAGACAGAATGACTGGGCAGATGAAAACATGTGCCTGGATGCACTTCCACTCACCACATCTCTCTGCTTGGCCCCCGAATCACTTGTAATTATTTTATATTGTTAGTTTAATCATGTTTCCACTATGGCTTGCAACTGTAATGAATTTTTATTTTTTGTCTGGCTATTGATTGTGAAAACTGATAAACATCTTCTACAATTAAAAAAAAAAGATCTTATATGATCAAAGGGTTCCACAGTGCCATAGCCAATTTTTTTAATTTTTCATTTTATTTTACTTTACTTTTTATTTTATTTGGCTGCACCAGTTCTTAATTGTGGGATGCGGAATCTTGTTCTGCAACCTAGGATCAAACCCAGACTCTCCACGTTGGGAGCACAGAGTCCCAGCCACCACCAGAGAAGGACCACCGGAGAATCTCTTCATGGGCACTTGAGGTACTGGCCCGGACCGCAGTTCTCGTGACGCCCCACCACGCCGGCAGACGCCCTAACACCACGTCTTTACGCCGTCACTGCACACCCAGATGACGACTACCCGAGAGATGGACAGCTGTCCCAGGTGACTCAATCCGGTTCTTCCTCCCCAGAATTTAAGAGTGGGTCAGACTGGGTCCAAGTCAGTCTCCCTTCAGAGCTGAAGTGGCCAACAGGGAATGGGTGTCTGGGATTAGGGGAGGAAGGAGCCCTGAGCAGCTTTCCACTCCCCATGGGGTTCCCCCAACCCCCTCCCCCCATGTCCCCCTTCAGTAAACAATGTTGCCTGTTAAAAGCTGCCCTGTTCCCCTTCAGTAAATGTCCCCTATTAAAAGCTTTAAAAGCTCTAGACAGGATCCTCTAAAAGCTTCTTCCTGTCTCTAAGAAAAAGCGAGATCACCCAGCCCAGTGCAATACACCTCATCTCCCTGGAGCCACATTCTGGTTTTTCTTTTTTTCTTTTTTAAGTGCAGTTTCTGGGACTTCCCTGGTGGTCCAGTGGTTAAGATTCTGTGCTTCAACGGCAGGAGGCACAGGTTCGATTCCTGGTCAGGGAGCTAAGATTCCGCATGCCGCAAGACAAAGCAAAAAAAAAGGGGGGGGGGGCAGTTTCTAAATAGACTTTGTAATTTTATGAACTAAAATGTTTACTGCAGTAGGCATATAATGACTCAGTACAAAGCAACATTATCATTGCCTCTGTGATTAGTATATTCAAAAGTCATTTATAAATCAATCATTTTTCTGCTGCTATACATTTGAATTTCAAAAACATTTTGTTGTTCTTCTGTTCTCAGACCACATTACCGGTAACACATTTCAAAATTTATTAGTCCTGAAATCTTCCATCCAAGGACTTATGTATCTATAAATATGCTAATTCATTCATTCATCCATTTTCTTAGATGAATTTACCAAGACGAAATTCAAGATGAGTTTACTCTGAGATTTACCAAAGAAATAGGTGGCAAAAATCTCTTCAGTTGGAGCTTATAGGGTAGAAATGAAATAATGTCATTTTCAGCAACATGGATGCACCTAGAGATTATTATACTAAGTCAGTCAGACAAAGACAAATACCATATGACATCACTTGTATGTGGAATCTTTTATCTTAAAAATGATAAAAATAAACTTATTTACAAAACAGAAACAGAATAACATGTTGTGGTCCATGCGCAGGTTGGAAAAGAATTTCCAGACATGAGGCAGAATGAGACAGAAATTAAGTTTATGAGAGGGAGATGCTCTGAGAACAGCAGGCCAGCTCAAGGGAGAACAACATTGAACCAGGGTCCTTAGTCCACTTTTATACCCCGGGTACAAGGAGTGGGATAGGGGTCTTGCGGGTCATTTGCTGGTTAGAGGAGGCATGTATACTGGGTCAGGGAAGAGGAGGGCAGATACCGTCTCCCTGTGGGGTGGGCGGGGAGATGGGTTATACTGTTTCATAATAGTTACAGCACGGGGGGAAGGATGATAAGGGTCAGGTTTTTCTGTTCCTGCATTCTAAGACCCTCCTTGGTTTCATCTGCTCTTTCATCCTTGGGTCACCACATAACAGACTTTAAAAATAAACTTATGGTCACCAAAGGGAAATGTGGGGGGAAAGGATAAATTTAGGAGTTTTGGATTAACATTTACACACTACTATATATAAAAATGAGAATCCCATGAACAGTATGAAAAGGCAAAATGATAGGATAATGAAAGAGGAACTCCCCAGGTCGATAGGTGCCCAATATGCTACTGGAGATCAGTGGAGAAATAACTCCAGAAAGAATGGAGCCAAAGCAAAAACAATACCCAGCTGTGGATGTGACTGATGATAGAAGCAAGGTCCGATGCTGTAAAGAGCAATATTGCATAGGAACCTGGAATGTCAGGGCCATGAATCAAGGCACATTGGAAGTGGTCAAACAAGAGATGGCAAGAGTGAATGTCGACATTCTAGGAATCAGCGAACTCAAATGGACTGGAATGGGTGAATTTAACTAAGATGACCATTATATCTACTACTGCAGGCAGGAATCCCTTAGAAGAAATGGAGTAGCCATCATGGTCAACAAAAGAGTCCGAAATGCAGTACTTGGATGCAATCTCAAAAACGACAGAATGATCTCTGTTAGTTTCCAAGGCAAACCATTCAATATCACAGTAATCCAAGTCTATGCCCCAAGCAGTAACGCTGAAGAAGCTGAAGTTGAATGGTTCTATGAAGACCTACAAGACCTTTTAGAACTAACACCCAAAAAGAATGTCCTTTTCATTATAGGGGACTAGAATGCAAAAGTAGGAAGACAAGAAACACCTGGAGTAACAGGCAAATTTGGCCTTGGAATACGGAATGAAGCAGGGCAAAGGCTAACAGAATTTTGCCAAGAGAACGCACTGGTCATAGCAAACACCCTCTTCCAACAACACAAGAGAAGACTCTACACATGGACATCACCAGATGGTCAACACCGAAATCAGACTGACTATATTCTTTGCAGCCAAAGATGGAGAAGCTCTATACAGTCTGCAAAAACAAGACCAGGAGCTGACTGTGGCTCAGATCATGAGCTCCTTATTGCAAAATCAGACTTAAATTGAAGAAAGTAGGGAAAACCACTAGACCATTCAGGTATGACCTAAATCAAATCCCTTATGATTATACAGTGGAAGTGACAAATAGATTTAAGGGACTAGATCTGATAGATAGAGTGCCTGATGAACTATGGACGGAGGTTTGTGACATTGTACAGGAGACAGGGATCAAGACCATCCCCATGGAAAAGAAATGCAAAAAAGCAAAATGGCTGTCTGGGGAGGCCTTACAAATAGCTGTGAAAAGAAGAGAAGCGAAAAGCAAAGGAGAAAAGGAAAGATATAAGCATCTGAATGTAGAGTTCTAAAGAATAGCAAGAAGAGATAAGAAAGCCTTCCTCAGCAATCAATGCAAAGAAATAGAGGAAAACAACAGAATGGGAAAGACTAGAGATCTCTTCAAGAAAATTAGAGATACCAAGGGAACATTTCATGCAAAGATGGGCTCGATAAAGGACAGAAATGGTATGGACCTACCAGAAGCAGAAGATATTAAGAAGAGGTGGCAAGAATACACAGAAGAACTGTACAAAAAAGATCTTCACGACCCAGATAATCACGATGGTATGATCACTCACCTAGAGCCAGACATCCTGGAATGTGAAATCAAGAGGGCCTTAGAAAGCATTACTACGAACAAAGCTAGTGGAGGTGATGGAATTTCAGTTGAGTATTCCAAATCCTGAAAGATGATGCTGTGAAAGTGCTGCATTCAATATGCCAGCAAATTTGGAAAACTCAGCAGTGGCCACAGGACTGGAAAAGGTCAGTTTTCATTCCAATCCCAAAGAAAGGCAATGCCAAAGAAAGCTCAAACTACCGCACAATTGCATTCATCTCACACGCTAGTAAAGTAATGCTCAAAATTCTCCAAGCCAGGCTTCAGCAATACGTGAACTGTGAACTTCCAGATGTTCAAGCTGGTTTTAGAAAAGGCAGAGGAACCAGAGATCAAATTGCCAACATCCGCTGGATCATGGAAAAAGCAAGAGAGTTCCAGAAAAACATCTATTTCTGCTTTATTGACTATGCCAAAGCCTTTGACTGTGTGGATCACAATAAGCTGTGGGAAATTCTGAAAGAGATGGGAATACCAGACCACCTGACCTGCCTCTTGAGAAACCTATATGCAGGTCAGGAAGCAACAATTAGAACTGGACATGGAACAACAGACTGGTTCCAAATAGGAAAAGGAGTACGTCAAGGCTGTATACTGTCACCCTGCTTATTTAACTTCTATGCAGAGTACATCATGAGAAACGCTGGGCTAGAAGAAGCACAAGCTGGAATCAAGATTGCTGGGAGAAATATCAATAACCTCACATATGCAGATGACACCACCCTTATGGCAGAAAGTGAAGAGGAACTAAAGAGCCTCTTGTTGAAAGTGAAAGAGGAGAGTGAAAAAGTTGGCTTAAAGCTCAACATTCAGAAAACGAAGATCATGGCATCTGGTTCCATCACTTCATGGGAAATAGATGGGGAAACAGTGGAAACAGTGTCAGACTTTATTTTGGGGGGCTCCAAAATGCAGATGGTGACTGCAGCCATGAAATTAAAGATGCTTACTACTTGGAAGAAAAGTTATGACCAACCTAGATAGCATATTGAAAAGCAGAGACATTACTTTGCCAACAAAGGTCCGTCTAGTCAAAGCTATGGTTTTTCCAGTGGTCATGTATGGATGTGAGAGTTGGACTGTGAATAAAGTTGAGTGCCGAAGAATTGATGCTTTTGAACTGTGGTGTTGGAGAAGACTCTTGAGAGTCCCTTGGACTGCAAGGAGATCCAACCAGTCCATTCTGAAGGATATCAGCCCTGGGTGTTCTTTGGAAGGAATGATGCTAAAGCTCAAACTCCAGTACTTTGGCCACCTCATGCGAAGAGTTGACTCATTGGAAAAGACTCTGATGCTGGGAGGGATTGGGGGCAAGAGGAGAAAGGGACGACAGAGGATGAGATGGCTGGATGGCATCACTGACTCGATGGACATGAGTTTGAGTAAACTCCGGGAGATGGTGATAGACAGGGAGGCCTGGCATGCTGTGATTCATGGGGTCGCAAGGAGTTGGACACGACTGAGTGACTGAACTGACTGATACATAAAATTGGAGAAGGCAATGGCAACCCACTCCAGTACTCTTGCCTGGAAAATCCCATGGACAGAGGAGCCTGGTGGGCTGCAGTCCATCAGGTCGCCAAGAGTTGGACACGACTGAGTGACTTCACTTTCACTTTTCACTTTCATGCATTGGAGGAGGAAATGGCAACCCACTCCAGTGTTCTTGCCTGGAGAATCCCAGGGACGGGGGAGCCTGGTGGGCTGCCATCTATGCACAGAGTCAGATACGACTGAAGCAACTTAGCAGCAGCAGCAGCAGCATATATAAAATAGATAGCCAACAAGGACTTAGTGTATAATACAGGGAACTCCACTCAATATTCTGCAATAACCTAAATAGGAAGAGAATCAGAAAAAGAGTGGATGTATGTGTATGTATAACGGATTGACCTTGCTGTACACCTGAAACTAACACAACTCTGTAAATCAACTATACTCCAATATAAAATAAAAATTAAATCAAAAAAAAAAATAAGAGGGAGTTCCCTGGTGGTCCATGGCTAAGACTCCACACTCCCAATACCGGGTTCTGGGTTCAACCCCTGATCGAGGAACTAGATCCCACATGCCACAGCTAAGACCCAGCACAACCAAATAAGTACATACATACATACATGAAATAAATAAATTTTAAACTTTTAAAAAATGTGTTGGATTCAAAAAGTAAGAAAAAATCTAAAAACAGAGCTGACAGGGTATATAATATGAAGAAATCATCATTTTAAGTGCTGTGCTGTTGTTCAGTCAGTAACTCATGTCCAACTCTTTGCGACCTCACAGACTGCAGCTGTGAGGCTTCCCTGTCCTTCATCGTCTCCCAGAGTTTGCTCAAATTCATTTCCATTGAGTTAGTGATGTCATCCAACCGCTTCGTTCTCTGTTACTCTCTTCTTCTGCCTTCAATCTTCCCCAGCATCAGGGTCTTCCCCAACGTGTCGGCTCTTCGAATCCGGTGGCCAAAGTATTGGAGTTTCAGCTTCAGCATCAGTGAAGCTGATGTTATTCTGAATATGATATATATTATATATACATATAATATATAGATATATATCCAGTGAATATTCAGGGATGATTTCCTTCAGGATTGACTGGTTTGATCTCCTTGCTGTCCAAGGGACTCTCAAGAGTCTTCTCCAGCACCACAGTTCGAAAGAATCAATTCTTCAGTGCTCAGTCATTTTTTTATGGTCCAACCCTCATATCCGTACATGACTACTGGAAAAACCATAGCTTTGACTATAACTTTAAGTCAGTATTTTGTAAATTAGGTCTTCTTATGCTACAGAAGACCTGTGTCTTCCTCCACAACAGATCAAAAACTCATGTAACGTCAATTTGTAAAAAGGCTTTCAAGGAGCACATGTATTTGTCAAACTCTGGGTCACAACCTAATGTGGACCCTAAAATCCATTGAGTCGATAGGAATGAGCATTTTATATATTTTTTAATTTAAATGTGTCTCATGAAATAAGGCGAAGTACTGTTATGGAAAACCTGATTTCAGCGCAGCGTGTTGATGCCAAATGCACCTCTCACTGTGGGCTGGGGGTGGAGGATGGGGCAGGTGGCCAGAGGGATTGGCAGGCTTGAAAGCCCTGCTCACTTTTGGTCCAGCTGATGCTTGGCCTGGATGACTGAAGCTGTCCGGTAGCCATGGTTCAGTCCTCTGACATTATTCGTGGAACTTACAGCCAGACGGCAGCCTGTGGGAGACGCTATGGACATGCCATCGCAGAGAATCTAGTTGATAAGTGATGTTTTGGTTTACATGGTACAAAAACAACACTTTACCTGATTTTATTCTTCAAAAGTGTGATGGAACCTCAGTTTTGTTTGGGGCTCAATACAGGGCAGACCCTTACCACTGAAGACCTGGCACCGGGAGCTGGGCCTCACCTGCTGCTGCTGCTAAGTCACTTCAGTCGTGTCCGACTCTGTGCGACCCCATAGACAGCAGCCCACCAGGCTCCCCCGTCCCTGGGATTCTCCAGGCAAGAACACTGGAGCGGGTTGCCATTTCCTTCCCCAATGCATGAAAGTGAAAAGTGAAAGTGAAGTCGCTCAGTCGTGTCCTACCCTCAGCGACCCCATGGACTGCAGCCTACCAGGCTCCTCCGTCCATGGGATTTTCCAGGCAGAAGTGCTGGAGTGGGGTGCCATTGCCTTCTCCGGGGCCTCACTTGAGAACTTATTAAAAAGACTTCCAAGCCCCATTCCAACTTAATAAATAAGAATCTGCATTTTAACAAGGGCCTGGAGATTTGTGCATACATCTAATTTTTTTTTTTTTTTTTTTTTTACTTTTGGCCTTACCAAGAGGCATGTGGGATCTTAGTTCCCTGACCAGGGATGGAACCCAACCCCTGTGTTGAAAGCACAGTCTTACCCCCCAGACTGCTAAGGAAGCCCCCCGTGCATGCAGTTAAAGTTTGAGGAGTTCTGATTTGGAAATACTGGTCCCCTTTAACTGACACTCAGCTTTGGTAGAATTTTCACTGGTCCATGTAAAAATGTCAGTGTGAAATTTGTCCTTTGTTGGCAAGAACTGGGTTTCACTCCGATTTTATCCCCTTCCTACTACGTTTTAGGCATCACAAGTGCTTTAGGAAATGAAGGCGGTTGTGATGGTGGATGTAGTTCTAGTTTGTTTCATGTGTTTAGCAGACAAAAATAAAACTTGGGTAACGAGGCCTGCCTTTTTGTCATCATTTTTCCTACCCCATGAACCCAAGGTGGCGCTAGTGGTAAAGAATCTGCCTGCCAGGGCAGGAGACACAAGAGATACTGGTTCGATCCCTGGGTAGGGAAGATCCCCTGGAGAGGAAATGGCACCCCACTCCAGTATTCTTGCCTGGGACACCCCAAGAACAGAGGAGCGTGGCGAGCTACATTTCATGGGGTCACAAAGATTCAGACAAGACTGAGTGACTAAGTACAGTACAAGAACCATGAGGGGCTTCTCAGGTGGCGCTAATGGTAAAGAACCCACCTACCAACGCAGGAGATAACAAGAGATGCAGGTGATATAAGAGGTGAAGTTTTGAGTCCTGGGTCAAGAAGATCCCCTGGAGGAGGGCACGGCAATCCACTCCAGTATTCTTGCCTGGAGAATCCCGCAGACAGGGAGCCTGGCGAGCTTCAGTCCAGGGGGTTGCAAGAGTCGAACTCCACTTGGCATCTAAAGCACCACCACCAAGAACCATCGGAAGACGACGCCTACGTGGCCCGAGACCCAAACGTGTCCAGGCTTGCTTTCTCTGACATCCTCTCCTGAAGTATGGAGGGCCTCTTATGAGCAGGAACCAGGGAGAAGGTGACGAAATCACGCCCCTGGGTAATAGGAGTGACTTTCCTGAAAAAGTGGAACATTAAGATTCTAGGGTCCTTGAGAAAAACAAAAGGAGGGACTGGCCTAGTGAGAAGGAGAGAAGCCCGAAAGGCAGGCAGAGCCTGCACAAGGCGGGAGCGGCCACGACCCCAGGGCGGAAGCCCACGTCCCAGAAAAGACTGAGCTCCCCGCATCCGGACAAGGCAGGCAGGCCCGCCCTCCCCCCTGCCCCTCCCCCCGCCCCCTGCGCGCCCCCCGCCCCGCCCCGCCCCGCCCCAGTCCTGGGATTCTCGGCATTCCAGAGCCCACCAAATAACAATGGCAGTGTTTGTGGCATCTCAGATCAAGCTTGGAAACTTTTAAATGTCAAAATGAATGATGTGAAAGACTTGTGGGAGCAGCCAAGAGGGAAAAGCTGAGCTGAGAAAACCGAGAGCCCAGGGGCGCCAGAGGGGCCACTGGTTAACACGTCTGCAGGGCTCCAGCATCTTTTAATAAAAGGGATACTCAGAAGCAGAGAAACATCTTGAGCTGTCACGAGAGCCAGTGATATGGCAAAAACGAGATTTATGCGGTCCCGGCGGGGATAGCTGGGCGCATGTTACTGATTCACAGAAGATTTACTGTCTGGGCCTGGGGACGGGCAGGAGCTGCTGATCTGCACCAAGGATATGACAGAGCAAGGAGCCCCATCGCCCCAGCTGACCCAGGCCTGGGGTCCCGACCTGAGGACACCCCAGCCTCGCTCAGAGCAGGGGGCCCCATGACTGTAGTTCCCCACGTGGAAGGCCAGATTTGTCACCCGATTCCACCACCCACATCGGCCCCTCCAGAGAACAAGGGCCACTCTGGCCTCTCAGAGCCCTTCATCCCCTGGGTGGAGGTGCCCTGTGGACCACAGCGGGGAAGCCAGGGCTCCAGCCCCACTCTGCCTGCCTCCCTGGTCAGAGAATTAGATTCCTCATGCCTCAACTAAGACCAAGAGCAGCCAAATAAATATTAAGTATTAAAAAGCAGCAGAAGAAGCAACCACAGCAGAGTAGACCCTCCGGAGCAAAGCCACAGAGAGCGGGGACCACCCGCTTCTGGCTCTCAGGAAGTCATGGGACCCCACCTAGGAGAAGCAATATGGCAAACGAATCGTTCCAATGCATGTGGCCTGGGGATGAGTTTCCAAGGAAGAGGGGTTGAACACTCTTTCAGAATATAAGCTGAGCTCGGTTCAGTTGCTTGCCCTGAGTAAGGTCCACGGCCTGTCTCTCCACGGCCCAGACCCACATGCGGCCAAATCCACAGACCTCTGGCTCTCCCAAAGTCAGGTTTCCCAATGAATTCACTGAAAAGTCATCTTAGCATAGAACAACATGAGGAGTGAGATGAGGATACATTTTATTCTACAGGGTCTGGTATTTAGCACTCATGGGTGACTGGCAGGCTGGCAGCCCTCAGCTGCCTGCAAGAGACGGGTCCATCCCCTGAACAAGCCTGAGTGCAGGGGTACCACCTGGCCCCCCCCAGACCACAGGTCAGCAGATGACAGCATCTTCATGATGGGAGGCTCAGCGTCTAGCACAGTCAGTGTGAGTAGGGAATGGATGGGTAAGGCGGACACAGGCCCCTCGTTAGGCCTGAGACAATGAAAGAGGTGGGCAAGTTATCCTGCCCTGGGGCAGAGAGCAGATCTCCAAAGAGGAGAGCATAGGCTCGGGAGCCCCACCTCCCTCACCCCCCATGACCCCCTGCTGGGGGACCAGCCTATGATGCCTGAATTTATCTGGGGTTCTCCAGCAGCAGGTAGACAAGTGGGACGAGCCCAGGACCAGGTGAGCCTCGGTCTGCTGCTCACACTCACCTAGCCTCAGAGAACAAGCCCCACATTGTGTACCAGCTGCCACATCTGTAAAATGAGGACAACAGCACCCAGCAGGTGCCCAGGACTTCGGAGACAACATCACCATAGGGAAAGCCCGCCGCACAGCTTCCTGCATACAACAGGTGCTCAGTAAGTGTTCATCACTGCACTGCCTGGCGGTCCAGTGGTTAAGAATCTGCCTACCGATGCGGGAGACACAAGTTCCATTTCTGGGGAAGATCCCACCTGCCGTGGAACAACTAAGCCCGTGCGCTGCAACCACTGAACCTGTGCTCTGGACCCGGGAGCTGCAACCACGGGAGCCCCAGTGCCCTGTGCTCCACGACCAGAGACGGCCCCGCAGGGAGCAGCCTGAGAATCGCAACAAAGAGTAGCCCCTGTCACGGCAACTAGAGAAAGCCCTCTAAGCGATGAAGACCCAGGGCACCCAAAAATAAAGTTTAATTAATGAATTACTAGCGGCTCAAGGTGGTTTCTCCAGTGAAGTGATGCTGACATGTCTTGCTTGAAAGAGCGCCCCTGGAGCCTCAGGGACACTCAGTCAGCACCTGTGAGTTCACCGCAGGAGGTGGGGGGGCTATGTGAGGGAGAGGGGGTGACCTCGGGTGGTCTGAGGAGGGGGTGGAGGCAGGGACCCTGCCAGGGAGCAGAGAACACAGGAGGCTTCCTCCGGCCCCCTCGCCATCCGTCCTGCCCAGAGCAGATGAGGAGAGGGGGCAGGGGTCGCCCACCTCGGGTCCAGCCCCCACCCACCCCATGTCCTGGTTCCTCAGGGACATGCCCCCCACTTCCCGAGAGCTCCCCCCTTATTGTGGGCACTCAGGAGTGCAGGGCCCTGATCTTTACAGAACCACTGCCACACGCTGGCAGATGCAAGGAAGTCAGCCCAGCGCCTGGAGGACAGCCCCACGTGTCCGCTGTTTACAGGACGTGAAGTCCAAGCAGGGCGGAGGCCAGGCCTGCGGGGAGCAGGAGTCACACGTCAGCAGGAAGGTCACTGTCAGGGGCAAGGCAGAGCGGCCCCCTGCGGGACCAGGACTCCAAGGCCTGCCCCTGAGGAAGGAGACTTGAAGGCAGGACTGTGTGGCCCAGCGGGAGGTTCTGATGGGCAAAGTGGGGAAGAAGCTGCCAACAGCCATGGAGACTTCCAGAAAGACTTGGGTCCCTGCTGGGAAGCAGAGCGGACCCTCCACAACGCCCAGCTCCCTTGTCTCAGGGTGGACTTCCACAACTGGCCCAAAGGGCCCACCATCAACACCGAGGGGAGCCCCACGCTCCCGCCGTGCTGACCGGCGCCAGGGCCACCCCTGAGGAATCCCCTCTGCAGCCCCGCCCTTCTGTCCAGCCCCACCGTAGGGAGCCCACATCCGATCAGAGCTGGGCTGCTCAGCATCCCTGCCCACGAACCCGACTTGCTGAGAGATGTGGGCTCTCCCTAGAGGACCAACAGACAGCGTGTGAACTTGAAGCTGTGAGCGGTCCTGCCATCCTCGCCGGAGACTGTGGAACCAGTGACAGGCCGGAACAAAGCTGGTGCAAGCATGAGAGCTGAGGGGTGGATACTGCTCAGCCATAAGAATGAAATAATGCGTTTTGTATCAACATGGATGGCCCTAGAGATTATCATACCAAGTGAAGTAAGACAGAGAAAGACAAATACCATACAATATCACTGATATGTGGATGCTAAAAAAAAATTATACAAACAAACTCATTTACAAAACAGAAATAGATTCACAGCCATAGAAAACAAACTTATGGTTACCACTGATAGGGGGATAAATTAGGAGTTTGGGATTAACAGATACACACTACTATATATAAAGCAGGTAAACAATAAGGACCTACTGTACAGCATGGGTAACAATAACCAATATCTTATAATAATCTATAATGGAAAAGAATCTGAAAAAGAATATATATATGTGTATATACATGCATAACAGAATCGCTTTGTTGTATACCTGAAAGTAATACAATGCTATGCTAAGTCACTTCAGTCGTGTCCGACTCTGTGTGACCCCATAGAAGGCAGCCCACCAGGCTCCCCCGTCCCTGGGATTCTCCAGGCAAGAACACTGGAGTGGGTTGCCATTTCCTTCTCCAGTGCATGAAAGTGAAAAGTGAAAGTGAAGTCGCTCAGTCGTGTCCGAGTCTTCGTGACCCCATGGACTGCAGCCTACCAGGCTCCTCCGTCCATGGGATTTTCCAGGCAAGAGTACTGGAGTGGGGTGCCATTGCCTTCTCCAAAGTAATACAATATTGTAAATCAACTATACTTCAAGTTTTTAAAAAATTAGCCGAGACAGAGAACAAAAATTGATAGAAACACTTCTACCTCCACCCCCATCTCTGTGAGCTTTCTGACGTTTTCCCAAGAAACTCCTTTTTCCACTTACGTTAACCAGGTTTGATTTTTGATGTTCACAGAGAAAAACTCAGACAAGTCAAGCACGTTACCACACTGGAGTCCCATAACAAGCTCCCACAACAAGCCTGCATGGACAATACTATTTTTTGCATCTCACACATAAGCAAATGAAGGCAAGGTCTCCAGAGCTCAGATCTGCTCCTAGACCTTCTGTCTCCAAAGCCTGCTGTCCTCCGTGTGGGACTAAGGGCCTCTCTGCCGCCACCTTGCCTCAAGCATAAAGTAAAGAGACTGCAGCTGAGATCATAGTCACGCCCGCCGTAGGACGCAGCCGTGGTGAAGGAAGCCAGCAGGGGGGGAGAATGGTCCAGAAGGCCCACAGCTGCTGGAGGGAAGTGGCCGTGAGCCAGCAGTTCGTCTCACAGTGGTGACCCTCGAATCTTCCTTGTCCGTCCCTTAGCTCCTGTGCACGTTTCTCTCTTGGCCCTGAGCTCATGTGACTACGATCATCTGCTTCTGTTCCGTTTCTCCAGCTGGGCTCTGAGCTCCGTGGAGGAGAGAGACCACTTGCTGCATGTCTTGGGTACAAGCGAGGCTTCTCTAAATGTTTGTTAAGGGAGTAAAACAAGGAGTGACGTACATGAGATCAGATCGGAGCAGATCAGTCGCTCAGTCGTGTCCGACTCTGCGACCCCATGAATCCCAGCACGCCAGGCCTCCCTGTCCATCACCAACTCCTCGAGTTCACTGAGACTCACGTCCATCAAGTCAGTGATGCCATCCAGCCATCTCATCCTCTGTCGTCCCCTTCTCCTCCTGCCCCCAATCCCTCCCAGCATCAGAGTCTTTTCCAACGAGTCAACTCTTCGCATGAGGTGGTCAAAGTACTGGAGTTTCAGCTTTAGCATCAGTCCTTCCAAAGGAATCCCAGGGCTGATCTCCTTCAGAATGGACTGGTTGGATCTCCTTGCAGTCCAAGGGACTCTCAAGAATCTTCTCCATCACCACAGTTCAAAAGCATCAATTCTTCAGCGCTCAGCCTTCTTCACAGTCCAACTCTCACATCCATACATGACCACAGGAAAAACCATAGCCTTGACTAGACGGACCTTTGTTGGCAAAGTAATGTCTCTGCTTTTGAATATGCTATCTAGGTTGGTCATAGCTTTCCTTCCAAGGAGTAAGTGTCTTTTAATTTCATGGCTGCAGTCACCATCTGTAGTGATTTTGGAGCCCAGAAAAATAAAGTCTGACACTGTTTCCACTGTTTCCCCATCTATTTCCCATGAAGTGATGGGACCAGATGCCATGATCTTCGTTTTCTGAATGTTGAGCTTTAAGCCAACTTTTTCACTCTCTTCTTTCACTTTCATCAAGAGGCTTTTGAGTTCCTCTTCACTTTCTGCCATAAGGGTGGTGTCATCTGCATATCTGAGGTTATTGATATTTCTCCCGGCAATCTTGATTCCAGCTTGTGCTTCTTCCAGTCCAGCGTTTCTCATGATGTACTCTGCATATAAGTTAAATAAACAGGGTGACGATATACAGCCTTGACGTACTCCTTTTCCTATTTGGAACCAGTCTGTTGTTCCATGTCCAGTTCTAATTGTTGCTTCCTGACCTGCATACAAATTTCTCAAGAGGCAGATCAGGTGGTCTGGTATTCCCATCTCTTTCAGAATTTTCCACAGTTTATTATGATCCACACAGTCAAAGGCTTTGGCATAGTCAATAAAGCAGAAATAGATGCTTTTCTGGAACTCTCTTGCTTTTTCCATGATCCAGCGGATGTTGGCAATTCGATCTCTGGTTCCTCTGCCTTTTCTAAAACCAGCTTGAACATCATGAAGTTCATGGTTCACATATTGCTGAAGCCGGGCTTGGAGAATTTTGAGCATTAGAGGTCTATTAATATGTGTATGTGTGCTCAGCCGCATCCAACTCTGCGAGCCCATGTACTGTAGCCCGCAAGGCTCCTCTGACCATGGGATTTTTCAGGCTAGCATACTGGTGTGGGTTGCCGTTTCCTCCTTCAGGGGATCTTTCCAAACCAGGGATTGAAACTGACTGATCTCCTGAGTCTCCTACATTGGCAGCAGATTCGTTACCTCTGAGCCACCTTTGTACTCAGGGAATTAAATCGGTGATGAAGGTGCAGTACCTAAATTTGGCACTAGATGGAACCCAAGCACACCAAGAAGATGCTTCTGAGACATCTTCAGAAGGTTTGGGTTTTGGGGTTGTTTTTTTTTTTTTTTTTTTTCCTTTTTTGATGTATTCCTTTCTTTTCTTTTTTAAAATAAATCATTCGTTTATTTACGGCTGCACTGGCTTTTTGCTACTGTGCACTGGCTTTCTGTTACTGTGCACAGGCTTTCTCTAGTCGTGGCAAGCGGGGGCTGATCTCTAATTGTGTGGGGGGCTTCTCACTGCAGTCATTCCTCTTGGCGAAGAGCATGGGCTCTAGGTGCCTGGGCTTCAGCAGCTGCGGCTAACAGGCTCTAGAGCACTGGCTCAGTAGTTGTGGCACATAAGCTTAGCTGTCCTGCCAGATGTGGGATCTTTCCAGACCAGGAATCAAACCCATGTCCCCTGCACTGGCAGATGAATTCTTCACCACTAAGCCACCAGGGAAGCCTGGTCCACGGATTTTAAAGAAGACTGTGGCAGGTCCCCTTAACTGAATAGCAGTAAGCTTGCACAAATGATCCAGTCTCAGTAGGACATACTGTATTAATTAATCTCCAGAGAAACAGAACCAATAGGCTATGTATAGAAATGGATTTATTATAAGAAACTGGCTCCTGCAACTATGGAGGTTGACAAGTCCAAAATCTGCAATGTGGGCTGACAAGCTGAAGACCCAGGAGAGCCAAAGGTGCAGATGAATTTCAAAGGCCATCAACTGAGGACTTGCCTGGTAGTCCAGAGGCTAAGACTCCATGCTCTCAATGCAGGGGGCCCGGGTTCCAGCCCTGGTCAGGGAACTAGGTCCCACATGCTGCAACTGAGGTTACATGCCACAACTAAAAGAGCCTGCATATCACAACTAAGACCTGAAGGAGCTACATAAATAAATATATGTACATTTAAAGCCACCAGATGGACATTCCTTCCAGCTCAGGGAGTCAGGTCTTCTTGTTCTATCCAGGACTTCAGCTGATTGGGTGTGGCCCACCCACATTAGAGAGGGCAATCTGCTTTACTCAAAGTTCACCCATTTAAATGCTAATCTCATCCGAAAACACCTTCCAACTGACACATACCATTGATCACCACATGATAGCCTTTGAGCTGTTGGTCCAGAGTGGCTGTGACCTTGCATGGAGACCTGCCTCTGTCTTAATGAATGCAAGGGGCTAGAATAAAGACCTGGTTCCTCTCCTCCCCAAATCCAAAGTTTAGATTGATCAATGTGTTTTTCCTGCAGGGACCCTACCCCTCTGGAGAAAGCAATGCACGGAATATGAACCATGACAGTGGTTATAAGCTAACTTTCTGGGGGCACCATCCTAACCTATGGGGCTTGAGTATACTGTTTGAAAAATTTTAGTCAAGGTTTAAGAATTGGTTGATAATCCCTAAAAGCCTGTGAATTGATTGTAAGAAATTTAATTGGAGATGAGTAAGTGGGAAGAAGGAGGAGAAAGTTCACTCTCTCAGCTGTTCAAAGCTAAAACCCCCAGCTAGGAAAGCCCTATGAGCAAATTCACTAAATGGAGTCATGCTTACCTTCCTATTGTCAACTGGAAACATTTGCTTGTTTAGAGGATGTCTCTTGCGTTCAGTGTGATTGTTACAACCTCTCTACTAAAGGAAAGTGCAGGGTGGAGACCCAGGCTCAGCAGTTTCATAAATGACCCAGTGTTAGGTGAGACACAGACTTGCTTTAGCTGCAAAATTATTTTTTTTCACCATAAAACTGCAAATGTTTCTGCCATCAGTAAAATCACTCATGATTCTCTGTATTGGTATTTTTAAACAACCCTTCTCAGGAAAAACTGGTGTTTATACATTGTCAGCACAATAAAAGATATTTTATTTAAAGTGAAAATTTCCCATTTGCAATAGACTCATTAAAAATCACTGGGGTAAAAATCCATGTTAAATCAAATGAGATAAACTCTACTTTGCAATCCAGTTTTTAAAATAAGACTTCTGACAGATACCATTAGTGAGCTAGTGGGCTTCTGTCTTGAAAGAAAGCCACTGTGTCCTGTCCCTTGGTCCACCTGGGTGAGAATGAAGGGACAGGACAGCAGAGACAAGGTTCTGGATGGTGGGGATGCCCTTCTATCACAACACACAACCTAGGCGTGGTGTTATTAGGTCTTATCTGATCCCCCAAGAAAAGACTGAAATACACTGTGGAAAACAGGAGGGAGTTTCCTCAGAAAACTAAAAATAGAATTGCCATTTGTTGTTTGTTGTTCAGCCGCTCAGTTCAGTTCAGTTGCTCAGTCATGTCCGACTCTTTGCGACCCCATGAATCGCAGCATGCCAGGCCTCCCTGTCCATCACCAACTCCCAGAGTTCACCCAAACTCATGTCCATCGAGTCGGTGATGCCATCCAGCCATCTCATCCTCTGTCGTCCCCTTCTCCTCCTGCCTCCAATCCCTCCCAGCAGCAGAGTCTTTTCCAATGAGTCAACTTTTCGCATGAGGTGGCTAAAGTACTGGAGTTTCAGCTTCAGCATCAGTCCTTCCAATGAACACCCAGGGCTGATCTCCTTCAGAATGGACTGGTTGGATCTCCTTGCAGTCCAAGGGACTCTCAAGAGTCTTCTCCAACACCACAGTTCAAAAGCATCAATTCTTTGGCGCTCAGCTTTCTTCACAGTCCAACTCTCACATCCATAGATGACCACTGGAAAAACCATAGCCTTGATTAGACGGACCTTTGTTGGCAAAGTAATGTCTCTGCTTTTGAATATGGATGTGTCCAACTCTTTGTGACCCCAGGGACTGCAGCATGCCAGGCTTCCCTGTCCTTCACCATTCCCAGAGTTTGCCCAAATTTATGTCCACTGAATTGCCATATAATCCAGCAATCCCACTCCTGGGCATATATCCAGAGAAAAGATACAGAATTCGAAGAGATACATGCACCCCAATGTTCACTGCAATAGCCAAGACATGGAAGTAACTTAAGTGTCTATCAACAGAGGACTGGATAAAGAAGGGGTACATGTAGACATGGAACACTGCTGCTGCTGCTAAGTCGCTTCAGTCGTGTCCGACTCTGTGCGACCCCATAGACGGCAGCCCACCAGGCTCCCCCGTCCCTGGGATTCTCCAGGCAAGAACACTGGAGTGGGTTGCCGTTTCCTTCTCCAATACATGGAATACTACTCAGCCATAAAAATGGATGAGATAATGCCATTTGCAGCCATATGGATGCAACTAGAGATTATCATACTAAGTGAAATCAGTCAGAAAAAGACAAATACTATATGATATCACTTATATGTGGAATCTAAAATAGCACACAAATAAACTTATCTATGAAAGCAGACTCACAGACATAGAGAACAGAGTTGCGGTTAGGGGGGATGGGGGAGAGAGAAGGATGGACTGGGAGTCTGGGGTCGTAAAAAACAAAACAGACAATAAAGACTGAAATAAGGCTGAGACCAGTTCTGAGCAATGGTTTTCTCCTTGGAGGTGAAGGTAGCTATTGCCCTATCACACCCATTCTCTGAAGTAAGATGAGTAGATCCTCGACAGAGTATACAACTCCAAGCTAAAATACTAAAATCCAGACTATAACACAAGGACTTCCCTGATGTCCAGTAGCTAAGACTCCATGCTACCAATGCAGAGGGGCTTGGGTTTGATCCCTGGTCAGGGAACTGGCTCCCGCATGCCACAACTAAAGATCCCACTTGCCGCACCGACAACTCGGCACAGCCAGATAAATAAATGTTTTTTAAAAAAGAGCAACACGCTTGACAGATTATCCAGGAATGGTTCCAAATCATTCCATTTTCATTGTCAAATTGTTCCCCTATCTGGCTTTTCCAGGAAAAAAAAAAAACAAACTGGCAATTAAAAAGGTGCAAAGGCTTCCCTGGTGGCTCAGTGGCAAAGAATCCACCTGCCAATGCAGGAGACACGGGTTGAAGCAATTTAGCCCCTGGAAGTGTTAGTTGCTCAGTCGTGTCCAACGCTTTGGCTCCCCATGGACTGTAGCCCACCAGGTTCCTCTGCCCATGGGATTCTTCAGGCAAGCGTCTACTACTGAGCCTAGGTTCTAGAGCCGGTGCTCCGCAACAAGAGAGGCAGCGGCGATGAGAAGCCCGTACCCCACAACTAGACAGCGGCCCCCACTCGCCGCAACAAGGGAAAAGCCTGAGCAGCGACAAAGACCCAGCACAGCCAAAAATAAATAAATCAATAGCTCGAATAAATAATAATAACAAAATAGAAAGGCCACGTCTGGGAGAGAAAAGAGGTCAAGCAGGAGTAAGACCAAAAAGTGGCCCTCCCTGCCGCACGTGGTGCTGCTCTGTAAACCTGAAGCCTAGGAAGGGGAAGCAGAGCACCGGGGTCGCGCTTGTTATCCAGGCCGCCGGGCGCCCCGCCCCGCCTCCCCCAGCACATCTGCAGCTGCGGCGGCCCTGGGGGAACAGGGCACAGGGCGCCAGCACCACGCCCACCCCGAGCAGATGGTCTTCCTCCGGCTGTCAGCACAGGAAAAAGGATGGAGTGTGAAACGCTCGGGATCTGTGAGAAACTATGTGGTCTGGGCAGAAAATCCCTGAAAATCGTTTTGATGGAAAAGACTTTGGGCAACGGGGTCCAGTGAGGAGAATTCTCCTTTCCCACCGTGTCAAGCGCTTTCTGCAAAGTCAGGAGGGAATGTTGGCGTCCGATCCAGTGTGTCCCTTTGTAAAAGTCCAGGGAGGGTAGATGACTCGAAAGAGAAACTGGACTAAACTCCGGGTCTTTTGACCCTTCGCCTCCGGTTGGCCCTCCGAGGGCGGTGGAGTTTTAGCCTTTAGTGTTAAGGTTAACTCCTCTCTCCACCAGCATACAGAAATGTTATCACAGCACTATTCAAGCCCCTGGAGGTCCTGATGGTTTCCAACTCAACCGATATGAAGAAAGGTCAATAGCCCATATGGTGGCTTCAGGCAGGGACAGGGACAAGGAAGGAAATGTCTTAGCAGCATGAGAAAAAAGGTAAAGATTGCCCAAGAAAGACAAAACGTGAAACAGGGAATTCCCTGGTGGTTCAGAGGTTAGAACTCCGAGCTTCTCACTGCCAAGTGCCCAGGTTCAATCCCTGGTCAGGAAACTAAGATCCCACAAGCTGCACAATGTGGCCAAAAAAAAAAAAAAGAAAGTGAAACAGTAAGACATATTGGAAGTGGAGAGAGAAAAGAGTGGAAGAAGACAGTTTAAACTGAGCATTGGACCCACAGGAAAGTTTTATCATCAGAGTTATTGATCCTAACTTGCTGTTAAATCCTGATGAGTTAACCCGTCCCTTTTTGCTTTGGCTGCCAGGAAACTCAGAACCAAAATCTGGGTTTAATCAGAGCACCTTTCTTCAACCGAAGCATCCTGCTTCCTGCATCATTGCTAATCCTTTCTGAGAGGAGGAGGCTGTGGCACAGATGATTTTCTGGTTATGATCCATCTATTCCCCTCTTCTGTTAAACAGGCACCAAATTACCTCTCAGAAACCACCTGTCCTCCAACCCATGTGCTTGGTTCCCACCCCCATCTCAGGGAACACGAACTGATCAGCTGCTCTATCCTTCTCACCCCAGCTTTGGTTTTGAGGGGAGCGTGTGAGCCAAGAAGATGCAAAGAACATTTTGCCAGGAATCATGGACCAGAAATTGTTCCCACTAGAGCTGATGTCGGAAAGATGCAAATCTAAAGCCGTCGCAGCTGTGTTGTGACCACAAGGGAGCATCTGCCTGAAAGTGGAGCCAACTCAAGAGGGAGACCTGCAGGATGAGAGAGAGAAAGACTCCCAGGCCTTCGGTACCCAGCACCCACCCCCACTTGGGAAGCCACAAACTCCCCCATGCACTGCAGTGTGATCTGGACTTATTAGTCACTACAGAACAGGGCGGGAAGATCCCCTGGAGGAGAGCATGGCAACCCACTCCAGTATTCTTGCCTAGAGAATTCCATGGACAGACGAGTCTGGCGGGCTACCATTCATGGGGGTCACAAAGAATATAAATTAAAAAAAACACCCCAAACCCTATAACTTAGAGATGATGAGATAATGGACAATCCCCCAAATTTACTTTGAAGACAGGGAAAAGCCACCACCCCTGAGCATCTTCAAGCTTCCCTGGTGGCTCAGCAGTAAAGAATCTGCCTGCAATGAAGGAGACCCGGGTTCAATCCCTGGGTTGGGAAGATTCCCTGGAGGAGGGCATGGCAACCCACTCCAGTATTCTTGCCTGGAAAATTCCATGGACAGGAGTCTGGCAAGCTACCATCCATGGGGTCACAAAGAGTCAAGCTTCGGGTCACATGATTGAAGCTGCTTAGCTTGTGCAAGACTGAAACTGCTTAGCATGCACGCATGGAGTTATCTCATTTAAACCGCACACAGGATGGGACTTCCCTGGCGGTGCAGTGGTTAGGATTCTGCACTTCGACAACAGGGGGCACGAATTGTATCCCTGGTGTGGGAGCTAAGACCCCATGCGCCACCTGGCCAAAAAGGAAGAGTCATACAGAAGGAGAGATTTTTGTCCAGCTCTGTTTAGCTTTAGAGGGTTGTTCGAGCAGGCTTTTGACTTGGATTTAAGAAATATTTCCACCTTCCAAATCCAAAAGCCATAAATCTGTGCTCCTAGAAACCAGACACATGGTGTCGGAGATGCTCCCGACTCTGGCTTGGCCTGGCTCCAAAGGCATTTTGCTACAACAGCTGAGCCGATTGAGGGCTGCCTGCCTCCCGGCAGCAGCTGGCCTCCTTTGGAATCGGCGTGGAGGCAGTGCTGAGCTTGCCAGGCTGCTGTGATGCATCTGTGCACGGCCCTGGGAGGTAAGCTGCGGGGCCCTTGCCAGGAGTCCAGGCCCGGGTGACTTTGAATCAGTAACCCCGTCAAAGTCCTGCTGCAACTAGTTATTGCGATAACTAGTGCTCGGCTTTCTCTAGTTTCAGGGCGCAGGCTTAGTTACCCCAGGGATGTGGGAGCTTAGTTTCCCAAGCAGGGATCAAACTCGCATCCCCTGCATTGCAAAGCGAATTCTTAACCATGGGACCACCAGGGAAGTCTGTTATTATTAAGATTTTCAAATGTACAGAGAGAATAGAGAGAATAGTGTAACAAGACACTCATGTGTGCCCAGCTTCAATTTCACAATTAACATTGTGCCAACTTTGCTTCATGTGTTTCTCTTCTTGCTGAAGTAAATTATAAACATACTATTTCACCTCTAAAAATTAAATTTTATATATATGGATGTATTTATATAAAATGAAATGGTTATCATAATAATCCCAATTATGTATTAAAACAGCTAATAAAAATAATTTTCAACATGATCAAATACTCAGTTCATATTCAAATTTCTCCAAATAGTACATTTTCTTTTAAAGCTGTTTTGTTCAAATAATCAAGAACCATACAATGTATTTGGTATTTTATCTCTTTTCTTTTCCTTTTTTTGACCGTGCCACGCTCCTTGTGGGATCTGAGATTGAACTCCTCCCCGCTGCAGTGGAAGCACAGAGTCCTAATCACTAGACTACCAGGGAATTCCATCTCTTAAATATATTTCCTTTTTTTAAACATTTTAATTGGAGGCCAATTATTTTACAATATTGTGGTGGTTTTTGCCATACATTGACATGAATCAGCCATGGGTGTACATGTGTTCCCCATCCTGAACCCCCCTCCCACCTCCCTCCCCACCCCATCCCTCAGGGTCATCCAAGTGCACCAGCCCTGAGCACCCTGCCTCATGCATCAAACCTGGACTGGTGATCTATTTCACATATGATAATTCTTAAATATATTTTCATCCAGGACATTCCCCTCTCCATCCAGTCTCTTTCTTAAAGATATTGACTATTTGAAGAAACTGGTCAAGTAAAATATCCCATCTCTGGATGTGTCTGATGGCTCCTTCAGAGTACATCATTTTATTCTTTTAATTCCTGTTCACATTAGACACCTAAGAAGGCTAATGGAAAATAATAGCTACCATTTATCCATTTAGAGCCCTGGTGGTTCAGTTGGCAAAAAATCCAGCTACAATGCAGGAAACCTGGGTTCCATCCTTGGGTCAGGATGATCCACTGGAGAAAGAAATGGCAACCCATTCCAGAATTCTTGCCTGGGAAATCCTCATGTTGTAGCCATGCGCTCCGGGAAACAAACTCACTCAGAAGGACAATGCAGATAGTGGAGCGCAGTTTATTACACTGGCGGGCCCAAGGCAGAGTCTCCTCTTAGCCAAGGACCCCGACCAGCATTTGTGAAAACCTTTTATACCCCATGTGCACGTGTCTGAACCCACCACTCCAAATTCCTTGAGACTTACATAAACCAAAGAAAATACAATCCCAATAACCCCATCATTCATGAGCTATGTCCTCATGTGCTCAGTCAAACAATTAGCCAATAATCAATAAACCCAAGGTTACACTCTGATTGATACAGAAAAATTTATGGCCAGTCTGGAGCAAGGGGTGATTAGTGTATGTTTTCTCTTAGGCAGTGAGTAACCTAGATATGATCCTCAAGGTTCCCCGGTCTGGAGGGGGTCTTATCCTTCTGTTGTTGTCTTCATAGGCACTAAACACAGAGTTCAGAGTCCACTGGAAAGGTGGCCGAGCATGATCAGCATAAACAGGCCTAAGATGGAGTCCAGGCCCTATGAATTCCTTCTTCACCATGGACAGAGAAGCCTGGTGGGCTACAGTCCACGGGGTCCCAAGAGTCAGACACGACTCAGTGACTAAATAACTATAACCACCACCATTTATTCATTTATTAAACACTTGTTACTTGCCAATGGCTTCATTCATTCACTTATTTGCAAATATTTATTGAGGACCAATTAGGCTTGAGGGCTTCCCAGATAGTAGTGTAAAGAAGCCACCTGCCAATGCAGAAGACACAGGAGACTCATATTCTATCCCTGGGTCGGGAAGATCCCCTGGAGAGGGCAATGGCAACTCACTCCAGTATTCTTGCCTGGGGAATCCCACGGACAGACGAGCCTGGTGGGCTACAGTCTATGGTTCACACAGAGTCGGACACGACTGACTGAGCACACACACAATTAGGTTTGAAACCTTGGGGATATAGCAATGAATCAAACTAAGGTGCAAGGGGAAGCCAGCCCTCACGGAGTTTACATTTTTGTGGAGGAGATGGGCATTAAATAGATAAATAAGAAACAAAATATATAGTATACATATGGGCTTTGGAGAAAGGACCACAGTGATCGTGGATGGGGTGAGTCGATGGGTTCTGCATACACTAGAGAGAGCCAATAGGATTTCCTGACAGATGGGATGTGAGGTGTTAGACAAAAAGAGGGCTCAGGCATGGTTCCAAAATGTTTGGCCTAAGCAACCAGATGGCTAAAGAAACTACTAACCAGAGTAGAGATGATCCCAAAGAGAACAGACCTGGAAGGGAGGGTCAAAAGTTCAATGCGGGGACTTCCTCACAGTCCAGTGGTTAAGACTCCACCTTCCAACTCAAGGAGCATGGGTTCTACGAATGGTCGGGAAACTAAGCTCAGGGTGTGGCCAAAAATTAAAAAAAAAAAAGGTCAGGGGTGTGGCTAAAAATTAAAAAGATAAAGGTCAGGGGTGAAGTCCAGGTTGGTGATGCTACTCAAAAACATTCAGAATATATAGATAGCATTTTCAGCCTTGAGACTGGATGACATCAGTGAAGTTCGTATAGCTAGAAAAGACATCCAAGAACTGAGCCCTAGAGACTGGGAAACTGCTGGCGCAGGAGAACACTTAAGACAGTGCAGTGTCTCATGGCCAGAAGGACAAAGGGAGAATGGAATGAGCGTGTCAAATACTGTCGATGGGCAGCAGAGATAAAGACTGAGAACCGACATCAATATTCAGCATGAAGAGTCCACTGCTTTCCTTGGCAACAGCAGTCTTGGTGAATGGGCCAGGAGAAGAAGTCTGATAGTCACCAGAACAGGAGAAGCAGAGGCAGTGGGTAAGGACAGCACTTTAGAGATGTTGTTCTATGATATAAATGTGAGAAGAAAAATGGGGAGCTGGCTGCTGGGCATGAGGAGTCAGATTTTTTGTAAGATGAGAGAAATTATACCATGTCTGTGTGCCAATCAAGTTAAGGAGTGGAGAGGGGAAACTGAGGATGCAGAAGTCCTGCTAGGTAAGGTCCACGAATGAGCCAGAGAAATGGACATCAGAGCAGTGTGGACAGCTTACCTCTAGGAAGAGGGGGAAGGCAATAATATGAGCACAGACACCGTAGTTTTCTCTTTTTAAATTCTCCTTTTGAGATGACACTGTCATCCTCTTTGGATAGGAGGCAACTGAGAGACCTCCCTGGTGGTCCAGTGGCTAAGACTCCACAGTCCCAGTGCAGGGGACCCAGGCTTGATCCCTGATAAGGGAGCTAGGAGTTCGCAGCAACTAAAGATTCTGAGTGCCACAACTAAGACTGGAGCAGCCACATAATTTTTTAAAAAGAAATGAAGCAATTGAGCCTCAAAGAAGGTAAGGTCCCTAGTAAGTGGCAGATCTGCGACTCAAGCCCAGGTCTCTAAAATCTGTTTTTGCACATTGATTATACAGAATTGGGAGAAGTTTAAGAAAATCTCTGTCTCATTTTATTCATTTGGCATGTTCCCATATAAAATTTTAACTTATAGGGATCTAAACCAAGACTTGACAAAATGTCATCCTGGTACATTTTCCAGGATGAACTCTTCCCCGTCTAAATGTCCTAGCATTTTCCTTTCGCTCTTGGTGATCGCTATACATTATGGAGGGCTTTCTTGGTAGCTCAGATGGTAAAAATCCGCCTGCAATGCAAGAGACCCTGATTCCATTCCTGGGTTGGGAAAATCCCCTGGAGGAGGGCATGGCAACCCACTCCAGTATTCTTGCCTGGAGAATTCCATGGACAGAGGAGCCTGGCGGGCTACAGTCCATGGGGTCGCAAAGAGTCGGACACGACTGAGCGACTAAGCATGGCACATACATTATGGAATCACATTTCCGTGCAAGGGGATGCCGAGGGCCTGAGCCCAGAGGCTCCGCGGTGATTTACTCCAGGTCGCCGGCTAGCGGATGGCACAACGGTCCCGGAGGACCACCGGGCCCGGGACAGGGCATGGCCGAGTGCTTTGGCCGCCGGCAGAGACGCGGCCACCAGGTGGCGCCAGAGCTCTCCTTCGCCTCCGCTTCCACCTCCACAAGACTCTCCCGGGGCTGCACATCACTCAGCCGCACAGGCCGCACGCATCTGCTCCTACCCCGTGTTCAACGCCCCCGCCCCGGCGGGGACCCCGAGCGCGCCGCCAGTGGTCCTCTCCCTCCTGACTCGATCAGGCCGGCGTCTTCCTCTGCGACCCAGATCACTCAGCCAAGAGCAGCGCAGGGCTCGGTGGATGTAGGAAGGCAGGAAGAGGTATTTGTGAAAATAACTGCTGGACACATCCTTTGCTGACGATTGCTTCTCACAGAGCCTGCTCCAGTGTCCTCCACAAAGCCAATTCAGCTGCCTTCACCTCTGTGGGGTGGAGATGGAATTTCCCCTGTGGAGCAAGCAGCTGATGGCTTTAAATCGTCTTCAGATGAGCTCACCTGTTACTTCTTTTGTTCCATGGTGACACGCCACCATGGCACGAAACAAAACCAGCTTACAGATACTTGATACAGCAGTCTGTGGTTGACAAGTCCATACTTGAAAAACTTGTCCCTGAGACAAGTTAGATGAAAGAGCTCCCTATCTGATGAATATTATCTGCAAATAACCAACCCAGACCCCCCCCCCCCCCCCCACACACACACACACTCCCACACCCAGAGGGCTTCCCTCATAGCTCAGATGGTAAAGAATCCACCTGCAATGCAGGAGACCCCGGTTAGATTCCTGGGATGGAAAGATCCCCTGAGACAGGGATAGACTACCCACCCTAGTATTCTTGGGCTTCCCTTGTGGCTCAGCTGGTAAAGAATCCACCTGCCATGCGGGAGACCTGGGTTCGACCCCTGGGTTGGGAAGATCCTGTGAAAAAGGGAAAGGCTACCCACTCTAGTATCCTGGCCTGGAGAATTCCAAGGAATGTAGTTTGTGGGGTCGCAGAGTCCAACAGGAGTGAGCGCAACCTTCACCTTTTCAGACCCCTTTGACAATTGGTTAAGGGAGATGCTTTTTCTTGACTTGAGAGCATATCTGCCAAGTGCTTTTCAGCATGGAATAAACTAAAACTTTTTCATCATAAACTGTTTTAAAATCAGAGTATATTATTTATGATAGGAGTCTTCCAGGAATACTGTGGATCTAGAGCTGATGTTTGCAGGGCTGGCTTAGATGTTTCCCGGAATAATTTTTTATCACTTAAGTCACTCTGAGGAAGGAGTTGATCTGAGTATCTGCTTTGGGAAATGATAGCAGAGGTAAAAGGGTAGAGTGTAATTGAGATGTCACCTTTACTATGAAAAGTATTTCATATTGATTAGTACCCCTGGGAACCTATTAATAAGTTCCCTGTTATTATTTACTAATAACAGCCTTTTCTCTCCAACCCCATACATTTTTGTGTGTGGAACCTATGTCTTTTTAATGAACTCATTTAGCTTTTACTGAGGTGTCCATCTTGTGCCAGAAACTATTCTAGGCACTGGGGATACAGCAATGAACAAAAATAGTTAAAAAAAAAAAAAAAAAAGTAGTGCTGTGTTCCTCTCCTAGGATAGGAGACCACCAAGTTTTTAACCATTCATCCTGTCAAGATACTTATTAATTTACTGTCCTCAAAGCATCATGACATAGCATGGTTCGTGGTTCACATGGCTCAGGTACAAGCCAGGAAGATAAGCTTGAATTCATTTTAACCACTAATCAGGTGATTCGGAACAACGCCCTTCACAGTTCTATGCCTCAATTAATATCCTCTGGTAATATCCTGCCTTCCTCATAGCGTTGAGACTTCAATGATAAAACATCTAGAGCTGTAAGAACATTACACAAATACAGGTTTCTGTTATGTTATGACACAGTATTAAGCTAAAATAAGGGAACACTTGATTACTGGTGATTTTTTAAACTGGTGATTCTTAAAATCAGTCAAAAGACTTGTAAGATTAGGCCAGAACTCCCTCCAAAAGAAGGTATCATTTACTTTCAGCTCTAATCAATCTCTCTTAAAGGGATCAGAGTTGAGGCACGTTGTCAGCCCTGAAAAGAAACCGATGAGCATTTTTTGTTTTTTTTTTTAAACCCATGAGTTTTAGGTGTCCTCCTAGCAAGTAGGTAGACTCCCTTGGAGAGTGGCTTTAGGCAGATCTGCAGAAAAGGACTGGCTTGCCCAAACACGGAGAATGAAAACCAGCCTTGCCAGCCCCAACAGCGCTGATCTGACGAAGCTCCAGTCCACTGTGGATGGCCTCTTGCCTTTGGGGGACTCTCCAACACTGGACAATCCAGAGCCTCTCTCAGGAGCTTCGGTGAATGTGAAATGCACAGAGAAGACAAGACGAGATGGCTGCTGAAGATGTGGTGTCTAAGGCTGTGGAGGCTGCAGTGCGTCCCACAGAAAGAAGAAAGAACCAGAAGAAAGAACTGGTGGAGCTGAGTGACAGCCCCGCCCCCGCGCCCACCCCCGACAGGATTCATGCTCTCAGCTTCCTCCCCTCCCCATGCGTCCTGACAGTTAACCCCACCACCGGCAGACTTCACAGGGACTGAGTTTTCTTTTTTCATAGGAAACAGGTAGAATATTAATTCTATTTTTCTTGAGCACAGAAAAATCTGTCTGCCCTTTTGAAGAAGAGAACTCACACGTGGCAAAAGAAAGAGCCTGTAAATCCTGCATATTTCCAGTTCAAAGTCCTTCTTTATTTAGAAAGCAGGCTGGCTGGCCATTCTATGTTTCTACCTATAAACGGGAGAAATACACGCCACCCACCCACTCCTCACAGGCCCAGATGAAAGGACTGTGGGCCAACAATTTCTCTGCAAGGAAATTAAACACTAGGACACCTCATCTTCCACCTCCTCTACTCGATGCAAGTTTGGTGTGAGCCTAAGATAAATACCTGTGTCTACTCTCAAAATAAAGGAAACTTTGGGTCCAAGGGCATAAGGAAGAAACCTCAAGTTTAACAGAGACCTAAGAGGATTAACAGAAATATCTAAATTTTGCTTGGCATTCTCTTTGGTAAAATAAAGGGGGCAGTGAAAACATTTTGGCTGACTTCTTCATCCCATCCGGAAACTTCTGTCTCTAACTAAAGGAATCGCCGTTCAGGCCTAGCCCAGAAAGGAAGGCCGTCTTTGTCAGGTGTTAGAATATCTTAGTTCAAGCCAAGTTAACAGGTCCATTTGCCCTGATTTCTGTTCAATAAATATTTACTATCTGCCATTGACAAGCCAGAGTAGACACTGAGGATCCAAAGGAAAATAAGATCTGGCTCTGTATCAAGAAAACTCCTGGTCTATCAGGAGAGAAAGCAAATAAGCAAACGATTGTATCATCTTACTTTTTCCTCCATTTTACTCATGAGAACCCAAGGCTAAGAAAATATTTCTAAGGAATGAAGTATCCAAGATCAGACAGCCAGTGCATGACAAACAATGTCTATGATGGAGCCTACAGTCACTAAAAATATTCATAATTATTATTTAAATTGAGCTTGCTGAATACCTAATGTAGTACCTAGGAAGTTAAAGAAAATTTGTAACGTTGTTTGTCATCAAATATTTAGTGAAGACATGGTCATTTTAGCCAGTAACTTTTCCTGAATATAAAGTGAATTTCAAAATGAGTCATCTATTAATGTAGGTTAGATTTCAAGTCTTCCAAGTTCTGTACGAAGTGCAACTCTGGACTCCTGTGTAAAGTTCTTCTTGCTCTAAGGATAGGTTAAAAAAAAAAAAAATCCTGTCCTTTCTAAGGCACTGGGCAGAGTTTGGACTGTCCACAGAACAGCAGATTCAAGTGATGACTCCACATAATTCACTCCACATTTGACAAGATTTCAACAAAAGGACAAATAGTTTGGAATGACTCTTAGTTGCCTTTTTTAATCTAAAAAATGCTACTTCAATGTCTGCCAGATTTGCTTTTCAAAATTTTTTGGCTTTTTCTTAAGCCAGGAGGCTGTCAAGAAATATGAAAAAACTAGTATGTTCCCACCTTTTCTCAAACTGTGTTATTTCTAGTCCAGTGACTTAGTAAGCAGGTTTTAAAACAGACCTCTTCACTCCTCACAATCATACTTTTTTCCTTCCACTTATCCTGCATGTGTCATGTCAAAGAATCTTTCATTGTGAAAAATTCCCAGCTGACTTCTGCCCATTTAAATCTCCATCCATCCATTATTTTCTCAGCATTTAAGTATGCTTTATGCTGGGAAATCCAATGGTCAGTAAGACCTATGTTCTGGACGTCACTGGCGATCCAGTTATCTGGAATCTGCCTGCCAGTGCAGGAGACATGGGTTCGATCCCTGGTCTGGGGAGATTCCAGTGTGTGGGGGCTCCCTTGCACCACAGCTGAGCCTGTGCTCAGCAACAAGAGGAGCCACCACACTGAGAAGCCCGCACGTCGCTACTAGAGTGGCCCTGCTCAGCACAACTAGAGACAGCACAGCGGTGAAGACCCAGTACAGCCAGAAATCGAAATAATAATAGTAATAATAAAAATAAAGAATTTTTTCAGATTAAGTGCTTTAAAAAAATAAGACATGTCCCTAGAAGTGGTCTAGTAGGAAAGAGGGACAAGTTACCAAGAAATTACAGCAACTTTGGTTGGTGCCATGGTTAGAACATTCCTGGATCCTAAAGAATCTCCAACAAAGGGCACCTACTCTGGCACCCAGGAAGGCTTTTTTCAACCCCATGGTAAAATCGGGGGCCAAGGAATGTTTTGCCTGTCCAAAGACCTTTGGTGGTGTCTGGCATAGTCTCTGGCCCATAGAATAGGATACACGTCACACGCAGAAGCCCCGAGGCAACAGACAGGATCCTAGCTGGAGAGGAAGGCACTTCTGGGGGGATTAGTTTGGTCTAAAACTCAGCAGTGGCCACAGGACTGGAAAAGGTCAGTTTTCATTCTAATCCCAAAGAAAGGCAATGCCAAAGAATTCTCAAACTACTGCACAATTGTACTCATCTTACACACTAGTAAAGTAATGCTCAAAATTCTCCAAGCCAGGCTTCAGCAATACATGAACCGTGAACTTCGTGATGTTCAAGCTGGTTTTAGAAAAGGCAGAGGAACCACAGATCAAATTGCCAACATACGCTGGATCATGGAAAAAGCAAGAGAGTTCCAGAAAAACATCTATTTCTGCTTTATTGACTATGCCAAAGCCTTTGACTGTGTGGATCACAATAAACTGTGGAAAATTCTGAAAGAGATGGGAATACCAGAGCACCTGACCTGCCTCTTTAGAAACCTATATGCAGGTCAGGAAGCAACAGTTAGAACTGGACATGGAACAACAGACTGGTTCCAAGTAGGAAAAAGAGTATGTCAAGGATGTATATTCTCACCCTGCTTATTTAACTTATATGCAGAGTACATCATGAGAAACGCTGGGCTGGAAGAAGCACAAGCTGGAATCAAGATTGCTGGGAGAAATATCAATAACCTCAGATATGCAGATGACACCACCCTTATGGCAGAAAGTGAAGAGGAACTAAAAAGCCTCTTGATGAAAGTGAAAGAGGAGAGTGAAAAAGTTGGCTTAAAGCTCAACATTCAGAAAACGAAGATCATGGCATCTGGTCCCATCACTTCATGGGAAATAGAAGGGGGAACAGTGGAAACAGTGTCAGACTATTTTTTTTGGGCTCCAAGATCACTGCAGATGGTGATTGCAGCCATGAAATTAAGATGCTTACTCCTTGGAAGGAAAGTTATGACCAACCTAGACAGCATATTAAAAAGCAGAGACATTACTTTGCCAACAAAGGTCCGTCTAGTCAAGGCTATGGTTTTTCTAGTAGTCATGTATGGATGTGAGAGTTGGACTGTGAAGAAAGCTGAGCGGTGAAGAATTGATGCTTTTGAACTGTGGTGTTGGAGAAGACTCTTGAGAGTCCCTTGGACTGCAAGGAGATCCAACCAGTCCATTCTAAAGGAGATCAGTCCTGGGTGTTCATTGGAAGGACTGATGCTAAAGCTGAAACTCCAGTACTTTGGCCACCTCATGTGAAGAGTTGACTCATTGGAAAAGACTGATGCTGGGAGGGATTGGGGGCAGGAGGAGAAGGGGACGGCAGAGGATGAGATGGCTGGATGGCATCACCGACTCAATGGACATTAGTTTGAGTGAATTCTAGGAGTTGGTGATGGACAGGGAGGCCTGGTGTGCTGCAACTCGTGGGGTTGCAAAGAGTTGGACATGATTGAGCAACTGAACTGAACTCAACTGACCAGAACTTAGGTTTCTGTTTGGGCGGGGAGGAGGACGTCTGAGGAACGATGTCATGGTGGTGGTTTAGTCACTAAATGGTGTTCGACTCTTGTGACCCCACTGACTGTAGCCCACCAGGCCCCTCTGTCCATGGGATTTCCTAGAGGAAAAATGTTAGTGAGTTAATCAGGTCAGAGTATAAAGGGCTTGGACACTACACTAGGGACAAAATGTTTCCAAACAATTCTTTAGGCAGCAGAATGGATCCAAGGGGATGAGGCTGTGCATTTATACAGATAAATGGCCCACAGGAGTGATAGTGAGGCCTGGGAGGAGTGAATGGATTAGGGACATGGTAAGAAGAGGAGAGGCAAGTATGGACACTGATGGAATGTGGTGAGCAGTAACAGCCAGGGAGAGGGCAGTTAAGCAGCAGCAGGTTCAAGGGAATGGATTTAATCATCCACATGTCACCGGAGGCGCCTGTGGACATCCGCCTGATGCTGCGCACAGAGCCAGATCCCCCTGAGCTCAGGAGGAGTCATCAGGTGCCAGTGCCACTGAAGCCAGAAAGGATAAAATCACCCGGGAGGGACGGAAAAACTGGGGAGAATTTCCAGAAGGAGACTCGAAGAGAGGAGCAAGTTCCGGCAGAGGTTCACCACCTGCCCTGAGCGCCAGCTCCCATGGCCTCTGGCTCTCACCCAACTTCAGCATAGTCCTCAGCCTCCTAAATGAGCTGCTCTCCAACCTCTGGTCCCGTTTATCTGGTCCAGTCTGTGACAGAAGCTTAGAAGTCACAGCAACGTTCATTCCTGAAGCATTACCTTTATTTCAGTAACTTGGGAGATTTTTCTTAGACATTGCAAAGTTATAAAGCAGAAAGCACACCAAAAAAAGTCTCATTTTACAAAAGCTGCAAGGCACTTCCCTGGTGGTCCCGTGGTTGGGAATCTGCCTACCAGTGCAGGGGACACAGGTTTGATCCCTGATCTGGGAAGATCCCACATGCTGTGACGATTCTAGAGCCCTTGCTCCAAAACAAGGTGCGGCAATGAAGAGAGGAGTCATCAAGATGAGAAGTCACCGCACCGCAATGAAGAGTAGCCCCCGCTCACCATAACTAGAGAAAGCCTGTGTGCAGCAGCACAGCCAAAGATAAAAATAAATAAAAGTTTTTCAAAAGATGTAAGATTTCAATGATGTGTCATATTTTATCTTCTCAGACTCCGTTCTCACTAGAAATGGGCATGCACTCTATGTGCAACTTGAGTTATATAGTGACCATCTTTAAAAACATCAACAAAAATATCCCTAATGCTTTCATCCTATCAAATAGGTAAGGCAGCCAAGTACAGTGCAAATTACCCTTCTTAATTCAAGTCCGAAATCTTACAGTCAACTAACCTTCAACCAAAGTGCAAGAATACACAACGAGAAGGGTCTCTTTAATAAATGGTGTTAGGAAAACCGGATATTCACCTGTAAAAGAACGAAATCACACCCTTACCTTACACCAGATGTAAAGACTAACACAAAAGGGATTAAGGACTTACATATACACCTGAAACTATAAAACTCATAGAAGTAAATTAGGGGAGAAGCTCCCTGACATCAGTCTTGGTGATTTTTTGTTTTGAATCCAAATGTACTGCCAACACAATAAAAAATAAGCAAGTGGGACTACATCAAACCAAAAAGCTTGCTTTTTTTCCCTTTGCATAGCAAAGGAAACTTAACAAAATAAAAAGGCAACTAACGGTTAACCCCCTCCAAAATATAAGGAATTCATACAATTTAAGCAATATAATAATCCAATTTAAAAATGGGCAAACAGCTTAGACAGACACTTTTTCCAAAGACAGTCAAATGACCAACAAGTATGTGAAACACTGCTCAACATCACTAGTCATCTGGGAAAGTCATCAAAGTCCCAGTGAGTATCACACCTCTCATCAAGCTATGGTGGTGAGGGTGTGGAGAAAGGGGACCCATGCACTGCTCATGGTAATGTAAGCTGGCGCAGCCATATAGAAAAGTGTGGAGGTTCCTCAGAAACTAAAAATAGCACTAGACGATCAAGAGTACCACTGGGTACACATCCAAAGGAAATGAAACTGCTATCTCAAAAAGGTATCTGCATCCTCATGGTCACTGCCACATTATTCATAAGACTCAAGACACAGAAATAACGTGTCAGCGGATGAATGGATGAATGTGATACACATCCGCGTACAATGAAACAGTCACCTTTATAAGGAAATTCTGCCATTTCCAGCAGCATAGATGAACTGGGAACATTATGCTAACAGAGGAAAGCCAGGCACATAGAGACAAATACTGCATGATCTCACTTAATTTCACAATGGCCACATACATCAGACGTCACACTGTACATATATTTAATTCAAAATACATATACAATTTTCATTTGTAAATCACATCTCAATTGACCAGGGGGGAAAAATCCCTGTCTTCCACTTACCGTGCAACACTGGGCATACCTTGTAAAATGGTGAGGATTCATTCGTTAATTCATTCTAGAGCTCAGAAAGGGCTTCCCAGGTGGCGCTAGTGGTAAAGAATCCACTTGCCAATGCAGGAGACCCAGGTTTGATCCCTGGGTTGGGAAGAACCACTGGAGAAGGAAATGGCAACCCACTCCATTTTTCTTGCCTGGGAAACCCCATGGACAGAGGAGCCTATGGTTGCAAAAGAGTCAGATATGACTGAGTGACTACACCACCACCACCAGAAATCAGGAAGTGTGACTGTCTTTACACACCCGTCTGCAGCTGCCAGAGCCCAGAGCTCCAGCCTCCTCTTTGTCAAAATCAAACAAGCACAGTGAGAAGCAGAGATGCAAGGAGCTGTCCGGGTGTGGTGATCCAGGTTCTAATCAGAAGTCTCCCTGAAGAACTAACAAATGCTATTATTTCTTAAGCTAATTCAAGTGGGTTTTCCATACTCGCTATAGGGTCCTAATTCATACAGGGAACTGCAAAGGAAGCCTTTGCAAACCACTGCAGCCCTCCACAGGAATGGAATATGGATCAAACTGGTCTATAAGAAATTTCCCGATGGTCCAGTGAGGACTCCATGCTTTCACTGCCGAGGGCCCAGGTATGACCCCTGGTGGGGGAACTAAGATCCCACAAGCCTCATTACATGTGTCCCCCACACCCCCGAAAAAGAAAGAAAAATGGTCTATAAAAGAATCAGTCTCTGCTGACAACTACAAAGTTATCCTCTTCAAACGCTAAGTAGGGAGAGCAACTGTGTGTGATGTGAACACCGCACAGAGGTCAGAGTAGTGCGTTCAGCCTCTATGGGGACCAGGGCTGTGTTAACTCGGGGTAAACTGAGACATATTCTGATTTTAAAACTTCAAAGGTGCCCGCTCGACCAAGGCAAACACGGAAAGGCCAACACAGTATGTCTACTTTCTGATGCGATTAAAGGCAGGGTCCATGGGGTTTGAGGACTTTTGGGGAATTCCAGCGGGACCTCGCTGTTGTCCCTGAGTGTGCAGACCACCAGGCACCGTGCCGTTTCTCACATCAAGCCCCAGGTTAGCCACAGCCTCTCTGCCCTTTCCCCCACCTCTAGCTTGTCAGTATTACGTCAAAGTACTTGATTCCCTTATCAGTTATTAGTGGAAATTAAACCAGGATTTACTACCTCAAAAATTATATAACTATTTAAACACTATAATGTTCCCGACAACCTGAATCTAAAAAGGGGGGGAAATCCATCTGATTCACTCAAAGATATAAATGTGGAGTAAAAACTTAAAAATGCACAACTAAAATGCTTAGAGGATGTAATTTCTGCTTAGTTGAATTTATTTCCTTCCAGAAATTCCTAAAATACATCTACTGACCTGGCCTATCTTGAACATAGTCTGATAACTGAGGGCCTGTACGGGGGGGCGCCCATCAAGTTCCACTACAGGGGGCCGGTTTAAGCACTATCTGCTTTTTAGAGTGCTATAGGACATCATCTGTGACCTTAACACAGCGTAAGTTCTTTCTATGACCATTTCCTATTCACATTTTCCACTTCACCACTGAGCATCACTGTCTGTGTCATACGCATGACTCCAACACCAGCAGTATCACCAAAACCAGGGAACTTGCTAGAAATGCTGATGGATACGTGTTTCTGCCCAGACTTGCTGCCCAGCAATTTGTTGTTAACAAGGCTTCCACGTGACTCTGATACATCTTAAGTTGGGAAAACATTACTACTACCTAATCCTCACCTGCTGACATGAAAGCAGAGAGGGGCTCTTAACCTGGACCTGTGAATGCTCTGAAGTTGAACGCAAGTATCAACTGGGGAGAAGCTGCACAGCTATCAACTTTCACAAAGGAATGGTGACCAAGAAACTTAATTCTGCTTTGAATGACCAAACTCAGCAGAATTCACTTCTGCAAATATATGCCAAGCCAAGATATTCTCCAAGCCTTAACAGCACTTAAGAGCACTTAAACAGGTGAGGCACAAGCAATAATAAAAACTCTCTTTTTTGTTACAAAAAAAATTTTTTTTTTCTATGGTAGACCAGTATTCTCAAAAATCTCTTGCAGTAACATTAACAAACACTCTGGTCTACAGGCTGATTCAACAAGGTCAGAAAGGCAGATAAACTCCTGAACTTAACTGAGGAGTAGAAGGATTCAAATGTTTACTGAATGCCTACCACACACATGGAACCAGGTTTCACACACTTTGTGTGAGATGTGAACCTAAGTTCTATTTATCTGATAACAGAACAGCACTGATACTACCAGGTAAAGTGAAGTCACTCAATCGTGTCCGACTCTTTGCGACCCCATGGACTGTAGCCTACCAGGCTCCTCCCTCCATGGGATTCTCCAGGCAAGAGTACTGGAGTGGGTTGCCACTGCCTTCTCCAGGGGATCTTCCTGACCCAGGGATCGAACCTGGGTCTCGCATTCCAGGCAAACGCTTTAACCTCTGAGCCACCAGGGAAGCCCCTGTTTTAAATGCTCTTCAAGTACAAACCGTGGAGACAACGGTGGAGAATCCGAGGGTACCTTTTCTCACGAGTACACCAAAATCACAACGGCTGATCTGTCAATTTAAAAGGCTGGGATCTACAAAAAGATCCTCTACAGAGACATAATGAGCCCCATACCAGGCTCCCCAGACCCGGGGTCCAGCATTAGGAGGAACCCCCACAGCTTTTGGCTTTGAAGGCCAGTAGGGCTTGTTCGCAGGAACCCCCAGAACTGAGGGCAAAGGAGATTTCACTCCAGGAGGGTGCACACAGGGTCCAGCACGTGACAAAAGCAGCAACCCCATACAAGATGGGTCAGATCTACCTGCTGGTCTTCAAGGGTCCCCTGGGCAGGGGGGAGCAGCTGTGGCTCTCTGGGGTCATTTAAGCTGGTGGCAGATGCAGCTGGGACCTATGTTAACTCCAGTTAGCAGCAGACATTTTTTCCATCTTTGGCTGCGAGACCTGGCCCCACCCGACAGCCTGCAGGCTCCTATGCTGGGACTCACAGGCCAAACAACCCACAGGGCGGGAACAGAGCCCCACACCACCTTTAGACACGTCCCTGCCCACTAGAGGGCCAAGACCCAGCTCCACCCATGAGTGGGCGTGGACCAGCACCTCCCACCAAGAAGCCTGAAACAAACCTCTAGACGAGCCTTGCCCACCAAGGGGCAAACACCAGAAGCAAGGCAAACAGCAATCACAGATCAGAACCTACCCAGGTCCTCAGCCCCTGGGAGACAAGAGGAAACATGCTGCTGGGACACAGAACATATACAGAAGGCTGCTTCTTCAAGACACATTAATGATGCTATTACACAGATAAAAATGCAAACAGAAATTAAAAAAGGAGATGGCCACACAGTAGGTTCCAGATGAAGGAACAAGATAAAATCCCCAAAGAACTTAGTGGAGGTGGTCAGTGGCCAGCCTATTAGAAAGCGTTCAGAGTAATGGTTGTAATCCACGAACTCGGGAAATGGATGCACAGTGGGATTTCAAGAAGTTTTCAGCAGAGAAAATATACAGAGCAACCAAATAAAGAGCTGAAGACTCTAAGCACAAACTGTGGAACCAAACAGCAATCTTTGTCCAAGGAAGCATGCCAATGTGCACTAACATTTTCATTTCCAAAGATGTAAGTGCAACTTTAACAACAACATCCAAGCCATTCCACTTGACTTAAATCTTGGGTTGAGCCCCATTTAGCCAGTATCCCCACCAATGCCTGTTTCCATCACTATGTGTGTTCAGCAACTGTGTGTCTAGAAGGAAAAAAAACTTTTGGTACCAGTAGTTTTTAACACAATATAGCTATAGCTTTCAAACGTGGTATCTAATTTTTCATGGCAAACAGAAGGGGTAAAAGTGGGAAGTGACTCATTTTCTTGGGCTTCAAAATCACCATGGACAGTGACTGCAGCCATTAAATTGACACTTGGTCCATGGAAGAAAAACTATGGCAAACCCAGATGGCGTATTAAAAAGCAGAGATATCACTTTGCCAGCAAAGGCCTGTTTTTTCCAGTAGTCATGTACAGATGTGAGAACTGGACCATAAAGAAGGCTGAGCACCAAAGAACTGATACTTTTGTGGTGCTGGAGAAGACTCTTCAGAGTCCACTGGACTGCAGGGAGTTCAAACCAATCAATCCTAGAGGAAATAAGCCCTGAACATTCATTGGTAGGACCAATGCTGAATGAAGCTGAAGTTCCACTACTTTGGCCATCTGATGTGAAGAGCCGACTCACTGGAAAAGACCCTGATGCTGGGAAAGACTGAAGGCAAAAGGAGAAGGGGGAAGCAGAGGATGAGATGGTTAGATAGCATCACTGACTCAATGGACATGAGTTGCAGAAACTCCGGGAGATAGTGAAAGACAGGGGAAGTCTGACATGCTGTAGTCCATGGAGTCACAAAGAGTCGGACACAACTTAAGGGACGGAACAATTTTTAAAGCACCGAAACTGTCATTCAAGTAAGATGAACTGGGCAAAATCAGCTCTACTATAAGCACTTCACTGCCTCTTCAGTAAGCATTAAAGCAAAGCTGATTATTTTCCATAAAGCCAGGTGACACCCAGCTTGGACAGCATTGGCGTTCACAAAGGCGTATATTAAGCATCCCCTCCTAAAATAAAACCTAGGCCAACCCCTCCTCCTCTTGGCCAGCTGTCTGCCCCTTGCTCTTTCCTCGTCTGTAATCCCCGACTGTCCCAGTCCATCCCCTTTTGGCAAACGCAGGACAGAAGACTGCTTCCTAGTTGCGTGGCCAATCACGAACTGGGCACCACTGCACTATTTTGGATTTGGGATCCTACTAGGAAAATGAACTGATCAACATGATTGTAGTGTTCACCTCATCCCACCTCACCCCCTAAAGAGCCTGCAGGGTTGTCACTGAAAAAAAGCACACTGTTTAAGGGCTCAGGATCACAAACCTGAAAGGTTCCTGAGGAAGAGTCACCAGGAAGTGTGAGTGGCCTAGTCTGATGTTCTTATTGTATAGATGAGAATATTGGAGTCCAGAGATGTAAGATGGACGTGCCCAAGGCTAGGTGATTATCCAGAGGCGGAAACTAAAACCATCCTCCAAACTCTTCCCACTACGTCACAACCACCACAAAACCCTATTAAGAAAAAATGTCGAGTATATAGACAAGGTCTCTCCACAGACTTTCAGACAGAATAAAGGCAATCTGTACAACGAGAAAGGCCACTCAACAGACACCACTAAGTACCAAGGATCTTTATTCTTAGGTCTGATATTTAATCTGTGGCTGCAGATAATATGTCACTATTTAGAGGATAAAAGGTCCCATTATCTTCATTCAAGTCTTCAGCCACAAAGTTACACCTTATTCTCATACAAGATAAGGGTTGGTAGGGGATTAAGGAGGTACACTGAGGATAAAAGCAAAAGGGAACAAACACTTTTACAAGCATATCGTCCCAGTCACCGTGAAGGTTACGTTTCAGGTTAATTTACAAAAGTAGTGACAGAACCATGATTTCAGTGAAAATCAACACATTATGCCTTTTAAAAAACCAGAAACACTACGTCAGGCAAGCATGCGAAATTCAGAGTATAAAAAAACAAGGGCTGGCTGCCCAAACAGGTATTTCCCTCAGAAAGAGGGATTTGAAAATGCTGCACAGAACCAAAGGAATTAGAAGCTGAATTAGCACACCCATTTCCTCAGTTTATATATGAGGCAAGTGGGCAGACATTAACTGGTAAAGCTTACTCAGCCAGATTAAGAATGTACAGACATCCAATTCCTGGTGCCATCTGCAACTACATGTATCTAAAATACAAGGAGGTAAATATCCAGAATACATCAAACCCACTGATTTAAAGAAAACATTTCAAGGGAAGGGTGAAGTTGTTGTTATAGCATAGCAGCACATTACACATATTTAAGAGATTAAATGGAAAGAAATAATCTCTTAATGCTCAGTTTTGATCAACACAAGTTTCCAGCCAACTTTCTGATGTAGAGCAAAACAAGTATATTCTTCAGTTTTCTTCTACATTTTTTGGGGGCCTATCTTTCAAAACTGAGCACCGGGTATTTTTAATGTAAGTAATGGGATGTTATATGTACATTCTAATCACACATTTTAAGAATAAACAAAATGCATATTTCAGTAATTCATAGTGTATTTATAAAATGAAAAGCTCTCTATCAAAATACACTTTTCACTGGGAAAAATAAATAAAACAGACAAATGGATCTACACAAAGTAAAAATTAACTTTGGTAGACTTCACTGTGGAGGACAGTCCGTAACAAGCTTATCTGCCCTTACTCCCAAGAGCCGATCATCTTCTGAGATAAGATTTTAAAAATATGTTTTAATTGAGATCATTATGTTGACATTTGTTTCTCATTCCACATCATCTTCAGCCAAGCTCTGAGCACTTACAATTCTCTGAAAGAGAAAACATTTATAAATTTATAAATACTTATAAATTCTTAAAAGTATAAGCATTTAATCAGGATTCTAAGTTCAACATAAAATGCTTTTTTGATCTCTGAATCAAATCTTGCTGAAGTTTATTAATATTGAAATGTCAATATTTAACACTTCTTACACCGTTTTTATTTAAGAAAATAATCTTTGTCAGCCCCACCTCAAAATTCAAGTCAATAAAATAAAGGAAGAGTAACATTATATTGTGTTATGTCAATTTTTTAACTAAAATAAAAAAGAATTTAAGATCTCTATTCACTCCCATATGAACTAAAAATAATGATTAGTGTTTTAGTGATCATTCTATCCTCCAAACATTTCCCTATTGGCCTGTAAATGGTCCGTCATTATACAAAGAAGGAATACAGTATTCCGAAATATTAGTATTTTGAAAATATTTCCACGTAACATGGGACAAGTGAACTAAGTAAAAGAGACCATTCTTACTGAGGAATTCAAGCTTCATCCTGAAATCATCCATATTTCAAAAGACATCATACTCAGGTCGATTTTCCAAAAGCACTATGCTATGCTGTCTTTCAAAAGGTGAGTAATGTTAGAGGATTCGGACAACAGACTGGGAACCACATTCATTAGGATCAAAAAATAAAATAAAAAGGATCAAAATCCAGTTTCTTGCTCTTTCAATTCTTTCCTTTAGATCTTTGGGACCTTTTTCTTCTCAGTCTTTTCCCAATCCAGATGAGTAAAAGCTCAGTTTAAAGAATTAACCAGTCATTTTTATTAATTTTCAATTATATCAACCATGAAGACTCATTTAATAGACATAATATTCCCAAAAGTAGATTCATTGGGGCTCCTTGACTATTTAAAATGAATGGGATGCATTTTAATCAACTTCTAAGTTATGCTTAACCTACTGTATCAATGAGGATGTATCGAACAGCTCCAAATTCAAAGCCCAACTCAGCATTAGCAGACACTGAGGCCTTCAGATAAGTGGGGTCTGAGAGAGCCACAGGCCTTCAAGGGTCTGATTTCTAGGCTGTGCCACCTTGGCTCCTTTGTCCTCTGCCACTTAAGTAAGGGGGTCTCACAAAAGAGGCGGCAGAAAGCTAGGTTTAGAAAGCAGCTGGAAGTGATCTCAATTTGGGGATCTGAACACCAAGGCCTGAGATTTAGCACTAGAGAGACTTACTTCCAGTCATGCTCCTGGGCACGATCACTGGATTTTCTGCCCCTTTGTCTGGATGTTTTTCTATTAGTTGAGCACTGACATCTCTAGTACTGTTTTCATTATACAGAGGAGAGGCTCATGTCGTCATGTTCACTAGACTCATTTTTAAATGCCAAACTCTCAGATCCTACTCACTTATGTAACAGTTCAAATCTTTACCTGACTAATTGTTGGGAGCTTAGTCAGAAGCATCTGGAACACTGGTGGCGGAAGAGTTTGTTGCAATACTTGCAGTAACTGCTGTGGCTGTCCACACACAGCAATCGCATTTGTCAGATGGTCCACACCCTTCTCATATTCACCTGCAAGATTTACATAAAAATGCTGTGTAACTGGAAAAGCCTCTGCCTTTAAAGTCTTCACTATATCTCCAAATGATAATGACCAAAAACATCACGCAGGTAAACATCTAGAAAATATAGTACACTCGTATAACTAAGAAGCCACCAACAAGAATAAGTCAGATTAGACGAAGGGACTCCAGTAACACTTTCAAAGGGGGAGAAATTAAGGTACAGAAATGTCTAAGTTTATTACTAGTTACATACTGAGTATTTCTCCAAGATTACTTAAGAGGTTGCTAACAATGAAACAACACTTTTTTACGAAAAGAGAGGACTGGAAGACTGGAGGACTGAGGTGGACAGGCCCAATTTCACTTTAAACCCCTTATACTATGGGAATATTACCACACGCAAGTAGACACCTACAGGCCTTTAATCTCTTCTGAACCTAGTCATCACTGGCAGTTATCCTCTCTGCAGATCCAACCGCGAGCAACGCCTTAAGAATCCTGTATATCCAGAAGACACTTATACAATCACACAACCTCAGTAGTGGTCAACCTGTCATCTTGAGCTTCCTTGTTGCTACAACTTTCATAAAACTTTTGCTGACTGGATGGCCAGATCTCAAGTGGTACCTTGAGAAACAGCATGGAAAGCAGCATATAATCCACTTAGGACATAGCAGAGCAAGATCAAACCACGTGTTACAAGATGAAAGTCACCATCCGCTCCTCTGCTGGGCAAATGCTCTCCCTTTCCTCAATGCCTAGGCCTTCTCTCTCAGGAAATTCAAGGTGCAGCCTGAAGGAGACCTGAAAATGTTTCCCTGGTTTATCTCATGTTCTCCTACACTTGTTATATACAGTTTCACTGATTCTCTTATTCACTGAGTGTTGATCTTTCTAGGCTTGCTAAGCAATTTAATGTAGGGACTGGACCATTTGTAACTCTTTAAGTGAAAATGAACAAATTCTAATTATGTAAAAAAATTATTTCTTAGGATTCTGGATTGGTAAATATATCAAAGACTAGAAGGGTGGCACCTCCAGAGAAGGCATGAAAGTTCTCCACCCCCTAACCCTTTGCATCTCCTATAGCTGGTTACTCCTGAATAGTATTATTTATAATAAACCAGTAAACACAAAAGTTTTCCAACCCTGAGTACGAATGGGACCAAATAAGGGACTGGTAAATGAGGAGGAACTGCCTGCTACATAATATTTTTATTTAAACTACTCAAATTGAAGAAAGCTTTAATTCTACAAAGAAGCATTAAAAATGGAAAATGTAAGGCACAGGTCTTCCACATAGGACTGGACCTCCATCAGGGCCACAAGGGCTCCACTGACTTGGAAATTAAGATGCCACAATGGCCACTGAATCCTCGGGCCACTGAATTTACAGGCAACAGAGGAGCTCACAGTATTGTCTGAGAATATTAATTCTTATTATTAAATGGAAATAAATAGAGCTGCTACCATAGTGGTATGTGTCGAGCACAGGGGGTCTTTGGCTGAGACACCTCCTAAAACTTCTGAACACATTGGAAACCGTTTATAAACAATCACAGCAATTTAGTGTAGAAATGAAACCATTTCCTCTCCACACTGCAGCCTTGATCTTACTCACTTATCCTGAGATATTGCCCAGTTATTACGGATGAAGATACCTGCACGAGGGAGGCCGTGTCAAGCAGTGAGGCTCACTGCCTGAACTGCTTATGCTTTCTCATGGCCTGCTGCTAAGTCGCTTCAGTTGTGTCAGACTCTGCGACCCCACAGACGGCAGCCCATCAGGCCCCGCCGTCCCTGGGATTCTCCAGGCAAGATACTGGAGTGGGTTGCCATTTCCTCCTCCAACGCATGAAAGTGAAAAGTGAAAGAGAAGTTGCTCAGTCATTTCCAACTCTTAGCAACCCCATGGACTGCAGCCTACCAGGCTCCTCCATCCATGGGATTTTCCAGTCAAGAGTACTGGAGTGGGGTGCCATTGCCTTCTCCGGTTTACCTTTCCCTAATTCTAACCTCAGGCTGGTTCAGTGGATTCCACCAGAATAAAGGCGGCTTGGCAGCTGAGTTACATAACTCTCAGGGTGTGCTAGGCTGAAATGTGGAATATAAGCTTCAAATAAAGAACACAAAACACTTCCCTATCCTTTCCTGACCCCCTCACTCCCCTCATGAGTTAACTGTTCTTGTCAATATAGATCTAACAGCTCAAGTCAAAGAGAAATGGCCACAGTAAGTGATCTCCAAGATAAGCATGTAATTGGGAGAGCACTATAGTATCTTAGATAAATTTTTTTACATTATGTTTATTTTGGAGGCTAGAAGGAAAATTTGATAGTCATAAACTGACATCTTTATGAGTATAAACAAATACTGACAGTATCTTTGCATAAATTGAAACATTATAATCTCTATCCTTAGAAACAGATATACATGCTTCACTTTTCTTTCGATATTAAACCAATGAAATTATAGTCTCTCAAATGATCTTTATGAGGACTTAAGTGCTTTACTTTGCCCAATGATTAAAAATCCACAAATGACCTGCATCATATAGTTCAATAATGTCAAAATCTATTATAATACAACAGTGAGAATAAGAAAAACAAGTTAACACGTGATACCATTTCAACAGCAACTATTTCAAAGCTACTTTTGTGATAAAAGCTATTTTGGCAATAAAAATATAAATGCATTTAAGACACTCAATTATTGAATAAATTATGGTTCTCAAATTTGAAAAATGATCATTTTAATTTCATAATAGTAATTTTTAAGACAGAATTCTTAATTCTATTGATGGAACACATAAAGCACAAAGCCCAAAGCCTAAATTCTGGGTCAGATTTAGATCACTGTTTCTGAAAATCATACGCCATTAACTGTGTAACCTGAACAGGTAAACTAGCCTTCTCTGGGATGTATTCTATTAGTCATTCCTTCCTACAGGTACTGGGAAAGAGCTGAAGATCAGGTGAAGGAGCTGAGGAAATTACATTCCCAGATATTTCTCTCAGTTACTGTTTACATATTACAATTGACTATATTCTTCTAAACTACTTTAAAAGCAACCTCATTTGTAAAGATTACTTATTTTCCTTGCATTATTAAATGCCTCATATTATTAAAACCCTAATTCTTGAAATATTTAGAATATCCCTTTAAAATTTTTTTTGCATTAGAGTATAGCTGACTAACAATGTTGTGATTGTTCCAAGTGAACAGCAAAGGGACTTAGTCACACAAACATACGTATTCATCCCCCCAAAACTCTCCTCCCATCCAGGCTGCCACATAACATGAGCGGAGTTCCATGTGCTATACAGTAGGTTCTTGTCAGTTATCCATTTTTAACATAGCAGTGTGTACATGTCCAACCCAAACTCCCTAATTATCCTCCATCCCAGAAATTTTAAGAATATCTTTTTAAAAAATAGCCACACTGTACCAAAAAAGCCCCTTATCACCTATCTAGTTTCCTAGTCTTTCAATGACTATTAATTACCTTGAGCTAGTAATTCTTCACCAAGCTGTATTTCTTCTAGAAAGAATTTCTGAACGGCTTCAGCATCTTTAAGGTCAGGTAACTGTTTGAAAATAGAATATTTAGTAATTTTATATATATTTTATTTATATATATACTTTATATATCCCTGGTTTACTCCAGGGATATACACAATACAAAAAACTATGCCATTAAAAAAACAGCTCATTATGAAAGCTGACAAAAAGAAATTTACTCTTCAACAACACTCAAGGATAGGAGTTTAATATCTACTTTAAAATAAATGCAAGAAAAAAATCCTTTTTGATAAAACGGTGTTTGAACAGTTCTTAGAAAGCTGTGAATCAAACCTCAAGTAAAAAGACGGTACAGATATATCTTTACCACAAAATACGAACTTTAAAACTTACACTATTTTTTGATGGCCATTATCATAGATTTTTATATAACTATATTGAGGAATATATAACTGTATAATCATGATCTATTTGTTGGGCATTTGAGCTGCTTCTGATTTTTTTTTTTTGCTATTTCAAACAAGAAGCTTTATTTAATTAACTTTGCCTTTCTGTGTTTTTGTTTTATGGCTTGTTATATTTTACCAAATCAAATGACTATAATAAAGTCACCAGCTATATGCATTATCTTTGTAAAAAATGTAAACCAAGTATTTAAAAAGTCCCTTTTTATTTAAAAACCTAGACTACTAATAGAAGTTTCTGGTTCTTGAGTATTATTATATACACTCTTATTACAGGTGTGTACAGTTATCAGACACCATGCAATGCTACGTACACAGTACAGTGTAAACACAACTATTACATGGACCAGGAAACCAAAAAATTCACAGTCTCTTTAAAACAGTGGTCTGGAACCAAACCAGAAATATCCTTAGAAAGAAAAGACTACTGAAACATAATGAATATATTAGATATTTCAGAAAGGTAGTTTGGATACAACAGGGAAACAGAGTGACTGCCTCCCAGTTTCATCTTGCTATAATCATATCCGGTCAGTCAGGTGTGTTAATTACTCAAATGTAACATTAATTGATCTAATTTTTTCACTGCTTCAACTTGCTTTAAAAAGAACTACTACTGATCCAGTAGGTCCAAGTACTGTATATCCAGACGATGGAACTAATTTCAATTAAAAAAAAAAAAAGGCTATATGCTCAGTGATTAACATTTACCTATACATAAAGCAGAGACATTACTTTGCCAACAAAGGTTCGTCTAGTCAAGGCTATGGTTCTTCCCGTGGTCACGTATGGATGTGAGAGTTGGACTGTGAAGAAGGCTGAGCGCCGAAGAATTGATGCTTTTGAACTGTGGTGTTGGAGAAGACTCTTGAGAGTCCCTTGGACTGCAAGGAGATCCAACCAGTCCATTCTGAAGGAGATGAGCACTGGGATTTGTTTGGAAGGAATGATGCTAAAGCTGAAACTCCAGTACTTTGGCCACCTCATGCGAAGAGCTGACTCATTGGAAAAGACTCTGATGCTGGGAGGGATTGGGGGCAAGAGGAGAAGGGGACGACAGAGGATGAGATGGCTGGATGGCATCACTGACTCGATGGACGTTGAGTCTCAGTGAACTCTGGGAGCTGATGATGGACAGGGAGGCCTGGTGTGCTGCGATTCATGGGGTTGCAAAGAGTCAGACACGACTGAGTGACTGATCTGATCTGAATGTTCTTTATAAAACAAATCTATGTAGTCATTAAAAATAATCACGAACATAGGATCTATGGAAAGGAAAAAAATGAATAAGACTCATGCCTACATTTACATATTACAAGGTAAAAATTCGACAGGCAGTGGGATTGTGGATCAGTGGGTGTGAATAATCTTATGTAACTTTCAAAATGAGTAACGTGGTTCTTCTAAAGGAATCAGTAATAAAGGTTTTGTTATTTTGGAGCAGCTAAGTGAAAAAGTTTAAACTTTTTGTTAAGTGTCTTCAGTGCCTATCATCTTACCACCCTCAAACACTGTTCGCACAGAAGTTGTCTGCTATGAGGCTGACAAAGGGGAAATAAGGAAGGACTGAAAAATCTGCAGGGCAACAGAGCTAATAACTGTTCTTACCAAGAAATCCTATTTTAAAACATAAAATCAGTGTCTGATACCAATTAGCTTTCTCAAAATATACATTTGAAGTAGACTATAAAAAAAGATTATTACCTTGGAAAGCCCAGCTCTCTCCTTGGCAAGCTTCTGTTTCTTTCTTCCTGCAAGAAAGGGAATATTTTCATTTTATTATTATTAAAATGGGAATCAAAAGAAGTCTAATTGCTGTGGTACTCATTCTATTTGCAAAACATGACCAACTCAGGCTTTTTTTCTTTTGATTTGTCAGTGTCATAAAAATAGTTCAGGTCAGCTACCAGCAATGGGACATTCCTGGACAGAAGCTTTGTCCTTCCCTCTGGGGTACCAGGATCGGCAGTTTGCAAAATGGAGATAATTAAGACACTCAGCTGTTGGAACCATCCTAAGTAGAGGAAGTCTCTCTCCCCAACCTCCAACCTACATAGGACAGGACACATGACCAAGAATCAAGCCTCTGTTGCTATGATAGATCTTTTTACTGAAATATAACTGACTCTGTCTTTACTAAATTTTGAAAACTATCTGGCATTATTAAATAAGAAAAGAATTTAAAAAATCAGCATTTGAACAAGCTTTCTTGAGAAAAAAAGCATTTGGCATTTGGCAAAAATAAGGGCAAAGAAAGGCAGCACTCAAATAATTACTGCCAGTTAAAGGGAAAAAAGCCTCGCCCTACAGTCTGTAGGATGTTTTTGTTTTTGACATGAAATAGTAATACTAAAAACTCAGGAGTAAGGGACATTGTTTAAATCATAATTAGTCAACCTTTTAAAATCAAATCAGCAGGAGGACACTAACAATATTTTAAGCTGTTGTTTAATTGCATGGGCTTCCCTGGTAGCTCAGCAGGTAAAGAATCTACCTGCAACACAGGAGACCCTGGTTCCATTCCTGGGTCAGGAAGATCCCAGGGAGAAGGGATAGGCTACCCACTCCAGTATTCTTGGGCTTCCCTGGTGGCTCAGCTGGTAAAGAATCCGCCTGCAATGCAGGAGACCTGGGTCCAATCCGTGGGTTGGGAAGAACCCCTGGAGAAGGGAAAGGCTATTGACTCCAGTATTCTGGCCTGGAGAATTCCATGGGCTGGAGAAGGGAAAGGCTATTGACTCCAGTATTCTGGCCTGGAGAATTCCATGGGCTGGAGAAGTCCATGGGGTAGCAAAGAGTCGGACACAACTGAGTGACTTTCACTTTAATTGTACACTCCATGAGAAAGGGTGCTGGCACAAGGAAGCTTGGGTTTCCTTTATACCCCAGATCTTCCACTGACTAGCAGTGTGACCTTGGGCAAGTTACAGTTAACTTGCTATGCCTCTCTTTCTCCTTATGTAAACCTGGCTTAAGAACAATACCTGCTTCAAAGAGTCGATATGAGGATTAAATGAGTTACTGTATTTTCAGTGCCTGGTTGGCACTATTGAGATATAAGCACTCAGGACTGAGCTCAACAGCAACCAACTCCTCAGCTAAGGAGTTGCACTATGCTAAGCAGTTAAGTTAGTTTCACTGACCAGTAAAAAGTACCAAAGACACCATATGGCCAAGAAAGGTAAAGCTCTAATACTTATTACTGGGTCAGCAAATAAATATCAACTCGCAAAAGAAGACATGCTTTATTACTGTGAGAAACAAAAGTCATAAAACAAGCAAATGTCCTCTTAAAACCTTAAAGCAGTCTATAAATCCAATTTTCAATGCATGAGTAGAGAGGCGGTGACCTAAGTGCACACAAATGGTTAATTTACTCTGGTCAGGGAACCTTTTCTAACTTGCATTTACAAACTAGGCTTACCACCAGTATCTCTAGCCAATTCTAGCCCCCAGATTACGTGAAGTGCTACAACTCTAAGGCCTTAGCACTTTCAAAAATATATACACAGGTTAAAGCTGATCTTACTATTAATTTGAAGACTGCCTATTTTTCCCAACTACCTTTCTTAGGTGTTCATCATTAGGCAACTGCGGAGAAACAGAATATATAGCCTCAATTAAGGTTCAGCTCTCTTTTGGCAGAATGAAACCAGACTATATTACCTAGTTATTAAAAGACCATGATACAGACGTGCTGGGAAGAGGACTAGGATTGGACATGGACACTTGATGTTAAGGATAAGCACTTTAGATTCAAGAGAGACATTATTCTACATGTTACTAATTAGCTTATTTATCCTCACAGCAACAGGAGGACAGGTACTGGTATCATCACCATGTTATCACAGAGATAATTTACCAGATCACAACTAATGGGTGGTGGAGTGGCAACCCAAACACTCAGGCAGCAGAATTTCACTCAAACATCACTCTACAGTATAAAAGGCATCTCAGAAATAAACCCGGAAAGTTAGTGGAATAAACTGAGATATACAATTTGCTTCATCAAAATTTGCAGAAAATGATAAAAGTGAAAATAGTACAAAGAAGCCTGATTTCCAAACATATATATACATGGTTTTTTAATGGAGTGGAGAAGAACGTATGATTGTTGCTGAATGTTTGGTAGTTACCAAATTTTAAGCTTGCTTAGCTGCTTTAAGTTTACAGCAGTAACATTAAAATTCTCACTTTACTTTTGTAAGACAACTAACTTGTTACATCAACTTATTTATCAAATAGTATCTCTGACAAACAGGCAGATAACAGACTGAAAAATCAAGGAGCTACTACATATTCAATTAGCAGACTGACACAATATTTACTAGAAATCAGTCCAAAGTGTCTCTGCGTAAACCTAACAAGTTAAAACCAACTAAAACAAATACACATAAAATGCAAAAAGTCCCGAATCTAAAGCAATCTTTTAAATTAGATTACTTAATATATTTTAAAATGAATCATTTCATTCAGTGCTGTAAAATGAAAAACATCTGTAGTTGGTACTTTGTAGGTTAATTTTCACTTATTAGTTATTATTTAGATAAAAATTATGCTGTAGGAGTTTCTGGTAATCTCACATTAATGAAGGTAAGAAAAAAATTGGATAAATTAGTCTTGATTTAACTTCAAACCTATTTTAAACAGCCTAATTCTCTTTTCCTAAAAACAAAACCAAAAAACCTTTAGAAACACTAATTTGAAAAACTCTGCCCTTTTATTACAGATGTCAGTCAATTCAGTGGCTCAGTCCAACTCTTTGAGACCCCATGAACTGCAGCACACGAGGCTTCCCTGTTCATTACCAACTCCCAGACTTGCTCAAACTCATGTCTATCCAGTTGGTGATGCCATCTATCCATCTCATCCTCTGTCCTCCCCTTCTCCTTTCTTCAATATTTCCCAGCATCAGGGTCTTTTCCCACGAGTCAGTTCTTCGCATCAGGTGGCCAAAGTATTGGCGCTTTAGCTTCAGCATCAGTCCTTCCAATGAAGGTAGGGTGTATAAGCCCTACCACAGAGCCACTGAGCATAGAACCCACAAACTGGAGAACAATTATACCAAAGAAGCTCCTGCACTGTTGTGAAAGTTCTAGGGTCCACAACAGATTTCCCAATGTGGGGATCCTGCAAAGGAACTGAGAACCCCCAGGGAATTAGACTCTGGAAGCCAGTGGGATTTGATGACAGAACTTCCACACCACTGGGGAAACAGACTCTTGGAAGGCACAAACAAAACCCTGTGCTCACCAGGACCCAGGAGAAAGGAGCAGTAACCCCACAAGAGACTGAACCAGACTTGCTGGAGTGTCCAGTCTTCCACGGAGGTGTGGCCTGCTATGGGGTCAGGTTACTGAATACAACAGTCCTGGCATAAGACCTTTTGAAGGAGGTCGTCATTATCCCTATCATAGGTCAAACTACCTGGAGAGAACACAGCCTCACCCATCAACAGAAAATTGGATTAAAAATTTACTGAACAAGACCCAGATTCCCCCCAGTTAGCTCTCATCAGGAAGCTTCCACAAGCCTTTTATCCTTATCTAGAGGGCAGACAGAATGGAAATCACAATTACAGAAAACTAACCAAACTGATCTTGCAACAAACTGTGGATCACAGCCTTGTCCAACTCAAGGAAACTATAAGCCATAGGGCCATGGTAGTGTTTTGACAAAATGTGGTCCCCTGGAGAAGGAAATGGCAAAACCACTTCAGTATTCTTGCCTTGAGAACCCCATGAACAGTATTACAGATATAAATATTCTATTAGAAATTAAGCTAAGAAAATGAAAAATTAACTAAACTGAAATCAATTACACCCCACAAATACAAAACACCCTCAAGTTCTTAAAATCAGTCAACCATACAGACTTTAAAAAGACTTCAAAATTACTCTGAGCAAGTTTTATTTGCTAAAGAAAATACAAAATAACAATTATATTCATAAACAATCTTTCAGTTCAGTTCAGTTCAATTGCTCAGTCCTGTCCGACTCTTTGCGACCCCATGAATCACAGCACGCCATGCCTCCCTGTCCATCACCAACTCCCGGAGTTCACTGAGACTCACATCCCTCGGGTCAGTGATGCCATCCAGCCATCTCATCCTCTGTCGTCCCCTTCTCCTCCTGCCCCCAATCCCTCCCAGCATCAGAGTCTTTTCCAATGAATCAACTCTTCGCATGAGGTGGCCAAAGTATTGGAGTTTCAGCTTTAGCATCAGTCCTTCCAATGAACACCCAGGACTTTAGCATTCATCAATTACCATGTGTCAGGTATTGTACTAAATTCTACATTATAATGTTTTACAAAAAAAAAAAAAAAAGGAAACTAAAGCTTGAAATTTGTTGCCCAAGGTTATTCAGCTACTAATTCAAGTCTGACACTTAAGTCATTAGGCTACTACTGAAACTAGAAAGAAACTTATGGAAGACAAAAAAAAAAAAAACTGTGAAAATAACAGATTTCTCAATTTGTTCAAAATGACAGCTTTTATTATTTCTTCAACCAAAAATTAGTTTTCTCAAGGTTTTCAACAATAGGATTGCAGCGATTCCAAAGGAAGGCTTAATCCATTCTTTACAGAGATCTACTTCCACACCACCACTGCCCAACTATTTCTTGGAAGCTACAGGAAAATGATAAAAATTCCAATAATTACATTTACAGCAGGAATTTATAGGATCTTCTCCATGTCAAGAATGGTGGTGAGCACATCAAACACTTTAATCTTCACAAAACCAACAAGAGGCAATACCTGATTTTGCAAGCTAAGAAAATTAAGACTCAGAAACCCCAAGATCATACTGCTAATCTGTGACTAACCTGAGTCAGGAAACTCAGTGTCTGAATTCAAAGCAGCATTATTTCCATTAGTCTACCTAACCATAAATAAAAAAATTACCTCTATATCCCTTTATTCCTCAGACACAAGAGAGCCAGAATCAGATATCATATTGCAGATGGTATAAGAGCGGCAGTTTCCAGTAAGGTAGTCCCAGCCACGTGTGACCCAAGTACACGCGAAACGCTAATCACTTCGTATTTTTCTGGGCTTTAGTAACTTACCTATACATTCTAGTTTCAGGAACTACTCTGACTGAGCAACCTAGGTAGATTACAAAATTATTTCTTAATGCAACAAATTTGCTCTTCCGTTGCTGCGAACGAGCATACCTCCGAAATTCAAAGATTACGAAAGGTTTTGGCGACACGATTTCCTTCTTGCAAATCTCTTTTAAAAGATGTCGCAGGTATGAAATAAGGCTGAGCCACAGGAAACGTGCAGCCTTTTGGACGCCCCTGCGATTTCTATAGCATTCACTCATATCTTGGAAGCCTTTACAGTGGAGCTACCAAGAGGGTTTAAGAATGCACGCAACCTTATCGTTTGAGAATGACACTGAGCTGGATTTGCAGGTTCAGTCTAAGCACAAACTCGTAAAATACAAAAACACAAAAAACCCGACTTTCGAGTTCGGAAGAGGTGAAAAAAGATAAAAGGCAAAAAAGAGCCACAACCCCCTAAATTATAATACAACGAATCTGCACTTACACGGTACATGTTTAGGGAAAACAAAATGGGAAAAATCGTTCCTCCAAAATGGAGGGACGCGTTCGTTGGCACATGGGCCGGGAGCAACTCTGGGAGCGGCGCCATCACCTTTCTCTGGCGTGTGCGCTCAGGGCCCCAGACCCTGCAGCACCACGCGGCCGCCCAGCACGCGGCGGGTCGGCCGGCGCGAAGCAGGGGACGAGGGCGCCGCGGGGGGAGGGGGAGGGAGGCCCAGGGAACCGGAGACCCACTCACGTTCTCGCAGCCTGTTCTTGAAGTTGGGGTCACTCCGTCTCTTGCGGTCGAAGTAAATGCAGTAACCGATGAAAAGGGCCCCGCACACGCCGGCGGCGATGGCGCTGTTCCGGCCCACCATCTTCTCTCCACCGAGGAGCCGGGTCGGCTGCGGCGGGGCCCGCAAAGAAGCCGTTGACCGCGAAGCCTCGGATCCGAGTGCGCGGCTCAGTCCAGACGCCCGCCGCCCGCCGCGAGGGACGCGGAAAGACGGAACATGCGTCACTTCCGGCCCCCGTCGCCGAGGCCCCCAGGGATGTCCGCTACAGTGCCTGAGCGGAGGCACCCGCGCCGCTTCTGCGCCTGCCCAGGTCCTAACCCCCCCTGTTCGCTTCGGAGTCGAGATTTTGCGCGAGGTCGCGCACGTCCTTAGGAGCCTATGAGCTTGACGTAATGAGGGCGGCACGTGGCCGTCGTGCGCACAATCCAAAGTGTGTGTAGCTGACTTTCTTGCTTGTGTCAAAGATGGAAGGTCACTGACCACAAATGCTTCATCTTTTTATGTTACACAGGCACCCTCAAACTCTTGTTTGAATTGTTTCATTTGGTTTTCAAGCTCAGTCACAGTCCGTTTTGCAGCAAGGACCATAATCTAGTGATTCGATTTCAAAAGATTGTTACGGTATAGTCTCAGGAGTGGAAGAAAATTAAATGGAGCGATTCCTGGAAAAGGATAACGGGTGAGAGACACAATGGAAAAAAATAGTAAACGCTGAGTTGTCAAGTTGTACCCACTGAAGACATGTGTGTAGTTTAAATTTGAAAAGACATAGACAGGATCCTCTGAAACCTTTGGAGTGATAGGAATGTTTATTATAGACTGTTGTGTCCTGACAGTTTATGCTAAAGAGATGGTTCATGATGGGGCTGCCCAGCAATACCTGAAAGACCAGGGTTGTGATTAGAGGGTTGGGATTTTGATCTGGGTGGTATCAGCCCTATTTCTGGGGGAAAGAAGGGAAGGAGGCTGGAGAATAATTTCATGGAGTTCAACTTCATGACCTACATAATTGAAGTTGCTCAGTCGTGTCCGACTCTTTGCGACCCCATGACCTTAGGCTACCAGGTTCCACCGTCCAAGGGATTTTCCAGGCAAGAATACTGGAGTGGGTTGCCATTTTCTTCTCCAGGAGATCTTCCCGACCCAGGGATTGAACCCGGATCTCCCGCATTGTAGGCAGACGCTTTACAGTCTGTGTCGCCATGACCTCCATAGGGAAGCCCAGTGAAGGCTCTGGACACCGAAGCATGTGCACTTCCGAGGTTGGCAGTACTCTGTCTACTTAGGAATCAATGTGCCATGTGCACAGAGGGTGAGGTGTTCTGTCTTCTGTGAGGTGTTCAGGGAGGCAACAACAGAAGCTTTGAATTTGGGACTCTCCCGTACCATTCCCTTGTGCGTGCTTCTCTTTCCCTTTGGCTGGTTTTGGTTTGTTCTTTTTTGGCTGCACTGCAAGGCTTGTGAAATCTTAGTTCCCTGACCAAAGGTTGAACTCTGGACTTCAGCAGTGGAAGTGCTGAGTCCTAACCACTGGACTACCAGGGAATTCCCTGGATGCATTTTATTTATATCCTTTTGCTGTAATAAAACTGTAATCATAACATGTTCTTGAGTTCTGTGATTCCTTATGGTGAACCTGAGAGGTAGTAGGAACCTCCAAAATACTAGCTGGCTGGTCAGAAGAGTGGCCTGGAGACACATCTCCCCCCATATTTGTGACTGGTGTATTCTCATACAGCAATCTTGTCATACAGCAATACTGTCCCCATAACACGAAGTCTGGCTTGACTCTAGGGTAGATGGTGTCAAGTTATTGTAGGGTACTTATGGAAACATTTAGCTGACATTTCTAACCTAGTCCAAGAGCTTGGGAAAGCCCTTTTGCTTGAGTGATAATGAATCTGTGCATGTGTGCGCGCTAAGTCACTTCGGTCATGTCTGACTCTGTGACCATATGAACCTTCCAGGCTCCTCTGTCTATGGGATTCTCCAGGCAAAGAGAGAGTACTGGACTGAGCTGCCATGCCCTCCTCCAGGGGATCTTCTGAACCCAGGGATCGAACCTGAGTCTCTTATGCCTCTTGCATTGGCAGGCTGTTTTTTTACCACTTGCGCCACCTGGGAACCTGAGATCCTGTAAGACTGGAAATTTGATCAAAGGTACATGTCTATTGCCCGGACTGGGGTGAGATGTGAAGGTGCATATATATCACAGCAAAGCAGATGACTGATATCAGGGGATTGCACACAACAGAAAAAAAGCTTTTCCTTATATCATGCACACATACAGATTCTTCCTAGCCTTAACAGTGCACCTCTATCAGTTGATAGAGGTATGTCCTGAGCCACAGGTGGAACAGAAGACTTGTAAGGCCACACAGATGACCTGAGGCCTAGAACTTGACCCGGGGCAATCTGAGACTATGTGTCTGTTACCTTATGGCACTAAGGAAAGAACATGCTGTTCCTTCTGTTGTGCATTGCAGAACGCCATGTAAGTGGGAGGTGATTGCTATAAGATAAACCAAGCAACCTGCTGATACAAAGAACAGTTAGTGCAACTCCTGTGCCTCGGAATCTCTCAACCACTCTACGGTTATTCACTTGTAAACCATCTATAAGCATAGACTCCTCAAACAGAAACAGACTGTAAATCCCTGAGGCATGTTGCTTGTAAGTGGTATTGTTACTGGGCTGTGGACTGACAGTGGATCATCACCAGCGTTGTAAACAGAATGAAAAGTATCAGAGGGCAACATGGGTAGTAAGGACTGGTATGGTCATGTGAGACTTGTGTGTCAGATAAATATACCTATGTCTGTACTGATCACTGAAAAATTAAAGACTATCACAGATCATAGTCAAAAAAGTGGGAAACCACTGATCTAGTCCAAGCCCCTTATTTTCCCAGTCAAGATATTTAGATAAAGAGGTAGAGGTTTGTCCAAGGTCATGCATATACAGCCAGAGAACTGGGTCAAGGATCAGATGTCCCTACACCCTAGTCCAGGGCTCCTTACATGAAAACCTAAAGACCAACACTCTGTGTTAAGGACACTAAAATTATATAAATTTATATACTCTAAAAAGCATATACAAAAGCATATATATATATACACTTATGAGAAACAAGCGAACTTCCCTGATGGTCCAGTGGCTAAGACTCTGCACTCCCAATGCAGGGAGCCCAGGTTCAACCCCTGGTCAGGAAACTAGATCCCACAAGCCACAACTAAGACCTGGCACCATCAAATATATAAATATTGAAAACCAAGGTTCAAAGTGCCATAGAAGATCCTAAGCATAAAACATCCAGTCTTTGGATACATGAAAATGGAGCTCTTTCTGCTTTCTACAGAGCTACGTTTTAAAGACCTATTTAGGTTTTACTTGTGCAATGCCTGAAAGACAACATTTTCAAAATGAGTAATAACTCACTGTCCGCCAAATCCCTTACCCACCTGTAAGGAATCAGTTGCATGTATCACAGATGAGCCTGCCTCAGATCAGCGCCCCTGGCTCACGCCCACTCCTCCCTCCAGGTCACAGCTTCAGCTTGCTAAGTCTTGTGAGCAGGGACACCAGCTATTATGTCATAAGGGTAAATCTCAACGGAATGCAATGCTATTCTTTCCCCTGGTTGAACTTTACACTTTGTGACTTCAGTACCATACGTTTTCAGAAAATTGTTTCCATGACTTTTTTAAACTTATTTTTTGGCCTGCATGCCACACTGTGTGGCGTGTAGTCTTGGTTCCCTGACCAGGGGTCAAAACCTGCGCCCCCAGCATTGGAAGGTGGTCTTAACCCCTGGACCTCTGGTTTTTGTTGTTTTTTAGTCACTCTGTAGCACACCAGGCTCCTCTGTCCTCCACTATCTCCCAGAGTTTGCTCAGATTCATGTCCACTGAGTCAGTGATGCTGTCTAACCATCTCATCCTCTGCCACCCTCTTCTCCTCTTGCCTTCTATCTTTCCCAGCATCTGAGTCTTTTCCAGTGAGTCAGCTCTTCACATCAGATGGCTTCCAGTTCAGAAAGTGAAAAGTTAAAGTGTTACTCGCTCAGTCATGTCTGACTCTGCAATCCCAAGGACTGTAGCCCACCAGGCTCCTCTGCCCTGGGATTCTCCAGGCAAGAATACAGGAATGGGTAGCCATTCCCCTCTCCAGGGGATCTTCCCTACCCAGGGATCAAAACCAGATCTCCTTACTGCAGGCAGATTCTTTACCTTGCCACCGAGGAAGTCCAACAGTCCTTAAAAATAGTTTCATTCTATTGGGTGACCTTAAGTATCACAAGTTTTCCTGGGAGAATATTCTTCAAATTAAGAACCCACCTGCCAATGCAGGGGACACAGGTTTGATCCCTGCTCCAGGAGGATTGCATGTGTTGTGGGGCAACTAATCCCCTGTGCCACAACTGCTGAGTCCATGCGCCCTTTAGCCTGCGCACCACAACCCACTTGCTGCAACTAGAGAAAAGACCAGGACTCGGTGCAGCCAAAAATATATAAATAAAATTTTTTAAAAAATTGAAAAGTAAAAATCTGCCTTATAGCAGATTTACCAAGGACTGCAATAACCAATCTAATCACCAATTAAGAAAGCAGACCTACATTTGATATAAAATTCCTGTTATTAGGTTGATGAAATAAAATTAAAACCTAGAACTCCACTTATCATAAGTACAAAAGAAAGAAAGAAAAATGACTAGCTATCATATACCAGCCCTCAAAACTTTACTTCTTAGGGATTATCATTTGACCTCAGATCAATCAGTATTTCCACTTTTATTTAGATATTTTGTCTAGGTACAATAAATATTAAGGTTGTTTCATTTTTCTTTAAATTTACTCACTTTTAAATTTAGTCTCATCCCAAGTAATTCTTTGGACGGAAGAGCCTGGTGGGCTGCAGTCCATGGGGTCGCTACAAGTCAGACAAGACTGAGCGACTTCCCTTTCACTTTTCACTTTCATGCATTGGAGAAGGAAATGGCAACCCACGCCAGTCTTCTTGCCTGGAGAATCCCAGGGATGGGGGAGCCTGGTGGGCTGCCGTCTATGGGGTCGCACAGAGTCAGACACGACTGAAGCTACTTAGTAACAATAGCAACAAGTAATTCTTAAAAATGACAGGTATATTTGCAACATATGGTAAAATAATACATAACCACTAAAATTCTAAATGTTCACCCTACACTTAAAATCATCTCTCATACAATCAGCAGTATTACATGATGACTGAACTGCCGACATCTTAAAACAGTTGCTTCAAAGGTAGTATTACAACATGAATAACTGAAAAAGTGTCCAAGTTTCACATATATAAAAAATTCTGAAACTCAGTACATGAATTTATCACAATTTTATTACCAGTAGTCAGTGAGGGGGAAAAAAAAAAAAGCTTCAGGTTGTTACTTCTGCTTTTTCTGTGTCTTAGTTCGTCTACTTTTCTTCTGTCCTTTCTTTTTCTTCTTCATGAGAACAGCTTTTTCTCCAATAAACAAACCTTTAGAATTCTGTGCACTTTTCGAAGCAAAGTTAAGTCCCTGCTTAGGTTTACTGACATTCTTCAAACTAAGATTTGAATTTTGTTTTAACTTTTCTTTATGGACAGAACGCATGACTCTGAGTTTTCTTCCCATCAGTTCAGAATTATTTAATTTCAGAGCAAGATGAACAGCATCTGTATTCTGTAATAAAAATCAATATATTAAATTTTACAGAAACTCTTCTGCAAAGAATCTAGCAAAATTACAACTTTTATGGATTAGAATAATTTTCAAGCTTGTGATTCAGAAACCCCTGTCGGGAATTCCCTGGCAGTTCAGTGGTTAGAATTCTGTGTTTCCACTGCAGGGGGCACAGGTTCCATCCCTTGTTGGGAAACAAAGATCCCACCAGTCTCGGTGTGGCCAAAGAAAGAAAAAGTAGAAACCCCGCTCACTTCCACAGGTAGGCAAGTCCAAGCCGCAGTGTTTCAGCAGCGGTGCTTGCGGTTTTAATCATGCACCCTCATGCACTTCTCCCCAGGAAGCACTTAGGCTGTCTTGTCAAATGACCAGGTAAGCCCACAATCAAAGAGGCTTCATTTTTTCTCAATGTAAAATGAACTTTCAACTAAGGAGATGAATCCTAGGTGGCCTTTTAAACCAATGAAGCTCCTCCTCACGAGCCTCTTCCTACAAAGCCCCAGCTGTACTGGTTGACGTGAGAACAGAGAACTCTACTACAATCCTCGAGATGTCAGACTAGATGCCTTCAGGGTGCCATTTAAACCCAAATACGGTTACTCTTTTATTCTAACTCAGTGTTAACAACTCTAAATATTCATGACGTGTTTGTTATAGGGGTTTACAAACTTATCAGCAGTCAGAAGACAGAGAGCAGAGAGACAGTGAGATTGTTACACCACAGTCATGGATGGAAGCATAAGAATGTGAGTCCCTTCCTTCAAACCCATCTGGCCCTACATACGAAGAGCCTTAAAAACAGTCACATGTCTTGATCTGGTTAGTGATGACCCACTGGGGAACTTTCCTAAAGAAGTAATCCAAAAATGGAGGCAAACATGTGAAGGAAAAAACAATCACTCCAATTTCATTATTATAGGGAAAAAGAGAAAACAGTACACGTGTGACACTTGGGAAACACTAGGGAAAAGACAGTATAAATTATGTTACATGCCTCAATGGAGCATACTTACACAACAGAGAACATAAAGGCAGGTTACAGAACCTTATGTTCACAACATTAAGTATGACCACAAAAGGGCAGAGATAAAAACCGAGAGGACATATATGAAGGGGTGATTGTAGAGGGAAGAAAAACTTGAGTGCCTTTGGGTTGTTCGTGTAATTTTAGACACAAGATGCTAGTTAATATTTAGCGAACTAAATATAAATTGTGTAACAAAAACTAAAATTTTCTTCTAGCTGAGTGAAGAGTCCATTTTCTCCTTTTCCAGTAGGTAGAGATTTGGAGATTCAGTACCTTTAATGTTGTTGTTCAGTCACTAAGTTGTGTGTGACTCTTGGAGACCCTATGAACTGTAGCCCACCTGGCTCCTCTGTCCATGGGATTTCCCAGGCAAAATACTAGAGTGGGTTGCCATTTCCTTCTCCAGGGGATTTTCCCCAACCCAGGGATCGAACCTGCACCTCCTGCACAGGCAGGCAGATTCTTTCCTGCTGAGCCACCAGGGAAGCCCAATACTTTTAAAAGCCAGCATCTAAAACATTATTTAATGAAACAACTGACAAAGGATTAATTTCCAAAATATACAATACAGCTCATGAAGTGCAATACCAGAAAAACAACCCAATCAAAAAGTAAGCAGAAGACCTAGCACACATTTCTCCAAAGACATACAGATGGCTAATAAAAGCATGAAAAGATGCTCAACATTGCTCACTATTAGAGAAATGCAAATCAAACTACAATGAGCTATCACCTCAACTGGTCAGAATGGTCATCATCAAAAAATCTACAAACAATAAATGTTGGACAGGGTGTGGAGAAACAGCAACCTTTTTGCATTGTTGGTGGGAATGTAAATTGATGCAGCCGCTATGGAGAACGATCCGGAGATTCCTTGAAAAACTAGGAATAAACCTACCATTTGATCCAACAATCCCACCACTGGGCATAAACCCTGAGGAAACCATAACTGAAAAAGACGCGTGTACCCTAATGTTCACTGCAGCACTATTTACAATAGCTAGGACAGGGAAGCAACCTAGATGTCCATCGACAGATGAATGGATAAAGGAGCTGTGGTACATACACACAGTGGAATATTACTCAGCCATAGAAAGAAAGCCATCTGAGTCGGTTTTAATGAGGTGGATTAAAATAGAGTCTATTATACAGGGTAAAGTAAGTCAGAAAGAGAAAAAGAGTATATTAATGCATATATATGGAATCTAGAAAGACAGTACTGATGAACCTATTTGCAGGGCAGCAGTGGAGATGCAGACACAGAGAACAGAGTTACGGACAGTGGGGGAAAGACAGGGCCTGAACTGACAGAGTAACATGGAAACATATTAACATATGTAAACTAGCCAGCCAGTGGGAATTCGTTATATGACGCAGGGAGCACAAACTTGGTGCTCTGTGAAAACCTAAAGGGGTGGGATGGGGTGGGAGGTGGGAATGAAGTTCAGGAAGGAGGGGACATATACACCTATGGCTGATTCATGTTGATGAATGGCAGAAACCAACAGAATACTGTAAAGCAATTATCCTCCAATTAAGAATAAATAAGAAAGATACAAAAGTCAAAATGAATGAATAAATAAAACATTATTTCATGACATTAATATGGAGAAACAACCAGGACATCTCATGGTTAGACGCATAATAGAGCACAGTAGGAACAGTGCTCTATTATGGCAAGTTATGAATTTACTCAAGGTACAATTTGAGGGTGACAGCGAGAGTTATGGCTGAATGATGGGACAGCAGGGACAGCCTCCCCCAACACACTTCAAGGACGGTGACGCCACATTAATCTCCATACCTCAAAGAGCACATAGCCAAAGCCTCTGCCGACTCCAGTAACTTGATCCCGCACAATCCTCACGGCCACAACGTTCCCACAGGCCAAAAAGTGCTTCTCAACTGCAGATTCTTCGACTTCTAAAAACAGGTTCAACCAAAGGGGAAGTGAGGACTTGGAATAGCCTCAGGACGTTAGAGATGTTTAATTATACATCAAGGTAAGCACAGCCTCGCAGTAATTAGTCAAGTTACACTTCACATTTTGCAAAGTTAGTCTTAAAGCAAAACACTGAGTGACCACTCAGGTGATATCTGCATTACTTCAATGACAAACAGATAGCTTTTTATTTAAACGAACTTACTGTATGGGAGATTTCCCACAAATACGGATCTCTTGTCCCTCTGAAACACAAAATAAAAAAATCACCAAAGAGAAAACAGAAGTCACAATGAAGTCCACTCTTTCCCTCACCGCACATGTCTGATGGGGCTCCATCTCCTGATTCCCCTGCCTATCAGGCCCCTGTTGGATTTGGCTTCTGCCATCTTTCCCGCAGGAGTATGAGCCCCAGAGTGAGGAACTTCTGTTCACAGCTGGCACTGACAACATGGCAGTGCTCAAGGAAAGCCTGCTCCTTTGGAGGTGGGCACACTTTTTCTATAAAGGGCCAGAAAGCAAGTATTTTAGGCTTTGTGGGCCATGCAGTCTCTGCTGTACCCCTTGCCTCTGCTGTTAAAGCAAAATAACATGAAATTAATGGGCTTCCCAGGTGGATCAGTAGTAAAGAATCCACCTGCCAATGCAAGAGACTTGGGTTTGATTCCTGGGTCAGAAAGATCCCCTGGAGGAGGAAATGGCAACTCACTCATGTTCTTGCCTGAAGAATCCCATGACAGAGGAGCTGGCGGGCTACAGTCCATGGGGTTGCAAAGAGTCGGACATGGCTGAGCACGTAATGGGTATGGTTCTGGAGCAATAAAACTTTATTCACAAAAATGGGGAGCAAACATTGGGCCCTCAGGCCAGTTCACTCTTTTGTGTCACGTCCACCATCAAAGCCAGGACAGTCAGCCAGGTCTTGGTCATTTCTCATCTAGCTGCCCTGACGCCGATAGTAACACATTCTGTCTCTGCAGTGAGTTCTTACCAACTCATGCTTCATTCATTTCAAGAGACCCCAAGGAAAAGCTTCTGAACAAAACCCAGATTCCTCGACATGGCAGGCCAGGGTCATCATGACTGCCCTCCACATATTTCTCCAACAGCAACTCTGACTGTGGCCTGTCCTCACTCTACCCACTAATAACTGTATCAAGCTCTTGGAACCCCCACAAAGGATTAGGTTTTGGTCCCACCGTTCACAGTGTTCAAAATTTTTTTGCCCATACAACACTGATAGGACACCTGTTCTCCAGGAAACCCTCCTTTGTCCCTTCTTGCTGGCAACCTCCCACACTGAGTGGCCCAATCCTGAGCTGACGTTTATGACAATTTATCATAAAACAGTGCCATGGTCAGCCCATCTGCTCACCTTTACGTTGTGAACTTCTAGACAACTGAGACTGTGTCTCAGCACTAACATCTGACACAGAGCAGGGACTAAACACTATTAATGAGCAATGTAACTCGAGACCTTAGTCTATAAATAGGGTGCTGGCTCCAATGCTCTTTAATATTCCTTTCAGCCACACTCTCTAGGATTATTGGATCTGATGTAGGAGTGGGAACCACTTTCTTTTTTTTTTTTAATTAATTAATTTATTTTAATTGGAGGCTAACTACTTTACAATACTGTAGTGGTTTTGCCATACACTGGCATGGATCAGCCACGGGTGCACATGTGTTCCCCATCCTGAATCCCCCTCCCACTTCCCTCCCCATCCCATCCCTCTGAGTCCTCCCAGTGCACCAGCCCCGAGCACCCTATCTCATGCATTGAACCTGGACTGGCGATCCATTTCACATATGGTAATATACATGTTTCAATGCTATTCTCTCAAATCATCCCACCCTCGCCTTCTTCCCCCGAATCCAGAAGTCTGGGGAACCACTTTCTTGAAGCTAATGCTGACTTGGACTTCCCTGGTAGTCCAATGGTTAAGACTATGCTTCCAATGTAGGGAGCGCAGGTTCAATCCCTGGTTTGGGGAACTAAGATCCTACAGGCCGCATGGCACAACCAAAAAGAAAATAAAAGTCAAAAGCTAGAGGCTTCCCAGGTGGTTTAGTGGTAAATAATCCACCTGCCAATGCAGGAGACATGGGTTCAATCCCTGGCTTGAGAAGATCCCCTGGAGAAGTGGCAACCCAGTCCAGGATTCTTGCCTGGGAAATCCCATGGACAGAGGAGCCTGGCAGACTACAGTCCCTGGGGTTACAAAGAGGTAGACATGACTGAAGTGACTGAGCACAAGCAAGGATGAGCAATGCTGACTTAAGCCCTCGCCTGCCCCAGGCGCCCAGGCTGAGACCACAGAGGGCAGAGGCGGCTTCCTCTAATTCCCTCATGCTCCCGGCTAATCCAACTCTTCTCCCAGCACAAGCTCAGAAGAAAATGTTCTTCTCTACACTACTGCAGCGAAATTCTTCAGACAGTGCAAACCCTACTTACGGAGGAGGTCTCAGTTGCAAGATCCACTCTAACACGAAATCCTTCTGCAAATTGGGCCCCATTTCTGTTATAAATATGAAGGGAAAATGGCTGTTAAAAACAGGCACTGAACTACTGGGGTATTTAATCTGAAGTGAACCCAAAGAATAAAGACAGCATGGACTCATACGTAGAATAGTTCTGTTCAAACATCAAAGAGATGAAATTACCTTTCCAGTGCTTTTGTAGCAGCACTCTCATCCTTAAACACAACATAAGCATTAATATTTTTCTGATCGGGATGAATTTTACGCCTACATAAAAAAAAAAAAAAAAGTGTAAAATTTGCTAATCCCAAAGTCACTAAAATAAATACAGCTCGTTTTACACTCTCATTCAACACCTATGACAAGAATTTCTGGGAGGATTTTCATAAATTCTTTTCATAAACATTTAGTAACAACCCCCAAAATAACACACAACATGTACAGATAGTGGTGAAACACGCGACCTCCGCCCTCTTCCCAGTCATCACAGTGGGCAAGCAGAAGACTGCCCCAGGCGACCCCACCACATGACCAACGGTCCCCTTAGCTGCACCTCTGTATCTCACACACACATAAACGGGAAAAACAACTTGCTTTTTTCTTTTTACTGTAAAATAAAAACTACACAAACCTGTAAACGTGCACAGCTAGGAAATTATTAACAGGGTAGTACCCAAATAGCAAAGCACTCCAGTATTCTTGCCTGGAGAATCCCATGGACAGAGGAGGCTGGCAGGCTATAGTCCATGGGGGTTGCAGAGTTGGACACGACTGAAGCAACGTGGCACTTAGCACCCTTGTAGCCTGTCCGTGGCCCCAACAACTGCAGCCCCTCCGCTCCTTCAAAGGCAACCACCACTCCCACCTTTATAGGAACTACTTCCCTGCATGTCTATGTGGTTTTACCACTGAGGTGTCTACCCCGAGACATACTTGGGTCTTGTTCAGTTTTCCACTTGAAAAGTCTTCAGAATCCTGTTTAATCTGATTCCCCATTTATCTATCTTATAGTTTGACCTAAAGAATTTCCCTGGAAAAAACTGGCCAGCCAACAGCAATCATGAGGCACCTCTGATTTGAAGATGCATTCTGGCAGAGGAAGGAGAGATCAAATTGCCAACATCCACTGGATCATCAAAAAGCAGGAGAGTTCCAGAAAAACATCTATTTCTGCTTTACTGAATGTGCCAAAGCCTTTGACTGTGTGGATCACAATAAACTGTGGAAAATTCTGAAAGAGATGGGAATACCAGAACACCTGACCTGCCTCTTGAGAAACCTATATGCAGGTCAGGAAGCAACAGTTAGAACTGGACATGGAACAACAGACTGGTTCCAAATAGGAAAAGGAGTACGTCAAGACTATATATTGTCACCCTGCTTATTTAACCTCTGTGCAGAGTATATCATGAGAAATGCTGGGCTGGAAGAAGCACAAGCTGGAATCAAGATTGCCGGGAGAAATATCAATAACCTCAGATATGCAGATGACACCACCCTTATGGCAGAAAGTGAAGAGGAACTAAAGAGCCTCTTGATGAAAGTGAAAGAGGAGAGTGAAAAACTTGGCTTAAAGCTCAACATTCAGAAAACTAAGATCATAGCATCTGGTCCCATCACTTCATGGGAAATAGATGGGGAAACAGTGGAAACAGTGTCAGACTTTATTTTTGGGGGCTCCAAAATCACTGCAGATGGTGACTGCAGCCATGAAATTAAAAGACGCTTACTCCTTGGAAGGAAAGTTATGATCAACCTAGATAGCATATTCAAAAGCAGAGACGTTACTTTGCCCACAAAGGTCCATCTGGTCAAGGCTATGGTTTTTCCAGTGGTCATGTGGATGTGAGAGTTGGACTGTGAAGAAAGCTGAGCGCCGAAGAATTGATGCTTTTGAACTGTGGTGATGGAGAAGACTCGTGAGAGTCCCTTGGACTGCAAGGAGATCCAACCAGTCCATTCTGAAGGAGATCAGCCCTGGGATTTCTTTGGAAGGAATGATGCTAAAGCTGAAACTCCAGTACTTTGGCCACCTCATGTGAAGAGCTGACTCATTGGAAAAGACTCTGATGCTGGGAGGGATTGGGGGCAGGAGGAGAAGGGGACGACAGAAGATGAGATGGCTGGATGGCATCACTGACTGGATGGACGTGAGTTTGAGTGAACTCCGGGAGTTGGTGATGGACAGGGAGGCCTGGCATGCTGTGATTCATGGGGTCGCAAAGAGTCGGACACGACTGAACGAGTGAACTAAAATGAACTGAACTTTGAGCTTAAAAATGTTAAGGTAAAGGAGATGTGTGCCTTAGAACTGATGAAATGTGATACTTGTGATTTATAATAGAATATTTAGATGCAAAACTTTCTTATTCTCTTCACCCAGTATGTCTGATTAAACATCTCTGAAATTTCTCATTTCTCGTGGCACATTTTAAGTCATTCTGCAATTCTTTCTGTGACTCTACAGCTTACATTGAGGCTTGAAGACAAACTCCTGACAAATTTATGTTATTATAGACATCAGAAACAATAAACCATGATGGTTCATCCAAATATACACATTTGTGAGGTTAAGAAATTATCTCATTTTTCACCAAAATGGAAGAGAATTTACAAGTACTCCCTTTCTCTAATTATAAACTTACTTTATTGCTGCCAACTTTTTGGACAAAGTTCCCTCTGCTGGAATCTTTAAGAGAAAAAAAAAAAGTATTACAGGAAAGTCATCATTTGACATTATTTCAAAATAATTATAATTAATCGAATTATAAATACCTAACTCTGATATGGAATAAAAATGAAGGAAATACTGAACCAGAAACAACTGTCCTAGTGCCGTATGAATGGGGCCTTGTGGCTGAGGACAAACATTCCCAGCGACAGTGCCGCATTCAGATTTCACAGGCAGCGACTCTCCAACTAGGCAGGAATAACAGATGACTCGAAGGGGTTGCTGGCATATGAGGAGACGATGTTGTTGAAGACACATGTGAAGAGTGTTAAGGAAAACTGTTTTATAAAATGGGCATGGAAAAAAGGGACACTTCTAAGTTGACATTTTATTGAATATGCTGCTGCTGCTGCTGCTGCTAAGTCACTTCAGTGGTGTCTGACTCTGTGCGACCCCATAGACGGCAGCCCACCAGGCTCCCCCGTCCCTGGGATTCTCCAGGCAAGAACACTGGAGTGGGTTGCCATTTCCTTCTCCAATGCATGAAAGTGAAAAGTGAAAGTGAAGTTGCTCAGTCGTGTCTGACTCTCCGAGAACTCATGGAGTGCAGCCTACCAGGCTCCTCCACCCATGGGATTTTCCAGGCAGAAGTACTGGAGTGGGGTGCCATTGCCTTCTCCGATTGAATATGCTATCTTCACTCATATCTCTCTGAGTTTATATATGCCAACTGGCAAAAACAAAACCCTTCAGTATCTGTCCTCGGACAAACAATGGAATCTCCCTTTTTTCAGGATCATGCTGTTTTCAGTCATATACAGTACCTAAGAGTGATGGGAACGGGTAGGGAAAACTTTATGGAGAAGGTGGAAATTCAAGTCAACAATGGTGACTAACAGCAATGTGCCAAATACCGCCAGGTACTGTGAACAGGAAGGTCAAAAGATGCAAATTGCCAAGTTCACAGTCCAGGGGTATCTGTAAACACCAATCTCATTTAGGGCAGTCACTATACACCTCCTCTGGAAAACCTGTCTTTTAGTCATTTGATAGTTTACATAGTAAAAGTAAGAAACTGAACTACTACTTCTTAGTCTGCCTTGCTCAAGCTAACAAATGATAAAGCTCTCAGAATATACACAGAAAAATAGTCCAAGACATGCAAAACGCCCACACGAATAATCAACATGTGAATGCCAGGCATCAAAATTCGTCCCCTAGGTGCTTTCTAGGCGCTCTCAAGGACCTGTGCCCTGCTACTAAAGATGAGAATGAATAGATATAGCATAAGACGATAAATTACAAAAAGGATTCAGAGGAAGAAAAATACCACTTGATGTTACAAAGCATCAAAAAGCCTTGAATAAGTGACATCTTAAGTGCCTTCTGTAAAATACATATTATCTTGATGAGCAAAATGAGAGTTTAAGGATTCCCAGAATATACAGTGAAATACTACTCAGCCATAAAAAAGAAGGAAATCTTGCCATTTGCGACACCATAGATACATGCTGAGGGTATGCTAAGGGAAATAAAGACCAATACCCTATGATGTCACTTATTCATGCATCTAAAAACCAAAACAGGGAATTCCCTGGTAGTCCAGTGGTTAGCAACTCCGTGCTCTCACTGCCAAGGGCCCAGATTTGATCCCTGGTTGGGAAACTAAAATCCTACAAGCCTCACAATGTGACCAGATAAAAAAACAAAATAAAACTCAAGAGATACAGAGAACAGATTGGTGGTGACCCAGAGAGAAGGGGGTGGAGAGTGGGCAAAACGAGTGAAGGGGCTCAAGTGCACAGTGACGGATGCTGACTAGACCCATGGCGGTGACCATGCTGTAGTGTGAACAAACACTGGACTGTTACACTGAACGCCTGAAATTAATATAATGTTACATACCAATTTTACCTAAGTTAAAAAAACAAAGAACTGAGCAAAAGGATGTGGGTGGGAAGGCCCACGTGTTGATCTGCTAGAAGCGCAGCGCCCAGGCTGCAGGACAGTCACGTGTGGAAGAGCGCAGGGCCCCAGGGCCGCCCTGCACAGACCGTCAGGATGTCGGGAAGAACAGCTAGAAAAATGACAAGATTTTAGGCACCTCCATACATATTTGATGTGAACCGGTGTAGGTGCTGGTGACCCAGCGGGCAGCTGGGCTCAGTCTGGTGGCACAGAGGAGCAACATCACAATGTCCCAGCCGCCTCCTAAGGACTACAGTGAGGTGCCGGCCGCCAGAGGGCGGACGGCAGGGTCACCTGATGCACCAGTAATCCATGGATACGAAGAATCAGGGCTGGCTCCTCAAGGAGAACACCAAGCCAAGGCAGGGGTGTGTGTAATGTTCATGGGAAGGGAGGTGGAGGAGAGAGATTTTGGGTTAGGAGCTCCAGGAAGAAGTGCTTTAGGAAGATTAAGTAGACAGAGGTGTGTTGGCTACATGTGAGGCAGACAAAGCAGGAACTGTAACAGGCCTTTGCAACTATTTTGGCCAGAAGTGAGAACTTAGGTGGGACAATGCAAAAAGAAAGGAATGACTCATCTTCAGAAGAAACCACAGTTGAAAACCAGGCAGGGATGACAAGCAACAGGCTGGATGGGCTAAAGAGTCCAAGGCTGGCAGTCTGAGCGGTACTAAAGAACAGGTAATCAGTAGATGGCATAGGATAGGGTTGTGGATCGATACAGGTAAGGTGAGCACAGAGGGGCTGGCAGGACAACCCTGTGGATGTGTCAGGCAAGGATCTGATATGAGGAAGCAGGACTCAAGAAGGGCTGACAGAAGACACATGTGATAAACGGAAGAATCTAAAACCGTGATAGTAATTATGGAGACTGTGCCAAAACCTTAAGGTCTACTTTTAGAGAAGTGGGCAGTTTTGCCTGCTGGGGACGTTTGGCAATTGGTTGTTACGACTTGGGTGGGAAGGATGCTACCGGCACCTAGTGGACAGAGGCCAGGGATGCTGCATTACAAAGGTCAGTGTCCAACAACACACAATTACCCAGCATCAAATGTCAATGGTCTCACGGTTGAGAAACCCCATTTTAGAGAGTCACGTTGAGAAAGAGCAGTTTGAAACGAGGAATAAACATTTCTTATATTCTAATACATATTAATTGTATTTTAAAAAATCTATGAATGATGCTTCTTCATGCTCCAAGGAACATGGCTGTAACTGGTCTACAGAGCACTCAGTTGGTGAAATCAGATACCATTTGCTTCCATACAGTTTTAACATTAAACCGATTAAACATACTTTATCCTTCTATGTCAGAGCATAAGCACTGCTCTCCAGAGTCAAGCAAACCCTCCATATGAACAGCTGTGATTCCAGAAATGCTACTCAATAGGTTGAACATCTCCACCTGTTCAACTGACTCACAAACAAAAGTCACAGATTCACCCTCCAAAATATACTTAGGAAGGATATCATTTTACTATGTGAACTCATTAAATTACCTAACCAAGTCCAGGGGTCAGTAATAGACAGCAGGTGTGACTCTGCTTTGGCGCTACATTTGAGCCTGTTGGTTTTAAAGGTTAAAGTCAAGGGCTCCTTCATCTCACTAAAACCAACACATGAAAACGTCTGATTTACATGCAATACATTTTCAGATGATGTACTTTCAAGGAAGGAAAACATACCAGAGAACGAAATCGTACAGATTCTATCTGTCCATACTCTTTAAAAAATGACTTCAGCTTCTAAAAAAGAGAAAAAAAAAAGATACATATATTTTAGTCCATTTTAAGAACATCAAGTAAGTACCACAAAACAGAATTAAGTAAAATGGTTGGATAATCTTTTCCTGCCACGTTTCAAGAATATTTCAGGAAAAGTAAGTAACTATTCAGTTAGAAGACAAAAGTTTTTAAGTAACTATTCAGTTAGAAGACAAAAGTTTTTACTGAAACTTAGGTAAAAAAAAAAAAACAACACACAATTCATGTTACTATCCCTGAAATACACATTTCTGCCTTTCAATCTCTCAAAATCTTTTACTACATGTAAACTAGTACTATATGCTCCATAGATTCTGTCATCTTTTCACACTGGCTTATTTAAACCAGAAATGGATTTTAAGGATGCTTATGTCACTATGGGAAATTTCCCAATTGTCTGGAACCGAGACCATCAGATTCAAGAAAAATCTTTGGGTGAATTATATACATTATGCTTATGACTGGCTCAGGATGTGATGAATGTGTATATTTGACAGCTCACACAATAATGTCTATAAGCAACTTGAATTCAAAAATAACTTATTAAACATGTAAAGCTCCACAAACACTCCCCTCCCTTGAGCCCTTATAATCTAACATGAAGATAAGTAACCAAACCAAAACTATCCTACTACGGAAAATGGCTTATCTTCTACAAAATAATCACCCATCAAAAGCTAGGAGACAAAAGGTCAAAGGGGAAAGGGAAAACCCAGAAAGTAAGCTTCTTGTACTGTTTTAAGAAAGTGGAACTGAAATTGTTCCTTAAAAGATAAGCAGGATTTTGACCCAAGGGATTGCCATCAGGGTGACTATCACATGAACACACAGAAAGAAAAGGGCGTGTCTTGGTTGATCGAACTCCAGGTAATGGAGGGAACTTAGGGAGGAGGGATTCATTTTCATGACAAATATTTATCAAGCCTCTACTACACATCAGGCACTGTTTCAAGTGCTAGTGACAGAGACGTGAAGAAGAAAAATACACATCCCTGCACACACCGTGCTGCTGTTCTCGTGGCATGTAACAGAAGAGAAAGCTGGAGGAAAAAACCAGAGAAGACCACTGCGACAGTTCAGATAAGATTTGCAAAAGCCCGAATTAGAGCAGAGACTCTGGGAATGGAAGGGAGCAGGTGGATGCTGGAATGAATCTATCAAATGATTTATATAGTCATTTATAATGAAATTATGTATTAATTATGTACTTATTCAATAAAGTGATATCAATGGCCTTCCTGGGCAGCTCAGACGGTAAAGAACCTGCCTGCAATGTGGGAGACTTGGGTCAATCCCTGGATTGAGAAGATTCCCTGGAGGAGGAAATGGCAACCCTCTCCAGTATTCTTGCCTGGAAAATTCCACAGACAGAGGAACCTGGTGGACTGCAGCCCATGGGTTTGCAAAGTCGGACATGACTGAGCAACTAACACACAAACACAAAAACAAAATTATGAATTAGTAATTTCTCTGCATGTTTATAATACACAGACTATACACTCACCTTCTTATTACAGGTGACAGGCAAATTCCCAACAAACACAGTTCTCTCATTCTTTAATCTCTCTTCTTCTTGGTTGATTTGAATTTTCTTTCTTTGATTTACAACTGTCTCTTCTACATCATCAAGTAATTCTTTATCTGCAACTGTAACACCAGGTTGAGAATTTTTCCTTTTCTGCCCTTGTTTCTGGTGAATTTCTTCTTCTAAATCAGCACTTGCTAAAGCATCTTCCCTTTTTAAGCCAAAAAAAAAAAAAAGAGGGCATGGAAGTCAGGTCTAGCATTTGGCAAAGCACAGATTAGGAATGCTTCCCACCTCCTGGCTTTCCTATAAACTTACCATTCATAATCTACATTTAAATAGCATTATCAAAATGTGACTCATATCTTTAGGAAACTCAAGAATTAGCAAAAGGTCAATTTCTGAAGATAGTTTAAAACTGCCAACTAATTAAGCAACAAAAGTTCACTCAAACAAAAGCTGGTTCACTTGAAGTTCTTGGGGATTTAGTTTACCTGCTGCTGCTGCTACGTTGCTTCAGTCGTGTCCGACTCTGTGCGACCCCATAGACGGCAGCCCACCAGGCTCCCCCGTCCCTGGGATTCTCCAGGCAAGAACACTGGAGTGGGTTGCCATTTCCTTCTCCCGTGCATGAAAGTGAAAAGTGAAAGTGAAGTCGCTCAGTTGTGTCCGACTCTTAGCGACCCCATGGACTGTAGCCTACCAGGCTCCTCCATCCATGGGATTTTCCAGGCAAGAGTACTGGAGTGGGATGCCATTGCCTTCTCCAAGTTTACCTTCTACCAGTGCCTAATTTTATTCTCTGCTCTAGAATTCTAGAGTTACTGCAGCACTCCCAGGGGCTCTATTAAGGTTAACAGACCAGCAAAGTATTTAACTTTGTAAAACCAATCTGACTAACAGAAGAGACCAGATTTCCTACTGCAATATTTAAAGGACTGCTTATCAAAATTATTGGCTTGGCCAAAAAGGTCATTTGGGTCTTTCCATAAGATGGTATAGAAAAACCTGAATGAACTTTTTGGCCAACCCAATAAATTCTGCCAGTATTGTAAAGTATCAGTGCACTTGGATAAGCACACCAGTCCAGAAAGAGAACTGGACCAGGAACTTAGGAGTGAGAGGGGAGAAGGAGTAGTAGGCATCATCAAACTCATTCATTCATTCGCTCAATAAATATTTACTACTCAGTTCTAGCCTCTGAGGATACAAAGATAAGCAGACCATTAAAAGCTTTTAACAGTCTAGTCTCTGAGGAGACAGGCAAGCTTCACCATAAAATAGTAACATGTATAATACCTGGTGTAGAAACATAAAAGAAACAAGAGACATTCTCAGAGGAGGAAAGGCAGTATACAGCATGTGGTCAGTCCTCAGTGAATGATGACCATTATCATCCCTCCACTAGACCACAATTTCCACTAAGGAGAGGGTATATGCCTAGTTTTCCCATTTACTATGGCATTTAAAGTACCTAGCAGGAGTGAGATGAAATGAGACGCAACAGTAAGGTAGGAACCAGATCAAGAAGGACCATGCCTGTTATGCAAAAGTGCTTAGATTTTATCCCACAGAAGACAAGGAGCTCGTGAAGACCCTGAAGGTGCCTGAAAAAGGTCATTTAGCAGCAGCTGCTGTTCAGTCACTCAGTCGTGTCGACTCTTTGGGACCCCATGGACTGCAGCATGCCAGGAGGTCTCCCTGTCCTTTACTGTCTCCTGGAGTTTGCTTAAATTCATGTGCACTGAGTCAGTGATGCCATCTGAACATCTCATTCTCTGTCGTGCCCTTCTCCTCCTGCCTTCAATCTTTCCCAGCATCAGGGTCTTTTCCAATGAATCGGTTCTTTTCATCAGGTAACCAAAGTATTGGAGCTTCAGCGTCAGTCCTTCCAATGAACACCCAGGACTGATTTCCTTTAGGATGGACTGTTTGGATCTCCTTGCAGTCCAAGGGACTCTCAAGAGTCTCTTCCAGCACCATAGTTTGAAAGCATCAATTCTTCAGCACACAGCCTTCTCTATGGTCCAACTCTCACATCTGCACATGACTACTGGAAACACCATAGCTTTGACTAAAGCAGAGCAAAGTGATGTCTGATTTTTAATACGCTATCTACATTTATCATAACTTTTCTTCCAAGGGGCAGTCGTCTTTTAATTTCATGGCTGCAGTCATGTCTGCAGTGATTTTGAAGCCCAAGAAAAAAAAGTCTGTCACTGGTTCCACTTTCCCCCATCTATTTGCCATGAAGTGATGGGACCAGATACCACGATCTTGGTTTTTTGAATACTAAGGTTTAAGTGAGCTTTTTCACTCTGCTCTTTCACCCTCATCAAGAGGCTCTTTAGTTCCTCTTCACTTTCTGCCATTTGAGTGGTATCTGCATATCTGAGGTTGCATATTCTGCATATTTCTCCCAACAGTCTTGCTTCCAGCTTGTGATTCATTCAGCCTGGCATTTCACATTATGGGCAGCAGAGCAGAAGATAGTTATGAATGCGGCAAGGCTGGGTAAGGGAGACCAGTAAAGAGACAGTTACAACTGCAGGCATCTCAGAAGACAACAAACTCACCAGAGCAAGAGAGGTGGTGGAAAGGGAAATCACATTATAAGAGATAATTAAAAGACAGCATCATTAGGACTTGAGAAACGTAGGGAAAAGAAGAGTCTAAGATGACTCCCAAGTCACAGGCTCAGGCAACTGGAAGGCTGATGGCACCACTCGTGCAGAGGAACAGGTATGATGAGTATAATGAGATCAGTTTGAAACATCCTGAATTTGATGTGTATATGAATAAGCCGATGGGCAGCAGAGCATTGCATGATAGGACACTGCCAAAGAATTGATGCTTTGGAACTGTGGTGCTGGAGAAGACTCTTGAGAGTCCCTTGGATTGCAAGGATCCAGTCCATCCTAAAGGAAATCAACTCTGAATATTCATTGAAAGGGCTGATGCTGAGGCTGAAGCTCCAACATACTGGCCATCTGATGCAAAGAGCCGACTCACTGGAAAAGACCCTGGTGCTTGGAAAGAGTGAGGGCAGGAGGGGATGACAGAGGACGAGATGATGGATGGCATCAACAACTCAATGAACATGAATTTGAGCAAACTCTGGAAGATGGTGAAAGACAGGGAAGCCGGCGTGCTGTAGTCCGCGAGGCTGCAAAATGTCTGACACGACTGAGCAACTGAACAACAAGAACAATCAACAGGCTGACAAACAGATATACAGGCTTACAGATCAAGCAACAGAGATCAGGGGATTACCCTGATGGTCCAGTGGGCTTCCCTCATGGTTCACACAGTAAAAAATCTGCTCTCAATGTGGGAGACCTGGGTTCGATCCCTGGGCTGGGAAGATCCCTTGGAGAAGGAAATGGCAACCCACTCCAGTATTCTCGCCTGGAAAATCCCACGGACAGAGGAGCCTGGAGGATTACAGTCCACGCAGTCACGAGAAGTTGGACACGTCTGAGCAACTAACACTTTCACTCTCACCAGTGGCTAAGATTCTGCGCTCCCAAGGCAGGGGGCCCGTTTTCCATCCCTGGTCAGGGAATTTTATCCCACGTGCTGCAACTGAAAGATCCCTCGTGTCACAACTAAGACCTGGCACAGGCGAATAAATCTGTGTTTTAGAAAGAGACAGTGAGATCAGAATGCTAGAGCCACACAGACTGGGAGACTGCCCAGATTGATGGGTATAAAAAAGAATTATGAGATGACCAAGAACAGAATCCTGAGCGAAATGAACATTTAAGGAACAGTCAGAAGGAAAGGTGCCTGAGACAACAGTGAGAAGGAACAGACAGAGAACTGGAAACTCAGAAGAGGTTGACACCAAAGAATGCAATAGCTTCAAGAAGAATGGCAACCACATGACATGTAAAAGAGAGGGCTACAGTTAGAGGCAGTGCTCCCTATTAAATGTGGCACCTAGGTCAGAACGGCTTCCCTGAGCACTGTTTCAGAAGTATGGTCAGATCAAATAAAAAATTAACAACCAGAGTGCCAGTGTGTGGAAGGGAAGATAGATCAAGAAAAGGAAGAGAGAGCAAGTGGAGATTTCTTTTTCTAAAAGCTCAATGATGAAAGAAAGATTTGGGGGTCACATATGCCTGTGGACAGTTGGATTTCTTTAAGATGAGAATCTTTAAGACAATCTTGAGTGGACAGATCAAAGATACAGGAAAAAAGCAGAAATGGATATAGGTATCTGATGGCATAACCTCTGAGAAGACAGAAGAGGTACGTGATATATAAACAGTACAGGTGACTGCAGTAATCTTGGACAGGGAGTAAGACACCCTTCTCTGAAAGCGGAAGAAACTAAAACGTGATAGCTGCAATCAGGAGGAGGAGGAAAGGAAGCAATTCACAACTGTTAGCAATTCATGACTCTCAGAATAGCTAACAAGACCACCTGCCAACAGAGAACAGAGATATAAAGAGCGTGAAGAGAGTGGTCTAGAGACTGAGGAAAGTTAACTAGAAACGTATAGTGTTTAAAAAATAAACTGTTTAAAAAAAAATTGAGCTAATGGAGGAATCTGATCTCTGAATAAGTTTTAGAAAACCAAACTCATCTTTTATATACACGAAGTAATATTTATAGATGAAATCTAAGTCTTAGGTTTGCTTCCAAACAATGAGGAAGATATGAACAGGATAAAGATGAAACAAGCTTTGCCAAGTATTAATTACTGCTGATGCTGGGTACATGGGGTTCCTTACTCTTTTCAATTTTTGAATATGTATGGGACTTAACATAATAAAAAATTTTTAAAGAGAACTATCAAGTGAGAAAAAAAACTAAAATGAATATTACCAGTGTAAGAATCTCAATTTCGTTACCATCTGATTTCTTTCCCATCAACTTAAAAGAATTTTACCAACCTGTTTGCCAACTTCTTCTCTGCATCAGAAAGTTTCTTCTTCACTTTCATTTTTTTGGCAGGTTCTTGCAAAAGTGGCCTTTGGATTTGGGGTGAACTTTCTTCCTCCTCATCTCGTTTCCTTTTTTTGATGGCTTCCTTTTAAAAGTTTAAAGTTATGTTTGAGACCTCATCACTTACTAGTCTTTCAAAGTAGCATCTTTTCTCTCTCACTGGTATATCCAGTAATGAAAGGTTACTGAAAATTGATCCTATCTGCCCCAGTTTACAAAGCATCCCCTGCAAGGTAGGTTGCTTGTTTTAAAGTTGTTTTAATGGGCCACTCGTAGCAGAACGCAATGACTTACTTCAGGCACAGGCACGTACACGGGTTGAAGCTGAGGGTTCACAGAGCCGAAGAGGGAAGCCAGTCGACCGGTACTACCCCTGGAGGGTTGCTTGCCGCGGAATAAACTATTGGCGACTTGTCCCACCTCATAGTCTCCTTCCAGATTCCCACAAGCGCCGTCGTCCGGGTTCTGTCTAGACACGGACGCCAGAGACTCAACGACATGATTCTACGCACCACCCCTCGCGTCCCAAGCTCCCGAACGCATTCCCGCCCAGGCAGACAAGCCACGAGCCACTCACCCCTCCTGCGCACTCTGCTTTTTCTCACGTTTGTTCTTCCCTTCCAGGGCCATTCTTCACCTAAAAGCCTCCCAGCCCGCAGCAACAGCACGTGAACCCGCACTTCCGGGTCTCGGCCGCTCGGCTCTCGGAGCCACGCCCCTTCCGCCCCAGGAGTCTCTGTGGACGCGCTAAGGGTGGAGACAGCGGGCGAAGGGGCGGAGATAGCGGATGAGGGCGGACACAGCGAGCCTGCCGGTCGAAGCCAGACTTTCGAATCGGTTCGCACTTAACTCTCTTTGGATGAAACCGAGTCTTCTTCCGTGAATAGTTCAGGTCTGAAGTAGGAATAAGAATCAGCCGCTGTGAGTGGGCTACGAATCCAAGCAGAGGTAAAACACGTACGAGAATCTCTGCGTTGTCCAAGACAGAGGAGGTGTGTCGGGAAATGAGGTTACAAAGATGTAGGTCACACTGTATTAACAAATGATGAATCGGTGTGAAGGATACATGGGGCTCCTTAGTGCTGCTCTTGCAACTTTTCTGAAATCTGACATAATTTCAAAGTAAAATTGAGAAGAAATTGTGGTAGACCACAGCTCTAACCTGGGCTTCCCTTGTGGCTCAGACGGTAAAGAATCTGCCTGCAACGCTGGAGACCTCGGTTCGATCCCTGGGTTGAGAAGATCCCCTGGAGGAGGGCGTGGCTACCCACTCCAGTACTCTTGCCATGGACAGAGGGAGCCTGGCGGGCTACAGTCCATGGGGTCTCAAGAGTCGGACAGGACTAAGCGACTAAGCAGAGCACACGCACAACTCTAACCTGCTCTGCGCTATTACACCACAAAAAGGAGAACCTTGGCTCTCAAAGCCTGAAGAATCCCCATGGACAGAGAAACCTGGCGGGTTACATTCCTTGGGGTCGCAGTTCAGTTCAGCCGCTTGGTCGTGTCCGACTCTTTGGGGTCGCAGAGTCGGACACAACTGCGCCACCAAGCACACTGCATTGGCTCTCAAAGCTAATGCGATTTTCTCAACCTACTCAGCGTGCGTGGTAAGTCGCTTCAGTCGTGTCCGACTCTGCCATCCTATGGACTGTAACCCGCCAGGCTTCTCTGTCCATGGGATTATCCAGGCCAGAATATTGCCAGGAGTTGCCATGCCCTCCTCCAAGGGATCTTCCCTACCCAGGGGTCGAACACACGTCTTTAAGTCAGCTGTATAGGCAAGTGAGTTCTTTTACCACTAGCGCCACCTGGGAAGCCCCCACCTCCAAAGCCTGCTTTTTCCCATCACCTAGTTATTTCATAACCTGTCATTCCTTATTTTTGTTATGCCTTTCTCCACTATTATCCTCCTCTTTACCCCTCATTGTCACCAGCAAAATTGTACCCATCCTTCAAGGCCCAACTCACTTGGTAAAATTCCCTGCCATTTACAATAGAGATGAAATAGTGTCTCTAGATACAAATTGGTCTCTTATTCATCCTGTATTCTGTATCCCCACTCACCACACCTAGTGAGTATGTGGTAAACGGACTTTGAAGTAATAAAAGATAAATATTAGATTATCATTAGTCATTGACTCAGTAGTTTGGGTGATGAAAGCAAGTGACCTTGAATCGTTGGGGACAGACTTGCTATTTTTGGAGAGCTGCTTAACAAGTCACTGGGAATGTATGACCTTTTTTATAGTCCACATCAGATAACATGATGGTAAACCATTATTTGCTTGGCCCTGATTTTGCTTTGAGTCCCTCAGTTTGACTTCCCATAATTGTGACCTTGTGGTATCTCACAAAGAGAAAAACTGTCCGTATCTGCAACTCAAGCATCTCCATCTATTCTATACCATCCAAAGAAGATATTTTGTTCACTTTTCTTTCAGAATGTCTTCCAATCAGATTCCTTCCTCACTCTAAGATTTCAAGAATCACTTCCTATCTGGAGCACCGTAACCTCATTGAATCTGGCCTTCCTGACACTTCCTCTCCACACTAGCCTACTGCATTCCACTTCCAGATGAGTATGTTAAATGCTAAATTAAGATTTGCATCTCCTCTATGTTACCATCACACCAATCATCGCGTTTCTTGTATGCTCATACACTGCCCTCGTTAAAGCTGTTATGCACGTTTTCCTCAACCATGTAATTTAGTGCTTAATTTTCAGTTCAGTTCAGTCGCTCAGTCATGTCTGACTCTTTGCGACCCCATGAATTGCAGCACACCAGGCCTCCCTGTCCATCACCATCTCCTGGAGTTCACTCAAACTCACGTCCATCGAGTCGGTGATACCATCCAGCCATCTCATCCTCTGTCGTCCCCTTCTCCACCTGCCCCCAATCCCTCCCAGCATCAGAGTCTTTTCCAATGAGTCAACTCTTCGCATGAGGTGGCCAAAGTACTGGAGTTTCAGCTTTAGCATCATTCCTTCCAAAGAACACCCAGGGCTGATCTCCTTTAGAATGGACTGGTTGGATCTCCTTGCAGTCCAAGGGACTCTCAAGAGTCTTCTCCAACACCACAGTTCAAAAACATCAATTCTTCGGCACTCAGCTTTCTTCACAGTCCAACTCTCACATCCATACATGACCACTGGAAAAACCATAGCCTTGACTAGACGGACCTTTGTGGGCAAAGTAACGTCTCTGCTTTTCAATGTACTATCTAGGTTGGTCCTAACTTTTCTTCCAAGGAATAAGCATCTTTTAATTTCACGGCTGCAGTCACCATCTGCAGTGATTTTGGAGCCCCCCAAAATAAAGTCTGACACTGTTTCCACTGTTTCCCCATCTATTTCCCATGAAGTGATGGGACCAGATGCCATGATCTTCGTTTTCTGAATGTTGAGCTTTAAGCCAACTTTTTCACTCTTTCACTCTCATCAAGAGGCTTTTTAGTTCCTCTTCACTTTCTGCCATAAGGGTGGTGTCATCTGCATATCTGAGGTTATTGATATTTCTCCTAGCAATCTTGATTCTAGCTTGTGCTTCTTCCAGCCCAGTGTTTCTCATGATATACTCCACATATAAGTTAAATAAGCAGGGTGACAATATACAGCCTTGACATACTCCTTTTCTTTAATTTTATGATTTTATATATATATATATATATATATATAGAGAGAGAGAGAGAGAGAGAGAGAGAGAGAGAGAGAGAGAGAAAGAGGCTTCCCAGGTGGCCAATGGTAAAGAATCTACCTGCCAAGCTGGAGACACAGGTTCAATCCCTGCACTGGGAAGATGAGAAAGAAATGGCAAACTGATCCAGTATCCTTGCCTGGGAAATCCCATGGCGGGCTACAGTCCATGGGGTCTCAAGGTCGGACATGACTTAGGGACTAAGCCACAAATATATATTACTTCCACCAATTAAATCATGGAACTATTCCTCTGGGAGATTTACCTCTTATACATACAAAACCCATCATACGATGTTAGATAAAATTCCCTAAATAGTAGCTTAAGTTTAGACAAAAGGTGGAGAAATGGCCTTTTGAATTTCAACAAAGAATGAAAGGCAGCCCACACTTTGGAAGGAAAATGGTTACGTATGCAAGAGACATTGGTTGGAGACAGTTAAAAAATGATCCACACTGCTATTAAGAACTGTTTTTTTAACCATTTAGAGATCACCAATGCCTTTGAATAGTTTCTTAAACTTGTAAGGGCTCTTTTCATTAAAAAAAAATACATTTTGTAAAAAACATTAGGGGTTTCATGAAATCTACTCCACTATCTCCAATCTCCCCAGGTTATTAAAATTTACAAGATCTCACCCTCAGGTTATTTCAGAAGGAAAAAAAGGTTTTGGAGAACACTAAAAAACATATCATCTTAATTTTATCTGAGATTGTAAACTAGTTTGGTAAAATGTAGTTTAGGTGATCAGGGAAAAAAAAGTCGAATTCCAGAAATGCCATGAAATTCTCAAACTCTCTGGAGAAGCTGGGAAGAAATAGGCAAGCAAGAGGGCAGAAAAACCCAACAGTATAAAACCTCAACTCCAAAGCTGATCATCATTGTCCTTTAGAGCACTCTTTCTGTAACACACCAAGTAGATGATATTGGGAGTTTCTTGAAAAACAGGGTTTCATGATCAGGTAAAACTAAAAACAGTAGGTTAAGGAAAAAACTTCCCTAAAGTTTAAAATATGCTAATATTATAGCTCTAAGAGGCTTCCCAGGTGGCACAATAGTAAAGAATCTACCTGCTAACGCAGGAGACCCAAGAGACTTGGGTTCCATCCTTGGGCTGGGAAGATCCCCTGGAAGACGAAATGGCAATACACTTCAGTTTTCTTGCCTGGAGAATCCCATGGACAGAGGAGCCTGGAGGGCTACAGTCCATGGGGTCTAAAAGAGGTGGATGTGACTGAGTGATTAAGCACACACACACTGAAGCTCTAAGAAGGGAATGTGCTATATATAAGCCTTTCCAAAATATATTTGATAATAAATTCTCAGAGCATTTCCAAGGAAATACCAGGGACTGGTATTCCAGAATCTCATTTTTGAGAAGCACTGTTCTATAAATTTAAAAACTCATCCCTTAAATGTTAAACTTCTGTGAAAACGGTCATCACAAAAGTGAGTCAAAAAGTAAACATTTGGGCTTTTGGGGCCTTGAAAAAAGTTTTTGTTTTACAGAAAGGATTTTCTCATAGTGGAAAGGTCATTAAATGAGGCGAAAAACCCTAATTACTGATTTTAAAGGTTTGGAGCAATATAGTGGTTCTCAACCTAGATGCATATTAAAGTCACTGTCCACCACCTTAAAAAAGAAAAAAAAAGGAAATCAATATCCAGGTATCATCCCAGACCAATTAAATATGACTTTTTGAGGGTGGACCCTGGGTATTGACTATTGTTTTAACAATGCCCAGATGACTCCAAGGTGTACTAACGGGGTCGAGTACACTAAAAGCTTAACGGAGTCACAAGGTCTAATTACATTAAAAGACAAGAATAAAAAAGCTGCTAGTAATGGTTTCAAGTGTTAAAAGAAAAAGATTTTTTGATTTTTCTTCTTTAGACAAACCTACAAGTCATAAGTATTCATGTTCAGACTCAACTGAACAGTGTATGCAAAGATATAAGAATGCCTAATAACTCCTGTACATAAATCTGGTTAATGGACTTTCAATTCCTGTAGGCAGAATATTCCCTTTTTAAAAAAAAAAATAATCCTTTCTGATCATATATGCTGGAAACGTATGTTTTGGTCAGTCATCATACAGAAACTAAACTAAAATGAACTAAAATTACTTAACCTTTTAGGAACAAAATCAAGGATTCACAAACTATGGCATTTTATTTCAGAGCCTTTGCTTACATTTGTACAATATATTACATAATTCTTCATTGTTTGCAGATCCTAATATATACTTTATAGCTTTTATTCTATAAGCTTTTCTTCAAGGTTTTGCTGTCAACAAATCTTTACAGTCCTGTACAAATTTGAATAACTTGAAACCATTTTCAACAAAATTAGTTACTGTAAGCACACACTACAAGACTGAAAATGCTTTTCTTAGAAAAGTTGAATGTAAAGGATTCTGACACGTTAGCATCTACAACAAAACGCTTCAAAATTCTCACATGTCGTATTGCCAGAAAACAAATAAAACATGCCAGCTCCATCCAAAAAAAGTACACAGAACTACAATTAAAACAGTAAAACAGTCTGTACAGTAAAGTACTGTGTATTAACAGTGCCAGGTATTAAATAGCTTGAATGAACACATCCGCAATATACAAATGTCTTACAAAGGTGTAGAATTAAATACAAGTGCCAAACAGAACAGAGATTGGAATCATACAACATAAAGTCAACACAAGTGAAAACAATTTTGCGTTCATTTTGGACTTTATACAAGGCATTTAATTTTTATAGGCCTACCACCCCAATTAGCTATTTATACTTAAAATAACAACCATCCTTTTGAGACAGTTCATAGCAACAGCCTTGAACCATACTAATAAAGTTTACTTGTTCCTGAAGTCCTCTTGTTGTAGCTCATAATAAAATAAGCAATACAAATGAATTATCTGTATTTAAGGAAAAAGAAACATTTACAAGAAAACACAAAAATATAACTGTTATAATTCATTATGAATAAATATACACTTTGAACTGGCTAAGTACAATCTTTATACATTGTTTAAGATTTAATACAGTTTATTAGCCATTTTCTTTTTTCACACAATGTATTATATCAAAATTAAAAAAAAATACTGATTTATAGAAAAATGGCAAAGTACAGTAGTTCCATTCCAATTTGAAGGGGCATGAAAAGCCACTGCAAGACCTTTTAGCCTAATTCAAACCTGTAAACATGTTCAGTCTTTTTTAAAGAGAATCTTTAATATTTGGTTATCAGGATTGATGTCTAACATCCTGTTAACTGCAGGTTTTGAATTTATTACATGTGCTTGACTTATACAATTAAAGCCACCGTAAGGTGACTTGCTTTAAAAAACAATTAGCTTGTACAAATGAAAATAGGTTCGTATTTTTTCATAAATAAATGGAAAAATATCAAATGTTCCAGCTTTAACAAAATACAAGGGAATACATATACAGTAAGTTTTCTTAACATGTTCTGGCCACCCAATGACTACGCTTACTGTATTGTCTCTACAGGCAGTGAAAAGCCTCCATTTGCCACAGTGGAAGGCCTTCAAGTTACCAGACACACAATTCCCAGACAAGTTGGAAACAATTATTGCTTGAGGAAAAGCAGTCCATTGTACTTTTTCTTCATAAAAAAAGTGCACTTAAGTGCCAAGTCAGCTTGTCAAGAAACAACTTTAAATATAAAATAGTGCTTGTCTGATTTGTTTGTGCCGCTGTGCAGTATAAAAAGGCGTGGCCTCAGAGCCGGAAGTGCGCAGTGCCTGGCCAGCCCCGCCGTCACCTGCACTCGACCGACACTCCGTTCTGAGGCGCGCCGGGCATGGGCGGTTCAGCCAGCGCCAGCATGACAGCAGCCGTTATGGAGCTGGATGAAGGCGAGGACGACGACGAGGAGGTGGCAGCACCTGAGAGGAAGGGAAGCCGAGAGCTTAATAACTACAGAAAGAAGCAACACACCAGTCCTCTAAACTAAGACTCTGCTGTAGTCTCCAGAATCATTTAGCTTACCACGAGAGCAGTCAATTTTTAGGATACCATAATGTACACAAAGGAGAATCTAGTGCACCTCACGTAAGGAGACACTGCCAAACTACAGAAGTGACAACAAAGGAGAGACCAGGGAGCGTTCCTGCACTGTTCAAAGGAAAATAAACTGTGGGTTCTGTCCATGGAGATACGGAAATAAAATAAAGGGTAGACTTTCAGTAATAATGAAACCAATGTCAAAAAAAACCTTGGAATTCAATAGGAAAATCTTAATCTATCCCCAAATCTTTTCCCCCTTCCAATTCCTGTATCTTTCTGCTTCTGGAGTTCCTTATGAAATGAAATAGTGATGAGAATCGAGGGCTAACTGCTTTTTAAAGTTGGGAAAAATAACTACTACTACACATCACATCGTAACTACTGCCTTTTGTTCCACTTGGTTTACAAAGCAAATGACACATTATTATTTTCCTCAAAGAAATTCTCTCAGTGTTATAAATCAGCATTTCAAAACTTATGTTTTATGGAATATATGCACAAGGTTAAAAACAAATCATTCAGAGATGGGAAATAAGGGGTAAAAATGAATCTTCCTCTGATTCAGGACCCTCCTCGTCTTCCAAATTCCCCTCCCCACTGTTACCCCCACTGTTAACAACTGCGCCACCATCTTTAAAACGCCACAAGAAGAACTGGTAAATTACTGCCCCAGGGCCAAATCTGGTCTGCCTATTTTTGTTAAGAAAATCTAACTGGAACACAACTATGCCTATTTGTTTAGATCTAGCTTATGGCAGATTTCATACATACGATGATAGGGTCCAGTAGTTCTAGAGACTACAAGGTTCACAAAGCCCAAAATATTATCTGTCTCTATAGAAAATGTTTGCAACCCCAGTTCTAGAGGAATTTTATCTGTAGAATCTAGACACATGACATGCATATTTAAAATGAGAACACTAGTAACTTCGTTTTTAAAAATGCAAGTGGAAGCATAGTACAGAGTCTAAGTAGGTTTTTACACTTAACAATCTGAGATGTTCCTTATCAGTACATACATAGATTTACCTTTTTCTTTTCAAAGCTGAATAGTTTTCCATTATATTTATGAACCGCAACTACTTTAATTCCTAGCCTTTTGCTGTTACCAACAACAAATGAATACTTAAGAGCATTATAAATAAAAATTTAAGTATTTAAATATATTATTGGAGAATACAATTTAAGGATTTCTATCTTCTACTATAAATACTACCATAACAAACTTATTTGTGGCCACATATTCTTCCTTGGGACCCATTCTTGGAATTGGAGGTAGCCAGTTGTCCAAAGACACGGTCAAACCATTTCCCAAGATAATTGGGCCTGTGGTGCATCTACTTCATTTTATTATGCTTTGCTTTACTGTGTTTCAAAGATACTGTTTTTTACAAACTGAAGGTTTTCGGCAATCTTGCATCCAGCAAGTCTAGTGGCACCATTGTTTCCAACAGTATTGCTCACTTTGTGTATGTGTCGCATTTTGATAATTCTTACCATAATTCTAAGTTTTTCATTGTTATTATATTTGTTATGGTGGTGGGAGCAGTGAGTTTTGATGTTACTATTAAAATTGCTTTGGGATATCATGAACCATGCTCATTATTATAAAAGAGTGAACTTTTTGATTACTAAAATAATAACATAGGATTTAGAATAAAACAAAAACTTAAGCTGATGGAACAGCAGCAGGGTTTGAGAAAACTGACTTCAATTCTGAAAGAAGTTCTACTGTGGGTAATATGCCATCAAACAACACTGCAGAGAAATCATTCATGAAGGGAAAAGCCAATTGGTAGAGCAAACTTCAGAGTACTATGATGTAGTCTTATGTTAAAAAACTGCCACAGACACGCCAACCTTCAGCAATTAGCACCCATCAACATCGAGGCAAACCCTCCACCAGCAAAATGATCACAATGAAGGTTCAGATGCTGGCTAGCATTTTTAGCAATTAAGTATTTTCAACTGAGGTACGTTTATTATTCTTTGGAACATGATGCTATTGCACACTTAACAGACTACAGTACAATGTAAATATAACTTTCATATGCACTAGAAAACCAAAGAAATTCCTATGACACGTTATTGTGACATTTGCTCTTTTGTGACAGTATGGAAACGAACCGACAACATCTTGGAAGTAGGCCTGCACTTTGTTTCAGCAGCCCTGTCAGATTAAAACAACCCCCTTCCCTCAGATTTTAACCTCTCACTCCCTCTGGTCCTTCAGGTTCAATGCAAATGTTACAGCCACTCTGAATATAACACAACCCACCCAATCACTGCCTTAGCGTTGCTCCACTCTGTTCACAGTGCTTTGTACTATCTGACATATTACTAGTTGTTGGGGGGGAAGCAGATGGTAAGCTCCATGGAATTGAATATTATGGTTTGAGATAATTATTTTAGATAAAGTTTTTCCATTTTATAGATGAAGAAAATAAGCCAGAGCAGTTATTGCCTGAAGAATCACAGACACAGTTCACATGAGCCCAACTGTCGAGTCAAAACTCCTTTGTGTTTAGGTAAAGTAAGTAAAAACACTTACTTTCTCTTTCTTTCTTCTTTAAACGCTTTCTCCTCCGATCTATGGAAGCTACTTCAGATTTTAATGATAGATAATGTTTTCTGATTTCTTGCAGTTTTTCTTGAAGAATTGTAATGCGTTCAGCACTTGTCATATTTTCCAGGTCCGCTGTGAATTTAAAACTTTCATTAATATGCATTTGTGAACAAAATTTTAATGTATTAGAGAATATATAGTGTGGTTGCAGAATGAGGTCAAGACAGAGAAACTTTAAAAAAAGGCTTATAAATACTGTTTGCCTGTTTTCTCCCCAGCCTAAAAAAATACCCAGCACTAATACATGCAAGGTAATTTTTGAATGAATGTATAGAATTAAAGATCTTATGACCTAAATAAACATGGAGGTTAAAATTTCCACATTTGTGCCCCACCTCCCCCCGCAAAATCCACATATGTGTATAGCATCACCACAGTACATCATTAAAAATACTTAGAAATAAGACTGGAAAGACACCAAAATGTTTAAATTGCATATATTTTTGAATGTTAGAACTCTGAACAAAATTTTTTCTTATCTTTTTCTTATCTTTTTTTGATTTTTTTAATAACTATGCATAACTTTAAAATTGTTAGAAAAATTTTCAAATGCTCTGAAGCAATTTTCAATATCCTAAGAATATTTCCTTGCATGAGAAACTCTGAAGTAGTCTCTTTTTAAGAAGAAAAAAAAAACTTGTAATGGCTATTTTTCAGGTATACAAAGGTGCAAAGAGTAGTATAACAGAGTCACATATACTCATCCAGCTTCAATAATTAGCAATTCATTGTAAACTCTGTCTCATGTATACCCTAAACAATCCACTTCCCAGGAGCAACACTAGATTTTTTATAGTAAATTTCTGACATTATATCAGAAATATCTAGTCAAGGTTGATATGTGCCTCAAATGCCTTAACATACTGAGTAAAGTCAGTCAGACAGAGAAGGGGAAATATCACATGACATCATTTATACGTGGAATCTAAAAACTGACGACAAATGAACTTACAAAACAGAAAAAGACTGACAGAGAACAATCTTCTGGTTGCTGGGGGGAGAAGGATGGCGGGAAGGGATAGTTAGGGAATTTGGGGGACATGTACACACTGCTGTATTTAAAATGGATAACCAACAAGGGGAAAAAAATTACTGGGAAGAAGTTTCTATTGCTTCACCTCTAACTTAGCATATGTCACTTACACATCTGAAAACTCCATTTGTAAACTTTGGGTAATCGATTACTGGGTTCCTTGAGGTCAGCATCCTTATCGCCATTCTTTCCGCATTTTCCTGGAGACTGCGTCCTAGCAGGAGATTTGGTACCATGAGCCTTCATCCCAGTGGAAACTGATTTGATGGGCTGAGTCTTAGTTACACTTTCACCAGCAGAAAGTTCTTCACTATCACTACTATTTGCTGAAAAAAAATTTTTTTTAAAGCATCAGTAAACAGAAAAGTAATCATAATTTGTTACAGATTTTAGTGGACAATTTAAAAATTAACCATTTCAATTCACTACTACAGTAAACAACTTGCTTTACAGACCCTGACTAAAAACTTGGAAAATCAAGTATAAACACAGCAGCACAGCAGTTAAGGAAAATAAAAACTCTTCTTACCTGAACCGCCAATAATGTGTTTTTAAAAAATACTCAAAGTAATCTTTCATTATATCTGGTAGATTACCAAATATGCAGTAATTATTTAAATAGCTTTTAACTCTACTATATTAAAATATATATAGATAGTAGAATACAGCATTTTTTTAAATGAATCATATGAAATCTTCTTAATTTCATATTTTAAACTGTGTACATGCGACACTTTCCTACTTCTCTGGCCAAATCAATGACACATAATCATTACATTCCATAAAGAGTTCTTTGAAAATAAATTCTAAATTTTAATATATACAATAATTTCTTAAGAAACTCCTACATCATAACCTGTTGACTAAAATAAATCATAGGTTTTACCCTGATAAATACATTCAGTAATTTATGAAGAATTCAGAAGTCTATGTAATAATGTTAAATCTGCCTTTGTTGATTAAAACCTCAACAAAGTGTGTGAGTGTGTGTGTGTGTGTGTGTGTGTGCGCGCGCGCGCGCGCACGTACTCAGTCGTGTCTGACCCTTTGTGACTTTATGGACTGTAGCCTGCCAGGCTCCTCTGTACATGGAATTTCCCAGGCAACAATACTGGTGTGGGTTGCCATTTCCTACGTCAAGGCATCTTCCTGACCCAGGAATGGAACCTCTGTCTCTGTTTATCTCCTGCATTGGTAGATGGGTTCTTTATCACTGTGGCACCTGGGAAGCCCAAAGCCTCAGAACCAGAATGGAAATCTTTAACATCTTGACATGTGAATAGGTGATGGGATTGCTATTTCCATAAATTACCTCTTTCTGGATACAAAGCATTACTGTAGATTCTATGAGAGTTAATTCATTTGACTAAATTATTCTCAGAGAACTGTTTCCTCATTCTGATTTACCAAGATATAAGTCCAATAATTAAAATGTTAGCATATATAATCAACAGTTATAGCTCAAAATTATATGAATATGTCAACTGACTTGTTGAAAATGAGCCCTCTTGGAAAATATCATTTAAAAGTCTTGAAGATAAAAACATCACAATGTAATTAAAAAATGGCCTTGAATATCCTTTCAGTTACTCCATATGTGGCATCAATCTGGCATCAAATTTATCCATTTTCTTTTATCAATTCTTCATTTAACAATAAGCTACCCTCCAAAAAATATAGTTCAGCTGTAAAAAACTGAAAAGTATTCCAGATAGCAAAGACACAGAACAACTCCTCCCCACTGTGGTGTTCAGGAGTAAAGAAACTACACCACTCTTTTGTACATGTCTTAAAAGAATCCGTTCCCAGTCCCCCCACTGCTGCTCTGGAACCCCTGGCAACTCCTAGCTCAGCCACCCAAGGCTTGGCCCCACTCTGATGCAGTGGTCTGCCTCAGCTCGGCTTTCATGGCCTCGCTGAACACAGCCGCCCGGGGCCCCGAAGGATGCCATATTCACCGCCTGGAAGTCATATGGGCTCAGCAGAACCTCGGGGAGCTGGCCGCAAAACCCTTTTCTGCACTGAAGTGCAGGCAGGCCGGCCGATAGCAAAGGTCAGGCAGTGGAGGTGGCAGGAATCTCCTGGAAGAGCAGCAGGAGGTCAGTGTGGGGCACCTGAAAAAAAATTCTTTACATATTTTCTGCTTCGTACTTTGTCTATGAGAGAGAGAAAAAACGTGCAGCTCTCAGGAGAAATACAATATATATATTCCTGTAGACTGATAAATAGGAATCATTGCTAAAGTCATTAGTTAGAACATATTTAACCCACATATTCTTAGAGCTGCTCTTGAATACACAGTTCAGGATACTGAAGATAAAGATAGTAGGCTGCAGCTATTGGAATTATAGCTCTAAAGCTATCTTGATTGTTCTCTTCTAGGCTGATTTTGCCTGAACGGATTACAAAGCAATCAGTTTCACTGTAATAAAAAGAATATATAATTCAAGTATTTAATAATATGTAATATATATAATGCAAAAGAATTTACACATAAAACTAACAAAAATGTTGGTGTTTATATTATACTGGCTATTATTTTTTAAAAAGATTACCTGAATCAGCAATCAATACCACTGCTGAATAACAGCAAATTGCTCAATCCTAGAATCTACCTACAGTCAAAAGAGACTTCTGTGTGATTTTTGCAGGGGTAGAGACAACAATCAAAACATTAACTATCCCGTATTCTAAATACCCTTTTCTTAAAGGGAGAAAAAAACACATCCACCATTATCTTCATATTTAAAAAAGTAGAGATTTCACACTTACTGCCTTTTCCCTTCTTTTTGTTGTTTACCACTGTAGATTTATGGCTTCGTTTCTGCTTTTTTGATGAATTTCCTCCTCCCTGAGCTTCTTTCACTCTTTTCTGACCTGTACAGGCTTTGATGGGGAAAAAAACTATTAAGTAACACAAAATAAAATCAAGCTTGTCCCCAGGTATAAATTAATTCCACATTTTAGAAGAATAGACCAATTCTGAAACTATAGATGTTCTTTGAGATTTACAAGTTATCACAGAAATTATTAGAATTTTAAAAAGTCATTAATGAACTGAATTATAACACATAATAAAACTAGAGTTTTTTAAAAAAGCAAATAAAGCACTACCCTGGTGGCTGAGTGGTAAAGAATCTGCCTGCCAATGCAAAAGACATGGGTTCTATCCCCGGTCTGGGAAGATCCCACATGCTGCAGAGCAACTAAGCCTGTGTGCCACAGCTACTGAGCCCATGCTTCTGGACCGCAGGAGTCGCAACAACTGAAGCCCTCGTGCCCTAGAGTCCGGCTGGGCAACAAGAGAAGCCAGTGAAATGAGAAGCCTGCACAGAGCAACAAAGAGTAGGCCCTGCTCACCGCTACTAGAGGAAAGCCTGCACAGCAACAAAGACCTAGCACAACCAAAAATAAATAAACAAATAAAAATGTAAAAATAAAACAAACAAAGCATGCACATCCTTCTTGGCCAATGGTTAACATATAAACCGTTTACAAATCCAGTACAGTAGTTCTAAAAAACATTTCATCTTCTTGGTAGGAAGTTTTTCCAAAATATTAAGTCTCGCTTTTCTTCAAGGATTAGCCCGTCTTACCTTCCCTGATGTCCAGGCTAGTTCAAATTACAGTTTCTCCACTTCTAATAGGATCCTCAGCATCTACTGTGTTTCTAGCGTTCTAATTGTATGTATTGTTTTTCAGAATATATAGTAATCTCTTTTTCCTGAGACTTATAAAGTCTTATCTCTATTCCACTGTAGTGTCAGATACTATTAATATAACCACAATACAATCAATACTATGATAAAATTATGCCACGTTTGTTACTGCTGCTGCTGCTAAATTACTTCAGTCGTGTCCGACTCTGTGCGACCCCAGAGACGGCAGCCCACCAGGCTCCCCTGTCCCTGGGATTCTCCAGGCAAGAACACTGGAGTGGGTTGCCATTTCCTTCTCCAATGCATGAAAGTGAAAAGTGAAAGTGAAGTCGCTCAGTCGTATCCGACTCTTAGCGACCCCATGGACTGCAGCCCACCAGGCTCCTCCGTCCATGGGATTTTCCAGGCAAGAGTACTGGAGTGGGGTGCCATTGCCTTCTCCAATGTTTGTTACTAAAAGTTTCTTAATCCTGTTACAATGGTAACATATACAAGACATGGTTTTGTTGGTAAAAAAAATTGAACAAGCTATTTTAAATGTTTTCTTTGCAACTTTTTAGTTGTTTTTTTTTAATGGGTTACACCTAATTGATAACTTTTCCTAAGGCTATTTTAATATAACAAGGTGAACCATAAAGAAAGTGATTTAGATATTACCTATATTAAAGTACAGAATCTTAACAATAATTGCCATATTTCTCTCCAAAAGAGTTTAATTCTGAAACTTTCATCTCCAAGAAATAAAAAGCTTACTGTAGGCTAACCTGGAAGGCAATCTGAAATCTAAATTGTAAAACTTACATTTTTACTTTTAATATAAAGTCAAGTCTTCAATATCTGCAGATAAATTTTCTCCTTTTGCAGACAAAAGGAGCCATATTAAACAGGTGCTTAAGAATTTATTTTTAAAGAGATACAAATTCTAATAAGTTCTGTAATATGCTTTGATTTGATAAGACAGATATATCCTAAATGAAGTTCTCAAACTGCTTACTTTTTAAGCTAGTTAAGATTAAGATTCAAAAGGGTAATACTGACCTAGTCTATCAGAAGACAAGCTATCAAATTTCTTGTTGAAAACACATCTCAATCTTTCATAAGATATGAGGAGCACGGTGAGGATGCAACCTCTTCAGAATTATGATTAAAAGTTCATTATATTATTATTGAAAGCTTTTCTAACCATCTGCAATAAATGCTTCTTTTATCTTGAGGATATTTATGCCTGGATAATTCAATTCCATGAGACAGTACAAACACAAACATAATCACAGTAGCTATGTGTATAAATATTTAAATAAAAAAAGATCATTGAAATCTGCAACTATCTTTTTTACTTAATATTTTTTGAAAAATGTTTTATTTGTGTGATAGTTATGTCAATTATGTCTCAGGGAAACTAGAAAAAGAAAAGAAAAAAGGTTTATGAGAGAAAACTTAAAGTTAACTAATTTGGTCTAGATTGTATCTCTTTAAGTTTACCTAAAAACCTGAAATCAGTATAATAAAATCTGATATGTTACATAACATATATACCCGAGTGCTTTACAGTGGAAAAGTGTGTTTCAAAGCCAAGTGTCAGCTTACAGTATACTGATTTAAAGACACCTGAATGAAGTGGTTTTTAAGAAGAATGATGTCAGAAGTATAGCTATGGCACCAATAAAAAGCCACCAAGACTTCAGGGAAGTACAACACAGACATTGGTCCTTCAATTTGGAAGCTAGGCAACCAAGCAAGCATCAAATTCCTTTACAAACTCTCACATAGTAGTCAGGCTCAAAAATCAGTTTGACATGGTTATCTGAGGAGAGCACAGCCTGGACAGTTGGTTGCTCCAAACCCCTACATAGAGAACTTTGGTTAAGGGTGGACGAGTCCATCAATAAATCAAAATGTTAGTGACAAACTGCATGGGACAACTGCAAAAACAACATTAAAGAAATATAGTTAAGCTGCTCATGCCGTGTAGTCAACCAGTATATAATGAGTTTTCAAACAGGTCTGGATTTGGGCCTGGGTGCATTTTCTAATAAATAGCACATGATCTGGTCCACTGAGAAACGTCACAGGTGGCTGAAGTGAAACAAACACTCAATTCTCAAGCTGTTACATGCATCCCATCCTCCATTACCCAAATTACCTTTCACATGGCCATTTTCACCATGTTCACACAAGTACTCCACGTAAACACCTCATGTTGTAATGAGGGACATGAAACCCCTGCAACCGTAAGGGGGGGAAAATCATAAACCACAACACTGGGGCCTATGGCCTCACCTTTCTCGGGATGCTCTGCCTCAGGCTGATTGCTGCTGCTCGAGCTCACACTGGCATCAAAGCCCGTGGGCGAGCTGTTCCCTTCTGACTGCAGGTCCTGGAGCTCCCCAGCGACACTGTCCACTTCGATCGTGCTGTCGGTCTCACTCTTGATGCTGCGGACTTCTTCATGGTTTGGGGCCAGCGGCTCTGACACTGTTACAGAAGGTGGCTGCCGACCGGCTTCCGTCACGGTGACTGAGGAAGGGGACTCGGGTGTCGTGGGAGGGGTATTGAGCACTGAATTGCTGCCACTGCTCGGAAATTCCGATTTTTTGTCACTGACCTCCGCTGGCTTCTCCTCAGTGGGTTTGCCCTCTGCACTCGCTGAGGGCGGAGCGGCCAGATCGGTGTTGGGGGAGCAGCTCTCCTCCTCGGCCACAGTCTGCAGGGACCCCTCAGTCGGCCCCTCTTCTGGGGCAGGATGGGGTGGGGAGGCTGCAGCCTCAGTGTCAGAGTCTGAGAAAAGCTCCTTCAGCGTTTTTTTAGGCCACTGACCCTGAATACTTGACCAGACATCTTTTCGATCTTTTGCTCTGCTGTTCTGAAGTCTTTCATCAGAGTTATTTAAAAGTTTTATCCTTTTTTCGGCCACTTCTGAAAATCCTGAATAGAAACCAGTTGTCCGTAGAGACTTTCTTTTCTCCTCCAAACCATTGTATTTCTTAGTCGGTGTCACCTTGGCTTTGGACTTTTCTTCTTCGTCCTCATCTGAGGAGCTATTGCTACTGTTTTCTATGCAAAGGGCTTCTTTGTTCTTGGCTTTATCCTCCTTTTTACTGGGGGAGCCACTTTTTAAACACTCCTCAGTATTGCAGTACCTTCTCTTACCACGTTTCACTGGTGGCTTTGAAGATTTATCAGCGGCGTCCTTTTTAACATCCTTTCTCTTTTTTGTGACTTCATCTTCTTCTTCATAGTCAGTATCTTCAGATAATGCTTCCATATCTTTTCTTAAGCTTTCTGGAGATTTTGACAAGGGTTTGGCTATTACCAAATCTGTGTGGACTTTGTTTTCGTCAAGCAAAGATGAACTGTTCTGTTCCTCTTTGGATGTAAGATCATTTCTGTTGTGAGTCAAATGATCAATCTTAGATTCTTCTTTGCCATGGTTATCTAAGTCTTGAACACCTGTTTCATCCTCTTGTTCACTGTCTTCAGCAGAACTTTCAGAAGCTAGAAAAGAAAGAAAAAACAGTGAGTATGATAAGAATACCAGCAATGTCTTCTCTGGGCCCCCTAATGTAAACAAGTATTAGCTCGTATGTTTATAACCACTCCAGGTTGCTAGGTTTTATCCTCATTTTACAACTGAAGAAACTGAGCTTCAGAGAGAAGATATTCACCCAATGATGGAAATGTTATATATCATGACTATAGTGAGAGTGAAACTACTGTATGCTTTTGCCAAAACTCATCATATTGTAAACATAAAACTGGTGACTTTCATTGTTTGTAAATTTTACCTCAATAAAGTAGATTATAAAAAAGAAAGAATCTTCTCCAAATTTATGAGCAGAACATAGTGGAGTCAGGATGTAGTTCCAGGATGTTCAAATTCCAAAGTGTATATTCTTATAAAAGTGTAGTCTTCACTTTCAATGTAGCAATGACAACTCAAAATTTTGTAAGCAATGTATTTCTGCCATAGAGCTTTAAAGAACAACACAATTAACTTTATACAAACATCAGTTCAGTTCAGTCGCTCAGTCGTGTCTGACTTTTTTGCAACCCCATGGACTGCAGCACACCAGGCCTCCCTGTCCATCACCAACTCCCAGAGTTTACTCAAACTCATGTCCATTGAGTCAATCATGCCATCCAACCATCTCATCCCTTCTCCCGCCTTCAACCTTTTCCAGCATCAGGGTCTTCTCAAGTAAGTCAGTTCTTCGCATCAGGTGGCCAAAGTATTGGAATTTCAGCTTCAGCATCAGTCCTTCCAATGAATATTCAGGACTGATTTCCTTTAAGATGGAAAGGTTAGATCTCCTTGTACTTCAAGGGACTCTCAAGAGTCTTCTCCAACACCACGGTTTAAAAGCATCAATTCTTCGGCGCTCAGCTTTCTTTATAGTCCAACTTTCACATCCATACATGACTACTGGAAAAATCACAGCTTTGACTATATGGACCTTTGTCAGCAAAGGGATGTCTGTTTTTTAATATGCTGTCTAGGTTTGTCATAGCTTTTCTATCAAAGAGCAAGGATCTTTTAACTTCATGGCTAACAGTCACTGTCTGCAGTGATTCTGGAGCCCAGGAAAATAAAATCTATCGGTTTCCACTTTTTCCCCATCTATTCGTCATGAAGTCATGGGATCAGATCCCATGATCTTTTTTGAATGTTGAGTTTTAAGCCAGCTTTTTCACTCTCCTCTTTCATGCTCAACAAGAAGTCTTTTAGTTTCTCTTCACTTTCTACCATTAAGAATGGTATTATCTGTATATTTGAGGTTGTTGATATTTCTCCCAGCAATCTTGATTCCAGCTTGTGATTCACCCAGCTTAGCATTTTGCATGATGTACTCTGTATAAAGGGCTTCCCAGGTGGCACGAGTGGTAAAGAACCTGCCTGCCAGTGCAGGAAATTAAAGAGACATGGGTTTGATCCCTGGGTTGGGAAGATCCCCTGGAGGAGGGCATGGCAACCCAATCCAGTATTCTTGCCTGGAGAATGCCATGGACAGAGGAGCCTGGCAGACTACAGTCCATAGGGTCTCACAGAGTTGGACACGCTTGAAATGACTTAGCATACACTCTGCACAGAAGTTAAATAAGCAGGGTGACAATATGCAGCCTTGTCGTACTTCTTTCCCAATTTTGAACCAGTCTGTTGTATCATGTCCGGTTCGAACTGTTGCTTCTTGACCTACATACAGGTTTCTCAAGAAACAGGTAACGTTGTCTTGTATTCTCATCTCTCTAAGAATTTTGCACAGTTTGTTATGATCCATACAGTCAAAGGCTTTAGCATAGTCAAGGAAGCAGAAGTAGATGTTTTTCTGGAATTCCCTCGCTTTCCTTATGAGCCAATAAATGCTGGTTATTTGATCTCTGGTTCCTCTGCCTTTTCTAAACCCAGCTTGTTCATCTGGAAGTTCATGTACTATTAAAGCCTAGCTTGAAGGATTTTGAACATAATCTTTATTAGCATATGAAACAAGTACAGTAGTTGGAACATTCCATGGCATTGCCCGTTTTTGAGACTGGAATAAATACTGACCTTTTCTAATCCTGTGGCCACTGGTGAGTTTTCCAAATTTGCTGACATACTGAATGTAGCACTTTAACAGCATCATCTTTTAGGATTTGATAGTTCAGCTGGAATTCCATCTCCTCCACTAGCTTTTTCCATAATAATGCTTCCTAGGGCCCACTTGACTTCACACTCCAGGATGTATGGCTCTAGGTGAGTGATTACACCATCATGGCTATCTAGGCCATTAAGACTTTTTTTGTACAGTTCTGGATATTCTTGCCACCTTTCTTAATCTCTTTTTTCTTCTATTAGGTCCTTACCATTTCTCTCCTTTATCATGCCCATTCTTGCATGAAGTGTTCCCTTGCTACTTCCAGTTTTCTTGAAGAGATCTCTAGTCATTCCCATTCAATTGTATTCCTCTATTTCTTTGCACTGATCACTGGGGAAGGCTTTCTTATCTCTCCTTGTTATTCTTTGAAACTCGGCATTCAGTTGAGTGTATCTTTCCCATTCTCCCTTGCCTTTCACTTGTCTTCTTCTCTCAGCTATTTGTAAAGCCTCCTCAGACAACCACTTTGCTTCTTGCATTTCTTTTCTTGGGGATGGTTCTGGTCACTGCCTCCCGTACAACTGTTACAAATCTCCGTCCATAGTTCATCAGGCATTCCGTCTACAAGATCTAATCCCTTAAATCCATTCATCACCTCCACTGTATAATCATAAGGGATTTGATTTAAGGCATACCTGAATGGCCTAGCGGTTTTCCCTACTTTCTTCAATTTAAGCCTCAATTTTGCAGTAAGAAGCTCATGATCTGAGCCACAGTCAGCTCCGGGTGTCATTTTTGCTGATTGTATACAGCTTCTCCATCTTTGGCTGCAAAGAATATAATCAATTTGATCTCGGTATTGACCATCTGGGGACGTCCATGTACAGAGTCATCTTTTATGTTGTTAGAAAAGGGTGTTTGCTATGACCAGAGTGTTTTCTTGACAAAACTCTGTTAGCCTTTGCCCTGTTTCATTTTTTACTCCAAGGCCAAACTTGTCTGTTACTCTGGGTATCTCTTGACTTCCTACTACTTTTGCATTCCAATCCCCTATGATGAAAAGGACATTTGTGGGGGGGTGTTAATTCTAGAAGGTCTTGTAGGTCTTCATAAATCAGTCAACTTCAGCCACTTCAGCATTCATGATTGGGGCATACACTTGATTACTGTGATGTTGAATGGTTTGCCTTGGAAACGAATTGAGATCATTCTGTCATTTTTGAGACTGCACCCAAGTACTGCATTTCAGACTCTTCTGTTGAGTATTAGGGCTACTCCATTTCTTCTAAGGGATTCTTGCCCACAGTAGTAGATATAATAGGTCATCTAAATTAAACTTGCCCATTCTCATCCATTTTAGTTCACTGATTCCTAACATGTCAATGTCCACTCTTACCATCTCCTTCTTCACCACATCCAATTTACCTTGATTCCTGGACCTAACATTCTGGGTTCCTATTCCATACTGTTCTGCACAGCACTGGACTTTACTTTCACACCAGACACATCCACAACTGAGTGTCATTTCCACTTTGGCATAGGTTCTTCATTCTTTCTCGAGCTACTAATAATTGCTGGCTGCTCTTCCCTAGTAGCATATTGGACACTTTCTGATCTGGGTGGCTCATCTTCAGGTGTCATATCTCTTTGCCTTTTCATACTGTTCATGGGAAGAGTACTGGAGTGATTTGCCATTCTCTCTGTCAGTGGACCACATTTTTTCAGAACTCTCCACTATGACCCGTCCATCTTGGATGGCCCTACAACAGCATGGCTCATAGCTTCATTGAGTTACGCAAGCCCCTTCACCACGGTAAGGCTGTGATCAATGAAGGAGCAAGTAATACATATAAACACTGAAAACTAATTTACTCTCATAACAAAATACCAACAGCTCCTCTTTTCTTCCTTCCCCACCTTTCAAAATCTTATAACTATTTCCATTCATAGTTACTATCATCATCTCTTAATAATATACTATTTGTTGACATATGTAAGCAATGAGAATTCTCTTGTTAATACCTCCATCCCCTCCTGCCACACTTTGTAAGTGGTGTTGGAAAAGCTGGACTGCTAAATGTAAATCAATGAAGTCAGAACATACCCACACACCATACACAAAAATACACTCAAAACAGTTTAGACTTAAGTTTAAGACATGACACCCTAAAACTCCTAGAAGAGATCACAGACAAAATATTCTCTGACATAAATTGTACCAATGTTTTCTTAGGTTCATCTCCCAAAGCAGTAGAAATAAAAGTAAAAATAAACAAATGTGACCTAATCAAATTAGATAAGATTTTGCTACAAAGGAAATAACAACCTATGGACTAAGAGAAAATATTTGCAAACAATGCAACTGACAAGGATTAATTTCCAAAATATACAAATTGCTCATACAACAACAAAAAAAGAACAAACAACCCAACTGAAAAATGGGCAGAAGACCTAGACCTACCTATCTCTAAAGCAGACAGACAGATGGCCAACAGGCCCATGAAAAGATGCTCAACATCACTAAGTATCAGAGAAATGGGAATCAAAACTACAGTGAGGCACCAGTCAGAATGGCCATCATTAAAAAGTTTACTAATAACAAATGCTGGAGAAGGTGTGGAGAAAACAGAACCCTCGTACACTGCCAGTGGGAAAGTAAACTGGTGTAGCCACTAAGAAAAAGAGTATGTAGGCTCCTTAAAGAAGCTAAAAACAGAGTTTTTAGTCTTTCCTGCTGTATGATCCAACAATCCCACTCCTGGGACATCTGGAGAAAACTATAATTTGAAAAGATACATGTATCCCAATGTTCACAGCAGCAGTAATATATAATAGCCAAGACATGGAAGCAACCCTAAATGGCCACTGACAGATAAATGGATAAATAAGATGTGGTACATATATACAATGAGATACTACTCAGCCATACAAAAAGAAGGAAACAATGTCATTTGAAGCAACATGGACGGATCTAGAGATTATCACACTAAATGAAGTTAAATCAGAGAAAGACAAATACCATGTATCATCACTTACATATGGAATCTAAACTATGACACAAGTAAATTATTTTGAAAAAGAAATAGACTTGAAGACATAGAAAACAAACTTATGAATAACAAAGGGAAAAAAAAATTTTTTTAATTAAAAAAATAAAATCTTTCCTCACTCAAAAAAAAAAAAAAAAAGAATAACCAAAGGGGAAAAGGAGTGGAGCGGGTGAGTTAGGGGTTTGGGCTTAGTGGATACAAAGTACTATATGTAAAATAAACAACGAGATCCTGTCTAGCACAGGGAATTATATTCAAAATCTTGTAATAAACCATAAAGGAAAAGAATATGAAAAAAGACTACATATATAACTGAACCACTTTGCTATATACCAGAAACTAACACAACATTGTTAATCAACTCTACAATAAAAAAGAATGAAATCAGAAACAAGATATTGCACCCAGCTGTTTTATAAGAACAATTATATGAAGCATGCAGAAAACAGAGTTCTTAAAAAGTAAAAACATTATAGCTGTCAATAAGCATTACAGTACTAAACAGTAAAAGGATTAAAAGATAAAACCAAGAAAATTTCTAAGAAATTAGATGACAAGACGACAAACCAATCAATAATGTGTCTCTGAGAAAAGTAACTATATTAGAGTATACTGCAGAAGGTTCAATATTAATATAATGGTAGGGTTCAAAAGAGAGAAAAGGAGAAGAGAAGGGTAGGCGAAAGAATACGGAAATGTAGAGGAGAAAAAATCAACAAAATATTTCAAGAAAACTAGACTTTATTTTTGGGGGCTCCAAAATCACTGCAGATGGTGACTGCAGCCATGAAATTAAAAGACGCTTACTCCTTGGAAGAAAAGTATGACCAACTTAGATAGCATATTGAAAAGCAGAGACATTACTTTGCCAACAAAGGTCCGTCTGGTCAAGGCTATGGTTTTTCCAATGGTCATGTATGGATGCGAGAGTTGGACTGTGAAGAAAGCTGAGTGCCGAAGAACTGATGCTTTTGAACCGTGGTGTTGGAGAAGACTCTTGAGAGTCCCTTGGACTGCAAGGAGATCCAACCAGTCCATTCTAAAGGAGATCAGCCCCGGGTGTTTTTTGGAAGGAAGGATGCTAAAGCTGAAACTCCAGTACTTTGGCCACCTCATGCGAAGAGTTGACTCACTGGAAAAGACTCTGATGCCGGGAGGGATTGGGGGCAGGAGGAGAAGGGGACGACAGAGGATGAGATGGCTGGATGGCATCACCGACTCGATGGACGTTGAGTTTGAGTGAACTCCAGGAGTTGGTGATGGACAGGGAGGCCTGGAGTGCTGCGATTCATGGGGTCGCAAAGAGTCGGACATGACTGAGAGACTGAACTGAACTGAACTGATCCAGAACAGAAAGATACAAGTTTGTAGAATGAAGCAGCTTAGCAAGTACACATTACAATAGATGAAAATACATCCACAAAAGGGATAACCTCTGTGCAGTATGAACACATTAAAAACAAAGATTCAAGATTTCAGAGAAAGGGAAGGCAAAAAACAAGCCATAAAACAAGTCATCTACAAAGAATCAGGGACAAGAGCTCTGGATTTCACAGAAAACACTGAAGGAAAAATACAGCTGAACAATGCCAATAAAATAATTAAGGAAAAACTTCCAACCCTGCTAGACCATAAATAATGTTTTCAAATATGGACAGTCTCTAAAAATTTATCTTCCCTCTTACTCACCTGTCCTTAACATCTACTAGAGAATGGAGAATGTGCTCCACCACAGTGAGTATACCAAAGAAGATATTTTTAAAAATCAGATACCCAAAAGAAAAGAATTTTAGGCACTACTTTGAAGAGAGAGCTCTAAAAAGTTCCCATGAAGAGAACTATGCACCAGATACAGAAGGAAACCAGTCCAGACCCGTGTGGTGTTATTTCCAAAGGAACTCATATGACTTCTATCATCAACAAAATGCCTCTTGGCATGAATTAGATTCTATGTATATTAGCTTGTTCCAACCATTTGGTGATAAAATTCCAGCTCTCTGCTCAACCTCTTGTGTGCCATTACCTGGATCAGGCAATGACATCATTTTACCCAGCAGAAACATTTTGTTTTGACCTACACCTGAAAACTAGGAGTATATTTGGGCAGCCTAGAATCAGAACATACAGAGCACCTTATCAATAGCACTGAGCATAATTCTTTTGGTCATCCACTGAGTTTATGTCAGATATTCCTGAGAGCCCTGATGTTTCCTAGAAGGCCCTAATAACTTTGCCCCAATGAATTTCCTTACAGAGGTCTTTGTAGACTCACAAAGAAGCTGAATATGACCTGGAAACTCTATTCAGATGAGCCTTCATTAAAGTGGAAATACTGTCTTTTTTTACAGTTAGGTTTATGCTTGCCACAGTTTTAAAAAAAGTAAGTAATATCCTCTTTAGGAGTATACACAGGTTTAATACAGTTGTAAAAAAAATAAAATCAATGGCTGATTTCAAGTAATAACAGAGTCAACAAAGTTATGGTTCAATTAAAAAAGAGAACTTGATAATGTCACTGAATTACCTTTATAGCATTTGATTCATAAAAATTAAAACAAAGACATTTAAAACAAATACTTGCATGCAACAGGATACTTGTTATGTTTACCTTGAAGTCCATTAAGGATAGAAGTGATTTCTATGGATTTAATATGAGCTGTATCAGAGTTCTTGGCATCAGTAAGATCCAATTTGGATACCATTTCAGGAGATGAATTTGTCTGAAATGGAGGTTTTGACAAGCGCCGGAGTTTACAGTTTTTAGGAGAGTATTTTTCATCTTTGTCTTTGTCTTTGTCTAATTTATTCTAAGTTAAGGAAAAAAAGGTATCCTATGTTAGTCATAATTTATCATGAAGCATTCATTAGTAACAATGCTAAAACTCATTTTTAATTCAAAGCTATGCAATACATTACTAAAAAACATAAAAAGAATATAAAGTCCCACAAAACAGAGATGTGTTTTCAAACTTATCTAACAAATATTATAGAATGAGAAAGTTTCTAATATTTATATTTTAATAATGGAAATAAATTAGCAATCAGATAGGCAATTAAGAAAAGCAAACCTCCATACTGCTAATAATCGGTGTTACAAATTCTATAAAAATGAAATCACAATAGGCTTAAATATTCATTTTTTTAAAAAGAAACAATTTCAATCTGGTAGTTTTAAAACCTGGAAGATTCTCAATATAAAATAAGGGTTGGGAATGATAAGATTTCAGTTATCTTCAGTTGACAACTGGAAAGAAACAAATGACTTGCTATAAAGTCATTTATAGCAAGTGGGACATCCTTCCTGCATCAATAAATTAATGTTTCATGAAAAAATGAGAAAATTTCCCAAATTCTCTATTTATGAATAGATGGGCAGGGGCTAACATATTTTCTGGAAACTTCTATAGATTGCTGAGTGACTATTTTCACAGTTCTCTCATAGATGGTACAGAGCTAGTATCATTCTGGATACACAGAAGTTAATTCAGTTTAGGATAGTGGTTCTTTAAGTATGGACCATGGGCCCAGAGACCTTAGCACTTCCTGGCAATTTAAGTGAAAACTCCTCGAACCAGACTCAGAATCACTGGGGATGGGAATAAGCAATCTGAGTTTCACCAAGTTCTCCAGGTGACTGTGACACATGCTTAAGCGTGAGATTCACTTACTCAGAGCACCCGAGCTGAAGGTTCTGGATGCACTGAGAAGGCTTATGTGTACCAAAGCTTATCAATGATTAGTGCTCCTCTAATTTTCCTATTCTGGCCAGACTTTTCATCACTTTATACCAGAGATCATAATATACCATGCAGTCTGAAGGTAGAAATAGTCCACGCCAAGCAAAGTTCAAATGTGGCTTTTAATGGCTGTCTTCTAAGATGAGCTCAAGGGATGGGTATAGTATTATTAAATAATTTCTAGGGAGCTTTTCCAAAATTCACATGCCTCTTCCCTTATGACCAACAATTTTAAATGCCTGGGAGGGGCCTAGAACTAAACTGAGATGTAAATAAATATTTAGAAAAAATTCCCCAAGTAATATTCTAATATTTCTTCTCCTACCCCTACCCTATCCTCTACCAGAGAAATACGACTCCTAAAACTTGCTCTGTGCAAGGAAACAGGCTTTTTACTGCCATACACACAAAATTCTTCTAGTAGCTTAGGAGCAATAGCATGACTTCCACACTTTCCAATAATGACCAAGAGTGTCCTGAGTTGTAGCTACTGAGTTGCCAAACCAAAACTTTAAAAATATGAACCCAGTTTCATCGTGAGAAAAGAGTAATCATTTTAGGGGAAAAATTTTGTACATAGGGCCATGAAGGTATCATTTAGCCAGAAAGTAAACAGCGCCTCACTTTTAAAATGAAAATTCAATTTCAGGAGGACTATTAAATACTTCAATTATATATACCATTCAAAGTAGTAAAAAGCCATTAAGAGATAAAAGATATTCTAAAACCTAGTTAATGGTCTGCTTTCTAATAAAACATTAAAAAGATTTAATCTTACAATGAACAAGACTAATTCCATCATATATAAAACTAACATTAATCTCCATACAAGTGCATTATTAATAGACTCCCCATGCTATCTATGCAGTGTGTGCCTCTTGGGGTCTTGTGAACACATTCTAAAGCACTGTCTATAGTGACAGAAAGATGATGAGGAACAAAAGAGCTACAGCTAGGCTCTTCTGTGCCTTCAGGCACCTTCTTTTCTTCCTCTGAACGGTTTACAGCTATTACAGTAACCCCAGAGTTCCCAGCTACACACTACTTCATGACTCCCAGTTGGAGACCAGAGGTGCACGAACAGTTGAAATGGCTAAGTGAAATAAATCTTGGGTGAGTGGACTTATACAATGTTGGAACTAAAAAAGCCTCAAAGATCACTTAGTACTGTTATCAAAATGCCTTTCCATAAGCTGACAATATTAATTGTACCCAAATCTAGTATTTGATAAACTGGCTATTTCAAGAGAGTATTTCCAACTCTACTAACACACACACACACACATACACACACACACAGTCTCTCTCTCAATTCACTCTGGAGGAAAGGTTCCTTAATTAAGAGCTATAATATACGGCAAAATATATTTTGCTTTTATTACCTTTATTTTCTTGCGATGTTTTATCTTGGGCACATTTTTATCAGCAGGTCTTACTATTTTATCTGCTTTAATCCATTCGTCATACCTAAAATCAAAGGAAATTAACATTAATATACAAAACACATACTAGAAGGAACTATGCCATATTAAAGAGAAACTCATAAATAGAATCATAATACTGTAAAACCTTGGGAGCCACTAAGTTCAACTTTCTGGTTTAAGGAACAAAGTTACCGAGGCTCAGAGAAAGATGCAGTGGCCTGTCCCAGGACACACTTTCAGCTACTGGCTGAGCCAAGGCTCAGCTACGTCTCTGGATTCCTGGACCAGCACTACTTCCTCTGTTACACCAAAGAGAAACCAAAGCTGTACAATAACCATTAAGAGCACTCACATATTTCCTATACGTTTTTTGGTTTACTTTGTTCTTTTCTTAAGCAGCAAGTAGTTCATTTTTCCCTAAACATATCAGGAAGCTAAAGGGAAGCATGACTGCGAAGCTTTCAGGCTTTGGAGTTGCTTCCTATGTATACAAATGGCTGAGAGTCAACAGTTGTGATGGGTTCTCCACTTGGTGCTGCCTGTCTGCGAGAGTTCACAGGGCACAAGTTACTACTGACTGCAATATATCTATTTGTTTAAGGGGGGGGGGAGTTTAATTTTGTAACAAACTCAGCTAGAAAGAAGAAACATTAAAAATAAACCTCTTTTTATGTTTCAAAGTCACATACATTTATTCTGGAAAATGGAAAACTGATTGACATTTTTAACTCGAGAACATGAAAAACTGAAAATGCACTTTTAAATTAAAATCTCCTCATTATTAGAGGCATTAAGTGAAGTAAGAAAGACCCTGAGTCAGGAAGTAAATGATTTAGGTCATTACCTTACTAGTAAATTATATTCTTGCCTAAGAGTAGGCTTGTATGCATACATGCTAAGTCCCTTCAATCGTGTCCAACTCTTTTTGACACTATGGACTGTAGCCCACCAGGCTCCTCTGGAGGCAACAATACTGGAGTGGGTTGCCTTGCCCTCCTCCAGGGGATCTTCCCAACCCAGGGATCAAACCCATGTCTCTTACATCTCCTGCACTGGCAGGCAGGTTCTGTACCACTAGTGCCACCTGGGAAGCCCCAGAAAAGGTCTAGGAAGTATCTGTAAGGACTCCCAGGCAGAGCTAGACTGCTGGTGCGAACTATGGCCTGCAGCAACGCTGACGGCTCAACCCCCACAAGGGCTAGGCTGCTGTCTGCTGGAAGCTGGGGAGGGCCACAGCGATAATTAGGATGAGGAAAGGATGGAATGAGTTCTAGAGAAGTCTTTACATAATCCCTGCTGACTAGCTATGTGGTCAGGACATTCTCAACCTCAGACTTCAGTTTATTCGGTATAAAGCAAAGATTATTCTTCTACTAAAAACACTCCTCTGGTATGTATACTGACTGGCACATTAGCACCTACCTGTATATTTACATATTCAAAATTTTCCCATTAATGCTAAAAACTGCATTATGCTTGAGAAGAAAGCAATTTAGCTCCTAACAATATTAGAGAGTGAAGGCGAAGAATAAACAGAAAATACCTCCACCCTCTGCAAAGTTAGATGTGAACTTTTAGAAGTTGCTCTTATTAGAATATAGTTATGGAAATTAATGCTATGCACTTTAAAAAAAAACACAACACAGTTTTCTTGTGAGAAAAAATAGTTCATGATGGTTATACATATCATCAACATAAGCTAAACAAAGATATAATAGTATTTTAACCTTTCTTAATCAAAGATTCTGTTTAGTTAATTTTGTAATATGAGGTATTTTGACTACCAATAAGTATACTATTAATTCGACTTGTATTTTTGACATGAATTATATGTCAAGTTAGGATAAAATTCAAATTAGGATAAAACAGTAGCTTTCAGTGTAAGAATATCACCAAGACACTATACCCTAGTATATTTTATATGGAGCACCAAACACATCAAACAAGCAAAAAATAGTCACTGTCTTCATAGTTACAATGTGCACTGTGAAAATGATTTCTTTATGACTTAGAGGTAAAGTACATTGCTTAAAATTTCTTAGGAACAAGGTAGGAGGAACCTATACATAAATAGAATAATGGTTACTCCATATGGCACAGGCTGATGCTTGCTGCCCTAAACACCACTAGAGTACAGATGCTATATGGTCAACATTCTCTCCTCTACAGATGGTATCAGGGGACTGGTTATCAGACCTTGAGTAATGAATCTGGGGGTGGAAGCAATGTTGAGTCAGGAAAAAAGCTAGAGAAAGCTTCTGGAATTAGATGAAACAAACTATACATGCTTCTAAAATATTTGCATAGTAGTCATTAAACACTATGGTCTTAACTAAACTGTAACAATCATTTTTTAAGTTACTGATCATTCTGCATGATTTTAGGAGATTCTTTAAAAAATTCTTCAGATGTGTTTCCTACTAGAGTAATTACATGGGTCTGTTTATTCAAGGCTATTGGAGAAGGAAATGGCAACCCACTACAGTGTTCTTGCCTGCAGAATCCCAGGGCCGGCAGAGCCTGGTGGGCTGCCGTCTCTGGGGTCACACAGAGTTGGACACGACTGAAGCGACTTAGCAGCAGTACTCAAGGCTATGGTTTTTCCAGTAGTCATGTATGGATGTGAGAGTTGGACTGTGAAGAAAGCTGAGTGCCGAAGAACTGATGCTTTTGAACTGTGGTGTTGGAGAAGACTCTTGCTTGGACTGCAAGGAGATCCAACCAGTCCATTCTAAAGGAGATCAGCCCTGGGTGTTCTTTGGAAGGACTGATGCTAAAGCTGAAACTCCAGTACTTTGGCCACCTCATGCGAAGAGTTGACTCATTGGAAAAGACTCTCATGCTGGGAGGGATTGGGGGCAGGAGGAGAAGGGGACGACAGAGGATGAGATGGCTGGATGGCATCACCGACTCGATGGACGTGAGTCTGAGTGAACTCTGGGAGTTGGTGATGCCACAGCGTGCTGCGATTCATGGGGTGGCAAAGAGTTGGACACGACTGAGCGACTGAACTGAACTGATATGGTTCCATAAGTATTAGCTAATATTGTATGACTCCCTTATTATTTGCCCCCTTCTATTCCATTTTCTTCATGCTTTCTGTTTGTTTAGGCATTCCTTTGTTCTAATACTATTCTTTTAGATCTTGTCTTTCCTCAGTTAGATTTTGGAGAAGGAAGTGGCAGCCCACTGCAGTACTCTTTCCTGGAGAATTCCATGGACAGAGGAGCCTGGCGGGCTACAGTCCATGGGATCGCAAAGAGTCACATGACTGTGCAACTTTCATTTTCACTTTTCAGTCAGATTTATGCTCTTTTCATAAAATGTAATAATAACAATATTGTTATTGTTGTTATAATTTATATCCTTCAGAACTAGAACATGCCTTAAAAAATCTATCAATGAATTTATTTCACAGATTAACAAACTCACACCATGGAATTGAACTGACCATTCATACTACAGGCTTGCCAAAAAGTACTATGTGAAGAGTGTGAGAAGAATGGGAAATGGGCCTGTTAAACAATGCATGAGAAAGCGTGCCGGGTCCTATTCTCATCAAGTATACAGAAGAGTGCAGACCAGCAACTAAAAAGCCTCTTTAAGAATGCAAAGTAGGAATGAACCCGTGAGGAGGGAGACCAGGTAAAAACAGTGTATGAGAATTTTGGTTAAGGTAGCTGCTTCAAATTACAAATGCCCTTACCCCACATAGAGGTTGAGAAAAGGGAAAAAGTCGCTGCGTCATATCCAACTCTTTGTGACCCCATGGACTGTACAGTCCGTGGAATTCTCTAGGCCAGAATACTGGAGCGAATAGCCATTCTCTTCTCCAGGGGATCTTCCCAACCCAGGTCTCCTGCGTTACAGGCACATTCTTTATCATCTGAGCCACCAGGGAGCCTAAGAATACTGGAGTGGGTAGCCTATCCCTTCTCCAGGGGATCTTCCTGACCCAGGAATCAAACCCGGGTCTCCTGCATTGCAGGCAGATTCTTTACCAGCTGAGCTACCAGGGAAGCCCTGAGGTTGAGACCACCAATGTAAACATTAACAGACAAACATTTCAGAATGTAATGAGGTTCTAAATATCACCTTAGTTGCCTGACTAATCTTACAAGGGAAAAAAAATGACCAGAAAATAAACTGATGTCATAACTAATCACTGTATTTTAAATATAAAGAAATGTTCTTGCCTGTTATGTAATTACTCACTAGAGTATTATTCAAGAGTTCTATTTTCTTTACAGAATACTTTCAAAGAACACAAAGGAGAGAAAAAGACATTGATGCAGGAGAAAAAAGCAAACTGATATATCCCAAAATTACTACTGACATTAAATTATGTAAGACAAAGAGCTAGGCCAGTTTCATTTTTATTTTACTAGCATTTGTTAATTTAAATAAAGGAGGTAATAATCATGGATTAAGATCTCTGATTCCCTATAAAATACCAAGAATAAAGACTTGAGTAAAATAAAGAGAATTAAGATCAGAACTACAAAAAAAGCTGTCACTGAATCTGTTTATTCTATATGAATTTAAAACTTTTTATGTAGTATATTTAATATTTATTAAAAAGAGATTGCAACATATTTACGTTAGGCATAAGTAAATAGTCCAATAAGATAGAATATGGGGAAATTAGTTCAAATTTAAATATCTTGCATAAAAAAATAACATTATGGGGAAGTGGCAAAGAGCAGAAAATTGTAGCTTAAAAAAAAAAGAGACCATAAAACATGTCTCAATTTTTCCTCAGGGCACCATACCAAGTAGGATATTCATTCATCCTTCAAAATAACCTCTTTATGAGGTGGATGAACCTAGAACCTATTATACAGAGTGAAGTAAGTCAGAAAGAGAAAGATAAATATCATATTCTAATGCATATATGTGGAATCTAGAGAAATGGTTCTGAAGAATTTATTTACAGGGCAGCAATGGAGAAACAGACATAGAGAAGAGACTTATGGACATGGGGAGAGGGGAGGAGAGGGTGAGATGTATGGACAGACTAACAGGGAAACTTACATTACCATATGTAAAACAGACAACCAATGGGAATTTGCTGTATGGCTCAGGAAACTCAAAACAGGGGCTCTGTATCAACCTAGAGGGGTGGGGTGGGGAGAAAGAGGGGTGGGGTGGGGAGAGAGACGGGAGGGAGGTTCAAAAGGGAGGGGATATATGTATACCTATGGCTGATTCATGTTGAGGTTTGACAGAAGACAATAAAATTCTATAAAGCAAATATACTTCAATTTAAAAATAAATAATAACCTCTTTAAAGAAAACAGGAATTTAAAAAACTATAATTTAAAAAAATTTTAAAAAACTAAGTCAAATATAAATTTTCTGGTTTTAAGATGCTTTCCTCCTCCTATCAAACATTCCCAAATAAATGAACATGCTTTCATCCCTCAGCCATAGTGGTCATCCTGTCCCAGTGGCTCTCCAGTACTCCTGATTCTGCTTTAAATACCACAAAGGGAATCAAGATATTAGAATGCATGTTCCGATGCAGACTCTCAACTGTGAATGAAGAACACTATTAACAGCTATTCAGGGCAATAGGTATTCCAAGAAACCACTTCATTGCTAAATACCTAGATTTTCAAAAAAAAAAAACAACAACAACAAAAACAAAAACCTAGATTTCCCCCCAAGGACAGCAGGCCCATTGCTGTCAGCTGTCATGTTTTGTGATGATGCAGCTTGAAAACTAGTAAAGAAATTGAAGCTAAGCATTTGGCCTATGAACAAAATGACTTGCAACTTTAATTCAAACATGAGAGTTTTATGAGAATGTTTGAGGAAAACCGGGTACTCTAGACTATTGATAAAAACTGCACTGCCTACATGCATGCATGCTAAGTCACTTCAGTCATGTCCGACTCACTGCAGCCCTATGGACTGCAGCCCGCCAAGTTCCTCTGTCCATGGTATCCTGCAGGCAAGAATACTGGAGTCGGTTGCCACTTCCTTCTCCAGTACTGCCTATAACTGGACTTTAAATTTAGAAATTACAAACTGAAGAGAGCAACTGGCCTGTTTATGACAAAAGGAAATACAGCTTGCAAGAGCACAAGGAAACAAAAATTACTAAATACTTTCATTAAACAACAAATATTAAAAAACCAAGAAAAACAAATACTGAAACAAACATGAACAAACACTGAGTACAAAAATGAAGACTGAACCTGTTGGCGATTAGACCGGACTTTTTCAATTCAGTTATCAATAAACTCTTTGTAATTAATGTGTGGAGCCTAGATAAGTATCTCATCTGATACTTCAAGTACTAAGGAAAATATTTTCAAAGAATATACTGACTTGGGAAAATCTGTTGGTATCATCTAACGTTCAACTAATGGAATAAACATGAAAGAACAGAGCGTGGGCAGCTCATTTAACTTCTGGCAGTTGGCTCCCTGACCTCCACAAAATGAAGCAAAGTAGAACAGATGATCCCCAAATTAAAAACTCGAACGAAACCCCAGACTAGAAGTCTGCACAAGGGCTTGTTCCCTGGACAAATATTTGTCAGGTACCTGTCCTGTGACAGGCTCTGCACTAGGCGCTGGGCAATGAATGCACCACAGCATTTTCTCAAGGAGCTTACAATTTAACAGAGAGGACAACAGTGGTCAGCCATTACATGGCAACAACACAAATCTTCTGAACCCTTCCCAAAAAAGCAGCTACATAATATTTGAAATTTTAATGTGTTGAATTAAAATACTTATACAAAGCTAAAAGGAACCATTCAGAGACCATAGCATACTTGCTCTCACCAGAGAAAAATAAAGAGTTCTAAAAAGAAAACATTTTGATTTTTGTTTGGATGTGTTGGCAAATCATCTAAGAAATCATTTAGCAACAATAAAAATGGAAAAGAGCATTCGTCAACCAGACATAAGATACCAAAACGGTTACTGTGCCCACAATAATTCAGATTTTGGCTCTGTTTAAACCCAACTAAACCACTTTCAAAGACATATTATCAGTCATGTGTTTACATATACCCACACAATAATTACATGCAGAATAATGTGCAAATAACTTCAAAAGCAAAACTGAACTGACAAAATATTTTAAAACTCATTATTTAAAATACACATACAGATTGTAAAAGATAAAAATCTAGTAACCAACCATTAATATAAGTGAAATATTAAAATCATTTGTACTTTTTCTGTAAAGGAGAGACTCATTTAGCAATTGCTGAACAATTATGTATTTTGTATCTTGCCTATCTCTACGCAAAAAAGATAACATACATCATAAAACTAACTTAGCTTTAAAAACCTCACATCTGAGATGAAAATTTAGGCCCTCTTAGCACGGAAAGGAATTTCCCCACTTAAACTGGGTAAGAAAATATGGGGGAAAATATGTAGTTATCAATTACAAACTTTATAAGCAATGTAACCAGGTTACCTACTTTATGAATTTTCTGTAATAATATTGATTTAGACATTTATTTTTAACGTGAGAAAATACCTAAAGCAAAATTTATAAAGAGACCTACTGAGTACTGTTTAATGCCTTTAGTCATGAACTTAAAACAGGGCTTCCTTGATGGTACAGTGACCAATGATCCACCTTGCAATGCAGGGACATGGGTTTGATCCCTGCTCCGGCAAGACCCCACATGCTACAGAGCAACTAAGCCTGTACACCACGACTGAGTCTGGGCTCCGGAGCCCGAGTGACGCAACTACTGAGCCCGTGAGCCCTGGGGCCTGTGCTCTGCAACAAGAGAAGCCACCACCGTGAGAAGCCTGTGCCCCGCAACTAGAGTAGACCCCGCTGACCACAGCTAGAGAGAGCCCGTGTACAACAATGAAGAGCCTGTGCAGCCGAAAAACTTTAAAAATAAACTTAAAAAGATAAAACAAAAATAAAAGCATAGTATTGAAAAAATAAAATTCTAAGCATGCTCTTAACATTTCATATTTCTACCCCAGGTAACACTGTTCAAGTCACACCAAAAAAAGCAGGAATGGTTTCATCATAATAGAGAAAAGCAGAATGATAGAAACACTAATTATCACCTCATCATATTAAAGACATAAACAGTATAAGAGAACGGCATTACAATACTATAGATCTGTTTTCCTAGAAAATCTAACTGTGTAAAATGAAACAAAGGTCTTCAGGCAGAGGTGGAATATGATGTTAACAACACATCACAGGACATTGAACCAGGACTACAAAGACCACTGTAAATGGTTAACAACTCTGGCACTCACTGTATGTTGTGATGCAGCTGCTGACTTCTAAAGAATCCCCAAAGTTTGTTTTATGAGTATTTGATAAGTTTAGGGGGTTAGTATTTTTGTGCACATTTAGACAAACATACTGATGTATCTGCCAATCTATAAAGCTATGAAATGAAACAGGTCCAAGTTTATGCTTTACAGTAAATGTACCTATCAATCTATAATAAATACTGATGGAATAGGTCCAGTTAAATAAGCACTCCGAGACAGAGAAAAGCCATTTGAGTGCAAAAATACCTGAGTTTATTCATCTTTTTCACAAAGGAAATGTTGATTTTCACTTGCGCTGAAAAGCTAACCAACTCAAAAGTCATTTTTATAAAGAGAAATTATATTTATGTTCACTTTACTCACTGCTTATAAGCTTTCATTTAAATTTCTCTACATGAAGGACTGTCTAATATAAAGCATTTTACATGGTGCAAAACAATTTTTCACATGAGCAGTAACATACAGCCCTTGACTTCCATAGTAGTTTCCCATTTTAATGCTTTGGATCATAAACGTAAGTGAACAGGCTAGGACAGAAGGGTTTATGGAGACAAGAGTTTGGAGATGGCAGTGAGGTGTGAAATGAAGAAGGGCACACGAGAAGAGGTGTGCACAAAGAGGTAAGGGGGCTTAGACACAGATATGGGCCATGTTCCCCTTCTCTCCTTAAAACAGACTGACAGATACTTACTTGGAGACCACTGTCAAATGGCCTTCATTTACAGTTCTTTAACTTAACATGGAGTGGAAGAAGTCACAGGAGTGGAAGAAAAGTCACAGGATTGGGCACGTCCAGTCTATTTAAGTCTCTAACTCTCAACCCCATTTTATCTGCAAATTAAGAGATGGGCTCTGTGTAGACCCAAAGAGGTCATTAAAAAAGTTGAATACCACATCAAAGATGAAAATTAACTCAAGATGGACCAAAATGCTAAATATTAAAGCTAAAACTATAAAACTCTCATAAGAAAATGGGGACATTTTCGTAACACTGAATTTGGCAATGTTTTCTAGGATACAAACCAAAAGCATGAGCAACACAGAAAAAAAATAAACAAATTGGACTTTATCAAAATTAAAAACTTCTGTACAGCAAATGACAATACCAAGGGTGAAAAGACAATTCTGTGGGCTCACGAGAGAAAACATATGCAAATTACATGTCTGATAAGGGATTCGTATACAGAATACATAAAGAACTCTGACAACTCTTTAAGATCAACAAAAAAACAACCAATTCAAAAATGGGCAAAAAAAATTTTTTCTTTAAATTCAACATCAAAAAAGTGACTCAAATCAGAATTCGAAAAACAGAAATACAGTGTAAATTAAAGTGTACACTGGAAGAATAAAAGAAGAGAACAATTAAAAGAGAAAACACATAAAGACAAGAAATAAGATAGAAAAGATATAATAACTGAGAAGTGGTTTTTTAATTTTGAGAAAGGCAGAAAAGAAAAATAAACAAGAAAAGTAACTGCAGCTGCAGCAGTTGGAACTCATGTAAAAAGTATCACAGAAAGTGATCAACTGGGTCAGTCACACAGGCAAGGCAAGTAAGAAGTTAAGAAATGAGGCTGAACAGTTGACGGTTCTGGAGGTGCAGGGTGGCATGAGCCTTACTGGGTTGGGTTTACACAAAAACAATAGAAAAAGTGGGTAACAAGTGTAAATAACTCAAATCATTTTTGCCGGATGGAAATGGAGCAAAGAAACACCACAGTAGAAAACGCAGGGGTAAGTTCAAAGAAGTGTTCTTTGAGATGAAAGAAGTAACTGCAGGTCTATATACAGATGGGAATGGTTTAGAACAGAACAAGAAACTGAAAATATACAGAAAAAAGAGGAGAATTTCTGGGCCCATAACTCGGATTTTGGCAGAAGGTATGGCAGTTAGAAGATGAGTTTTAGATAGTAGTATGCTTGTTCACCTAAAGTGAAAGATGAGAAGGCATAAAATATGGCAGCATATATAGGTAAGAAGGTCATGTAGTGGAATTCTGCAGAAATTTTCTTCTTTCAATTTTCCAATGAGGTCACCAGCTCAAAGTGGGGATGGAGAGAGTTGCTGGGGTTTTGAGGAGGGAAGAAATAACATTAAAAAAGAAAGATTTCTGTAACTATGTACAGTGATGGATGTGATCATTACACTTGCTGCAGTGATAACTGAGTAATACATACAAATATCAAATTGTTATTATTGTACACCTGAATATAATATTACATGTTAATGATACCAATAAAAATTACAGTAATAATTAAAGATTATGCCATTAAAAATAAAACAGTCTGAGAAAGTAGAAAGAGCATGGGGGAGGACATACAGTGCCCACTTGAGGTTCACAGTCATAAATTTAAAACAAGACCAGTCACTGTGGTTGTTGATCAAGTGCACAGGTGCAGCAAGGAGGAGGAGGAGTGTTAGATTTAATCGGATTCTTGCGGTTCTGTCAAGCAGGTGTTGCAAAGCAACATAAGAGCAACAGAAGAATACAGGGGTATAAAAAAAAATTATAAGAAATGATTGAAGAATGTAAGCAACATAAGGAGAGGTTGAGGGCATTAGAGGGTTGTAAATCCTGGTGGGGTACTTCCCTCACCTGGACAAATTCCTCGATACGGAATATTTCTTTGTACCTTTAGTGCAAAGCACAATATTAGCTCATAGATGTTGAACTTATGTTTGCCAAATAAAGAACATGTTTGATAAACAACGGGTGCATGCTCACAAAAATGTGATTAAATCAATTGGTTTGAGAAAGCTTTTTACTCCACCTATTCCCTCCAAGGAAGGGCCAATTTGCTTAGAAAAATATGGTATTTTTAAAATGAAACACATTTTCATTTCAAATAATATATTCAAGAATAATTTATCATATTTTCAGTTTTCTGTGACATAATATGGACTAGAACTAACTTGTTATTTGAGTTACAGTTGAAATTTACAGTGTCTCTTATTTTTAGTTGGGGTATTCTTTAATGTAGTTGGTAATCATCAACATAAAAAATAAATTCTCTAGTCAAACTCCCAAATCCATGGTTATAGAAAGTCAAGGTAGAAATGGAGAAAAATCAATCAGCACCAGTACATGATAGAATATTGATGTATTTTAAATCCCATGCCAAGCAGTCTAGATAGTTCTAACACACAAGGTTGTAAATATTACTGAACAAGGCTATTTGCTACTGAACAAAGATAAATCCAACACACTCAAAGTTATGGCCAATGAATTCCAAACTGTAACTTTATTTTCAAACATCAATCCTATGTTTTATGGCACGACCTAGAAACCTGAGAGTGAAAAGGATCAATTAGCTAATAATACTAAAAATACCTATAAAATATAAACATCACTGAGAAATTAAATATAACAGAGAGCCTACTATTACAATTACTGAAGTATGACTTTAAGTTTTTTAACGTATGGAGATATATTGTTTAAAAGACAAAAAGAACACTACAATACAAAAAAGTGATCTTATCTTTCTTTTATGTATTTTCCTATTGAATGCGATTTTTGGATGTTTTTAAAATTCTGTAAACAAGCATATGGTGAAATAGTAAACACTAGCACTGGACAACAGCCTTACATATGATCATCACAGCTGAAAAATTCTGTAGCTATGTTTTACCATTTTGGGCTTCCCAGGTGGCGCTAGTGGTAAAGAACCTTGCTGCCAACGCAGGAGACTTGTAAGAGACTCAGGTTGGATCCCTGGGTCAGGAAGATCCCCTGGAAGAGGGAATGACAAGCCACTACAGTATTCCTGCCTGGAGAATCCCACGGACAGAGAACCTGGCGGGCTATAGTCAGTCTGTGGGGTCACAAAGAGTCACACAACTCAAGTAACTTAGCACTGAAGCACAATGTGGTTAAGGATCAGAATTCTGGCTATTTCTCATAAATCTGATGTGAGCACTTTAAAATGTCCTTTTTCTCACTGTAGTAGTTAAAAACAAATTGGCCCAAACACTATCTTATGTTTAAAAAAAACACACGACATTTTCAGTTATGAAATAGGGGTATAAATGAAAATTAACATAAAGGTTTATATAGAACTTCATAAAAAAGAAAAATGTAGAAATCCTAAGAAAACAGTATTTTTCTAACTAAGATAGATATTATTTTTCTTAAGAAAAATCTGCTTTCTGGAAAATGTTTCCTATCAAACAAAACTCAAACAGTTCCATACAAAATTTCCTAAATTGCTACTGTAATGAATGACTGCCAGTGAAAATAAAACTATTTTCATGAAACTTCATGCATAAATCTTCACTTCTAATTGCACAACTCAAGTTTAAATTCAGAAATCAAGCTGGAGCTCTCCCAAGTAACAGGAAGACAGTTGTAGAGCTGATGAGGATTTGTTGAGGTCCTCATCAGATTAGCTTCAGATGTAAAGGAGCAGCAAAACTCACAATTTCTTATTCATCAATAAGACAGACTCTTTGGGTATTTATTATTCCAGAGAGAAATGGAAATACTAGAACAGTGACTATATAAAAATAACTGCTTAATCTACTGAAATACAATTGTTTTCTCTGTGATGCTAGAAGTCTTTAGAGATCCACTCTACAGGTCTTCATCAAGATGATAAGTTTTCTTCTTATGAAAGTTCGTACCGTACAAATGCATCAGTTGTCAGGAGTAGATGACATCCTTCTTATTAATTCAAGTTTGTCTTGTTGAACTAGGCCTCATTTTTCTTTTCTATGTTATTAAAAACTTGAATGCCTCAATTTAAAATCTTCCCTTACTCTACCCAACCCTCCGTCTACTTCAAAGCACAAGCACCAAACATTCTTTCTATCCTCTAAAATACAAGTGCTCCTACGATAGGATTACTCTTTCCTTTATTCAATCTTTTCTTAACAAAACAAAGTTGTAACTTAACTGCAGAATAATTTCATGAATGTTTCAATTTTTATCTATGCCTCTTCTATTTGATGAGATAATTAACAGAAAATAATCAAGTCTGTGTTACAGTTGAACTTGGAGAATGCTTTAATTCTACCCACTGGTCACAGAATTAAAGCATTTTATAAAGACTTCTAGGAAAACTGCCTTATTATATAACCTAACAGAAAAACTAGAAGGAAAGAACTGGAAACAAGCAAAAAAACATAAAAGATGATGTATCTCAGATTATCTATCTTGTTGGCCTTACATAGTAGTTATTAATTTTTACTGATGCAATTTTTCCTTCCTAATTTTAAACTAACATATTTAACATTTACATCCTGGGTCAAAGTAGAACTACCTCTACATCTATATTTAATAAAATCAAAATGATTAAATATTACAGACAGCAAAATATTCTGATAGCAGCTCTGTAATCTCAAGTATCTTCCTTTGAACATGATACTAATAGCCCTTCAGGTGAGGAAAGTCACACACCACAGAGACAGCACAAGAACCAACAGCCAAAAGGATAAATTACACAGGACATTAAAAAGTGGTATCTGGAGAAACTTATGTTTCATCAGAACAATACTGACAGGCATTTTTAAAATCCAAAACTTTGTTAATCTTTCTGGTTAGAAGCAATAAAGGAAAAAAGTCCCAAACAAAACTCCTATACATTTCCTTATGACTTGAGTGCTGTTTTCTTCCAAGCTTCAGAATGGAACAGAATTGCACTATTCTCAAATTAGGAAAGGTAATCAGATTAGACATGCTTCCAAAGCTTCCTACTGCTGCAAAAAGACAACACAAATTGTACTTTTAGGAAACAGAGAGTGTATTTTTTTTTTTAAGAAACAGACACTCTGGAGATGATGTTTTCTTAATCACATTCCAAACCAAAGAATACAATGTAAACATAAATCACGAGAACTGTTTTCCTCCTTGAAAATACTAGGCACACCATGACACCACCGTTGAAAACTTCTATGGCAACCTTTTCAAAAGCTACAACTCTTATCATAGGCTACTGCAAATATAGTATCAGACATTCCAAAATAAATAAGGTTTTTCTTAAAGATATCTAGATGCTCAGATTCCAAAACTAGCTTGCCCACTTTGGATAAAATTCAGATATTACCAAAGAAAACTTGTATAAGAAGAAAACTCAGTCCTGCTTTTCAGTTCCCTAGGTAAGTAGAGTTGGACCATGCGCCCTATTTCAGTCAAGCAGACTTGCTCATATTTCAATCATTGTTTCAAACATAAAAATTAATTTCTGAGGCTTCTGAACAAGATGAACAAGATGTAATGCAAGAGCTGCTAATCAAGATATAAGGCCTTCCTGAAATAGCTAAAGCTTCCTGAGAAATCGCAGCTTTAAAATCCTGCCTACTAAAGGAAAGAAATGTGATGATTTAGGAAGAAAACAAAGAAGAGGTTACCATGGAAAGGTAGATGAGAATGCAAGAGCCAGAAGCCTCGTAATTGGCTTGTAGACCTCAAGAAGCTCAAATCCCTTTTAACTTTTAAAGAAAGTTTTCTATCATTTTACCAACAATGTTGCCCCTATTAATCTACATGCATAATATTAAAATCAACTACACAGACTTAAGTTTTCTAGACACTAAGGATATCTTTGAAGTATTGAAAACAGTAAGTAGGAAGTCACTGAGAGAGGTATTTACAAGCCAAAACTCCCATGTTTTTTATATGGTATACTATGACCTCAATTGGAATACTAATAAATCTATAATTCGTTAAATTTTAAAATAGAAAATTACTGTACAAGATTTTTTAGGTAGTAATCACTAGCTAAAACTCAAGTTACCTCACATTCCATCCGCAGTAATGCACCAAGTAAAGGACCTCTCCACCTTCGACATCAGAATCTTTAATACTAGCTTCATACATTTTTTGATTTTTCCCTCGTCCATACCGCACTTGGACTTTCATGCCTGGTGGATAGCACTCAAACTCCTCTTCCTCATTGTTGTCATCATCCTCTTCATCCTCTTCCTCCTCCTCCTCCTCCTCCTCTACTTCTTCATCATCTTCCTCTTCCTCTTTATTCGTTTCATCTCTTGAAAGGTTTAAAAAACTGCAGTTAATAAAAGACACTTCATAAGCTTTTCAGTTCCAAACCACATAAATTGATAAAAATCGTGGCTGTGATTGTTCCGGGAACAGCAGGTTCCAAGCGTATGATATTCTCTGAGTTTCAATTTAATATTAAAAACTAAAACTGTATGAGATGACCATGGATGATTACAGAAAGATATATTCAGAGAAAATGAAAACTGAAAAGTAAGTGTATTAAAAGAAAATGTCCAACAGGCAGAAGAACAGAAGTTGTGCTGAACAGCAAGAAACTAGCTAGTAAGTCGACGCTAACATTTTCCTCATGTTTTATTGTAGAAGTGTTTTATAATTCAGTTAACAAAAACAAAAATCACCGTAACTCATAGCCATTTTCTGACTAAGAAATATTTTTCATTCAAATATTTCCAACCTCCAGATGTTTAAACAAGTTTTTACTAGCCAATGGCTAGTTTTAATAATTAAAATAATTTCAACCAGATTTTCTGAAGTTGTATTAAATGAAATATTATTTCACCTTTTATAGGAAGATCCTACTAAGTTCACATTAAAATCACATCAACTTTTTTCTTTCTATTCTTCTAAACTTCAACACAATTTCTGCTCTCTTTTCTCCATATTTACCAAAAGTCCTCTTCTACCAATTCTCTCAACTTTAAAGTTCTGAAGAAACAGGCATATGAGAGACCAGTTGCAAATATGAAACTGAAAGTCATTTGCATTCTAGAAGCAGCAATGCAACCATTCCGGTCTTCTCAATATCACATACTTTCTAAAACAATCATATTCATTTTATATTGATCACAAATTTGTATTCAATAAATTGGAGGAAAATCTTAAATTATAAATTTTCCATGTACTATATTTTTTAAAAACTTCAATTATTTACTCTGCAGTATGTCTATCCTTATTACAACAGTTAGCTCTCAGAAAGAATCCATCACTTTATAGCTGACAAATGAATAAATGTCATAAAATAAAACCATAAGACAGCTAAGTAACTAACCCTTAAAAGTTAACGGGTATAGTATGTAGATAAAAAAATATTCCTTCACTAATAATTTTAGTTTTATATTCTTATACGCAAACTTTTTTAGCAATAACATACTTTATCATTCCTAATTACACAATTATGTAGGCAACAAAAAATAAATTAGAAATAGTGTCACAAGTAGAACTATAAGGCTTTTTTATTCTCCTACCCCTTTCCTTCTATACAGTGAGGCAGCAGGGATGAAGGGAATCTTAATATACTTATGAAATTAAGTCTGAGTTCACAAAAGTACCAAATGAGTCAATTTTCTCTGAAATGCATCACAAAGTCTACAAAGATTCTTAAGAATTACTCCTATTTTAAAGACTTGTTTATAGTCAAATTGGTACTTAAAAATTAAATGAATCCAGCTGTAATCTGAGATAAAAAATATGAACTCTACTACTGAAAATCTATTAACATTTCTATAATGAAAAAATTGTAAGGCTGAAATATCTAAGAAACTATCAGAAAGGCTGAAATATCTAAGAAACTATCAGATATTAACAACTTTAACTGATTTATATATGTAATAAACATATGTAAAATTAAAACAGTAAGGCTTTTTCTGAAAGAATACTACTTGTTTCATCAGAAGATTATATCGCTGCTCATCAGGGAGAAAAGGAAGCATATTCTGGTAGACACAACAAAGATGGATCATACACCAAAGAGATTTATCATGCATCTCAGAATCACTATACAAAACATAAAAGAGATATAAGATGATTAAAAGTTTAAAATTTTGTTTTAAACGAAAACTCTAAACTGTACATTACATTATTAAGCCAAAACTATATAGGACTGAGGGCTTCCCTGGTGGCTCAAGGGTAAAGAATCTACCTGCCAAGGCAGGAGACACAGATTCAATCACTGGGTTGGGAAGATCCCCTGGAGGAGGAAACGGCAACCCATTCCAGTATTCCTGCCCGGAGAATCCCATGGACAGAGGAGCCTGGTGGGCTACAGTCCATGGGGTCGCAAAGAGTCAGACACGACTGAGCGATTGAGCACACACGCACACGTAGCACTGAACACAGCCGGCAAACGTCAATAACAGCTAGTACAATCCTACTTTAAGTGGTAGCCAGGGCAATCTTTTATGTAATCTGGAAGAAAAACCTAATACTCTATATTAATTTTTAAAAGCAATCAAAAATTAAAAATTAGAATCTCATTTAATGTCAACCTCAGACACAAACCAAATGAGTCACTCAATTAACACACTGAACTACAAAGAGGCAAACAACACAACTACTGGCTATCAGCCGAAGCAAACGTCCTCCCCCTCCTTCTCTTCTCAGTGGCAAAATCAGAGGTAGGTACATCAAACAGAACATAGAATGCCAAGATAGAGAGCCTCTCAAAGTATAAAATGTAGCTAGTATACTAAGCGGATGTATGTATTACACACAAACATAAACACAGAACACACACACATTACATGAGTTACCTTTTACATTTTGGGAAACCAAATGTATTCACGAGGACTTTTTCATCGGAACTCACAAATATCAAATTTCCCAAGTTTGATGTCACATTCCTTACTTACAATGGACCAAAATTAAGAACAAAATAATGACTATAGTTCATTAGTACCTACTACGGTCCAGGCACTGAACCGGACATTTTACATAAATTACTTAATCTTACACACCTGAACTACAAAGGAAGGACACTGAACGTTCTTGTACCAGCTAATTACTCAGAGACAGTTTATATACTAGATAAATATTTATATATTAATTCTTTACAATCACAAAATTTTCTGTTGCACTGATCTAATAAAATCCAGAGATCAGTTTTGGATATTTCTAACCCATAAATCTTCTACAGCAGCCATATCAGGAAAATTTGTTTGTGGTATGATACATTTATAAATCTGCAATAAATAAAAAGCCATAGGAATTTTCCTGGTGGGCAACGCAGGTTCAATCCCTGGTTGGGGAATTGAGACCCCACATGCCCCGGGGCAACTCTGCCTGTGCGCCACAGCTGCTGAGCCCGAGCTCTGGAGCCCATGCACTTCAGCTAGAGAGAAGCCTGGGCGCCACAACGAAGACCTGACGCAGTCAGGAATAAAACTAACGTTTTTAAAAAGTGTATAAAAATGTTAAAAATTTAATAAATAAATACATAAGCCATATAACTGAAGAATCCAAAAAATCTACAAAATATAGTTTATACCATAAAATAAGCTGAAGTACCAACGTGAAAAATTAAGATAATTATTAATCACAAAGAGAAAATATAGGCTTATTACAGGGCTTTCCACACGGTAAATGCTCCAGAAATAGATGCATATTTATAAATCAGATTTTTAGGCAAAAAGCTGAATCCCTACTAAATTTCTTAATAGCTGACGTAGTCTTCAAGTAGCAGCAAGAGTACTTCAAATATACATTTAACACACACAGAAACATAACTAAGTATCATAAACAAACAAACTATATTCATCTAAAGCCAGTTTTGTTTTATTTTTCCATGTTTATTTGCATGCTGTGGTCAAAATTTTAGAAGAACACTAAAATGGCTCAGTCAGGAAACAATATGCCTGCAATGCATATTGCAGGAGACAGGAGTTCGATCCCTGGGTCGGGAAGATCCCCTGGAGGAGGAAATGGCAACCCACTCCAGTATTCCTGCCTGGAGAATCCTATGGACAGAGGAGCCTGGCAGGCTACAGCCATGGGGTCATAAGAGTCAGACACAACTTAGTGACTAAACCACCAACCACCACCAAAATGAGCAAGAGATTTTAAGCAAAAAGATACTAAGTTTCTTAAAAGTAGAAATAATTTCCAGTATCACTAAGGAGTACTTGAAATACACATTTGTACACAGAGAGACATATATATATATTACAAAGTGTAATAAAAACATTTTACTATAGTCATCTAAGCATCGTTTTTTCCTCTTCCTTGCTTGTCTGCATGCTGTGGCCGAATTTTAGAAAATACAAAAATGATCCAAAAAATATATAGTTGTACTTATTTAAAAGAATCAGTAACAATGGGGATGTTTAGCTTTTTTTTAAGCCTCAGAAACAAGATGAAATGCCAAAAATCACCTATAAAATGCAGCGTCCACTGTCAGTGTAGGTATTCTTGATACATTACTAAATAATTCTCAAACTGACCAAACCAAGTAAATGCTACTATCACATAAAATGCAATATAACAATTTTGACTTTTTATAAACTAAGTACTAGCACTTTTCCATTCTTATTTTTTGCTTAAAAAATGATTACAACTCTCAAAATCTATACCCAACATACCATCTACAAAACACTGGAGAAAGACATCTTCCCAAATTTGTATTATATAGTTATGAAGCAGAGGCTAATACAGTAAGAACTGTTTTTCTCTAGCTCAAGATTTCATAAATTTCCATGATGAGAGCAAGAATAATAGATCAGAAATATGATCTTTTTCTACAAATTTGCATTAGTAGGGTCTCTGAAGGAGGCAAATGCTATCTGCATAATAAATACAAATTGAAATCACTCAATTATTTATTTTGTCAATCACATTTAGATTCATAAAAACACACAAAGAGCAAATTACAAGAATTCATTCAGCTATAAAACGCATCTTAACCAAAAACAGATTTCTTACCCAGATTTTGCTTTTTCTTCTTCAGCTTCTACCTTTATGCTGAGGGATTCATCTGCTCCAGTTGTATCATCATCTTTATCTTCCAGATTTTCATTTTCTTCTGTTTTTTTCATGTTAACTTCTTTTTCCTGTTCAGATTGTGTAGGCATAGATTCTAATAAATTCTTTTTACTCCCCTAGAAAAAGATCAGAGGAACTAAACCAACAAAAGTAAAAACTGTCAACCTAATTCCATTATCTAATTACTAGCACAGGAGGTACCAACCAGTACTAACACTGAGAAAGTTATTTTAACATTCTTCTGCCATCCCTAAAATAATGGCAAAAATAGCTAACGGCTATTTCAAACACAAAAATAGCACATAATAAAGAAAATGCATGAACAATAAAATTTGTAAGATAAATTAAATAAGGAATCTTTAGAGAGGATGGAGAAAATGTACCAGAGAAAACAAAGGACTATAAACAGTATCCTATTTACCTGAGAGGGCTGAGTATTCTCCTTTCTTTCAACACCTGCTTCAAGAGGCTTTTCTTCTTTTGGTATTATATTCGCTTCCTCTTCAATCTTTATTTCTTTGATTTCTGGTTCATTTTCTTCCTTAACTTTTATTTCTTTTACATTTTCACACTCCTTACAAGGCTTGTTAACAACTTTCTCTGGCAGTGCCATCTGAAATTCAATATTGGCCGACCTACAGTACTCCTCAAAACCATATAAGTATCTGGAAACATGAAAAGAAGTTACATTTGGGAAAACATTTCGAAATGTTATTGCAGAGTTGTAGTTTTTAAAATATGTGTTCACTTCTTCTAAGTTCTCAGATATTGAGCTACCTTAATATTCTAGCTTATTTTAATTGTTCTTTATAATCTTTTTACTCAAATAGAAACATTTTTCAAAGAAAAAAACTTCATTTAAAAAATGCTAAAAGTGAAAATAAAGTCATAATCTTAAATGTAGTAACTGTAGTAATAGTAGCTAGTAATAGCATCTATTTATATGTCAGGTACTGGACCCCTGAGTATATGTAAAATTTCACTAGCTGATCAGACTAGTCATTACTATGAGACAAATAGTATTATCTCATTTTATAAACAAGAAAATCAAGGTCTGAAAGAACAAATAAGTGGCCCAAGGGTATAAACAACAAATAACTGGCAGAACCAGGATTCGAACCTGGGTTTATGTGACTTTAAAACTTTGGCATTTTAACTTCTACACAATACTTTCCAAATTTGCCTGAGCACAAAAACTTTCTTCACAGATTATCTCACAGATCTAATATTCATGGAACTCAGTCCTGAATATTCACTGGAAGGACTGATGCTGAAGCTGAAACTCCAATACTTTGGCCACCTGATGCAAAGAACTGATTCATGTGAAAAGACCCCAATACTATGGCCACCTGATGCAAAGGACTCGTTCATGGGAAAAGACCCCAATACTTTTGGCCACCTGATGCATACTGATTCATGTGAAAAGACCCCAATACTTTGGCCACCTGATGCAAAGAACTGATTGATGTGAAAAGACCCCGATGCTGGGAAAGATTGAAGGCGGGAGAAGAAGGGAACGACAGAGGAGGAGATGGTTGGATGGCATCATCAACTCAACGGACATGAGTTTGAGTAAACTCCCGGAGTTGGTGATGGACACGGAGGCCTGGCGTGCTGTAACAGTCCATGGGGTCGCAAAGAGTTGGACACGACTGAGCGACTGAACTGAACTGAATATTCATGGGCTACACTCTAGAAAACGCTATTATAGAGTGATTACTCTAGTAAACCTTCCTCAAAATTACTAGCCTCAGTTATATGGTAAATTCCATCCTGCTTTCTAGGTAAAATACTGTTGAACATATCTATATCCAGTGCATGGACTTACTTTTTATAAGCACATTTAACATTGTATCCTGCAGCTGAATTTAAGACAGGGATTCCAAGATCTTGGTAGACTTGTTTCCAAACAGCCCCGCTTTCAATCTAAAAGAGTAAAATGAAAATTCAAAAATCAAAAGGTGGGGAATATGAAAAAATTTTGATAAATACCAAATGTTTATGTTTGTGTGTGGATATATTATGTAGTTCTGTATTGTTTCTAGTCTCAAGGAATGACAAATACCAATTTTGATAAATTCTAAAAAAAATAATCTGGTTTACAGCAATGTTTTTAAGTTAAGCTTTGGTATTCTAACAAATCTCAGAGAATTATAAATGCTGAAATCCTAGGTCATTTGACGTTTTACCTTTTTGGCCATGCCTCAAGGCATGCAGGATTCCAGTTCCCTGACCAGGGATCAACCTTGCTTCCCCTACAGGGGAAGTTCAGAGTCTTAACCATTAGATAGCCAGGGAAGTCCCCGTTCAACGTTTAAATAAACTCTGCTATGGTAAATAAGAAAACACCTACATTCCTGAATCAAAATCTAAATGAAATGACAGATAAAAAAAATTTCAATAAAGTATGATTTCTATAAGCTAATAATAAAGTTGTTTCATTGAATCCTAGTAACACAACGTACCTTTCCTCCCCCCAGAATAGTCTTAACTAGATGAGTACCATACATCATGGCAACTTTAAGATAATTTCCTCAGTTCAACAAAGACTTTCTACATATATGCACACATATATATACAAATAATGTTTTCTATATATGTAAGGCACAATGGTAGAGATCAAGGATATAAAGAATACAAAGATCCCTGCTCTTACCAATCTTACCGTCTAATGGAAGAGAGACACAGAAAGAATTTCCACTAACATGGTTGTATTATGACTCAGATAGCTTATGAAAGTTTGACAAACTTAACAGTAAACTGGAAAGCTCATTTTTAAAAATCTTCAAATTTAAATTTGGTCTGAGGAAGCTAGCTAGCTATTTCTAACTTGTACTCTCCATTTTCTCTTCCTTTTATTCTTAAGTTTTTGTATGAAGAACATGTTTCACTTCTGATTGTAATACTTACATTATCAAATCCTCCAAGTTTGTGTACAAGCCTGAATAACTTAAAGAGATTCAAATTTCGATATCCAAGCACAGGTCGTTTGTTAATAGGTGTGCCTATTAAAAAGAAAACACAGATATATCAGAACCATGCTTCGTATTTATTTAAATTTTGAAAAGATTCAAACATTACCATCAAATATACACAGTGCAATCTGTGTCTATATGAGAGAAACATCCCTGGTTAATCAAAAATATATCTACTTAAATCCGTTTTATTAAAACCTTTTTTCCTATAGCAGATTTTTGAAACTTTATTTATATTTTATTCCACTTTCATTTCCTTGATGAGCAAAAGAATAAACAGTAAATGAAGCAAAATAAAATACCAACAAAAAATTTTAAAACATCAGGGTAACAATGTTTGGTAGAACTGAAAACAGTGTTGAGATAATTGATGGGCAACTGCTTCACAATGGGAATTACTTTTTATTGTCTTTGTATTTTACTAACTTCCTACTATTCTACAAAGTAAGTAATTCTAGAGTAAAGTTATAGTGTTGTTTATTCTAGGATGTAAAAAAGTAGAAGGATACTAAAACTATCAGACTGCTAGAATGTGATTAAGAGAAAATAACAGGATAGAGATACACAACCTATTGCCCTTTCCAAAAAATATATGACGGGGATAATCATACTCTTCATTTTTTTCTAATATTAGATTTTATTCATTTTCTTCACTTTTTAACTTAGCTTATATAAAAAAAGCTTAGGAAATAGCCTGCCTTCTTAGGCCAAGCCTCCATGCACACAAATAAACACATAAATCAAGGACATTTTATACTGAAGAATAAAAAGATAACTACATTGTAGTAGCCACTATAATTTATGAGAGCAAAAACAAGACCAAGCCCGCAGCTACTCATCAACAATACAAAACCGGATTAAAAACACATGAATTCACAGAGCATGGTAGCCCTTCTAAGTATCATTCATTCATTTTGTCTTTTTCTTCAAGTCAAAAGCTTTCAGCCTCTGCCCTCTACCTCGCTAGCATCTTTACAGGAAAGGAGAAACTATACTCATAACAGCAGATAAGAAATAAACAGGGCCACAGTTACTAGATGACCAGGTCATCACTGCAAGTTAAAAGTTAGTGTTAATTACCCATGCTTATATTTCTTGAACCACAAAGGCAGATTCAAAAAGCTAAGACAAGGCTCACCTTGAGACTTGGTCACCTTTCTCTACAGATGGTTTAATTTTGTTCTTAGTTTTATGTAGCTAAGTCATAAGAAGACTTATGGCCCATCTTAGAATGAATGCCGTGTCTGTCTGTGTGTGTCTCTTACTCACATACACAAACACATACATCTTGGGGCTGGCAGTGATTTTAGAGAAGAGGCTTTTCTACAGGCATACATGGAGGCTCAAATAAAAAGACACTATGATTCCCATTCTGTTACTGTTTTCTAATGTAAAGGTTCTTTGGGGTCCTCCAAAGCAGCGGTGGGAAAGACAGGACAAAATACAGTTATTTATGGGTCCATGGCTACAACATCCATCAAAATATTGTCAAATCCCACATTCTACTTACTACGTGACAGACATTACACGAGGGTGCTGGTGATACTGGTAATCAAAATGATAGCCATGACTACCAGTGACATGCAGCTTAATCAACAGAATTCTTATTTTTAAGATATTATCTGATATCTACATTAATAACGAATCAAAGGAAAAACACTCACCTCTATCTTCCATAAATTTGTATAACTGCTGAAGAAAGTTCTCCCTTTCCTCTGGAAATGGTTCTATTTCTTCCTAATTTTAGTCACAGAAGAATAAAATATTATTTTCCTCAGTTAAGCATTTTAATAACACAAGCAGATTTCTTACCAACAGCAAAGACTAATACTCACTATAATATTTCAAAGGCTTTTTACAAAAAAAAAAAATGACTTAACACTAAGCTATTCAAAACCAGAAAGTCTTGACATGTTATGCTTTACAGAGAACTATGTCCTAAAAGGTTATCTCAATAGTGACAATCCCAAATGTAAATGCTCATATAAGAAATGAGACCAACAAGATGGTTCATAAACTTTTTACCACATCAGAGATCTAGTCTTTAAATCACTGTCACAGGCTCAAGAAGACCTACTCTCACTTATATTAATTTGGGTCAGGGCTTAACATCGAAACAGACTCAACTCTTGCTCCTCCAGGAACTAAACAAGTGAGGGCCCCATCAGCTGCAACTAAAATTATCCTTCATTATATTCGGCCCCACAGTATAGTACTTCAAGCTTATAAAATCAGTAAAGTGGGGAACAAACTTGATCTACAATACCTGAAGATTCAGACTTAGGGAAATCTTCAAGTAATAAAATAGTTCCCCGATTTATCAATTACAAGGGAGGGACTAGCTTCTTGCTGCTGTGGCCAGGGGCTGTGGCAGTAGGGAGCTGGTCCTGAAGCAACCTGCAAGGAGCAGGGTAGTAGGTGAGATGGAGGAACTCATCAATTCAGTGACCATCAACAAACATTTAATGAGCACCAGTGAGTGTAGGCACTGTGCAAGGTGCTGAGTCAAAAGAGAAACAAGCGATGGTGCCTGCCATTACAGAGCATGAGCAGGGGTAACTGCAGAGGAAGTGATTCAAAATACACACTGAGGCTTTACAGTTACTCAAGTATTCCGAGTGGTAAAAGTCAGGAGAATACTTTTCAACTGATAGCCTAAATATATCATTCTAATTTTAAAAATCATGTGTCTAAACCACTGCTGGCGTGAGACTGGCCTCTATCTTAAAAGCGAGCAGAAAAAAGGAAGTTAAAGACAACAAAAACTTGTATCGATCAATCTATTACTATGCTTGCTAATAATTGGGCAGAGAAGAATAAATGACAATTATTAGTTTGCTTATGATAAAATTTGTTTTTCTCAACCTAAACATGATCCACATGCACTGCATTTTGGTAAGGTGGTCAGATGTAAGTCTAAGGAATACTGTTTTCTAGGTATTTTCTTAAATGCCCCCATGGTACAATATGTGACTTTCATAAACCACCAAATTTATTCCTACTGCAAAAAATTTTAAGTGAACTCTGTATTTAACTTTTAAAAAAACTGTTTAAACTGGAAACCACACTTGCTTAACATAAATCTAAGTAACACAAGTTTTGGTAACTAATATTTACTGATCATCTGTTCCATGTTACACACTATGACAGACACTGTGAGTACAAGTAAGATGGTCTCCTGACCCTTGAGGAGCCTGTTGATTAGTAGGGCAAAAAACAAACACAAAATAAATACATGCACATATGTAATGCATGTATATATGTAGGCAAAAATTTCTACAAGGAGTGGTATCTGTTTAGACTATCAAATGGAGTGACTAACTTTTCTTGCAGAAGGTGATGGTTCTCTCCTTTACAGGGAAAACAGGTTAGTAAGGTTTAAAAAACTCAACAGGAGTGTGTCATGCTGACAAAGGGCAGGGTGGGGAAGGGCACCGTGGACAAAGGTGTTGGTTTGTACAGAAGTGAGTAGAAACAAAGGTTTGTAATTTGATGTTGCTACAACCTAGTTCAAAGGAGGAGGGTAGGGAATTCCCTGGAGGGCCAATGTTAGAAATTTACACTTTTATTGCCAAGGGCCGGGGTTCAACGCCTGGTTGGGGAACTAAGATCTGGAAAGCCATGTGGTACCACCAAAAACAAATAAACAAAAAAATAAAAGTAGGAGAATATACCAGAAGAAGTGATGGAAAAAAAGAGAGCACAAGTTGGGCTATAAAGCGAGGTTCTGAAAGTAAAGCCTGACTTCCAGAGTAATAAGTCATTCGGACTGTAGCCCACCAGTCCAAGGAATTTTCAGGCAAGAATACTAGAGTGGGTTGCCATTTCCTAATCCAAGGGGATCTTCCTGACCCAGGGATTGAACCTGCATCTCTTGTGTCTCCTGCACTGCAGGCAGATTCTTTACCACTGCGCCACCTGAGAAGCCTTAAGCAAGGGACTGATGGCTTATTTTTAACATTTTAAATAGAAAGCAATGGGGAAGACCGACGCCAGGGAAACTTTCACACTATACACTATCATTACAGACCACTGTATTATAAAACCTAAACGTTAACATGTTCCTACTTCAGCAATAGTTGTTTATTACAGTTACATAGCAAAATTTCATAACTTACCTAAAACAGTACATATTGACATTAACTTATCTTTGTTTCCTAAAAACATTCAATACAACGATCATGTATTGTAGCTACCATTATCTGCATCACTGTTCCCCCAAGAATTTTCATAAAGACATTCAGCAAACCATTAAAGAGCACAGTGGTGCACTGTCACTAGTAATACTGTGGGCAATTTTTTCAGTACTTGTCATTGATGGACCTAAAGTACCAGCTACAATAAAATCTAAATTTAGCTCCTTGAGCCATATAAATTCACAGATGTCTTATTTTGTATTAGATAAAATCTAATATAAAAATCTTTGCATTGATTCTTTGAATCAAAGATATTAATCTTTACTTTTACGTTGATTATTCCTTTAACATTAGATAAAAAACACATTTTATTCTTCATGAGATACTGTAATAAAATATGCAGATGTAAACACAGTATGAGGTCACAGCTGTCCACGTGATGTTAAACAGCATATGAAAGTAGAGTTGTGCTGTATTAAGAAACATTTTTTCCCTTTTTTTAACTGAACTATAGATGACACACAATACTGTATAATTTCAGGTGTATGACATATTGATTTGACATTTAAATACACTATGGACTGAAGATTAAGAAATATTTTTGAGGTTACAGGGATTACTATACTTAATATTTTTAATTTCACAAAACCATATTTCTATTTTAAGGTTAAGTAAGCAAACTACTTGATTATGATGAATACACAAGAACAACTGTATTATAAAACACTTCTAATACTAAAAATACTTAAGTGATTAATGACTTCATGCCAAATCCCAAGGGGAACTCAACTGTTTTTCATTGTAAAAGGCATTAAGTCTTTTTACTCACCTCTTCTTCGCTGCTGTTATCCTCCTTTTCTTTTTCATCATCTTCCTCCTCCTCTTCTTCCTCTGCTTCGCTGCTAGAACTATCTTCTTTCAATTCAGTCTTCCAGTTAGCAGGAATAGTTCTACTTTTGTGAAATTCAAGTGCCTGATCAAAGGCTGGAAAGAGGTAACAAACTATCAACTGGAGAAATTAAGACAACTGATTTGTCTAAAAATATTAACAGGATAAAGAAATAAAAACTACTGTGCTGCGACCACTGACATTTATGAAGTGGTTGCTATGGGCTAGGCACTGTGCTAGCTAACTGCTTTTCGGTGTAGCAGCCCATTAATCTTAACAGTCTTAGGCATTAGGTATCTATTTTATAGATGGCAAAACTTAGGTGACGTAGGTTCAAACAAAGACAAGAAAAAGGGGCAGATATATTCTTTTAGAACAAAAATTAAGAGTGTCTAGTCAGACACGACTGAGCGACTTCACTTCCACTTTTCACTTTCATGCATTGGAGAAGGAAATGGCAACCCACTCCAGTGTTCTTGCCTGGAGAATCCCAGGGATGGGGGAGCCTGGTGGGCTGCTGTCTCTGGGGTCGCACAGAGTCGGACACGACTGAAGCAACTTAGCACAGCAGCAGCAGTAAACATTAAACAGTCAAGTAAATCTAGTAAACATTAAAGTAAATCTTTATAACCATTTTATCAAAAAATTACTAAAAGTATTATATAACAGGCACAGAGCCACTGTAATAACTTACAAGTATCTGAAAATATACTATAAATATGTACTCTACATTTTTAGTTAACTCTGAATTAAAATTATATTAATGATTAATTTGGGAGAAGGCAATGGCACCCCACTCCAGTACTGTTGCCCGGAAAATCCCATGGACGGAGAAGCCTGGTAGGCTGCAGTCCATGGGTCCCTAAGAGTCAGACACGACTGAGCGACTTCACTTTCATGCATTGGAGAAGGCAATGGCAACCCACTCCAGTGTTCTTGCCTGGAGAATCCCATGGATGGAGAAGCCTGGTAGGCTGCAGTCCATGGGGTCGCACAGAGTCGGACATGACTGAAGCAACTTAGCAGCAGCAGCAGCAATGATTAATTTAACTAGATAAATAACTAGAAATAGTTATTCTCACTTTACAATACAGAGAAATAAATTCTCTACCATAAATCTTGATGATTTTTAACCAGTCTATATAGTGTATTATCTGATTTGGTGAACATGGGCAAAGAAAAAAATAAAGTTATTTGCAGTGCCAAAAATCAAGTAAGAGATGTAATTGCAGATATTCCCCAATAAAATGTAACTACTATTACAAGAAATGACAAAAATCAAGACTACTTTGACTCCTGTGTTTACCATCCTCAGGAACTGATATTTTATTTACTAGGCCAGACTACAGTGATAGCTGATGATCTTGTTCTTGATCTTTTTTAGATTACTATACCAATTATAAGCTAAGAAAAATAGAGAATACTATGATAACAAAAGACACATTGGTTCACAAAAGCAGAAGTCACACAGGACCAAACGTAACTTCAAAGACTTCACTAAAAAAAAAAACTGTTGAGACCAAAAGAATATTTAATCTTCAGAAACACTTCCTTAGTTTCCTTTCCTCTCTGTCTGGCCACACCGTGCGACCTATGAGGTCTTAGTTCCCTGACCAGAAGCTGGGCCCCAGCAACAAGAGCGCAGAGCCCACCAGTGGGCCACCAGGGCACGCCCCATCAGTTTTAAATTAAATGTAAGTTGTTCCAAAATTATCCTTACCTTGTTTTAATACAGCATCAGGCTTTGGTACAGTGTCACTAGTAATTTCATGGACATCCTTCCTTGGTACTGAAGTACTGTATTTTTTTTTTTTTTTTTTTTAAAGGAAAAAATCCACAAAAACACAATAAAGATTAATTAAGAGTCCAATTACCTACCACAGAAAGATACTGAGAACATGGGAACACTGATGGAAATGACTGCACACAGGGTTGCAAGTCTCAAACAAAATACTAGGCAGGACATTAAAAATGTAACCATCCACACAAGGACCCCACCTTAACAGATGTTTTATAAACAAGGAATTCTCAGAGTACCTGGTTAAATGCAATACTAAAAATACTGAAACCCTGAAAATAATCAATTAAAGTGTTTACATAGCGGAATGCATCAATCCAATAAAAAAAAAAAAGTTAAACAGCAAGAATTTGCCACCATCTTAAGATAATCTCAAGAAATAAATTTAAGATTGGAAGAAAATGTACTATTTTATAATGTAAAATGTTCAATAATCTTTTTAAACTGAATTCTAGGTTCAAAGCAAACTTCTAATATACAATTGAAGTTCTTTCATGTAGAAACTATAAGAAGGGTTTGGATGCAAGCAACTGGGAGAGGTCATTTTATCATTTATGTCACATTTCTTACTTTACATGAATAAATCATCATTCAGCTTTTCTGCACTTGGTTTGTTTCAACCAATCCACAGAAGTCTAAAAACTATTCCAAATACACTTTTCAGCCTGCCTCTTTTTAAACTTTAAATTTAAGAATTTAAAATATATACAGAAGCATAACAGTAAAATGAACTCCCACGAATCCATCATCCAACTACAACAATCATTAACTCAGAGTCAGTGTCTCATTTATACCCCTACCTACCTCCTCCCACCCCAGCTGGATTGTTTTGAAGCAAATCTCAGACATTATATAATTTATAATATTTTATTCTTTTAAAAATAAAAAAGTTCATAGTAATTTCTTAGTATCAACAAACTAGTATTCAATTTCAATGCTCAAATTTTTGTGAAAGTGGGTTTCATATAGATTATTTTTAAGTCATGTTTCAGAACTTGAAAATCCAAAAACCAATCTTAAAGTATCATGATCTTTTTTAAAGCAGTCACCCAATAAGGCAAAATAGCAACATAAAATACATGGATTTTCTAGTCACACAATTCTTAAAGGGAAAAAACACCCATAGAAAATGATAACTCAGTTTTAGAAAAGTTCTACATGAAAATTCATTGTCTTAATACCCAACATACATTTATAGTAACTCGTTTTAAACCTTAAGACTACTGCAAAATTCAAACGTTACACAACAGGTATTACCACACTCATTTAGAAGTAATTTAAAATGTTAGAAAATCCTAATTAGACATTCAAAACAATAAATATATATCAATTAATATATCCATGAAATATTAGATGTGGTAGATATATTGAATTTCAATAAACCATCAGTTATTATATAGGCAAATATTGATAAATTAGACAGCATTGAGAGTATAGCTTAGAAAAGACCAAATGAACAAGACATATTTTAAGACTATTACACTTAATGATAATATGAAAGATGATCATGCTTTGAAACACTCTGAATGATAAAAAGGAAAAGCAGAACATCACTGGAAATAACTAATTTATAATTTATCATTCTAATCTGGAAAAGCAGCTTATTTTTCATACCAAGTGAATTCTACTTACAATTTGCCATCTTTGAAAGATCGCACAAGAATATTATCCTTTTTCACAGCAATTTCATCACTACAGTCAGGACATACCACCTTTTAAAAAAAAAGTATGAAACTATTATAACTAAAAGCACTGTTTACAGATAGTTACATAAATATCAATTATTTAAATCTTAAAAAATAGTTTCAGCTTAAAATGTAAAAACTAATTTTAGTTTGAGGGTAAAAACACATACACATGCGTAACAATATACACAAGTAATTTAAAGTTTATATCCTAAAACACACACATACATATGTGGGAATGCACACAAGTAATTTTATTTTCTATATCCTTCCAGCTCTCTGGATTATCCACATTAATTTTTGACACAGGCATGATGTTGAGAGCACAATCGTGGCTATGACTAGATTGATGCTATGGACCAAGTCTAGGCAGGAACAGAAAACTGGATGAGAGTGGCGCAGGCGTGGAAAGAGGGAGAGCAAGGAGAGCTAGTCCAACAGAAGGTCTGCAGCGGGGCTGGTGGGACCAAAGTGGGGTATCAGAATCTTAACCAGAGCAGCCTCTATCTTGAAAAAGACAGAGATGATGAGCTGGCTATTATTTACATCTAAACATGAATGTTAATAATACGAAAATTTCTCTATAATACTACCCATTCTAAAAATAAATGATTTTAAAGTGAGTACCTTCCTGGAATCTACATAACATTTACTACTACCAAAAAAGAAGATTTTATTTGAAGTCACTCCAGCTATTACTGAAAGCAAGGATAAAGCATGCCTTCTCAAAGATAATATTAATTCAAGACACCTATAAATTTTTATTATTTAAATTCCAAGAGAGTTCACTATCTATATCAAGAACAACATCATAGTTTGGTTTTTTAATGGAAAAAAATGGGCTAAATAAGTATGACAGATTTAAGGACTGTCTCATTAGCTCTGAAAAATGCCACAATAGTACTTAAATGCATGTATTCTCACTACAGGTTTGAGAGGAGCCAGAAATATGTAAGTTCTAATTCAGTCTTTAATTCACTTTTTTTCTAATCTATTTTTTAATATTTTGGCTGCATCATGTGTTACACAGGATCTGTTTCTCAACCAATGACTGAACATTCCTCCCGCAGTGGGAACACTGGTCCTAACCACTGGATAGCACAGGGAATTCCCCTAATTCAGTCTCTAGAAGGTTAACAATTTCCATAATTGTAATTGCACTGCCATTAAGCATTGCTTAAATGCTGATGGCATTATGAAATAATTCACTAAGAAAAGGCTTTTACGTGTATTAGCATCTAGGAAAACTTTCCTATCATTTCAAAAGAGTCCTGAAGTAAATACTTAATTTGTCCATTCATTCATCCACTCTACAAACTATTTCATCAAGGTACTGTGTACTAGAGCACAGAGGCCAGGACAGTCCCTGTTTCTCCTCACAGTGAGTGTGTATTCTAACTGGGAAGACAAGCACTAAACAAGTTAAGTGCACATGTATTTAACTGCTATTATCTAGGTGATCAGAAATCACTTTCTTGAGGACACAACATTTACACTAAGCTTTGAAAACTGAGGAGTAACTGACTTGACAAAGGATGGATGTGTACGCACATGTCTGTAGGCCAGGCTGCAAGAACAGGAAATGGGTTATGGGAAGGGCCTGACACAGCAAGCAGGGCAACCCATTCTAGGAAGTAAAAGGTCAACATGGCTAACTTTCTGCCTGGGCTGAATAAGAAAGATAAGCAGAGCTTAGATTTGTCCATTTTGTAAGCCATGGTAATTCTAAGGACAAAAATCTGAAGTCTCTCAGAGAAGGATCTGAAGCAAGACAATGTCATAATAGAATTGCCATTGCTTTCTTAAAATTACTTTTGGCTGTCACAAAGAAAATGGACCAGAGAAGGGCATGAGCTGAAAGAGATTAAGCTATTGCAAATCATCCAGGTGAGAGATGGTGACCTGGATATAAAGTGATGGCAAATTAAAGGAATGAGAAATATTAGAGATAATTAGGGAAGTGAAGAGGTGATAGAGAAAAGGATGCTTACATTTCTACCTTGTGCAAATGGTGTCATTCGCAGGGAAAGGAAACAATGGAGAGGGGTCAAGTTTGGGGATACAGGGAGGACAGAGTAAGTTTAGGTTTATTAAGCTTGTTAAGTTTTCAGGTGACTAAAGGACAACCAAGTAGAGATACTGAATAGACAGATACTCAGGTCCAGAGCTCAGAGTAGAGGTCTGAACGCTAAGATATAAACTTGGGAATAAACAGCCTAAATAGAGGTCTAAACCTATGAGCCAAATCACCCATATTTTTTTCTTTCTCATGAGATTGGATTTTGAAAAACAAACATAATAGACTTTGCTGACATTGTGTGTAAGTAAGCGGGTCCACTCTCCATTCTGTTACAGGAACTAAAATCCATATTTTATCCCATTTACCCATGCATCTGATTTTCTCGGTCCTTAAGACATTTCAGTTTATTATCCCTCCAACCAATGTTATTAAAGGGAATGAGATCACCCTGAAAAAATAGAGTGATATATTCTGAACCCTAAACAACAACATTTAAAGCTCAGAGGAAAAATGATGACTGAAACTGAAAAACAGGACTGTGTGAATCAGGGAAGCTAAGATTTCCACCCCTTAAAACAGGGGTAAATAGCACTTATGTTTCAGTCTCAATTAGGATGAAATGAGACTGTGCACTTACTTAACAAGTTAGCACAGTGCCTGGCCAGGGGAAGTGCTCAAAACATGGTAGCTATTTATTGTTCCTAAGAGTATGCAACTGTTTTCTAACATGATATTTTATTACCAGGCACTTGTTAACATTACTCAGTTTATAAACTACTTTCAAAAATAGAAATGCAAGTATTTTATGTGATTATGTCAAGGTTGTTTGATTCAGAACACAATTTCACACCCTCGTTGATAAAAATTATCCATTACTGTTCAACAGATCTCAAATTTGCGTGGAGGATAACATGTATCAATAATGCTAAGATGTTAAAAATAATAATGAAATGGTTGACTAAGCAGATTACTAACCTTTTGGTACTGTAAATCTTTTCCTCATCATCAGGAAACTATTTAGAAATGATGATGAGAATGTTAAATTAATATTGAAAATACTAAAGTGAAAATTTTAATGTTCCTGTTGTTTTAGAAAAAGACACACAAAGCTCTTTCAAAACACGTTTTCAAAAGAAATGCTCACAAAGAATCTTAAGTGCTTTAGGAAAAAAGAAATGACCACATACAGTGACTTAAGTTTTCTGCTTACCATTAACCCAAAGCTTGACAGGTTATTTAACCCTTCTAACACTGAGTTTCCTTATCTTTAAATGAGGATAAATAATATATACGTCATAATCCTCATAAAGATCTTAGCACAATCCTTACACATAGCAGGCATCCAATAAGTGAGGAATGGATAGATGGATATACGAAGAGGTACAAAGGTATTATACAGTATTTACATTTATGAAAATAATTGCCCTCATTAGTTTAAATTAAAAGAGCTGACATTTATTGGGCACTTATTTTGTGCAAAACACTTTTAATACTCAAGATACAGAATACAAAACGTTCAACAAAAATGATGACAAATAGATACCATTTGCAGACAATAGTAGAAAACAAGATTCCGTTCTTCTTTAGCAGTCTTCTGCATGGTACATTTAGAAGTTTTAAAAGTTTGCACAAGGAATTTTTTATCCAAAATTCAGCAGTGTAATATACCAAGCCTCTAAAATTACCATGATTTTGCTTTTCGTGGATGAATTCAAAAGTTCTTTGTACTCAGAAACAGTTTTCAAAGTAATTCTGTGTGAACTGAATGATGCTAAAACCATTTCCCATTCTGTACCTATGAAAAACACTGATTTTTAAGAAAATCAACTGCTTTCTTCATGACTTATATAGTTGAAAATTAAACTCTTATACTGAAGTTACTCACCAATGCAGGAAACCACAGTGCTTTCTTTTTATCCAAACTAATGTAATCTACACACACAACTTTTCCCAGAAGCTCATCAATCTGTTTCCTATCATCCTCATCTTCATCACTGGAGGATGAAGAAGACTCTTCCTCTGGTCTAGGGAGAGAAAAATGAGATATTCATATTTATCATCACAAAGAATAAGCATGCCAAGTTGATGAATACAGGCTTTCTAGAAATCCTATCCTGTTTCCTACAACCTACAAAATGGCTAAATTAAATTTTTTAATAGCTTTCTAAATTGCTAAAGAATAATTTTTTAAAAAAAGGTTATCGCTAGAGGAAAAGCAGAGCATTTTCCTAAAAATGTCCTGAATTTATTTAGTGCTATTTTAAAAGATTACACAGAAGATCAAAACACAACAGCGCTGGTTCCCAAATTCTCAAAACCTGAAGGCCCCATTTTAAGTATCCGAAGACTGCACTAAAATATACTACATTCTCCTCTCAGATTAAAGGAATTCTAGAATATGCACTCCCCGTACAATGCAAATTTTAAAAGGGGGAAGGGAGATCTTTACTAACAGAGGGTCAGGGTAGAGAGAGGAGACAATCTGATAAGACATCACCACTACCATGCTTAATATCAGATACATAAAAACTAAGTATTCATAAGATGTACAATATGGTTCTTTTGTATTACGTGAAAAACTCCTTTTGGTTACACTGTATCCTGAATAAATTAAAAAGAAGAAAAAGGAACTCAAACCACCCATTTGATGTTAGAGGGAAGTATAGTAAAAAATAAAACTTAAAAAGAGAGGGGAAAGAAAAAAACCACAAACACACAAAACAAAGTTCTCAATCTGGTTTTAAAAAAGCCCACAGTCAGTAGTGAAGAAAATGGATTCTAAAGGGGGGATGTGTGGGAGGCTTGGAGGGAGGGGGACGTATGTATATGGCTGATTCACTTTGTTGTACAGCAGAAGTTAACACAATATTGTAAAGCAATTATACTCCAATTTAAAAAAAATTATTCTAATTACTATGTTCAAAATGCCCAGAATAAAGATATTAAGAAATGTGGAATAAATAGACTGCAACAAAATGAGAAATAAAAACATGGTATTTTTATAAAATAAAAAGCATGACAATACAAATGTCATCCCCTCATATTTATATGTGCTGCATGCTTAGCCGCATCTGACTCTTGGCAATCGCATGCTCTCTAGCCCTCCATGCTCCTCAGTCCATGAGATTTTCCCCGCAAGAATACTGGAGTGGGTTGCCATTTCCTTCTTCATTATATCTATATATTCCAACATAAATATAAAGGAAGAAAAACCTATTATAACACTGTTAAACATTTTATAGTGATAAGGGGAATATCATAATTTGATTTCAGTGATTATTCAATTAACCTAAAAAGTGTTCACTGATAAAAAACAAACCACATCTTCAAAGTTTGCTACTGAGAACACTGTACTTCAAAATGGCACTTAAAGCAGTTCAACCCCTACTTAGAAAGCAGGTAATAGGCAGCAGGAAAAACCAACATATTTTCATATTAGTGGAGCGTAAAACCTTACAAATAGGCACACAGCTTGGAATAGTAATGACAGACCTTCACAAGTCTGATTTCTACTTGATTAGAAGAACTTCTCAAAGACAAGGACTTTTATTTCTCCACTTACTAATGATTATAGAACACAACCAAATTTAAAGTCATAATTATTGCTTTTTTCAAAACAGCACAGAGGATGTATTCAGCTATGGATGCCCTCTATGCCATTATCATTAGCAAGACAAAATCACAATGTCACAAATAACATTAATCAAATCTGTAAACTGGGCTTTACTCGGCTAACACAATCATCTGCGATAGTATAAAAGTTCTAATTTCTTTCCTAAGACTTAACAAACGTGAAGACTTCAGACACGACAAAGTTATCTATCTACTATAAACTGACCGTCTACATAGAACATCCATCCACTTTACTACCTAGGTTCCACTCCAAAACCTTCCCCACTCATGGACTACACACCCTTCTCCACTCTCACATCCTCAAGCTTTTGTTCCAGCAATGTTTCTACCTCTCCCCTCTATCAGTTTTTCTACCTCTACTAGTTTGAGTCCTCCTCGCACTGTGTTCGGAGAAGGCAATGGCACCCCACTCCAGTACTCTTGCCTGGAAAATCCCATGGGCAGAGGAGCCTGGTAGGCTGCAGTCCATGGGGTCGCGAAGAGTCGGACACGACTGAGCGACTTCCCTTTCACTTTTCACTTTCATGCATTGGAGAAGGAAATGGCAACCCACTCCAGTGTTCTTGCCTGGAGAATCCCAGGGACGGGGGAGCCTGGTGGGCTGCCGTCTATGGGGTCACACAGAGTCGGACACGACTGAAGTGACTTAGCAGCAGCAGCAGCAGCAGCAGCAGCAGCAGCACTGTGTTATTTCTAAGAAAATGCTGTTACTTCCTCCACTTAAAAAAAACAACAACAAAAGATCCCTTGACCTCACTTTCTCCACCAGCTACTACTCTTCTTTGCAGAGAGACAGCCTGGAATGCTTTATCCCCAGACACTTGGAAACTTTTTCACCTCCTCTAAGTCTCTGTTCAAATGTCATTTCAATTACGATCACCTTATTCAAATTTGCTTCCCTGGTGGCTCAGAGGTTAAAGCATATGCCTGCAATGCAGGGGACCTGGGTTCAATCCCTGGGTTGGGAAGATCCCCTGGAAAAGGAAATGGCAACCTACTCCAGTATTCTTGCCTGGAGAATCCCATGGACGGAGAAGCCTGGTGGGCTACAGTCCACGGGATTGCAAAGAGTAGGACACAACTGAGCAACTTCACTCACTCATTCAAATTTACAACCTGCCCATCCCAATCCCCCACTCTTATTATTTCCACAACACTGACAAATCTATCATACTACATAATTTACTTAATTCTTCTTTTTTCTGTATTGCCCATCTCTCTCCATATGAGAGAATATAAGCTCTAAAGGTAGAGGAAGTGTTTTAGCTGCCTTGCATGGCATGAGGGATTTTAATTCTCTGACCAGGGATGTAATCCATGTCCAATGCATTTGAAGTGTGGAGCCTTAACCACTGGACCACATGGGAAGTCTCCCAGAGACTTTATGAATGCCTGTTTTGTTCACTGATACATCCCATGTACTTGAACAGTGCTTGGCACAACACAGATGCTCAATAAATATTTACTGACTAAATAAGTGAACTAAATAGGTTTATTTCTTTCTACTGTGATACTTCTGATTTCTATTTCTCCTGAAATTACATAATGTATACAATCAACATAATGTATACAACCAATTTAAACCATACCTTTATACCTAAGACTCCTGTAATTTTTCCTTGTAGTGGAATGTACCCAGGAAACTGTTTATATAAGATGAGTACTCAATAAACTGATACACCAAAATAAATGAGCACTGGAAATATTTTAAGGGAGCAAAGATGGAATGAGCAGAGAATCTGCTTGATGTTTACTCCCCTCTGACACTGTTGCGTCTCTGGTACCAGGTACGTGTTTATAGAGCCACAACAAAGTAACTAGTGTCGTGGAAATGACATGTGATGATGCCACTGGAAACAATGCTAATTACATAGGAATGTTTACCAAACAAACAAACAGCTAGTCACTTAAAGTTGATCACACGATATTAATTATAAATCAAGTAAGAATTTGGCAACTTAAGACATGTGCCAAAGAATACCATATGATGAGGTACAGATAGAAAACTGAGCCAGAAACTTTAGAGGCTCGATCTTTAAAATGCAATTTGGACTTCAGTGATCCCTACTCTTTCAAACAACTAACTCAGCTTCAAATTTTGTATTGCAAATTCAAAATCTGTATTAGTTATCAGGAAAAATGTGTAGCCTCTTAAGAGATTAAAATATAGAGATCATACAAAATGTATGAACCTAACCAGTAAAACATTTTTTCCCAGTTTTTATCAAGAAGGAAACTAGAATCAAGCTCTCATATCAAAATAAAGCAGTGAACAATAAAAAGAACTTTTGGACTCAGGTAGTGGTGCTGGTTGTAAAATTTTGTGAATGCACTGAAAAAAAAAAAAAAAAAAGAAAACTAAATACTTTAAAAGGGTGAATTTTATATGTGAATTATATCTCAATAAAAATATTATTCAAGATCGATCTGCAGACCTGTAAATATCTGGTACAAATCACTAGTTTATTGGGTAAATCTTAACAATGTTACTGGGTAGAAACTACCCACAAATAATACCTAACAAGTATCATTACAAGCCTTATTCTGCTTTATCCTTTTTCTGAAGGATAACAGCCTAGAGTGCTTTCCTACAAAGAGTGCTGTACATACACTTTGGCCACGTTACTGGAAAAAACTTTTGGAGGAGCACAAAGATTTCTATAATTTCAGCATTCTATTCTTTAGGTAGAATCAAAGAAAACTTCTGCATACAATATAAATTATAAGGGAAAAATTCACTCAAGTTATACATTATCAAAAGGATCAATAACCTGCTTTTAAAAAATTAAGCTACAGGATGATAATCTTTCAAACATATCTGAATACATTAGGATTAAAAGCAGACTATAAATAAATGAAAGGAAGGTGTCAAAAATAATCAATTTTGGAATAACTAGAGGCCAATTAACTGGTATGTGGATTAACAGTTCTTAAAAGAAAACAAAGGTAGTGATATATCACTGCAACAATGGAGTCCCAGGAATCCTGGGAAGGATAACCTTATTTATCTTTGCACAAATTTTAAATGGCAATCAGAGAACCATAATGAAGACCTTTTCAAGTTGAGTAATGGAAGAGGAAATGAAGGTCAGACAAATGACCTTAAGACGCAGGTCCCAGATTTTGTTGCAGAAAATCACTCTGAAGAAAGGGAAGAACTTCGAGGAAGTGTAATTTAAGGAGATGGCCATTTTAAGCTGTGGTGCTTGCCAGTGGCGCTTCCATGCCAATGCTTAGAGCACCAAGGAGGCACTAAGAATGACCACAGTAGTGAGATGGAAGAAGCAGCAAGTGAAGCAAGACTGTAGACAGGCGGCACTTCGTTTCCTACAGTAGTAATTCTCGACCTTTGTTCTGCCTTCACACTTCACATATTTACAGCAAATCTTTCATTGTACACACAGATTCTCAACAGGAAAATCGCCAACTCGGTGTTTGTTAGAGTCTTTAAAAAACGAAAATCAATTTGCTCAGTGACAACTGCATGCTTTCTTCTCATATACAAGAAAGGGAGACCTCAGCCAAGAAACATAACAGATATTTTAATATACTATAATTTGGGTCTGCTGGGTGTGTGTGTGTGTGTGCTGGGGGTGTGTGTGTGTGAGTGTGTGTGTGCTGCAAAGCTTGTGGAATCTGAAGTTTCCCAACTGGATCTGGGCCCTCAGGAATTTCTTTTTGGTCACTTTTGTGGATCAATCTATGTGATAGTCCATAAATTACCTTATTTTAAAATATTTTTACACTTCCGGATGACATCTGTAGAAAGGTAAAATACTGTCTAAATATTAGATGAAATTTGTTTCAAAATTAAAAGGATTCCCTAGAGTATGTACGGAGAAGGCAATGGCACCCCACTCCAGTACTCTTGCCTGGAAAATCCCATGGATGGTGGAGTCTGGTAGGCTGCAGTCCATGGGGTCTCTAAGAGTCGGACACGACTGAGTGACTTCACTTTCACTTTTCCCTTTCACGCATTGGAGAAGGAAATGGCGGCCCACTCCAGTGTTCTTGCCTAGAGAATCCCAGGGACGGGGGAGCCTGGTGGGCTTCCGTCTATGGGATTACACAGAGTCGGACACGACTGAAGCAACTTAGCAGTAGAGTATGTACATAATATAAAACAAAGGAATGTTGTTTTTAAATTCACAAAATAGAGCCCCAAACAGTCCTTTCTGTTAGACATAAACACTAGTAAGCAGAATTTTTATATGTAAATGAAACCGTGTTACATACTGATATTTCATTAAAGTTTTTTCATTCAATACATGATGATGATATCTAGTATATATATGTGTGTGTGTGTTAGTCACTTAGTCGTGTCCGACTCTTTACCACTCCATGGACTGTAGCTGGCCAGGCTCCTCTCATGGGCTTCTCCAGGCAAGAATAGTGGAGTGGGTTGTCATTTCCTTCTCCAGGGGATCTTCCCGACCCAGGGATCAAAGCTGGGTCTCCTGTGTTGCAGGCAGATTCTTTACCATCTGAGCTACAGGGAAGTCTTAGTGATTACTAAGTGATTATTATTAGTAATAGTAATTACTATATAAACGTTTTAAGGATATGAATTCATTTCACCTTTGAAACAACTCTGCAGGCTTCCCTGGTGGCTCAGACAGTAAAGAGTCTACCTGCAGTGCAGAAGACCTGGGTTAGATCCCTGGGTTGGGAAGATCCCCTGGGAAAGGAAATGGCAACCCACTCCAGTACTCTTGCCTGGAAAATCCCATGGATGGAGGAGCCTGGCAGGCTACAGTACATGGAGTCGAAAAGAATCGGACATGACTGAGTGACTTCACTTTCTTTCTTTCAAACTAAACTCTTAAGAGTCAGGGAATACTATTACCTCAATTTTACAGATGAGAAAATTAAGGTATGAAAAGACTGAGCATGCTGCCCAAAGTCACACAGCAAGGAAGTGGCAAAAGCAGGATTCAAACCCGTGCTATTGTGCTTCACCGTTCACACTTAAGATCTCTGTTTTTTTTTGGCCACATCTCAAGACATGCTGGATCTCAGTTCCCTGACCAGGCATTGAACCCTTGCCCCCTTCAGTGGAAGTACAGAGTCCTAACCACTGGACCACCAGGAAAGTTTCCACTGTTCACACTCTCAACTCAGCCACACCTCTACTCTTAAGAGCTAGAAAAGTGGAAAATATTTGCTAATAAAGTAATCTTACATTAAATACACCCACACCTCACTATTTCAACATCATCAACCACAGTTAATGAAGAGTTGACTATAAAGTTATGGGAAGACTATAATGATCAATGATAGGTAAAATTTTAATTCACAATTGAAATTATTAATTTTCAAATGGATATCAAAATATTTAACTTGTAAGTGCTTCAGTGAATATGTTATGGCAAATAATAGCCCTCTGAAAACCTGAAAACAGTATCAGATCACAATAACATTTATTAATCACAACAGGACTCTTCTAAACTGATAATGTCATTGTACATTTTTTACTTATTTTTCTTTCTGGCTAGAATACTCAAATTTTAAATGTTACACAAAGAAGAGTAAATAATAATCACAACCTCGGGATCCTAAAAATAATCAAGTCACCAGCAAGCTACATCACAAGTGAGAGAAATTGTCACCTATTAATTGAGAAAACATTTTCTAAAAGATTCAAAGAATTAAGGAAGAAAAAGAAACGCATGGTCCAAATCATTAGCAGCAAAATAATCAATATTAAATATTTTTTCAATGCAAGGATTTGTCTTTTCATTTCCCCCTTCAAATGAGTCCTTATTCATTTCCTGTTAAAATTTATCTGGAAAATTAACTGTGATACTCTAAACAAGAAAGAGTCTGAATAGGAAAAGGACTATGCCACATGGGAGAGTTCAAGTCCTGGTCCTTTCCTTCCTATGTTTCTTGGATTAGTTACTGTCTTGGAGGCCAATTTCCCCAATTTTTAATAGGGATAAACATAATACCTACCTTTATGAGTTTGCTGTCAGGCTGAAACTAAGCTATATGAGAGAGCATGTTTACCTAATTTTTATTGCCAAAGCTTAGCCACTATTAGATTTAATACCTGACTCTATATTTTGAATGAAAGCATTCACTTCCATTTAAAAGTTTCAATAATTCAACTCAATATTTTTCATACCTACTCTGGTAATACTTAGCTCAGGCACATTAATATTTTAAAAATTTTATCCAAGTAAAATATTCAAAACTTTTTAAACAATTTAACCTCCAATAGAATAAATTAAAAACTACTTTTTCCTGCCGCATCCTTTCCCATTTTCTTCTGCAGAGACAACTGCTTTTAATTTTAACTCTTTCAGCTCTGACAGTTAAAACCTCATCGCTAAGTAATATTCTTATACCACTATATTTATATATTTAAGATGCTATTCTATCAATTTTCCATTGTTATAAGGACTTGACTTTTATATTTAAGTAACTTCTCTACCCTCCATCCTACTAATGCAGTGTTTCTTTCTAATATAATTTTTGAGAGGAGTAACTAAATGCCTTTGCTATTTTTTCCCATCTGTTACCATTGTTATCTTTAATTTCCCCCTAATGTTCCATCATACGTGATAACAAGTCCTCCCTTTAATAGCAATTTTCCTTTCTCCACTCTCCAGTCTACTGACCACTAGCACCTAGTGTTATTACTGAGAAGTCTGATGCCTGCCATTCTGCTTCTCAGTCCTTAGCAATAAACTATTTTTTCTTTCTAGAACTGTTAGAAGATTGTTTATCTCTGATGACCTGAAGTTTCATGACTCCTTGATCCTGTGATCCCTTTTAATTTAAAGCCTTTAAGAGCCTAAGCATATTTCATCGAAAGTAATTTGTTAAATATGTATAGTATGTGTCACAACAGTAAGAAGACATAAAAACAAGTAAGATAGTTCGGTTGTCAGGAGGATTTAAATTATTAGGAAGCAAAAGCAAACATGACAATGATAATAACAGGTGAAATATTGTCTATGACATTAAATAAATGCAAAGAATTTAGAGGATTCAGTGGAGAAGAAAACATGTCTGTCAACCCACGGATCGAACCCAGGCCTCCCGCATTGTAGGCCGATTCTTACCAGCTGAGCCACCAGCGAAGCCCAAGGAAAGAGAGGGGAGGCACAAAATGGTTCACAGAAAGGTTGGGCATTTATGGCTGAGAAATGAAGAATGAGTAAGCCAGTGGCATGGAAGGGTGGGATTTAAGACAGGAAAAAACAGCATGAATAAAAAACACAGTACCAGGAAAACAGAGGGTGTATTACTCAGGAAATATTGACTAAATCCATTTTGACACTGGCATAAGATACATGTAAGGAGAACTGGGAGGCAGATAAAGAATATAGCTGTTAAGGCTGGCTGAGCATGGAGATCCTCAAGCACCCATGCCAAGGAGAGTCTGAAGTTACTTGTAGATTCAGTTAGCACTTAAATTTACAATTTCAAATTAACAACTATAAAACAACACTAGAAGGAGAAATGAATTCAGGTTCAACTAACAGTTATGAAAATGGACTTACATATGATTAGATCTTCTTCCTCTATTTGTTTTCTTTCCTATGACGGGAGTGCCAAAATGTTCAGGGTTGGTGAGTGGGAGCTGGTCTAATGTCTGTGGGTAGGAACATAAACCCATCAAAAGTTATTAAGTTGCAAGTTCTCTTTTTCCTGTTTAAATCAAATCAATTTAAGAATATTCTTAGATTTTTAGATTTAAAACTTCCCAAGGGAGACAAAAATACAACTTTCCTCAAGATTAAAAACTTTCACTTCAAAGAATTATTAGAAGATGAATGAGCTCATAACTGGAAAAAAGTGAAAAGAAACTTAGTGTTCTTTCTAGATAATTTCATTATCTACTTGAGGGTTGACAGACTTCTAAGAGTGATTAAAATATAAAACAAAACAAATACAGCTCAGTGGAAACACAGATTTGAGAGATGAGAAATCTATGTGTAAGTACCTAATCCCTAGATTGAGGCCAACTGTATCTCAAAATTTTCTTTGCATATAGGGAATCATAATCTAAAAAACAGAATTCTTAGTAAGTAATGGAAACTAAATTATCAGGATAACCATCAACTGCCTGAAAAGGGGGCTTCAGATAGGCGACATTATGACTCTGCAAACATTTTCTGTAATAACCCCCCCAACCTACACCCCAATCCCCCTGCACTTAGCAAGATCCTATTTCCCCAATCAGGGATCAAACCCAGGCCCTGGCAGTGAAAGCACCAAGTCCTAATCACTGGCCCGCCAGGGAATTCCTTGCAATAAATCCTACTTTTAAGGAATATGTAAAAATTAGTTTTCCTAAAGTTAGTACTTTTATTTTCGCAACATCCAATACATGCTATGAAGACAATAATCAGTAAGTGAACGCTTCCTTCTTGTTATCAACTGGCAATTCATGTCTCTTACCCTGCTCAAAAAAAAAAAACAAAACTGATTTCCAGGGAAGGAACTGGTTGTTGGTTAAAAGCATAGTGAAAAAAGGGGATTTTGAAATTCCTTCGTTTCCCCGTATCAGAGACTTCTTGGATTGTTTTGTGGCATTAATTCCTTAAAAGGTTTATATATCTAAAAAGTTAAAGTATCAATCTGAAGGTGCTATCCCAACTGACTTAATTCTCTGAATATCATTTTGATAATAATCAAACTTTTTCAGCATTTTAAAGATTTTCCACTTACTGTTCCTTTTATACCTCCAATAGAATCTTTGCTATTTCAGATACTTTTATGAACACAAGGGGAACAAAAAATCCCAGGAAAACTGTCACAGTGGAAATGAGGGCAAGGAACTAGTTATGATAAAAACGTCTCAAAGTTACAAACAAGAATGTTATATGAAAGGGTGTCCATTATCTTAAAGATCAGATATTTAAACTAATGCCAATATTTATAAGAAAAATTTTAACTTTTATTCTTAAAACTGAGATAATTTTGTTGAAACAGTGAACTAAAACATGAAAGGAGGAGGCATATTAATTTATTTTACATAATTTATTAGAATATGTAAATATGTTTAAGGTACACACACACACACACAAACACATGTGATAGTTGCTCTGTTGTATCCGACTCTTTGTGACCCTGTGGACTATAGCCCGCCAGGCTCCTCTGTCCATGGAATTCTCCAAGCAATAATACTGGAGTGGGTTGCCATGTCCTTCTCCAGGGACACACACACACACACACACACATGTCCAACAATGAAGAATCCAGTATAGAAAAAAGGCACTAGCCACAAAGCATTAAATAAAAACTGATTCCTTGAAATGATAGACAAAAATCATAACTTTTATATGGCTAAAAATATAAATCTTTCAAATGTAGCTTGGAATTCAGGCATTTAAAAAAATATCTGAAGGCAAAAGCTTGCCCAAATACAATAATATGCCAGACAAAATCTTTTCAGAAGTAACCTGTCATTAACTCCTAATTATGCTTCCCAAGTGTGAAAATTTCAAAGCACTCTATTTGGTAAATAGAAAAAATAAATTATTTTGGCTCAATTTCTCCTAAGCTAACAAAAAAATTAAATGCCCCTCCCCTAAGATTAAGGCCACTCTCTTAAAAGTAGAGAAAGATCCCCTGGAGCAGGGAAAGACTACCTACTCCAGTCTTCTGGCCCGAAGAATTTTACAAACTGTATAGTCCATGGGGTTGCAAAGAGTTGGAAACCACTGAGCAACTTTAACTATCAGCTTTCTATTTTATTTCTATTATCAGTATCGGCTAGTTATTTCACTTGGTTTAAGAAAGAAAATATCCAGAATTTCAGAAAAGTTATCTAGGAATCACATACAGGAATTCCCAAATAAACCACAATCTCTCCCTAGTATTTAAAAAAGAATTAGAACAATAAGAAGCAATTGTCTTATTGCTAAAAGCAGCCCTGTGTCCCTGGCCTCAATCCTGGAAAGCAGAAGCACTTTTATTTCACTTCACAGAAAAGAGTGAAGGATGGTCAGAATTAAGAGGGCTTGCCTGGTAGCTCAGTAGTAAAGAATCTGCCTGCCTGTGTAGGAGACGTGGGTTCGATTCCGTAGAACTGTGTAGGAACTGGGGAGAAGGAAATGGCTACCCACTCCAGTATTCTTGCCTAGAAAATTCCATAGACAGAGGAGCCTGGCAGGCTACAGTCCATGGGGTAGCAAAAGAGTCAGACATGACTTCAGTTCAGACATTCAGTCGTGTCTGACTCTTTGCAACCCCATGGACTTCAGCACACCAGGCTTCCCTGTTCATCACCAACTCCCCGAGCTTGCCCAAGCTCATGTCCATTGAGTTGGTGATGCCATCCAACCATCTCATCCTCTGTAGTCCCCTTCTTCTCCTGCCTTCAGACATGTCTTAGCAACTCAACAACTACAACAAATACTTGTAGAGCACAACCAGAGACTCCTGGCTATATTAAAGGCTGAAGAAAATTCCACAGGCCTAGGGGAAACATGCTGATAGCCCTGTTATCTAAAATGGGCTGCAAGAAATGCGGAGCTAGGATTTCATCTAAACTTTCTTCAGCATTTTCTTTTTTTTTTTTTTAATTTTATTTTATTTTTAAACTTTACATAATTGTATTAGTTTTGCCAAATATCAAAATGAATCCGCCACAGGTATACATGTGCATTTTCAATTGCATGTAGTAACTGCACAAAGAGAATGCCAGCTGATAAAACTACTTTGGAATATTATTCAAATTACCACTCTAACAGATGCCAAGGATAAATTCCATGTCTATCTAGCTTATCCATGTACCTAGCATAGCACCTGCATATGGCAATGGGTAAGGAATAATACACCAATATTCTAATATCCTCTAGCAAAACATCAAATTTAACACGTAGAGATACACAGAGTAAAATTGATCTCTCCTGAAATTAAGGTGGATACACTGAGCTACTAGATATCACTGCTTTGGCCTTCATACCACAACTGTCTTATAAACTATCCCAATTTAAAATTCTCCTGGCAAAGACAAAATTAGTTCCTTAAGATACTTCACTGGAATAAGTAAATAAGACATATACATATCTTCACTTAGATGAAAAATCAAGTTTTGAAGTTCTCACACTCATTAACCCACCATAATTATCACATATTCTAAGGAAAATGAAATTATTTCTAAGAACTCCATAAACTCAGAATTCTGTTAATGTCATCAGTGAAAGAAGCCAAATTTACTGTACTTGTCCCAAAGTTATATGTATTTGCTATCTTTAAACCTTAACAATTAATTCACCAAATGGTTACTGAAGGCTTTTGTGTAGAAAACACTACTAGGAAAAGGAGAGTTCATCAAGATGACAAAAATTTGGCTATTCCACCAAAACAGCTTACAATTTTAAAGAGAAAATGATAAAAGTAACAAAGAAAGACCATAAAAAAAAATAAGAGAAGTGGAAAAGGATCAAAGGATACTGAGATCAAATTTGGTTAGAGAGCTCATGAAAGACATCATGAAGGAGGAAGCATTTCTCATGGTCTTGAGAGGAATGGGGCTCAGAAGAAACAAAGAAAAGGAAGTATGAACCATAATCTGAAAGTCTTACAAATGAGAAGTACAGGGAAATAATAAAGCATGAGACTGAAAAGATAGGCCAGAATTATTACAGAGAATCTGTCCCAAATTTGGAATTGAAATGGGAAGTCAATCATTTAAGGGAAAGGAAAAATAACAACAACAAAAAATAAAGTCTAATAATTTAACAGAAATATTAAAATTCCCCACAATAACATCATTCTAAATAGTTATTAGAAAACAGAAATCTTGGTTTGGTCACACTGTATATTAACTAATATTTATAGTGTTATAGAATATAACACTATTTGTAACAATGTGCCCATTAAAAAATTTTTGAATTGCAAGTTATTGATTTTCAAAACTGTGTGTGTGAAGCCTGCACACTTATTAAAACATATTTCGATTTTAGAGCATGATTTTGGTACTAGGAAGTGCTGGTGTGAGAAATGGTTCTGACCATCAATTTTATCAACTATAAGCTAAAAATAAGAACTGCATCTCTCTCATAATGCTGTAAATGTGAGGACGTATGTAAAGCACTAAGCAAAGTCCCTGGCAGATATGAGCACTTCAGTTATTCATCCAACTAATGTTTATTCAGCTTCTGCTCTGTGCCAGGCACTGTTGCAGGAACTGGGAACACAGTGGTGAAGAAGACACACGAAATCCCTGCCACTGAGACACACGGCGGTGAGGAAGGCAGACAATACAGAAGCGCGTAAACACAGTGCTGAGAAAGACTGTGCTATAAAGAAAGTAAAGTAACCCAGAAAGCTTATGAGGAATGGAGGCGTCCACTTTAGAAAGGCAGGCAGGCAAGCCTTCTCCAAAGAGAGGCTGTAATAAATGCAGCTGCTGGCAGCAGCAGTAGTTAGGAGGTGTTTGCAGCACTTAGAGTAGTTAGGAGGTCCCTTTAATAGTGATGATGGGGTTCAAGTAGGTTACAAACGAGGAGTCTCTATTCTATAATTATTTATAAATTAAAGGACTCTATATGAAAGTTGCCTAAAGATAATGAACAATTTCACTGTATTTTCTTCATGGACAAATGCTAATTGCTAAAATACATTAAAAAAAAAAAAGAGCATATAGAACCTGATAACTCAAACACAAGGCCTTAAAGTTTTCTCAGACTACATGCTAATACTTTTATATATTAATGAATTTTCCTGAATAACAAGTAAGTTGCTTGAGTAAGAAAGCAAAATTTTGCCACCCCCAATACAAAATATGACATGTTTGTTGATTAAGTGATTACTTACTTCACTCTCAGCAAAATGCCTCTCTCCTTTCAGGCACAGTGAGGACCGTCTCAACGTTTTCTCATCACCATCATCAAAAACTGCGAGAGAGGTAGAAAAGGAAACTACTGAAGGGATGTTCAAAGATTAACAAAATGACGTAAGTTATATTTAATTTTATCAGTGTAAAGAGAGCTACTGCTTTAAAAGATTAGATGTGACATTAAGTATCCATTTTAAGTTTTCTAACAAACAACTTCAAATGCAGAGTATCTTATCCAATTTCTAGGGAAAAAAATAATATAATGAAAACATCTTCCCTGGTACAGAAAACACCAAATGAAAAGTTAGCATTTCAGAAAGAAAACTGTTAAATGCTGATTAACCCTTCTCAACAGTGTAGAGAAAAAGCAAGCTTTTCTACTGGTAAATGCTAACAAATTTAAGAAACAAAAAACAAGAGTATAAATTTATATATTCAGACCGCCCCTATAAATTACTCTAATTTCAATCTCAGCACTACTAACATTTTGGGCCAGATGAAGCAGGAAAGCCTTCTTAAACAAGATTCAAACTAAAATTACAAAGGAAAAGGCAACCACAGGAAAACTGACTATCATATGTAAACTGACAGCAGAGATAAGAGTAAAGCAATAGAAGAATACTTGCAACTGAAGAGGAAAAGGTTTAACAATCCCTTTGTATATTTAAATATATAAACTCATTTCCTAAAAATAAGATGATAACCTTTCCAAGAGGAAAAGATGGGACTGGGAAGACACTATACATTGGCAATTCAAAAGAGAGAAAATACAACAGAAATAATGTTCCTTTCAATAAATACATGAAAATATGTCCAATCTCACTACTAATCATGGGAGAAGCAAATTAAAACAAAATTGAGATACTATTGTGCGTCCAGATGGGCACAAACTTAAAAATACTAGTAACGTCAAATTTGACAAGGGTTGCGAAAACAAGTACATTCATACACTACTGTTTATGGGAGTGTAAATTAATAGTCTTTTAGGAAAGTGGTTTTCATAAACTACTAAAGTTTTAAAAGGACATTTCCCTTCAATCTATGCCTAGTTCTCAATGCACACACTAGGGAAATACTACAATAATGTCCATGTACAAAAGACATTCAATCCATAATACAGTAATTTACTATATAACACCAAGAAAACTGGCAACATCATCAGCATGAATATTAGTTTAAAAAATTTATCTGTTTCATGACAACATGAATTTACTGAATGCTACTGAAATGCACACTCAAAAATGGTTAAGATGAAAAAAAAATACTCTAAAATACACTTTGAAGTGAAAAGCTAGAAATCCACTGTATAATATATACACTAAGTTCAAATTATACATTATGTACATATTGATGAAATAAAGTTTTTAAAGATCTGGAAAGATAAAAACTATTAATAATAGTAATAACTATGGCAACTAAGAGAGGAAGTAAATCAAGAAAAAGCTCTGCCTTATTTGTATTATCATTGAAAATACGTTTTAAGAAGAATATGTATTCCCTTACCTACAGTGTACCAACTAGCATCTGTTAACTTATTGATTACAGCTTCCTGATATGCACCATCAAGATTCTTCACTTCCACAATAGCCCCAACCTAAAGTATTAAAAAAAAAAAAAAAAAAAGTTAGAAAAACTTAAGAGAAATGAATAAACTAAAAACTGGCTTTTTTTTGACAAATTGATTTTGTGATGGTGAAGAATAAAGTAACTACTGATTTGTCTTAAAGTGCCAGCAATTTTACTCACGATTGTTTCTGTATCATCAGTGAAAATATCAACATAATGAAAAAAGCAAGTAATATCTAAGTATTATTATGAAAATATATAGTTTTGTCCTTACAACCTCTCTGAGGGAACTCTCATGGGTCTGGGGATCCCTATCTGTGAAACTGCGTATCTTCACCTCATATTACAACTCTTCTTTAAAGGATGCTGGGGAGAAATTAACAAATAATTCTGAGGTTCTCCTTAAGTTACAGTGTACCAATAATGAAAATCATTCGAAATATTTTCACCTGATCAAGAAAATGCTGATAATTTATATGGTTTATAAATGTATATGGGTCTTTATAAGTATATGTGTGTGTGTGTGTACACACATCATACCAAAAACTTCTACACAGCAAAAGAAATTGTCAACAATTTGAAAAGGCAACCTACAAAAAGGGAGAAAATACATTTGCAAATCACATATCTGATAAAGGGTTAAAAACCAAAATATATAAAGAATTCATACAATGCAACAGAAAAAGAGAAGAAGAAACAAACAATCCAACTGAAAAATCGGCAAAGGTTCTCATTCCATACACAAAAATAAACTCAAAATGGATTAAAGACTTGCATGTAAAACTGGAAACCATAAAACTGCTAGAAGAAAACATAAGCAGAGCACTCTTGGACATAAATCGTAGCAGTATGTTTTTTTGGATCTATCTTCTAAGGCAAAGGAAGCAAAAGCAAACATTAATAAATGGGACCTAATTAAACTTAAAAGCTTTTGCACAGTAAAGGAAATCATTGACTAAACAAAAATAGAATCTACTGAATGGGAGAAAATATTTGCAAATGATGCAAATGACAAGGAGCTAAAATCTAGAATACATCAACAGCTCACAAAATTAATATCCAGAAAAGCAAAAAGCTCCATTTAAAAAATGAGAAGGCCTGAATAGACACTTTTCCAAAGACGACATACAGACAGCAAACAGGTACATGGAAATATGCTCAGTATCACTAATCAACAGAGAAATGAAAATTAAACCCACAATTAGGTATCTCCTGACACCTACTGAGAATGGCTTATCATCAAAAGACAAGAACCCAAAGTGCTGCCCAGGATGTGGAGAAGGAAACCTTTGTGCACTACTGGCAGGAACGTACTGGTGCAGCACTATGGAAAGCAGAAGAAAGAGTCTTCAAAAAAATTACACAGACAACTGTCACATGATCCAGTAATTTCACTTGTGGATATTTATCTGAAGGAAATGAAAACACTAATTTGAAAGGATATACGCACCCCCCAAGTTCACTGAAGCATTATTTACAATAGCAAAGATATGAAAAGAAGCTAAGTATCCATCAATGGATGATAAAGATATGTGTGTGCACACACACATGCTCACATAAATCAGCCATTAAAAAGAATGAAATCTTGTCATCTGCAACAACATGGGCAGACATTGAGGGCATTATGCCACGTGAAATTAGTCATATAGAAAAAGACAATTACCATATGATATCACTTATACATGAAGTCTAAAAAACAAAACAAACAAAAAGCCAACTTTATAAGATAAAGAAAATAAGATCGAAAATAGAGGCTAAGTCTTAAAAGTCCTCACACCAAGAAAAAAATTTTTTTACAACCGTGTGTGCTAAGTTGCTTCATACAGTACCATCCAACTCTTTGTGAACCTATGGACTGTAGCCCTCCAGGCTCCTCCGTCTATGGAATCCTCCAGGCAAGAATACTGGAGTGGGTCGCTATGCCCTCCTCCAGGGGATCTTCTCCACCCAGGGATCAAACCCGAGACTCTTATGTCTCCTGCACTGGCAGATGGATTCTTTACCACTAGCACCACCTGGGAAGCCCCTTTACAACCACCTATGGTGACAAATGTTAACACAGCGATCCACAAATATTGAACCATTATGCTGTATACTGAAACTAGTAATAATATTAGTTTCATCTCAGTTAAAAGAAAATGTATATGATCTTTACAGTGATAACAAAACTAAACTTGTTTAGAGAAGAGAGTGTCAGCCCCACACGATGCCCAAAAAAGGGAAGGAAACTCTTCTCTCTCTCTTCTAGTTCCCAAACCAGAGATGAACCACAGGCTCGTGCAATACAAGTGCACAGTCCCAACCACTGGACCACCAGAGACTACTGTCAATAAATACATGGTGCATTTTTTAAAATATAATCCTCAAATGTTCCAGTATTATTTTCATGTCAATTCACTGAAAATATACTGAAATCAAATAACCACAAATAAATAGGAAGTTTATTTTCTCTAGGACAAACATTTATCCAAATACTAGTACTCTATCAGCTGATAGAAAGCTACAAAGTATATTAGGAAACAACTGAAAATCTACATACAAAAAAATCCATAAGCAAGAGAAATATTTCAACAATTTTGAGACTGTAATTTAATACACTTGTCTATGTCAAAATCAAAATGATCCCAAGCCTAATCAAAAACAAAGAAAATTTTAGTAAGACAAAACAAACAAGCAAAATAAACCAACTATGCCATAATCAAACAGGCTTAACCAAAAACAGAGATGTCTTGAGGATTCAAATTGTCTTTCCAATCCCTGCAACGCTGAGCATTTTTTGTAACTGGTACCAGCTAGCATGTGCCAGGTAAATAAGGTAGTCAGGTAGTGAAGAGCTAGATGGTGTGCTCATAAGGCAAACACACAAATAAGGCATAGAGATGGGTGTGTTCTGATCATCCAGGGGGCACAATGCTTCAAAACTACAGGCTATGAGTCCATGAGAATTTTTATTTTTGCCATCTCATTACTGGCTACAAGACCTTGGGCCAGATTACTTTACCTCCCATCTCCCTCCAACTTCCTCATCTCTAAAGAGTTGTTATGAGGATTATATAAAATAATACGTGCAGAGGAATTAGCACAGTACTAACACATACTAAATGCTAAATAAATGGCAGTTAACATCAAATTGCGTGTGTGTGTGTTAGTCACTCAGTTATGTCTGAATCTTTGTGACCCGACGGACTACACCCCACCAGGCTCCTCTGTCCATGGAATTCTCCAGTCAAGAATACTGGCGTGGGTTGCAATTTCCTTCTGCAGGGGATGTTGCTAACCCAGGGATCAAACTGAGTCTTCGGACTGCATAGAGATTCTTTACCATCTAAGCCACCAGGGAAGCCCAACATCAAATTATACATGTGCATGTTTCTGTCTTTTATCCCTACAAGTGATACACATGTGCATATAACATTAAAGAGGACACCTATAAAAACGAAAAAGTGGAAAATGATTTTCACAAGGCAATATTAAAAACTTACAAGTTTTACTCTTCCATGTGCAGATGTGCTCAGTCATGTCTGACTTTGTGACCCCATGGACTGCAATTCACCAGGCTCCTCTGTCCATGGAATTTTCCAGGCAAGAATACTGGAGTGGGTTGCCATCCCTACTCCAGGGGATCTATCTTCCCAACGTATGGATCAAACCCACATCTCTTGCATTGGCAGGCGGATTCTTTACCACTAGTGCTATTAGTCTTCCACAGTGCCTACTATATATGCAAGGTACTAATGCCCTGGGGATTCAATTAAAAGTTTTCAAAACAACCACCAACAAAAATTGGCAGATAGAGACATCTATCAAGTTCTCTGAAAAGTACTGTTTGATTAGGAAAGGAATTTTCTTGCATCTAAAAATGTTTCTTCAATTATGTTAGTGTTTCTTAAAATCTGCCCAGCTAGGCCAATGTCCGTTTCAGACATTCACAAGGGCCGAACAGGACATAGTGGCTACCCACATATTTCCTTTAAGCCTGCTCACTAGTGCAAAGTAAAGTAGCACTTAATTCATAACTGGCCAATGAAGAAAAAATAATGCAAAGAAATTAAACTCTCTATGTGTATGCATGAACAGTTTATCACTTTTAACCGCCTGCTGCTGCTGCTGCTGCTGCTGCTGCTGCTGCTAAGTCGCTTCAGTTGTGTCCGACTCTGTGCGACCCCATAGACGGCAGCCCACCAGGCTCCCCCGTCCCTGGGATTCTCCAGGCAAAAACACTGGAGTGGGTTGCCATTTCCTTCTGCAGTGCATGAAAGTGAAAAGTGAAAGTGAAGTCACTCAGTCGTGTCCGACTCTTCTCGACCCCATGGACTGCAGCCCACCAGGCTCCTCCATCCATGGGATTTTCCAGGCAAGAGTACTGGAGTGGGGTGCCATTGCCTTCTCCGTATAACTGCCTAATGACCCTTAAAAAATTTCATAGGCCAGCAGTTGCTTCAAAGAATTAAAAGCTCTGAAGATTTATTATGTTTTGTTTTCTCACTTTTCACATCATCATGGAACTCGTATCACTCGATCCCTAGTTTACCACTTAATATTTCTGGAAATTCCACCCTTTTAGTAAGTGAAACATGGTGAGACTAAAACAGATGAGTGAATAAAAAGCAATCAATCTTTCCTTGATGTTCATTTCACTTGTGAACACAAGTTTTACTGTCATATAGGTTTTATGGCACATTAATTCTATTTTTTTCCTATTTAGAGAGAATTACACATTTAGAAAGTATCACTATGAACAAAGCTAGTGGAGGTGATGGAATTCCAGTTTTTATTTCAAATCCTAAAAGATGATGCTGTGAAAGTGCTGCACTCAATATGCCAGCACATTTGGAAAACTCAGCAGTGGCCACAGGACTGGAAAAGGTCAGTTTTCATTCCAATCCCAAAGAAAGGCAATGCCAAAGAATGCTCAAACTACCACACAATTGCACTCATCTCACACGCTAGTAAAGTAATGCTCAAAATTCTCCAAGCCAGGCTTCAGCAGTACGTGAATCGTGAACTTCCAGATGTTCAAGCCGGTTTTAGAAAAGGCAGAGGAACCAGAGGTCAAATTGCCAACATTTGCTGGATCATGGACAAAGCAAGAGAGTTCCAGAAAAATATCTATTTCTGCTTTATTGACTATGCCAAAGCCTTTGACTGTGTGGATCACAATAAACTGTGGACAATTCTGAAAGAGATGGGAATACCAGACCACCTGATCTGCCTCTTGAGAAATTTGTATGCAGGTCAGGAAGCAACAGTTAGAACTGGACGTGAAACAACAGACTGGTTCCAAGTAGGAAAAGGAGTTTGTCAAGGCTGTATATTGTCACCCTGCTTATTTAACTTATATGCAGAGTACATCATGAGAAACGCTGGGCTGGAAGAAGCACAAGCTGGAATCAAGATTGCCGGGAGAAATATCAATAATCTCAGATATGCAGATGACACCACCGTTATGGCAGAACTAAAAGAGGAGGAACTAGAAGAGGAACTAAAAAGCCTCTTGATGAAAGTGAAAGAGGAGAGTGAAAAAGTTGGCTTAAAGCTCAACATTCAGAAAACGAAGATTATGGTATCTGGTCCCATCACTTCATGGGAAACAGATGGGGAAACAGTGTCAGACTTTATTTTTGGGGGCTCCAAAATTACTGCAGATGGTGATTGCAGCCATCAAATTAAAAGACGCTTACTCCTTGGAAGGAAAGTTAGGACCAATCTAGATAGCATATTGATAAGCAGAGATATTACTTTGCCAACAAAGGTCCATCTAGTCAAGGCTATGGTTTTTCCAGTGGTCATGTATGGATGTGAGAGTTGGACTGTGAAGAAAGCTGAGCACTGAAGAATTGATGCTTTTGAACTGTGGTGTTGGAGAAGACTCTTGAGAGTTCTTGGACTGCAAGGAGATCCAACCAGTCCATCCTAAAGGAGATCAGACCTGGGTGTTCATTGGAAGGACTGATGCTGAAGCTGAAACTCCAATACTTTGGCCACCTCATGAGAAGAGTTGACTCACTGGAAAAGACTCTGATGTTGGGAGGGATTGGGGGCAGGAGGAGAAGGGGACGACAGAGGATGAGATGGCTGGATGGTATCACCAACTCGATGGACACGAGTTTGAGTGAACTCCGGGAGCTGGTGATAGACAGGGAGGCCTGGCGTGCTGCGATTCATGGGGTCACAAAAAGTCGGACACAACTGAGCAACTGAACTGAACTGAACATATTTATCAACTGAAATGCAAAGTAACCAATGAATTTTTTAAAAGATCAAGATTATTACTTCTAGTGCTTCAGTGGGAAACAGTTATTATGAATAAATAAATGAATTACCTTTAGTGGGCCCTTTATATGGTCATCTTGAACTTCCACTGTTGAAGAATCATGTCTAAATGTTACCTAGAGATTATAAATTTAATTAGCCACCAAAAAAGAAAAAAAAGCAGCACAAGCTCATTAATGCATGAATTCTTTTTTTTTAATAAGTAATCTAAACAAATGGCTGTCTAGTTTGTACAAAATCTCAATCCCTAAGCAGAAACTGAAAAACGTACTATTTAATAGACAACACCCAGACTAATTTACTTGATGATTCACTTATTATAGTTTATTCAGTACTATTAATTATGAGTTTAATCATATAATTTGTTTTCCTAAAAAATGAGGAAAAAGGAGGTGGTGATCTTAGTTTATTATGTATTCTACCATTTTGTGAAGCCTTCGGTTAATAATAAGCAGTAGCAACACACATTTGCTGAGTGTCCAGCATCAAGCTCAAGCATTGAACCTATCATCTTCACAAAAACTTTATTAGGTAGGGTGGTTATTCCCATTTTGTTGCTAAGAAAACAGAGGAACACAAAGTGTAAGCAACTGGTCCAAGATCACAGAACTAGTACATGGTAGAGCTGAGATTCAAACTCAGGCCATCCGGATCCAGAACTTTACTGTACTGTCAGTATAGACATCAGAGAATGGGACACTAGATGTTAAAATAAAAGGATCAAGTTTAAATATTCAATTAGTTGGTAAAAACAAAATAGCTTCCAATACTCAGTATAGAAAAGGTGGTTTCCCCTATATAAAACAAGAGCTTCCAAGGACTGAACCATTAACGTGGTCTTATCTGATGTGTGTGGTAATCAATTATGAAATAGGCTCACACACCAGCTACGAAAGGAGCTGTCCTGTACTCACAGCATCCCATACATTTCTCACACATGGCACTACTACACTTGATTTAAATTATGTGTTTACTTCACTTAGACAGTAAACCACTTAAAAATTGAGGAAAGGTCTTGAGAATACTAGAGTTTCAATACCTGATACAATGCTTAGCATGTAATAAATGCTCAATAAATAAAAACTGATAGGGAAGAAGTGTATCAACAAATTGTTGAAAATGTATTAACTCTGAATCATAAACAAACTGATACAGAAATATACTACCATATCTGTTGAGAAAATCATTAGCTTTGAATTATAAACGGATTTTTAGAGCAGTCTAAAGAACTAAGAACAAATTTTAGACAGCCACTACTTATGAGACACGAGGCACTGGCTGGCACTCTGTGCTACCAGCACAAGTCACACAGACTGCTTTCTCCCTTTCACTGGTAGCAAGCAATGGCACAGCTGCTGTGTGTCGTTTTGCAGGATCATGCATTACACAGAGACACCCAGGTGAGAATACAAATCACGGCTCAATTCCAGTGAAGCATGCTTCCTGGAGTAACACATGGCTCTTGCCCAAAGGAACACCTTTTCTAACCAGCACAGGTTAGAAGGTGCTTATCTGGAGGCCAAGTTCTGCTGAGGAGACGTTCCACCTCTCTCCAAAGGGAGAGATTTCTGTCTAATTCACACCATGTGCTCTCAGGAGCTCTGTCTGAAAGAGTGAAAAAACTGATAAAAAAAAAACCAAAAAACTTTCTCTTCATCTACAAGATAGTAATGGCAAAAATGAGTGCTCAGAGAACACCAGCGTGTGAAGTCAGAACAGGAAAAGGCACTACAGGAGCTTAGGTACACCAAGCATGTGAAACCTGAAGGCAGGGAGGGAGACCAGATCAGCATCCTACAGGCTTACAGTTAGTTTAAAGGCCCTGTCACAAAGGTTCTTAACCAGCAGTGTGAATTAGCATAGCCCCGAAGCTTTTTTCAACATATCCCTGCATAAGGAAAGAACCAAGGCATACCAGCATGGAAGAAGCTCTGATAGCTCAAGTACAACACCTCTATGGCTGTTCTGATAGCTCAAGTACAACACCTCTATGGCTGTTTTACTGGTGATGTTCAAAACAGTATTTTATGGGGTATCTGCTAACCTAGATTATAAATCTCTTGAAAAGAGACAAGGTTATTCTCATATCCCCATCCTCCTTCCCACCTGCACAGCTTGTACTCAATAAATAATTGGCAACATTTTTTCAAGAAAAGTAGAAGATAAGGAATCAACAACTAGATCCACCATCATCAGTTATAAACCACATCTCAATTTCATGGTTAAAATGGTGAAGGGTCTTAAAATTGATGTACTATTCTAATTCCCATTCTGTCACTAATTTTCCAGGATGGCCCTGGACCATCCTGGAAATAAAAGGCCCTGGCCCTTTTATTGAGCCTCATTTTCCTTAGGATAAAATTAAGAAATTAAACTACATGACTTCTAAGGTCCTTTCCAGTTCTAAAAGGCTAACAATACAAACAATACCATGTCTGTAGTGAAATGGCATTCAAAATACCAATTATGATCACCTAATTTCATTCCAATTAGAACACTTAAGAATCACAAATAATGCTTTGTTTTCAGTTATTTTTACAATCTTTACTCTTAGAAACTACACTCAACTTGCAGAAGAAAAAATTCTTAATACATTCACCAAATAAAAGTTCAGATATAAAATACTAAATATATAATTTATAAAATCTATATATACTGTACCTTGACTTTGACAAGTCTTTTTGCTGTCTTGATCTTGGCTTCACAAAAGGCTCCTCTGTATTTAGCACTCACATCAGTGCCCACTGTCAAATAGGGAGGTTCATCAAGCGCCTAAAAATGCAAAAACTTATTATTAGATTTAAACTTTTGAGTTCTTTCCCCCAATCAGACTTCAGATTGGCAGATCTAATCCTGTTACAGCTATAAAAGTTATAATACATGAATGTATTGTTAACAAGAACAATCTATAAAATACTCTAACTTAAAAATAAGTAAAATACATAAGGTCTATTTACATGTACCAAAATGTACGTCAAAGAGGATACAAAGGCATCTTTTTTCCTCTACATAAAACACACATGGTCCATGATATAAATTAGCTCAATCACAAGTATGTATCATTCTATCCACTCTTTTATTCAAATTTTCTTTACTAAATAACCACTGAAAGAAAAGGAACATCCTTAAAGCTCAAAGAAAATTTCTTTTCATATTTAGGCTATTATCTTGGCAGCCACCCAAATTCAGAACAGCTCCCTATCAAGATGACTCTAAGGTAGAACAGTATCAAAGGGGGTAGGGAAAAACTACATAGATTCAAACTATTGTTAAAAACCGTACAAAGAAATCCAATTTGAAAAATCTCAAGTAAAAATCAGCCAAAATGTCTCAACTGCTTTGACATGAATTCACTGTTTACTTCCCGTCTACAATAAATATTCTAAGCTTTTTCACTGTGATTTAATTTTTAATAGTCCTAATCTAGCTGTTTTTTTATAATCAGGTTCTTTTTCTGTTCAGGAGCTATAGTTGTAAGGGGTTCTACTTACATTAATCAATTCCACAGACAAAGAAAGATTATACAAGTAACTTCTCCCAAAATGTTTTATAAGAAAAACTAATATACCAAGATGCACCACCAGAAAAAAAAAAAAAGAGTTGGGAGTCTGGGAAAATCAGTTTATTGAATCAATTCCCATTCTGTCTCACCATTTTCCAGTCTATTTGTCCAAAGAATCCTTTTTTAAAATTAACATCTATTAACATCCTGCAGAAATTCCACAGAATACAAAGTGGAAAAATACTAATATATAGCAATAACTAATGAGAACATCAATTTCATTTGGATCTTAAAATAAATTTACCTCTAATAGTTCTGGCTAATACACATAGACGAGATCTATCTCTAAAAAAATATTCTAATGGTGTAACAAAAATTATCATAAAGACAGCAAATAATTTTAATAACTTTTTGAAAGATGGGGAGGTATCAGAAACCAAAAAAAGGGGTTACAACTAAACATATCAGGTCACCCTCCTTAATGGCCATTTGCCTCACGTATTTTTTTAAAAAACACTTAAAACATATCAAGTATATGATTTCTTAAATCTACTTAAGAAAATGCTTATATTTCAATTTATGCTATAGCAGAAGTGTACTCTCATAGCAAGATAATCATTTCTGCATTGTTATTTTTAAAATATGCTGATACCATGAACTACAATTTGATAACTCTGTACTAGTCTTTGCACCTAAATTTAATAAATACATTTCTACCTTATGGCTGAGCCCTCTTAAAGTATCACTTTTCTTGGTCAAAATTTTGATTTAATTCCAGACAGGCTAATGGCTTTATTTTAGCAAGAATATGAACAGGAATTTGCAGCACTTCACTCAGAAATTGTCAAAAAGACATCAATTCAATTGATAAATTTTGTGTTATTGCTAAAGAAGCCCAGATAAAGGGGCTGCTTCATGCCCATAAGGCCCATTAACCTCCACAACTCACAACCTCTCCCATTAATACTTCCTATCTCATTAGCCAGCAAAATTTTATTTTCATAGATAAATAGTTTGGTTAAATAAAAATTAATGAGGAACCAGAAATCGTGAAATAGAGAAAAGAATCAGAGGTGATCTAAAAGTACTTGTTCGTGCCCAATCAGGAACAAATAAATATTTAAGAAATGATACGCTTTTTAGATACTTTTATTATAGAGAATTCTAAACCAAAAAGGCAGGGGGGTGGGAATAGAACAGTAATATTATATAGACTACTAGTACACATAAACTCATTTAAGTATTCTTTTCACTAATATTCATATCAAACACTGGTCACATTCCAACATTAGCAAACAATAACTATGCTTACTGAGTAGATTTATTCAACTTGAAATTGAGAAAGGTGATTTTTCCTCCAAATCAAAGCCCATCCCACATTGTAACCCATATGGAAATCCATGTAGATAGAAAAGAGTAATAATTAACTCAGATTTCAAGAGGGCAAATTATTACTTTCAGGGAGTAATATTTTCCTTCTGTCACACTGCTGCTGCTGCTAAGTCACGTCAGTCGTGTCCGACTCTGCGACTCCACAGACGGCAGGCCACCAGGCTCCCTTGTCCCTGGGATTCTCTAGGCAAGAACACTGGAGTGGGTTGCCATTTCCTTCTCCAATGCAGGAAAGTGAAAAGGGAAAGTGAAGTCGCTCAGTCGTGTCTGACTCTTAGCGACCCCATGGACTGCAGCCTACCAGGCTCCTCCATCCATGGGACTTTCCAGGCAAGAGTACTGGAGTGGGGTGCCATTGCCTTCTCCACTAGAACACAAAAAAAGGAATTAGAAAAGTACATGAAGAAAATGTCTATTAGAAAAATACTTGCAAAGGAAAGTCGAAGTTTAAAAAAACTTGCTAGATACATTGTTAGAACAGTGTTATTTTCTCAAAAGAGCATAAGAAAAGCAAAGATCTATGCCCTGATTTTAATTTGTCTCTCTTTTTTTTTTTTTGGTATCATTATAGGTAAGTTACTTTTTGTCTCTTAATTATTCAGATGAATAATCTGAATTCTGTATACATTTGTTTAACAAGCCTGCATTTTAACACAGGTTGGAGCTACACAGATAGAATGGGATACTGACACACATTAATTGTCTAGAAGTGAAACTATGCTAACCAGAACATGAATTTCTACAGAAAAACAAATAAAACTCACAACGTACATGGTCAGATTTGTGTATATAATTTTGTTGTTGTTTAGTCACTAAGTTGTGCCTCTTTGTGAACCCGCGGACTGTAGCCCACCAGGCTTTTCTCTCTCCATGGGATTTCCCAGGCAAGTATATGGAATGGGTTGCCATTTCCTTCTCCAGGGGATCTTTCCAACCCAAGAACTAAACTCGCAACTTCTCTGTTGGCAGGCAGGTTCTTTATCACTGAGCTACCAGGGAAGCCCGTATATAATTTTCAGTTCAGTTCAGTCACTCAGTCGTGTTCGACTTTTTGCGACCCCATGAATCACAGCACGCCAGGCCTCCCTATCCATCACCAGCTCCCGGAGTTCACTCAGACTCACGTCCATCGAGTCAGTGATGCCATCCAGCCATCTTATCCTCTGTCGTCCCCTTCTCCTCCTGCCCCCAAGCCCTCCCAGCATCAGAATCTTTTCCAATGAGTCAACTCTTCGCATGAGGTGGCCAAAGTACTGGAGTTTCAGCTTTAGCATCATTCCTTCCAAAGAAATCCCAGGGCTGATCTCCTTCAGAATGGACTGGTTGGATCTCCTTGCAGTCCAAGGGACTCTCAAGAGTCTTCTCCAACACCACAGTTCAAAAGCATCAATTCTTCAGTGCTCAGCTTTCTTCACAGTCCAACTCTCACATCCATACATGACCACTGGAAAAACCATAGCCTTGACTAGACAGACCTTTGTTGGCAAAGTAATGTCTCTGCTTTTGAATATGCTATCTAGGTTGGTCATAACTTTCCTTCCAAGGAGTAAGCGTCTTTTAATTTCATGGCTGCAGTCACCATCTGCAGTGATTTTGGAGCCCAGAAAAATAAAGTCTGACACTGTTTCCACTGTTTCCCCATCTATTTCCCATGAAGTGATGGGACCAGATGCCATGATCTGCATTTTCTGAATGTTGAGCTTTAAGCCAACCTTTTCACTCTCCTCTTTCACGTTCATCAAGAGGCTCTTTCCCCCTCCTTGTTTTTCTTTTTAAAATGGGAGAGGCAAAACCTCATTTTACATGACTGCTCATCATAAATTAGGGCAAAGAGAAAGTTAAACCACTTTTCTCACTTTTTCAACCAGTGTCATTACTCCTCAGAATATAGTATTTCTTTAGCATTAAATCTAATGAGAACACAGTACAGAGTAACTGGTAATATGTACATATCTTTAAACTGTTATACTTTTTATGCTTCTAGAAATGCAGGAATAATCAAAGATATATTTGATACAGTATGCTGCTGCTAAGTCACTTCAGTCGTGTCTGACTCCTTGCGACCCCATAGACAGCAGCCCACCAGGCTCCTCTGTCTCTGGGATTCTCCAGGCAAGAATACTGGAGTGGGTTGCCATTGCCTTCTCTATGATACAGTATACACACAGAAAAACATACACATTAAAGGTAAAGACAACTACTAAAGAGGGATTAACCTATGAGCAAGGGACTGGAAAGGAGGGGTATGGAAATGAAAATACTTTATTCAAAGTATGTTTTCCTGTTTTGCTCTAAAAAAAAGTTTCTTTTTTGTTTTTTACATTTGGCATGTAGCTCTTTACTTTTTAAAATATAAACTAAGGAACATTTCACACATATTAAAAAAAGAAGACATAACTGTGTGGTAACTCTCCCTTATACTCATAATCTGGGTCCCACAATTATCAATTATAATACTCAATTTAATACTCAAAATATTATAATCTGTTAGTCACTGAGAAGAGGGGTTATTTTGAACATTCTTAGTAATACTTATCTATATTCTCCAGTGTGTTTGGAGTGACTCTATTAATGAGAACCAGTATAATATAGTAATTAAGAGCACAGGCTCTTGAATTAGAGGCTTACATTCAAATCTACCACTGAGCAGCCAGATAACCTTGCCTCTAGACACAATAAATAGTGACTATCTCACAGGGATGAAGCTTGAAACGCTACATTTAAAGTGCTTATTAGAACAGGACCCAGCATACAATACCAAATAAAGGCTGTTATTACTCAATATTCTGGAGGTACAATTGTGAGTTTAAAAAAATATTTAAGTCCTATACAAAAGAGATCCCACATAAATAAAACAGATTCCACTATAATTGTGTATATGGAGAAGGAATCTTTAAAATAGTATCCCCCTGTTCAATTCAGAAATAAAGCAATCATGTTGAAATCTAGTAGCAGGAGAGGTTAAGTGTTTGTGGGGATGCTAGAAAAAGTCTATCAGAGTCCTTTAGTGTAGCAGCAAGATTACCAAGATTATACACCTCTCTTTTGAGGCTACTGTACTTTGATCCAAAGCAGAGATATTCAAAGAAGCATGTCAGATTTACCAAGATACTTCTGACCAATACCAACCCTGTTAGGTGTACAATATATACCACCAGAAAAAAAACAAAAAACCTCTTACCTTCTTTTTTTGTTCTGTTGCTTTTGGTAAAAAATACAGACCATCTCAGAGGCTAAAATAAAATGTTTTTCTAAACTACCTCCATGCCAAAAAGGAAATTAAATGACTAAATTACCATCCCTTTGTTTAGCAAACAGAACAGTTTTCCAGTTGTCAAGGCAACAGCTACCTCACAGTTATCTCAGCACTGCTTAAACAATTATTTTTCTAGTCAATCTACCAAGTGTCCTAACTGGCACCTAAAAACCATTAAATTCCATGGAAACACTAAAAAGCATAAGCAAATTTTAAATTAGGTATTGGTGGATAATAATCCTTCAAGAAGCCAAAATGCCATGGAAATATATAAGTACTCAAATGAATCAACAGTAATCTCTTATGTGCCTTGAGCTACAGTACACAATATATGCAAGTTTCAGAGAGATAACAGTTTAATCAATGCTCCAAATGACTAACGTTGGCACTGCCTAAGAAATATTCAGTTACTCAAGATATATTTTTCAAAAAGGAAAACATGCTAGATAACGTTTTATTGAGGTAGACTTTTTAAAAACAGTAAGCATTCAAATTGATTACTAAGGCAGTGCCAGTATAGCAAAGAGAATCAAGATATTAAATTTGATACTAAAATTCTCAGTAAATAAATGTATTTAAACACACACTGTGATAATAAATCTATGAAAACCATCTTTTTATATGCAACAATCTCAAAGAGGCATTAAAACAATAATGGAGATAATTCGAACAGATGAACCCATACTACATCAAAAGGTACCAAGGATCCTTGGAGAAACAGCTAATTTCAAAATTGGGCAGAGAAAGTACAAGAAGAATCTAAAACATCTTATGGCAGAAGGTAAAGAAATGCTCAGTGAATAATGGGACCATTTCAAAGGGAAACAGGAGCCACCTTGAAGGGGCTCCTACTGGCCAAATGAGGGAAATCTTCAGCATCAAAATAAGCATTGGCTGTCCCATAATCTTGTTAGGGATATATGTATGTCAAAAATGAATGACTTAAGATGTGTGTGTGTAAGTAAATTATATTCAGGTAAAAAATCAAAACCCACTCAGTAAAACTTGCATCTATGATTCCATATTGACAAGGAAATGAATGAATGATGAATAAATAAAAAAATGTAGAAAGAGGAAAGCGCCTCCTTACAGTAACATGTTAATAAATGTAGCAGGAATGATGGAAACAGAGAATTATCTTTTAGCAACCATCATGAAGGTGACTGATTTCATACAGTTGTCAATAGATCCTGAACTGATGAGTGAAGGTGTGATAAAGAACGGGATACTGACACATTCCTGGCATAGGTTTCAATTATCAGCGGTGGAATGATGCCATGCACTGAGAGCAAAAGCACATCCTTCTGTGATATACATGCCAAGAATGATTTTGACGATGAGAAAAATTAGATGCATAGAATGTAAGGTCTGTATTCCTTAACACGCTGAAGGACATGAAATATAGTGAAAACTCAGAAAGACTTTCAAATTGAAGCACTCTGAAGAGACGTGATAATCAAATGTAACGTGTATTCCTGCACCGAACATGGGCCAGAAAAGGAAAAAGATTTATGAGGAAAGTTGGTGAACTCTGAAACGGTCTCGAGACTAGGATAGTAGTATTATACCAATGCTGATTTTCTGATTTAGACAGTTGAATGCACGATAAGGAGGAGTGTCCTTTTTGTTGGGGATTATGCTCTGCCGTATTTAGGGATGAAAGGACATCATGTCTGCAGCTTGCTCTCAAAGTCTGAAGATAGCAATAAGATGTTTTGGAGAAATCCAAAAGAACTTTTCTGCCAACCCAATATATGTATACATACATAGAGATTATATGAATTCTGCATACTATAAAGTTGAATACATGAAAAAAACTATTTTTAAACAGTATTTATTGGGTATTTGTGTATTTTTTCTATGAACTGCTCATATGTGTTCTTTTTTTTAGGTTTTATTTTTTTGTTTGTTTTATTTTTCAGTTTTATTTATTTTACTTTACAATATTGTATTGGTTTTGTCATACACTGACATGAATCTGCCAAGGGTGTACATGTGTTCCCCATCCTGAACCCCCCTCCGCATCCCATCCCTCTGGATCATCCCAGTGCACCAGCCCCAGGCACCCTGTCTCATGCATCGAACCTGGACTGGTGATTCATTTCACATGTGATAATTTACATGTTTCAATGCCATTCTCCTATATCATCCCACTCTTGCCCTTTCCCACAGAGTCCAAAAGACTGTTCTATACATCTGTGTCTCTTTTGCTGTCTCGCATACATGGGTATCGTTACCATCTTTCTAAATTCCATATACATGCGTTAGTATACTGTATTGGTGTTTTTCTTCCTGGCTTATGTCACTCTGTATAATAGGCTGCACTTTCATCCACATTATGTGTTCTTTATCAGTTACTCCTTTTTTTAAAAACTGAACTGTAAAAGTTCTTCCATATTTAAAAAAAAAAAAATCAACCCTTTCCTCTAAGCACAAGAATCCTCTCTGGATGGTACGTATTTAATAATTTTCTTCCTAAAATTTAAGTTACGTTGTGAGATGGAACCATAAATTATTTATAAGTAAATTTTAGACCCACGTCTATTAACCAGAGACCTACATATTCACAGAGGGGTGTCTGGATATTCCTGGAAACTTAAATAACTCAAACAAGACATTCTAACTAGAATGCTCATCATCTGCAAAGAGGTAAGAGAGAAATATACTGGGAAGGACATTTATTAAGTGCCACCTGTATTTAAGACATTATTCTATGTGCCAAAAAGCAAAGGCACTTTCTCCATGTAACACAAAGGTAGACAATTTATTTTGCCCTCAGAGAAGTTAAACTTATCTGTTATCTTGCTAGTGAAATCAAAACCTTATTCAAATGAATCTACTTTAGCATAAAGTAGATCACTCAGAACATACTATGCTTATTTATAATGTTTAAATTTTAATAATCTCGAAGGTTCAGTTCAGTTCAGTTCAGTCACTCAGTCGTGTCTGACTCTTTGCAACCCCATCAACTGCAGCACGCCAGGCCTCCCTGTCCATCACCAACTCCCAGAGTTTACCTAAATCCATGTCCATTGAGTCGGTGATGTCATCCAACCATCTCACCCTCTGTCATCCCCTTCTCCTCCTGCCCTCAATCTTTCCCAACATCAGGGTCTTTTCAAATGAGTCAGCTCTTCGCATCAGGTGGCCAAAGTATTGGAGTTTCAACTTCAACATCAGTCCTTCCAATGAACACCCAGGACTGATCTCCTTTAGGATGGACTAGCTGGATCTCCTGGCTCTCCAAGGGACTCTCAAGAGTCTTCTCCAACACCACAGTTCAAAAGTGAAGGTTACAGCCAGTTCAAAACTCAGAAGCACAAAGAAAAACCATAACTGGCACTGTAATGATTTATGTCTGGCCATGTGGACTTGGGGTTTGGGTCTTGGTTCACTAGCTCTCTGGATACAAGCCATCACTTATTTGTTACCTGATTTCAGAAAGGCTGCTGTCTACTTGAACTGCTCAACGTACAGATTAAGACCCTGGCAAATTTGAACACACTCTGGTTTTGGAACAAGAGACTGCAATTCATTTACTGAATGACTTTGGGTATGTCTTTGGGTGTATGTCACCCCACCACTTTGATTTTTGGTTTCCTCTTTGTAGACTGATCGTGTAGGGTGCTTGAGAGTTTTAAATTAGGTAGCATGTTCAGAAACTTTTGGAGACTGACAGGTCCTGAGTAAAACACTTAGCAAATATTAGATGAAACCATATGAAACTGCAATTTTTCTTAAATCAAAAAAGGTCAAATATTGGCAATTTTATGTTAGGTTCAATCTCATACTGATTTTCTCCACTTCCTTTAAGCAGCTGGGAAACCACAGACCAACACCCAAGAAACAAAACAGTCCTGTTCCACAATCTGCTCAGACGCAGTTTCTGCTCTATTGCCCATGCGCAAGACAGAGCTCTGCAGGACGACTCACCCTGGAGCTTGCAGGACTCCACCTCTGTCAGAGCTCTGGGCCTCACACAGAGATCTGGGTCCTGGGCCAACCAACGATGGACTCATTACACCACTAATGAAACTACAGCTGTTTTCCCACCTGATGGCTGTCTGGTTCACCAACCACGTTTCTGTCCGGTTTTATTTTCTCAAGAATACGACCTTGTAAATTCCCTGGAAGTCCAATGGTTAGGACTTAATGCTTTCACAAGCCACAGAGCATAGCCAAAAAAGAATATACAGACGAGACAGATACACAGATAGATATGACCTTGAAAGAAGCCATCAAAAGCAAACCATAATCTCTGATTGCTTGAAAATCTATCCATTCTTTGTCTAGTGAGCAAACGAAACTGAACCACGTAATATGTAATAAACAAATTCTAGGCCATAGAATGCACTCTAATTTCAGAGCCCAAGGTAACCCTTTTGGTAACAATGCTACAGTACTCACTGCCATACTACATACTAGCTTTCTTGGTCCAAATGGTACAAAGGTTCTGTGAAGATGAACATTTCACATTGTATTTTAGTAATTTGTATCAGTCTTCTCTCCTAGATTGAGCAACTTAAAGCAGAAACAGCATCTTATTTATTTATCTTTAGATATCCCAGTCATAGAATTGTACCTATATACAAGAGGAATTCAGGAATTATTTACTGAACCACAGAAGTAAGACATTAGTTAAGCCCTGCTAAATGGGATTTTCCTTAAGGTAAAAATTATTCGCATTTCAAAAACAAAGGTCACATAAATTGGGAGGAATCTTATATACTGAGAGGTCAAAAGCATGAGCTCTGGAATCAAGAGTACCTGGGTTCAAACTCCACATCTATGTGAGCTTTGTTGTTGCTGTTTAGCTGCTAAGTCACATCCAACTCTTTTGCAGCCCCATGGACAGTAGCCTGCCAGGCTCCTCTGTCTGTGGGATTTCCCAGGCAAGAATACTGGAGTGGGTTGCCATGTCCTTCTCCAAAGGATCTTTCTGGACCAGGGATCGAACCTGGGTCTCCTGCATTAGCAGGTGGATTCCTTACCACTGAGCCACCAGAGAAGCCCGCATGTGACTTTTGGGACATGTTATTTAACTTCTCTGAGCCTAATTTCACATTTGTAAAGTGGAATTGGTAACAGTAATAAAGTAAACATATGATGTGTATTTATATATTTTATAAGTAAATTATATAATATAAAAACATAATAAAGTTACCTATTGCACATAAAATTGTCATATGCTGATAAATCTAAAATGCAGTTTATAACTTATGAGATGATCAAATTTTTACAGTTAAAAAAAACAGTCCATATAGTTTTATAAAGAATAAGCTGCTAATGCGACAAGCATCATCAGATTATTTCTCTTAACAAAGAGGTATGTTCTGGGAATACATTTTGCCGTCAAGAATTTGACTATACTGATTGTCAGCAATCTGATCCAAAGTGTGCCAAACAGGTTCTCCCTGTTAAGAATTCAAAACTGAAAGACTTGTCAATTTTCTGGTAGAGCAAGGCAATAAAAACCTGTGTTAGCCATTTTCTGGCATGTGTAGAGAGGAGAGAAAACCAGTCTGCAAAGAAAGAGAAACAGTAATAAAGAAAAAAGGACAGACATGTAGAGAAAAAAAGGGACACATATGAGCGTGTGTGTCCGTTAAGTGACTGAGAGAACCACAAGACATAGTTTCTGCCAGCTTTCCAAAAGTTAAATCTCTCCTCAAACCTGACTGGGCTCTCTACTTGCAGGTACTCAGTAGCCATAAAATAAATTCACTTTTTGGCTTTCAATAATTGAGATGGTTTCTATTACTATAACCAAAATAGTCTTAATCAAACACATCAGAAAGAAGACATAAAATGTTGTATCAAGTCTACATTTACTGAGCATCCATAACGTCCTGGGCTAATTAGGACTTAGATCCTATTCATACAAATAGGAAACCAATTCCAGTTTCAAATTTTAAGTGAAATCGTCACGATATATAAAATTTCAGAAGACCAATAAGGAATAATGAAATATGGACATACGAAGTAAAACACCAGATTTTTTTATGGTCATTTTAACTTTATTATTTAATGTGAAAGTATTTGTCATGAATGTTTAAGATGTGAAAGAAATATCGTAATAAAACATCTCTTGAGATTACCACCAACTGTAAAACTCCCAACACCACTGACCCTGCCTCCTCTACAAGGAAACCACTATGATGTGCATTTTGGTTATCTTTCCAATGGAAAAAACATTTTAAAAAGTTATTGAAAGTCATCAGTCATTATTACAGCAGGATTAGAAAACAACACTAAAATACAACCTCTGGTCTTCAATTTTAAAAAATCAACTTGCAGGCCTTTATAGGTCTGGCTCTACACTCTTTTATCAACTTATTAAAAATATATTTATACCAAAAAAACTATAGTTTCTATTTTCAACAGACTTCTCTACTTTTTCCAGTCATATTTTTCAAAACTTAGAATATCTTACCAAATCAGAAGAAAGAAACAGAGCACTAGTCAAGAATAAGTAAGGGACAGAGAATCCCTGGAGGCCCCACAGTCAGGACTCGGCACTTTCACTGCTGGGGCCTAGGTTTGATACTTGGCTTGAGAACTAAGATCCCACAAGCCGTGCAAAAAAAATAAAGTAGGACTAATAACTACTCAATAAAACACTAGTTAAGTGAATGAATGAACCAAACCAGATCAAAACTGAACTAGCAGTAGGCAGTTCCTGGTGAGGCGCCTAGAATATACAAAAAACAAAATGTATTTTTCCTGTCTTCAAAAATTCATTATCCCATTGGACATAATGAGCAAAAGAACAAATCAATGTTTAAAGACAAAAGAATTTCCCCGCTACAAGTTCAAATTAATCTATATATTCACTTACTTTTTAAAAATATTCTAACCCTTAAGTGATAATATCTAATATGTGTTAGGTTTATCTGACTTAGTACAATGCTCTCCAAATTCAGCAATGTTGTCAAAAAGAATTTTTTTTTAAAGTAACTCTTCAAGGACTGTGACAGTGAGAAGACTAATTGCACACATTTAATGTCATATACTCCAGATAGCAAGATTTGGATGGAGGCTGGGGAGTTGCCAAAACTTTCAAATTAAAATCTCAAAAACCTCAAACTAATTTGATTCACAATTCTGAAAGGCTGCAGTAAAAATAAGACCCCAGGTGGATCAGTACATTCTCAGAATTTAAGTATCAAACCCGCCTTGCTGTCTTTTATGATGACCATGCCCATCTTGTCACCAGTTAAACTCTGCCACTTTATGATCCTCGGACACGACTGAAGTCATGAAAAACATTCCAATGGTACTCCCTTCCATAAAGCATTCCCAGCTGGAGAGGAAAGCCAACAGAGCTCTTAAATTCTAGCATTTCCCTTACTAATCAACTGTCCCCAAGAAAATATTGAAGAAAGAATCCACTGGACTGTAATTACCCAGGTGACATGATAAATTCCAAATGATGTGGGGAAGATTCCCTGAGCACATAAAAAAATAAGGGCTTTATTATTTATCTTAAAAACAGATAAGAAAGTATGCTTTCCTAGTAACCATTTCTTATGTTGATCTACATGAGCACGTGTCCCACGAACGTCTCAAAAGAAAAACAGCAGGCGCACCACACACACGAGCTGGCAGCAGCGCCATCAACTGTCCGCTCACTTTCAGCACGTTGCGTTAGGTGCGCGCACACATACACATTCTACAGATTACAGTACGCTTGTTACAGGAGTTTACACCTTATCATAAACTAGAAAAGAGGCTTGTACAGTGTGTCACCAGGACCAACATCACTGACATCACGCAGGAACTTGTCAGAAACGCAAAGTCTCAGGCCCCACTCTAGGCATCCTGAATCAGAAACTCTGGGGGACGGGTCAGCAATCTGTGTTTTAATAAATTTTCCAGAGAACTCAGATGTCCCACAGTTTGAAAACCAATGATATAGAGGCTATTTCTCTAGAACTTGTACTAGATATATTCAGCAACTAACAGACTCTCTACTTGGTTTCCTGACTAATACGGTATGAGGTAATATGGGAGGAACACCCAAGGTGAAAGCAATTTGGGAAATTACAGCTACCATTTAAACACCTGGTGCTTCCCAGGCAGCTCAGGGGTAAAGACTCCACCTGCAATGCAGAAGACCAGGTTCGATCCCTGGATCAGGAAGAATCCTTGGAGAAGGAAATGGCTACCCACTCCACTATTCTTGCCTGCAGAATTCCATGGACAGAAGAGCCTGGCAGGCTACAGTCCATGGGGTCACAAAAAGTCAGACACAATTGAGCAACTAACACTTTAAAGACTTGAGGAATGCCATGATGGTGATAATGAAAAAAAAAAAAACAAAAAACAGGTAACACAAACACAGAATGAAATAACGCAATGAAAATATGTATTTAAAATAATGTAATATCAGGACTTTGCTGGTGGTCCAGTGGTTAAGTCTCTCCCCTTGCACTGCAGGGGGCATGGGTTCAATCCCTGGTTGGTAACTAAGATCCCACATGCTGCGTGGCATGGCATGACCAAAAAATAAATAATATAATATAGAATATAGAAAAATGGCTTAAAAAGATTCTAGTGAAAAAATGAGAAACTGAGATACAGTTATCAATGTAAAGAGAAAAAGCTAAGAGAAGTGAAAGCTAAGATATCTCTATGAAAAGAGTTAACACAGCAGGCCTGACTGCTATTTTTGGCCTACTTTCAAGGTTGGCCCTTGGATGGCATCTGGGAGGTTGTGGGAACCTGAATTTCGGGAGGGTTCTCACAATTAATTGATAAGAGTGGCTCACTGTGCCTAAACTGTATGTACAAATAATAGTTTATGCTAAAATATCTGCTTTGATTCCACCATGTGCCCTGTATGGGCTTTCTAAGTGGCTGCTGCTGCTGCTGCTGCTGCTACTAAGTCGCTTCAGTCGTGTCCAACTCTGTGCGACCCCACAGACAGCAGCCCACCAGGCTCCCCCGTTCCTGGGATTCTCCAGGCAAGAACACTGGAGTGGGTTGCCATTTCCTTCTCCAATGCATGAAAGTGAAAAGTGAAAGTGAAGTCATTCAGTCGTGTCTGACTCTCGTGACCCCATGGACTGCGGCCTACCAGGCTCCTGCTGCTGCAGCTGCTGCTAAGTCGCTTCAGTTGTGTCCAACTCTGTGCGACCCCATGGACTGCAGCCCACCAGGCTCCTCTGTCCATGGGATTTTCCAGGCCAGAGTACTGGAGTGGGTTGGCATTTCCTTCTCCAATGCGTGAAAGTGAAAAGTGAAAGTGAAGTCGCTCAGTCGTGTCCCACTCTTCGAGACCCCATGGACTGCAGCCCACCAGGCTCCCCCATCCATGGGATTTTCCAGGCCAGAGTACTGGAGTGGGGTGCCATTGCCTTCTCCACTCCTAGTCCCCAGTGAAAACCCTAGGTGCTGTGTCTCTAACAAGCTTTCCTGTTGCCAACACTTGCGGTATGTTGTCACAATTCACTGCTACAAGAATTACCTGCGTCCTGTGACTACTGAAAGAAGACTGGAAGCTTGCACCTGGCTTCCCCAACACTTCACCCCAAGCATCCTTTCCTTTTGCTGATTACGCTTTGTATCCTTAAGCCTAAGTACAACTATACACCAAGTCCTGTGAGTTCTCTCAACCAATTACCAAACCTGAGGGTGGCCTGAGGAGTTCCAATACACTCTTACTTCAATTCAGAGTTCTCTGACTGTCACGTAACAGGGTTAAAAACACTGACCAGACCAACAAATCTGCCATGTTCTTACTTGATCCATTAATAATATAAAAGATTTTAATATTATTTCATTTTCATTTTCTTATCCTTTGTAATACAGCCAGTAAGTGTAACTTGAATTACACACTCAGTCCTTGACCCACAAAGGGCAGGGCACCTACACCGACAGTCAGTCCATTAAGGGAAAGTGGTGTGCTGTTACCAAACGAAGGATGACCGCTAAAATCAGGCTCTTTGGCACACACAAAATCTACTTCAAGGACACTGGGAAAGCACTTCAAGGAGGACAGTCACGACCTCTCACAGTTCAAACTAAGTTACAGAAAGCCCTAAGTAACTTCTAATTGTTAGTTTATATGTTAAGATATAAAAACAGAAAAAAACAATATGGTTTCAAATGTGAGCCCAGAATAAAAAGTCACAGACTCTACAGACTGAAGGGATAACTTGCCACCAGATTATTTCTCACCAAGACAACTCTATACAGCATGCCACAAGGTGAGCAGTTTTTTATATTTAATTCAGTGGTCGGCAACTCTAGGAAAGCTGGGTGATATCTAACAAATCTTTTCTTTATATCATTTAAAGACCAAGGAGAAGTGTTTTAAATAGTAGAGCTAGACATAAATGAAGAGAAAGTAATATATTACTAACCCTTCTATGTATCAATATTGTCAATAAGGGAATAATTCTCAGACACAAAAATGATCCTTAAAACTTTCCTATTTGGTAGAAGTGGTGGTGGCATGGCACAGGGGGACTTGAGTTTGTAAAAATGAAATTTTAAGCAGTAGTAATGGCAGCTGGAGAGGGACTGGGATCACAGAATTGACCTCCAGTATTCCCAAACCTGTTTCCAGGTGGCAAAAAACCTTGACCTTGGGACCCACTGAACCTGCTTGAGCATGCTGGATTTGAAGTCGTCACTGGCATTACAACCAGGGAAGTCCAAAGGGTTTTATGTGCAGACTTCAAGATGAAAATAAAGCTAGATATTGTGTGTATTCCTGGTAAAGCTGACATGGGAACTGCAGATTCTCTGTGCCACATATATCAGAAACTTACAGTGAAAAACCATTCATTGAGTTTTACTATTTACTGAAGATAAATTATCTTGTATTTTCCCAATGCACTGCAGTTTACAATGCCTTTTAAAATATATATTCTTGCATCACACACACAAAAAAAAACTTTCCTATTTGGGTAAAATAATAGCCTTGGGATATACACAATGATTCAGGAAAGAGGGGACCTAGTATGAAATAAAGACAAACACTGAAATACTAGAATTTGGTGGCACATTAGGAATTAAGGTCATCAAAAACACAATCACTACGTAAAGCATAATGGTGCTTAACAAGGGTCTGCCCTTAACACTGTGACATCACTTGAAACTGTTCACAGCCCTGACTTTACTTATAGATATACCTATATATTATATATATATTTTTAGATATATATATACATAACCACAGTAAAGCTTGTGCTTCCAAGGGATCTAAAAAATACGAATTTCTATTGTGGCATGGTTTTTCGTAAAGATTACCTAATTAAAATGGGAGAAAGGGAGAAAACAAGAAAACCTCCAAGTTAAATCAGATTTAACCAGATATGGAAATATTTACTACCTAGATATTATTCAATATTATAACAAAATAATACATTTGACAACACATCTTTTAAAAGCACTTTCATTTCCATCAAAAAACAAAAACAAAACCTCTGTAGGCAAATGTCAGCTTCCCTGATGCCTCAGACAGTAAAGAATCTGGCTGCAATGCAGGAGACCTGGGTTCGATCCCTGGGTTGAAAAGATCCCTTAGAGAAGGAAATGGCTACCCACTCCAGTATTCTGGCCTGGAAAATTCCATGCATAGAGGAACCTGGCGGGTTACAGTCCATGGGGTAACAGAGAGTCAGACATGACTGGGTGACTAATGCTTTCACTTTCTTTATGTAGGCAAATAGGAAAATTACTATCACCCACTGGTTTAATAAAGCAAACAGAGGCAGAACTTTAAGTGGTTTTAAGGTCACAGCTAATCAGAGGCAAGAAAAGAGCTTAAATTCAGATTTTTACTCAATGTCATTCTGTGCTATCAGGTAGTAACAATCTATCGACATTTAAAAATTTATCTATAACTAATATACAAATTAAAACATCTACTCATTTAGGAGTCACTGTTAAAAATGGTTAAAAGAAAAATTATTAACAACCATTCTAAATACACACAGACATACACATGGGTAAAGACTTAGAAGGATGTAATAAAATGTTAATAGCAGTTATCTCTACAATGTCTGAATTATGAGTAATCTTTTTTCTGTCTGCTGCTGCTGCTAAGTCACTTCAGTCGTATCCAACTCTGTGTGACCCCATAGACGGCAGCCCACCAGGTTCCCCCATCCCAGGGATTCTCCAGGCAAGAACACTGGAGTGGGTTGCCATTTCCTTCTCCAATACAGGAAAGTGAAAAGTGAAAGGGAATTCGTTCAGTCGTGTCCGACTCTTAGAGACCCCATGGACTGCAGCCCACCAGGCTCCTCTGTCCATGGGATTTTCCAGGCAAGAGTACTGGAGCGGGGTGCCATCGCCTTCTCCTTTTTTCTGTCTACTTTTCTAAATTTTCCATATTTTCTATAATGAGTTTTTTAATAATAACCAGAAACCAAGTGAAATGTTTATTATAAAGTTATAAATATTAAACTTTAGTATTTAATGTTTACTTTAAGGTTATCATTTATGCCTTTTCTTGTCAACACTGTATTTCCTTAAAAAAAAATTAGTTAGACTCTAAGGAAATGAAATTCTTCCCGTATTTTAAATGAATCCCCCATTAATTCTATAAGGCCTTTGGGAGAACAGCATTGAAACATGTATATTATCACATGTGAAACGAATCACCAGTCCAGGTTCGATGCATGCTACAGGGTGCTTGGAGCTGGTGCACTGGGATGACCCCGAGGAATGGGATGGGATGGGGAGGGAGGTGGGAGGGGGGTTCAGGATGGGGAACACATGTAACACCCATGGTGGATTCATGTCAATGTATGGCAAAACCAATACAATATTGTAAAGTGAATAAATAAATAATTTAAAAAATTCTATAAGGCCTAACACTCTTATCTCCAAGTACAACGTAAAATCATCTTAAGGTGCAATGTGATAAACTGATCCGATAGTGAAAGTCAATTAGTTATTTCACTGGCTTTCACCTTTTCATACTTATATGTCAAGAATATCTTTAAAAATATGTGACTATTGCTCATTATTTTAACTAAATATTAAGTGATTTAATTGTAAATGACTTACATTTTCACCTCAACTTGGTTTTTAACTTTGCCAAAATTCCCCTACTTACTGCCTAACCTACTGTCATTAGCCCCACTGTCAACAGGCCGTATTGTCATTACCCTGATTATCAAAAGAAAGCAATTACACTTCTTCCACAAAGATTAAAATGCTATATTTTGTTAGCCAGAGAACAGGCAATGTATAAATACTTCTGTATTTACTCTTACATCTCAGATTTAAGTGGGCATGAAGGTTTATCAATAATACAGTCACTATCACCAAGAATACGGTAAATTAAGTTTACAACCATCTTTTAGACAATACTGAAATACCACGACATTATTTAAGAGTTCCAGTCAAAAATTTTAAGGCCTGACGTTAGAAAAAGGTACAAAATGTACTGAGTATCTAGAAGTGACTCACTTTCCCCAAAAGTTCCCCAAAACCTAAGTTTTACAGTATCCTCAAGTAATACAGCCATTCAGTACAATACAGTTCAGTCCCCAGTCGTGTCCAACTCTGCGACCCCATGGACTGCAGCACACCAGGCTTCCCTGTCCATCACCAACTCCCAGAGCTTGCTCAAACTCATGTCCATCGAGTTGGTGATGTCATCCAACCATCTCATCCTCTGTCAGCTATTCAAATTATTACCAGAAAATGCAAACCTTCTATTAACTATCATCAGCATAAAATCCTACAGTAACATTTATGACGCTAACCTAAATGCTTCTATAGTCTCAATGAGATAATGTAAGAGAAGGTACAAGTAAATAGAGGAATAAATAGATAAAGGAATGAAACTCTTAATGACAGCCTGATCTTTTGTCTAACTCATAAACTTAATATTATCAGCTCCAATCCCATGAATAAAATGCCCTAAACTGTTAATTTCTTCAAAAGGCACTCGGCATAAATTTTGATGCACCATTTCTGTGGTTTCTGGAATCTTGACTTACTGATTTTTTTTTTTAATGTATAAGATATTTTCTTTTAAAGAACTTATTAGTCTCCTTTCAGCCAAAATGGAGTAACAAGCAACCAGATTCACTCTCCAGCCTAAAACAAAAAACAAAATTCTTTAAACACACTGCTTTCAAAGGACAGAGATTCTTCAAAAGACAGAAAACAAATAAGGTGAGTAAAAGTTTCCCTGATGGCTCCAATGGTAAAGAATCTGCCTGCAATGCAGGAGACCTGGGTTCAATCCCTGGGCTGGGAAGATACCCTGGAGAAGGGAATGGCTACCCACCACTCCAGTATTCTGGCCTGGATCACAAGGAGTCAGACATGACTGAGCAACTTTCACTTTTTTACTTTACTGCCCTGAGAGCTAGCAGGCCATGGAACAATGAGAGGGAACTGAGGCAAAAGTCTAAGACTTCTTTGAAGAAGCAGAGATAAGAGTCTAGGGAGGCCAAAGTAGCCAGAATTAATACAACAGACCACCAGGAAGGAGAATGCTGCACAGAAAGAGAATCATGGAGATGGGCAAAGAGTTGCCCTCAACAATTCAGCAGAGGACTTACCAGCACATGCATGGGAGGAAACCAACCAAGGCCACGAAAAGAACCACCAGAAAGGATTAGATGGAACAGTGCCTGGTGTTTACATGGAGCCAAGAACAGTGTTTGTTCCTGCCAGCCAGACTAAAAAGACTCATAATTTATGGGACACTGGGTAGTGTACCGAGGAAGGTCTTATCTTAGTAGCAGAAAATAATTAAATAGCCCTTGTCTGAGCTCCTGACCTGCCTAACAAATTTTAAAAGATCCCAAAAGATCAAACTGTATCCAAGTAACTTAACTACATCCTAAGAAAAAGTCCAGGCAGATTTACAGAACTGTAGAAATATCCAGTACCCAAAACAGCAAAATTCACAATATCTGGCATCCGATCAAAGATTAAAAGTCAATAAGAGGTAGGAAAACATGATCCACAGTGAGAATAACTGATCACTCAAAACTGATCCAGAACTGTCACAAACATTAGAATTAGCACCTAAGAACATCAATTACTTGTAAGTGCATTCCATATGTTCAAAAAGTCAAACAGAGACAATAGAAACTATTTTTAAAGGACTCAAATTTCTAAATATGAAAACTACAAAGTCTGAGACGAAAAAACACTAGATGAGGAAAAGATCAGTGAACCTGAAGACAAAGTAATAGAAATTATTCAAAATATAAAGAAAAAAGAACCCCCACCTCTCTGCAAAAAATGAGAGGAGCATGAGGAAGGTGCCGCACAACTTTCAAAAGTCTAACAAACATGTTGCTGGAGTCCCTAAAGAAAGAGAAAAAAATAAAGAATTTTTCAAGAAATTATAGCCAAATTGTTTCCAAACTAGACGAAAACTATAAATGTAGGTAGGGATCCAAGAACAGCACCCCACTCCAGTGCTCTTGCCTGGAAAATCCCACGGACAGAGGAGCCTGGTGGGCTGCAGTCCATGGGGTCTCGAAGAGTGGGACACGACTGAGCGACTTCACTTTCACTTTTCCCTTTCATGCACTGGAGAAGGAAATGGCCACCCACTCCAGTGTTCTTGCCTGGAGAATCCCAGGGATGGGGTCACACAGAGTCGGACACTACTGAAGCGACTTAGCAGCAGCAGGGACCCAAGAAGTTCAACAAATCCCAAGCAAAAGTAAACAATGCTATCAACAAACTCAACCTGAACCCAACACAAAGAAAATATACATTCTCTTCAAACGCACACAAAACATTTACCAAGAATATATTCTGAGTCACAATTAAGTATCAGATAAGTTTGAAAGCATTTAAGTTACACAAAGTATGACCAAAATGGAATTAATTTAGAAACCAATAACAGAAAGAGCTCCGAAAAGTCTACAAACATTTGGAAATTTAGTAACACATGTCAAAATAACCCATGAGTAAAAGAATAAAAAGGAAAATTAATAAGTATTCTGAACAGAATGAAAACAAAACCACAACACATTGCAAAGTGTGGGACATTGCTAAAGCAGCACTTAGGCGTATATTTATAGCACTAAACATGTACATAAAAAAAGGAACTTTTCAAATCAATGACCTTCAACTCGTACCTTAAGAAACTAGGAAGAAAACAACAAATTAAACCGGATGTTAAGTAGAAGATATAAAAAGTAACATGAATATTAATGAAATAGAAAAATAGAGAAAATCAAGAAACAAAATCTGACTTCTTGAGATAACAAAATTGCTAATCTAAACAAATGGGTCTGGAGAAGGAAATGGCAACCCACTCCAGTGTTCTTGCCTCGAGAATCCCAGGGACAGGACAGCCTGGTGGGCTGCCGTCTATGGGGTCACACAGAGTCGGACATGACTGAGGTGACTTAGCAGCAGCAGCAGCAGACAAATGGATCGTGAAAAAAGAGGAAAGATGCAAGTTATCTTTATCAGGAATAAAGGAAGTGATATCACTACAGAGTGTACAAATATTAAAAGGATAATAAAGGAATATTATGATCAATTTCATGCCAATAAATTCAACAATTTAGAGAAAATGGACAAATCCCTTGAAAGACAGAAACTACAATAGCAGCACACTCAGTAAGAAATGAAAACTGAAACAGAAGATCTGTTTTAAAAATTGAATCTGCAGCGTAAAACTTTCTCACAAAGAAAACTATACCCAAAGAGCTTCACTGGTGAAGTCTATGAAACATTTAAAAGACATGATAATCTACAGAAAAAACCCAGGGAACTAATACTAAGTGGTTTTAGCAAGATCACGGGGTTCATAATCAACATAGCTAAATCAGTTGTATTCCTATACACAAAACAATCAGAAACTAAAATTTTAAAATGATACCATTTATAATTGAATAAAAAATTGGGGGATAATTCTGGCAGTACTCTCATTCTGAGAGTACTACCTGATGTATCACGATTCCCTTACACAAGCAGTTTTCAAACTGTGAGTCAAACCCTCTTAACGGACTGTGAATGGAATCTGGCGGGTCCTCACTAGCAGTTTTTGAAAATGAAGTAGAACAGATCAGAAAATACCAGAGTGAAATAAACATGGCGTAATTATTACTTTGTGAAATGTGTGTTTCCATTGTTTATGTGTGTATATATGGGCTGTTACACAAAATTTGTGTTCAAAAAAAGTCTGAAAGACTTTTATACTGTATTATAATACCCCTGGAATCTTTTTCTTTTTTCCTTATGAAACCCCCACCAAGATGCATGGCTGAGGGTTAGGCCAAAGTAAAAGATGAGCACTCCAACTGCAAGTACTGGCCCTGAAGCAAGGAACTAGAGAGGTGTGGGTACTGGGAAGTGTAATTCTAATCAAATATTCAGAAGCAAGAATCGGGCAGGAACAGTCTCTGTGCTCCAGCCATGCCAGGCTTTCACCACTTCCAATTCTCCCAGCACAGAGGGCCTCTGGCTGCAGAGCATCCCGCCTTCTAGTTTTCCATCTGGAAACTCCTATTCATTTGACAAAGTTTTGCTCAAATATAAAGGCTTTTCTGAGTTTCTAGACAACGTTCTGTATTGGTCTTACCTTTGTTGGTCAGAGCACACAGATTCTCCCATCAGTGTTTTTACTCTACTTACTTCATGATATATCTTTCCACCATCCCTTCACCTATCTGCAAACCACTCATATTTAAAGAAAATGGCTAAAGACTTGTAGTTTCCCATCTAGCCTATAAGGAGATCAGTAGTCATCACTCCCATTCTCACAAGAAAAAAAACAAACTGAATAGCAACAGTCTTCCTAGATCCATTAGAGAACTGAGGTTACAGAACCAACCACTGACCCCAAATTGGAGACAAACAGGCAAACACAGAAAACCACAATTTATCAGAGAAGCAGGAATGCAGGAAAAGAAACCCCTGCTGGAGCTAGTCAGGTGTCGGTGATGAAGTGCTGGAGGCTCACTGTGGACATCGTGAGAGTTAAAAACTCCAAGGGGACTCAGTATTCAGGGAGCCCCCACGCTTTCAGGCACTCAAAATGACGACTCACAGAGGAATGAGGTTCTCGCAGAGAAGATGAGAGAAAAATCTCCCTGATGCTCTGGCAGGGAGAGAGAGAACTTTTTTTTACCCATTTTGAAACATGGCCAAAGTATTCTATTCTTCTTAACAAAACTTGCCCTCAAGAGAAACAATCAGAGCCTAATCTGTTGGGGTTTTACTAGAGCCTAACTGACCTGGCTAAGTAAAATACCCAACTCCAGCCCCCTCAAGCCTCCCAGTCTCACCTAAGGAGAAGCACCTGAGAAGGTCACAGCTAAGGGACACCAGTGCACCAAAGAATGAGACCTGATCACAGGGCTATGGAATGCGTCCCCTCCCCCCACATCTTGGCTGATACGTAGAACTCCTGCACAGTGGATTACAACTGAAAGAACTGCATGTATCAGACTCACTTAAGAAATCTCTAGGAAAACCCGAAGACAAAAGCAAGGACACCAAAGGAAATCTTAGCCTGACATCTACAGCTAGACCAACAGTAAACACAGCTTAGCTTTTATACAATAAACATGCTGCTAAGTCGCTTCAGTCGTGTCCGACTCTGTGCAACCCCAGAGACAGCAGCCCACCAGGCTCTCCCGTCCCTGGGATTCTCCAGGCAAGAACACTGGAGTGGGCTGCCATTTCCTTCTCCAATACAATAAACATAAACCCACCTATTAAAGGCCTCAGTTCCTTTTACCCAGTATATCATGTCCGGCCTTTAATAAAAATTACAAAGCACGGTTAACCGGGTTTGAAGAAAGAGACCATGTATCAGAACCAGAGTCAGCTGTGGCAGATGCTGGAATTATAGGACAGGGACTTTAGAGTAACTGGCAGGCATCAGCGCAATTTCTCTTAATACTTCAGCATACAAATATTGCCTTTTTAGTTTTCAAACTAAAAACCATATCACTTGCCCAGAAATCTGAAACTGAAAAAGCAACTGTCCATCCTTTGTAATGACGACAATAAATTATTTTATCCTTAAAGTGTGAGGGGGGGAAAAAGGATTAGGCATAGAATACTAGAACCCAGCAGCACACTTTCCTTCTCTTTTCCCAAGTTTCCTTTTTCCCTACCCGTTTCCCTATTTCTTCTACTTCCTCTATCGCTAGGTGGAGAAAGAACAAGTGAAGGGTAAGAAGAAAATGGCTGAGAGGGGCATGCATGATAAGATTAACCATCCACCAATTCACATATTTGACCTAAAGCTGATAATATACAGGAACTGAATAAGAATGGCATCAGTTAAACAAGTGAGCAATTATAGCACACAGATAACTACTGTGACCATGTTCTGTATAAAGGGAGATAAATCAGTCTTAGGGTATCAGGGAAGGTGGTCAATGAAAAGGAATCAAGATGTTCAGACAGTCTGAAATGAGAAATACACTCTGGAGAACTGGAGTGCAAGGGGAAATGTGGCAATATAATTATTAATGATCATATTGAGAAGCATTTTGACCACCAATGGACAAGCAGGACCTGACAGCAATAGAACCATTACAAAATTCTGTGCATAGGATTAACATAATCTGATGTAGGTCTTAGATCACTGTGGCCGCCATGTGCAAAATGGAAGAACTAGAAGAACACAACAGAATCGAGAGACCATTCAGTTCAGTTCAGCTGTTCAGTCGTGTCTCTTTGTGACCCCGTGGACTGCAGCACGCCAGGCCTCCCTGTCCATCGCCAACTGCCAGAGTTTATTCAAACTCATGTCCATTGAGTCAGTGATGCCATCCAACCATCTCATCCTCCGTCATCTCCTTCTCCTCCTGCCCTCAATCATTCCCAGCATCAGGGTCTTTTCAAATGAGTGAGTTCTTTCCATCAGGTGGCCAAAGTATTGGAGTTTCGGCTTAAACATCAGTCCTTCCAATGAATATTCAGGACTGATCTCCTTTAGGATGGACTGGTTAGATCTCCTTGCAGTCCAAGGGACTCTCAAGAGTCTTTTTCAACACCACAGTTCAAAAGCATCAATTCTTCAGCACTCAGCTTTCTTTATAGTCCAACTCTTGCATTCATACATGTCTACTGGAAATACCATAGCCTTGACTAGATGGACCTTTGTTGGCAAAGTAATGTCTCTGCTTTTTAATATGCTGTCTTAGGTTGGTCATAACTTTTCTTCCAAGAAGCAAGCATTTTTTAATTTCATGGCTGTAGCCACCATCTGCACTGATTTTGGAGCCCCAAAAAATAAAGTCGCTCACTGTTTCCCCAACTATTTGCTATGAAGTGATGGGACCAGATGCCATGATCTTTGTTTTCTGAATATTGAGCTTTAAAGCTAACCTTTTCACTCTCTTCTTTCACTTTCATCAAGAGGCTCTTTAGTTCTTCACTTTCTACCATAAGTGTGGTGTCACCTGCATATCTGAGGTTATTGATATTTCTCCCAGCAATCTTGATTCCAGCTGGTGCTTCATCCAGCCTGGCATTTCTCACGATGTACTCTGCATATAAGTTAAATAAGCAGGGTGACTATAAACAGCCTCTACGTACTTCTTTCCCGATTTGGAACCAGTCTGTTGTTCCATGTCTAGCTCTAACTGTTGCTTCCTGACCTGCAAAAAGATTTCTCAGAAGGCAGATCAGGTGGTCTGGTAATCCCATCTCTTGAAGAATTTTCCACAGTTTGTTGTGATCCACACAGTTAAAGGCTTTGGAGTAGTCAATAAAGCAGAAGTAGATGTTTTTCTGGAATGCTCTTGCTTTTTCAATGCTCCAATGGATGTTGGCAATTTGATCTCTGGTTCCTCTGCTTTTCTAAATCCAGCTTGGACATCTGGAACTTCATAATTCACGTACTGTTGAAGCCTGGCTTGGAGAATTTTGAGCATTACTTTACTAGTGTGTGAGATGAGTGCAATTGTGTGGTAGTTTGAGCATTCTTTGGCACTGCCTTTCTTTAGGACTGGAATGAAAACTGACCTTTTCCAGTACTGTGGCCACTGCTGAGTTTTCCAAATTTGCTGGCATATTGAGTGCAGCACTTTCACAGCATCATCTTTTAGGATTTGAAAGAGCTCAACATCCCATCACCTCCACTAGCTTTGTTTGTAGTGACGCTTCCTAAGGCCCACTTGACTTCACATTCCAGGATGTCTGGCCTTAGATGAGATATCATACCATTGTGATTATCTGGGTCATGAAGATCTTTTTTGTATAGTTGTTCTGTATTCTTGCCACCTCTTCTTAATATCTTCTGCTTCTGTTAGGTCCATACCATTTCTGTCCTTTGTTGAGCACATCTTTGCATGAAATGTTCCCTTGGTACCTCTAATTTTCTTGAAGAGATCTCTAGTCTTTCCCATTCTATTGTTTTCCTCTATTTCTTTGTATTGATCACTGAGGAAGGATTTCTTATCTCTCCTTGCTATTCTTTGGAACTCTGCATTAGAATGGGTATATCTTTCCTTTTCTCCTTTGCCTTTCACTTCTCTTCTTTTCACAGCTATTTGTAAGGCCTCCTCAGATAACCATTTTGCCTTTTCGCATCTCTTTTTCTTGGGGATGGTATTGATCCCTGTCTCCTGTACAATGTCACAAAACTCTGTCCATACATCTTCAGGCACTCTATCACGTCTAATCCCTTGAATCTATTTCTCACTTCCACTGTATAATCATAAGGGATTTGATTTAGGTCATACCTGAATGGTCCAGTGGTTTTCCCTACTTTTTTCAATATAAGTCTGAATTTGGCAATAAAGAGTTCATGACCTGAGCTACAGTCAGCTCCCAGTCTTGTTTCTGCTCACTGTATAGAGCTTCTCCATCTTTTGCTGCAAAGAATATAATCAATCTGATTTCAGTATTGACCATCTGGTGATGTCCATGTGTAGAGTCTACTCTTGTGTTGCTGGAAAAGGGTGTTTGCTATGACCAGTGCGTTCTCTTGGGAAAACTCTATTAGCCTTTGCCCTGCTTCGTTCTGTACTCCAAGGCCAAATTTGCCTGTTACTCCAGGTATTTCTCTGGAGAAGGCAATGGCAACCCACTCCAGTACTCTTGCCTGGAAAATCCCATGGACGAAAGAGCCTGGTAGGCTTCAGTCCATGGGGTCGTGAAGAGTCAGACACGACTGAGCGACTTCACTTTCACTTTTCACTTTCATGCACTGAAGAAGGAAATGGCAACCCACTCCAGTGTTCTTGCCTGGAGAATCCCAGGGATGGCAGAGCCTGGTGGGCTGCCATCTATGGGGTCGCACAGAGTCGGACACGACTGAAGTGACTTAGCAGCAGCCAGGTATTTCTCGCCATAATCTGGAACAAAATACAAGGTAGACAGAGAAAGCAGGACTGACTGGAAACATCACTGCTAACTCCCATTTCATGAGAACAGATCTGATCCTGGGCCAGTAAACTAAGAAAACTGAACTAGAGAGATGTCCAGACTGCAGGAGAAGTTGTAGAAGAAAAGAGGAGAAGAGAAAATTTCAGATGAGGATACAAGTGAAGAGAACAACTCTGTATTTACCATCCTGCATGATATTAGAAACAACTAGTATTCATGATGGTATATGGGAAAAGGTTTACTTATTTTTATTCTTGTATTTGCCCTAAAGTGATGAAAACACATCAAGTAAATAAATCAGCAAACTAGTAAAATATATCTTTATTCTCTACCTAGTGATTCAACTAGCAGCTAGTATTTTCATTAAGAACTATTAAATGAGCCTTACAAAATGAAATCATATTCTCATATGAATTCTTGGTCTCAAAGAATTTACTCCTTTTTCTATCACAGACATTAATACATGAATTCATCATTCGCTTTATGAAAATACAGAAATACAGAAGTACACAAAAGTACACGCAGTTGTTCTTCTTTTCTCTTCTCACATCCCTCATCAACAAGACTACTGTCTTCTATTCATAATATCCTTCCAGTCCCCTTACTCTGCATTTACAAGGATACATGTACAATACAACATACTTTTGCTGCTAAAGTATGTGTAAAATTAGCTTTTAGCTGCACAATCTATGAATATCTTATCCTTGTATAAATAATAAAACCTTAAAAGAGAGTTCTAAATTACCATACACAATCCCAAACCACTTGCCACTGGTAATCACTTTTATCATTCGGGGATATGTTTTTCCAGATTTTTCCATTTATACACATGTCTATGTGTCCATATATAGGATTTCTGTGAATATATTTTTCATAATTGGTACTATATTTAACACACTGCCTTTCAAATTTGTTTCTTTCACAGAAAAAATGTATTGGAGATCTTTCCAATCAGTAAATACTATCAAATTACTTTAGTGATATAATCATTGTAGGAATTTACGATGGTTCAACTTTTCTACTAATGATATAAGTGGTGTCCAGTTTTTCACTATCACAAACAGGCTGCAATAAACATAATTAGAACATGCTTCCTCGTGTACCTGTACAAGTGGTGCTCTAGGGCAAATGTCAAGAAGGACGATGCAGAACTGGCACTTTAAGAGATAATGGAAATTCTTCAAGAATTTCTAAAATTTAATTCTGTTGCCTTGAAGATCAATACATAATGGAAAAAGATTATTATTTACAGCCAAGTATTCTGTTCTGCGGGGTTTCCCAGGTGGCACCAGTGGTAAAGAACCTGCCTGCCAATGCAGGTGATATAAGAGACGGGTTTGATCCCTAGTCCAACACGATCCCCTGGAAGAGGGCATGGCAATCCACTCCAGTATTCCAGCCTGGAGAATCCAATGCACAGAGGGGCCTGGTGGGCTACAGTCCGTCCATAAGGTGGCAAAGAGTCGGACACGACTGAGCAACTAACACTTTCACACTGTCACATTCTATTTCTGACCAAAGCTTTTCTAGTAGTACTGCAGGAGTTTCACAATCTGGCACCTTGAACACAAGTCACCATTAATTTCCTCACCAGTTATTAGCAATTATGTATCTTAATGGTCTTGGAAAAAACATGTATTCAGTATGATGGTAACTGTCAAAATTTTATAAACATGCATATCAACAGCCCCAAGAATATAAAAATTTATCCAACAGATATACTTGTATACATGTCAGATAACATGTTCAAAGGTATTTGTCACAGATGCAAGTCAGTAGATCTGGCTATATCTCTAACTTAATTCAAACTGGTGACGAGTTAATGACCTTGGAAGGATGTTCAATATAGGCCTTACTTTAAATAATTAATAAACTCAAAGTTCAGAAGCTATAAGAGGAAATATTGATAAATTTAGCAATAAAAAACTACATGACAAACAAAAACTACACAAAGCAAGCAAATCGAAACACAAATGACAAACTCTAAAAGGATTATAATTCGTATCTCTACAAAAAGTTAATCTCTGGTTTTAAAGAACACCTAGAAATGAGTCATTTTTAAAAGGACTAACTACTGAACAGAAAAATGAACATAAGAAGAGATAGTTGACATAAAAATAAATACAAGTAAATGGGCCTTAAATGTATAAAAAGAAGACCAAAGTCATTTATAACAGAAATGCAAATAAAATGACTCCAAGATAGCATTTTCCACTAGCAGACTGGCAGAAGTTGAGAAATCAGGTAACATACTTGGCTGGTAATGTTTGGGAAAACAAACGATTACACTGCAGGGGAGAATGTAAGTCTGTACAACCTACATGGGGAAAACCTGCAATAATTATAAAAAAAAAGTATATACACCCTTTAAATCAGTAACCCTCCTCCTGGAAACTTATCCTATAGATATTCTTGCATAGGTATGAAATAATGTATATACAAAGTTACCTCAACTCAGAATTGTTTGTAAAAGCAAAAGGTCAACAGCAACCCAAACATCCAAATATAGGGGAGTGGTTTTAAAAAACTACATCACATCCACAAAACGGACTAGCACAGGGCTGGCAAAACAAGTGTGGAGCTCCAGGGTCACCTGAGGCTCAAGATGGGAGTAAGCATAGACTGCACATGGGCAGGAAGTAACTTTTTAGGGGTGATATAAATGTTCTAAAACTGGATTGTGGTGATAAAGGCATAACTCTATGCATTTATTTTAAAATCATTGGTTTTTACATTTATAATGGCTTAATTTTTTGGTGTAAAAATTATACCTCAAAAAAGTGATAAGAGAACACACGAATGAGGGCACTCTCTATGTACTGGTATAGAAACATTTCCCAGATGTGTTAAGTGACACATCTGAAAAGTGCAGAATAGTAAGTATGATTTAAAAACTGAAGGTAAAAAAAAAAGAGAGAGGAATAAGAAGGCAAATCTGTGTTTTTCTCTGAATAGGAAATACTGGAGTGATGATGATGCATGATAAACAACAGCAGAAAGAAGGAAATCAAAAAAATGGAGGGAAAAGATGGGGTCCAAGTTTTTTTTGCTATATTACTTTATGTATTTTTAAAAACATATTGGCCATGTGTTTTAACCATTAGGAAAATTAAATGAAAAAAATAGATATTTGGACTTCAACAATATGAATATATCCCCAAATAAGTTATATGCTTCTGTATTTCATTACATATTATATGTGATATAGTTTTGCAGTCATCCTGATTGTCCCCAAGAGTCTGCCTTCCTGAAGTGTTTGTAGACATATGCCTACAAAAACCTTATATCCGTAATATTCTGGGAATAGTTCCATTTATTTCCAAAGCTGTTGATTTATCTATCGACAAAGGCTCTTGAAAATTCCAAACTTACCAGGTTATATCTACAGTGACATCTGGAAGAAATAAACCAAAAAATCCTTTTTTAAAATCACATGACCCAGTTTGATATTGAGGAGGTCAATTCATCAAGGATACCTATTAAACCTGAATTCTGACTTCTTACATTTTACTGAGCAAGATAAATGAATATACCAATTTGTAGGTAACAGTAACACAACAGGTATAAAGTGGACCCAAAGTCTCTGTTGGGCAGAAAAACTGGAAATGAGTCCTCTGGGAATATACATACAGGGAAGAAAAGTTGAAGTGGCAAGAGAAGGTTGTGAGCTCAAATGAAGACAAGCTCTTGTAAGATTCCACAATACACTCCTCATATGTACACAGCTATACCACTCCTAAGACCTACAGAGCATCTACGAAGACTCCCCTGCTCACTCATCGTGTGCCAGGCATTATGCTTTAGTGATATTACCCCGTTTAACCTCAGGACAACACTGACGTAAGTAGTGTTAGCCTTGGTATCTCGGTACAGTAACTGAGGACCAACACTACACAATTCAACGTCAGAGTCAAGGCCAAATAAATAAATAAATGCGATAACAGAGGGTTTTTACTTTTCCTCAGATTTTTATATATTTGAATTACTGATCACTAACAAATTTTTTGGAAGTGGAAAATTTTTACAGTTAATGAAGCAGTACACATTTGATTAAAAAAAAATCAAACATTTTAACAATACAAAGTAGACACTAAACATTTTCTATACTCCCATTACCATTAACAACTTGATACAGGTCCTTCCAGACCTTTTCCAAGAAGCATTAACACCTAATGTGCCCACTTCAATAAAACTGCTTAAAAGGGGGAAAAAAAAACAATAACCAACACCATCAATATACCAGTCTATATCCCTTAACTATAGTAAATCAGTAAGAATTTACTTAAAAAACAACAACAAAAAAAGCCAATTCAATAACCTACGAGATAAAATACCTTACTTATCTAAATAGTACCAATGTAAGCAAAAGCAAACCACGGATGGAACTTACATAAGCCAGCACACAGAATATTCTAAAAGCAGAGATACTGAAAAAAACAAACAAAACAAAGAGGAAGGATGAGAGGAAGATAGGGCCAAATAAAGTCTAGCAACCCAGTACAGCAGTACAGCCAGTTTTGTCACCACCTACCTACTCAAGAGCTTATTTTAACATCTATTTCCATGGTAGCCAGGCATTCAGCAAAATTATACATACAAAAAACTTTTGGGATAAGATTCCTTCTTTCTCCTCCAATAGAAAAGTGCCCCGTCTGGCAAATTTAAGCCACATAATATAAAAGTTTGACTCTGTGTTGTGATTTCAATACATCAGCCTGTAAGACATCTTTAAATAGTTGTTAATTGACTAGGGAGGAGGGTATAATTATTTACTGATTATCTGCAAACATCACAATCACAACTTTTAAGCAAGTATATATCCATTTGCCTTCTAATGGAAAAATCCAGTAAAACATTGGAAATTCTAAGAAGCAATATATAAACAAGAACTATTTACTGCCATCTAGCAGCCATCCACTGGACTTTTAAATTTGAACCTTAAAAACTCATAAAGCAGATATTAAATTTTAAAACATATGGTAAAATGATACACTGCTTTAGTTAATGATAGAATATGGGGAGAATTGTACAACTGTACAAAAAAGATCTTCACAACCCAGATAATCATGATGGTGTGATCACTGACCTAGAGGCAGACATCCTGGAATGTGAAGTCAAGTGGGCCTTAGAAAGCATCACTACGAACAAAGCTAGTGGAGGTGATAGAATTCCAGTTGAGCTGTTCCAAATCCTGAAAGATGATGCTGTGAAACTGCTGCACTCAACATACCAGCAAATTTGGAAAACTCAGCAGTGACCACAGGACTGGAAAAGGTCTGTTTTCATTCCAATCCCAAAGAAAGGCAATGCCAAAGAATGCTCAAACTACCACACAATTGCACTCATCTCACACGCTAGTAAAGTAATGCTCAAAATTCTCCAAGCCAGGCTTCAGCAGTACGTGAATCGTGAACTTCCAGATGTTCAAGCCGGTTTTAGAAAAGGCAGAGGAACCAGAGATCAAATTGCCAACATTTGCTGGATCATGGACAAAGCAAGAGAGTTCCAGAAAAACATCTATTTCTGCTTTATTGACTATGCCAAAGCCTTTGACTGTGTGGATCACAATAAACTGTGGAAAATTCTGAAAGAGATGGGAATACCAGACCACCTGATCTGCCTCTTGAGAAATTTGTATGCAGGTCAGGAAGCAACAGTTAGAAGTGGACATGGAACAACAGACTGGTTCCAAATAGGAAAAGGAGTACATCAAGGCTGTACATTGTCACCCTGTTTGTTTAACTTCTATGCAGAGTACATCACGAGAAACGCTGGGCTGGAAGAAGCACAAGCTGGAATCAAGACTGCCGGGAGAAATATCAATAACCTCAGATATGCAGATGACACCACCCTTATGGCAGAAAGTGAAGAGGAAGTCAAAAGCCTCTTGATGAAAGTGAAAGTGGAGAGTGAAAAAGTTGGCTTAAAGCTCAATGTTCAGAAAACGAAGATCATGGCATCTGGTCCCATCACTTCATGGGAAATAGATGGGGAAACAGTGGAAACAGTGTCAGACTTTATTTTTCTGGGCTCCAAAATCACTGCAGATGGTGACTGCAGCCATGAAATTAAAAGACGCTTACTCCTTGGAAGGAAAGTTATGACCAACCTAGATAGCATATTGAAAAGCAGAGACATTATTACTTTGCCAACAAAGGTTCATCTAGTCAAGGCTATGGTTTTTCCTGTGGTCATGTATGGATGTGAGAGTTGGACTGTGAAGAAGGCTGAGCACGGAAGAATTGATGCTTTTGAAGTGTGGTGTTGGAGAAGACTCTTGAGAGTCCCTTGGACTGCAAGGAGATCCAACCAGTCCATTCTGAAGGAGATCAGCCCTGGGATTTCTTTGGAAGGAATGATGATAAAGCTGAAACTCCAGTACTTTGGCCACCTCATGCAAAGAGTTGACTCACTGGAAAACTCTGATTCTGGGAGGGATTGGGGGCAAGAGGAGAAGGGGACGACAGAGGATAAGATGGCTGGATGGCATCACTGACTCGATGGACGTGAGTCTGGGTGAACTCCAGGAGTTGGTGATAGACAGGGAGGCCTGGCGTGCTGCGATTCATGGGGTCGCAAAGAGTCGGACACGACTGAGCGACTGATCTGATCTGATCTGATGATGTGTCAAACAGCAGCATCTTTTAAAAAAATACCCCTAGCATTTTGAAACAATGTAAATATTTTATACCAAAAAATTAATAAGGAAAAATTAGAGTATTCCTGAAAAATCAAAAGCAAAGTGAAGTAAATGACCTGTTTTTCAAGTTGGCAGGATAAGGACATAGGAACAATTATTTCAAGCCAATTTAAAATAAGTATTCTGTTCTTATATCCCTAGTGGAATATAGCCTAAGGACAAAAATAACATAAAGGAATCTTAAGTTGCATTAATTAGTCTTCTTATGACTAGTAAGATGTATTATTTCAAAATGTATATATGTTATATGCAATATATGCTTAAGTTGTTAGGATTATTTTTAACATAAAATAAAAATGATACAAATTACAATAAGTCAAAATCAAAACTCTGGGGCTTCCCTGGCGGCTCAGTGGTAAAGACCCCACCTGCCAATGCAGAGATGTGGGTTCACTTCCTGGCCCAGGAAAACGCCACACGCTCTGGAGCAACAAAGCCCATGCACCACAACTACTGAGTCTGTGCTGCAGCGCCAGGAGTCGCAACTACTGAGCCCACACAGCCCAGAGCCCACGCTCCACAGCAAAAGAAGACTCTGCAATGGGAAGCCCACACACCCCACTTGGCCCCAACAGAGTAGCCCCTGTTGGCCACAACGAGAGAAAAAAGCCTGTACAGCAACAAAGACCCAACATATCCAAAAGTAAATAAATAAAATGTATATTTTTTTAAAATCTCTGTAATTTTTATGGAAATTGAAATATCAGTAAAAGTCATCTATTTATTTCTCTTCTTTAAAAACAAACAAAAAACAATCATTTCCTGAGTCTAAGCATTAAAAATATCTAGAAGCAATAACGAAACCAGTAGCAAGTAATTCCCCTAATATCCTGACTGTGATTTCTAAAAACCATTTCTCGCTTGAAGAAACCAGGGCTTCCTGAAGAAATATCTGATTCCCAGTCTGGGACAAGAAATGTATAAGATGAACCTGAGATTCCTTGTGACAAAAAGTAATGAAGTTATCAAAAGAACATAGGAGTCCATTTGAAGAGACTCCAAACGCCCAAAGATGAGAAAATTAAAGTATCACTAACAGCAACCACAACAGATGAGGACACAAATAATACACTAAAATCCGTGACACTAAAACAACTAAAACAAAAACAAACAAAAAACTTCACTGGTCACTTTAAGAGCTTCCTGTAGCACCAACCAATTATTCTAAACCAGCAAAGTCAGGGGGGAAATAAGCATTTATTCTGCATTTCTGTATTGCAGAGTCACTAAATATAAAGAATTTCAACTAATAAATGTAGTAGGAGTGATACAATTAAAAAACTATTTTGTAATCCTTATACAATGGAGCAGGCAGCAATCACTAGCAGGGGCTGAAACCACTGAGTGAAAGCTGACAGGATGTTTATAATAGCCAGGTAAGACCGACAACACGAAAATCACTGACCAATCACAGCATTACTAACAGTGAGGTAACCTAGCATTACCTGCCTCCTGATGATATGCAGTAGAAAGAATGCCACACCTACTATGAAGAATGCTCACTAAAAAAGCCTCTGGAACTAATGACCAGCTTACAGGAGAGTTAGGGGTTAAACAAAATCAAAAAGATGCAATGAGTCAAACAAAGAATGAGGGAAAGATTAAATGACATGGATCCTTCATCAAATATAAGGCATGAAAAGGGAGGAGACTTAACAGAATAAATGACTCGGCTTAAGAGACATAACTTTCAATTGCAACATGAGGACTTTATTTGGAACTTAATGCAAACAATCCAACTGTGAAAAACATTTTGGAGACAGAGAAATCTGAACATTTCTGACTATAGGATATCATTGCTGCTGCTGCTGCTAAGTCGCTTCAGACGTGTCCGACTCTGTGCGACCCCACAGAGGGCAGTCTACCAGGCTCCCCGGTCCCTCGGATTCTCCAGGCAAGAACACTGGAGTGGGTTCCCATTTCCTTCTCCAATGCATGAAAGTGAAAAGTGAAAGTGAAGTCACTCAGTCGTGTCCGACTCTTAGCGACCCCATGGACTGCAGCCCACCAGGCTCCTCCACCCATGGGATTTTCCAGGCAAGAGTACTGGAGTGGGGTACCACTGTCTTCTCTGATAGGATATCATTAGAAAATTGTTAATATTATTAGTTGTGACAATGGCATTGTACCTATGTTTTGGATAAAGATATCTGTGAAATAATACTTGGAATTTGCTTTAAAATCCCACATGGTGATGGGGAGGGGAGAGAAGGAGCAGCAGAGTAAAAAGGATAAAACAAGAAAGGCAAAATGTTGACAACGGCTGAAGCTAAGGATGGGAAAATCAACTGAACTTCATTTAGCATGTTTTAAGTTTCCATAATAAAGTTTCAAAGCTGTGTATCACCAGTGTGCTTGCTACCCTCAAGTGTGTTCATCTCTAACAATGTTTTTATTAGAGTCCCCAGATTTGAATATCATTCAATTTTCCAAAACTTAAAAATACTGTATTTCAAATAACATATTTATATGAATCCAAATGCCAATTACTACATCATATTAAACATTCATGTAAATTACTATCTGCATTATAGTCACTGTGCCTACCCACTGGACTGGTTAAATATTTGTTTTGCAGATTTGTGCTTAGGTAATATACCACTTCACTAATGTAAGATCTTCATTGTGCTTAATTAGGACCCTATATTTGTTTCATCAACACTTAATTCAGCTAATATGCAATCAAGGCAATTTAAGTTGTAACTGGATGGGCATGGAGATGGGGAACTAAAACACATTCTTCATACTTACCATGAAAGCTGGCTTTGATCCACTCACAGAGGCATTTCATTCATTAAAAAGTGCAGCCTTGTAAGTCTCTCATTGTACATCTTAAAGTTTGAACTTAATCCAAGTTCATATACATAAGAAGTTTTTAGTGTTTTTCTAGGGGATAAACTGTGTTTTTAAAATTTCCATAAGTTTAATATCCTAATAACGATAACAAATCCTGAGAGTTCAGTCTCATCAAAAATTAACATCAGACACTAATACATCAAGGAGTTATTTTCTCATTAAAACAAAACAAAACAAAAAACACTTCTTGCCTATCACTATTTAACCTTTCATTTGAGGAGATCCGAATCCTGGCACTGGTTTACAAGTAGAGCAGTTCTCTACAATATAATGGAAAGGAACACTGGATTATGAGTCAAGAGATCCAAGTGAGGAGGCAGGTCTACACCAGTTTGAATTCATAATTCTTATCCATGGGTGGTAGCTGCCCACAGCCTTAGCTTGCAAAGGAATCTAAGGCATCTTTTAGGACCAGCAGAAGTCTTTAGAGTCCCTCACAGTTCTTAAATGTATGATGTGTCTGGAACAAATATTACTCTCCCCATTTTACATAACTGCCAAAGGCCTTGCAACTAGTTAAGGGGCAGCGCGGAATTTAAACCTAACGACTCCATTCCACTGCAGCCCATCACAAGGGTGGCGAGGCGTGCAACAGCACAGCCTGAAACACACGCGTGTTTGCTTCCAATACACCTGTAATGACTTCTGAGAATGAAGGGTGGTGCTTGAATTTATCACCTTCATTAAAATGAGGTGCTGATATTTAATTTTTTAAAAGTTAGATAATTTGAATACAGTACCATATGTGCTACCAAACTCAAATCATTCATTTATCTACATTCTAAAAAACACTATTTGATATATATAAAACAGAAATAGTTGATATATGTAAAACAGAAACCTTAAGAGAATAAATTTAAACTCAGGGCAGACAGAACTTTGTGCAACTTATTTTGTACTGATGCATGTATGAAAATAATTGTCCAGGATTTACTGCCTGTCATTAGAGCGTGATAAGGGCACTGCTAGAACTATGGAGAGGATCACTAGAGGAAAATGACAGAAGGGTCAGAATCAGAGGATCCGCTAATGCTAGAAGAGCCAAATGACTGGTTACAACTCAATCTTCAGACACATTCTAACTTAAATCATACTCAGTCAGCAGCTATGTGTGCAAAGAAATACGTGATAATGCAATGCAGAGAAAAACCAACTTATTCCTATCACAGAACTGAGAAAATTTCTATTTCTTACTTGAAACATATTTGCAGTAAGACAATCAGTGGATTTCTCTTTCCATCTATATCTACAAGATAACCTCGAGAATGATCACATAGGACTGTTTTGTTATGTTTTTTCTAGAGCTGTGCTATGTGCTTACTTGCTCAGTCGTGTCCAACTCTTTGCAAACCCATGGACTGTAGCCCACTAGGCACCTCTGTAGCCCACTAGGCACCTCTGTCCATGGGGATTCTCCAGGCAAGAATACCGGAGTGGATTGCCATGCTCTCCTCCAGGGGATCTTCCAAACCCAGGGATCGAACCCAGGTCATCCACATTGCAGGCGGATTCTTTACCAGCTGAGCCACCAGGGAGGCCCAAGAATACTGGAGTGGGTAGCCTATCCCTTCTTCAAGGGATGTTCCCAACCTAGGAATCGCACCAGGGTCTCCTGCATTGCAGGAAGATTCTTTACCAGCAGAGCTACCAGGGGAGCCCCTAGAAAAATGTAACTCAGATTTTAACCTAGAGACAGAAATAACAGAGATGACATATCTACCCTTAAAATTCCCTTTGACTTTAAAAAATGCTTTTCTAACAGCCATTTCCACTATCCACTACTCTACTCTGTGAATCCTGCCTCACAGCACCACAGTTTTGAGAGCTGAAAGACTAAAAGAAAATTTAGGAAATGACAACACTAAACACAGCAATTCTCCAAGTTTAACTTCAAAAAAGAATATGAAGTTGGCACGTACAAAACAATCAATCATCAGGAGTTGAGATTTAAAACTACAATTACTCAAGGCCTCTCCATTAATTATTGCCGTAACTTTCTTTGAAAAATCCTAGCAAGTAGAAAAGCATACTGCTTAAAAAACTGTGTTGTATCTTTCAGACTAAAACAGATTCAAACCATAAAACAAATTACAGTTAAGCATTCATCTATTTTTTTCAACTCTATGCTATAAATTAACACTATCCTCAACCAGTAAAGGTCTGGAAAAGCTGAATTCTAAGACAAAAGCCTGCCTTTATAGGAGTCAAATGAAAAGTAAACAACAGCAGAGAAGGCTCATTCTCTGGAAAGCCTATGAGTCACTGACATCCTGTTCTGCTTCCAGAGGCCAAGTGTAACTCCAGGTATTGAGACTGGAGTTTACCAAGCCCACTCACTGCTTACCGTGGAGACGACCTATCCACAAGTTAAGCATCTACCTATTACGTAAGACCAACCAGAAAGCATCAGTTAATATTTCTGAGTGTATTCTATGCATGGTCTGTCTTCAATGGTATATAATTTCCATTTCCATAAAATTCCCTTGTAGCAAACAGTAAATATTAATCTCATTTTATGGAACAGCCTAAAAGGTTAAACAGATCCTGCTGAACTAAGGAGTCCGCAGTAGGCAGAATAATGGCCTCCCCAAAAATGTCTGTATCCTAATTCCCTGAATCTGTCAAACTGCTGTTAAATAGCAAGAGGGAATTAAGGCTGCAGACAGAATTAAGGTTACTAACCAACTGACATTGAAATGGGAAGATTATCCTGGATTATCTGAATGGGCCCAACGAGCTCACAAGGGCCCTAATATAAGTGAAAGAGGGAGGCAGAAGTAGTGTCAAAGCCAGAGAGATTTGAAGATACTAAGGTGCTGGCTTTGAAGACAGGAGTGAACACAACCAACAGTATGTATACAGCCTCCAGAGGCTGCAAAAAGCAAGGGACATTCTCCCCGAGAGACCAAGGAAGGAATTCTGTTCACTGAGACCCAGTTCAGATTTCTGACATACAGAACTATAAAATAATAACTCTGTGTTGTTTTAAGCCACTAAATATTTGGCAACTTGTTATAGCAGCAATATGAAACAAATACAGCCTAAATCTGTCACCATTCTGCAAGAATTTGCTAAAGTTTGTGAACAACACAGGTAGTAGCAGTAAAATTTAGCAGTGATACGTTTCCTCTATCCTGTTCAATGCTTCAAAATTCAACTTGTAAACTCTTACATAATAGTTTCTTGACATCTTAAAAAAAAAAAAAAAAAAAAGTACATAGGAGTTAATCCTGAATTTTCAAATATTTTTTAAAAATACACCAGCAATTTACAGAACAATAGAATCAAGTCCTAACAAGTAAATAGAGGATATTTCAGACAAGTAAACTTATAACTTAAGGAATGCTACCAAAATTCTAGATACTTTTTTGGGCTGGGCATGAGTAAGGAAGGTGTAGGACACTTTTTTAGCCTAGATAACCTTCCATGCTGTTACATGGCAGGGGAGTTGGGCTCTAAATCCAATGGTCCAAACGATCTTTAAAAATCTCTTCTGACTCTATGAGCCATAGTGTTTCAACTCAAATTACTCATGAAAATATACCCTGACAATTCATTTTTCTCCTACTTTAAAATATCTTCAAGCCTTGTACTATTTTCCTCTTACTTACAATTTCAAACTAGAATAGGTTCTCCTAGAAAACTAAGTCCACTGTAGTTCATTTTAATATATTTTCATATAATTTCTTCTGCATTTAAGAGAATAGGATAAATTTCCCTAAAATATTTACTGTCACAATGCAAACCTTTCAATGAAAGTAGGTAAATGGTTTCTAAGCTATACTTGCTATTCCATAAACCCATCAAAAGGTCACGAAACGCTAACACCTTTATAACTCACGCGTAACTAGCAGAAAGCAGCACGGTTCAGTTTACTAACAGAAGAGCAGATTCTGCCGTAAGTTTAGTGTGCCCGTGGGCAAATCACTCAACATCTTTGCGTCTGCTTCTTCAACCATAAAAAAGGAAAAATGCTGCTGACCTGCCTCAAAGGGATGTTATAAGAAATAACTAATGATTATGAAATTTTACAAACGTAATGTGCCATTTAAAAACCTAACTACAGTGCTTAAAAAAAAATACTTTACAAACCACATGTTCTGACTAAGCATCTGCTGGGGTCATTACCTAGAGTGGTCTGTCCCAAAGTAACCTTTCTAATAAACGTTCCTAGAGATCCCAAGTACAACATTAGCTTCTTCAGAAACAGCCATATAGCACGGGATGTTCCCTCACTACCTCCCACGGCTTACCTTTTAAAAGCAATCTCATGCAATAAGATTTCACTAACAGTAGCTGTAATAATAATCTATGGAGTTATGAGAGATTATCATAAATGTTACAGAGGACTGGGTCTATTCACCACCTAGTAGTACTAGACATTCAAATAAATTAATAATACCTACTGAATACCTGGGCTTCCCAGGTGGCTCAACGTTAAAGAATCCATCAATGCAAGAGATGCAGATTCAATCCCTGAATCAGGAAGACCCTCTGGAGGAGGAAATGGCGAACCACTCCAGTATTCCTGCCTTTCTGGAAAGTCCCTTGGGCAGAGGAGACTGGCAGGCTGCAGTCCCTGGGGTTGCAAAGAGTTGGACACAATTGAGCAACTGAGCACGCATGCACTGAATGTCTACTGAGTGCTAAACACCACTAAGCAAGGCCTATACTTATCTGCCATTAACGTAAAGCTAAAGAAACATGGCATTGCCCTAAGTAACTCATTTGGTAGTAGAGAAAATAGCATACTGAATGCAAATAAAATCTTTCTGAGGGCATCAAAAAAGAATGATATATATCTTTTATAAATTGATATAGAAAGACGTAAAAACAGCCACAGAACAATATGCAAAGTAAAAGCCCATTTTTGTAAAACCAAACATATCAAAAAATATATGTTTATATGTGTAAGGAAAAAGTTATGGAAAACTTTTAAATCAAGTTACCAACAGGAAGAAGGTAATGACTTTTACTATTCACTGTATACATTATCTTTCTGTAATTTTTTAACATTTACAGCAAACTGCAATTGCTTTTATACTTAAAAAAAAATTTCTTTAATTTTGCTAGGAACAGGACACATTAGTTTAGAAAAGTATTTCTCAAAAAAAAAAAAAAAGAAAGAAAAGTATTTCTCCAAATTGAGGCAAAGCAAGATTAGGTGACTTACTAAGTGTGAAGCCCTCTGACACTGAACAACTTTTTTTTAAAATCACTGAACATAGGGCTGCCCTGGCAGTCCAGTGGTTAGGACTCTGAGTTTTCACTGCAGGAGCCCTGGGTTCAATCCCAGGACCGGGAACTAAGATGCCACAAGCCAAGGGGCCCAGACAAGAAAAAAAGAAATCACTGAACAACTTTCAAAAAGGATATGCAGATTAAAAAAAATGAAATGGGACCTTGGATGAGATACACTTACCGAGATAAAACTAAAAATATAAAAAGCTAAATTTCTTAAAGCTCCCAAATAGGTATAAGCCAACTTGCCTCATTTAAAATCTGAGAGCAATAGTAGCTCTTTGTCATTGAGCCTGTTCAGTTTTCCTTTTACTCTCTCGGGTAGAGACAGACTCAGGCTTGGCAGGGCCCCAGGCCTCGTACACCCCACCTCCACAGCGCGCCACGCCAGACCAGCTTCAGGTGACTAACTGCCACATCCAACAGTGATCAGATCAGATCGTGAGAAGAAAAAACACTTTTCCCTATATAAGCAAGGCTGGATGTGGATGCCTGCTTAGAAAATGAACGTCTCCAGTGGCTCACCTAATCCAACAAAAAACCTCTAGGCTTGGAAGTAAACTTTACTTTTCCCTTGAAAGAATCCCATCTAGGCAAGCCAGCAGCAAACTGGAAGAAAGGGCAAGTATTTTCTAAGAGATGATTCTGCATCAGGAAGAGCTAGAATAAATAAAGGTCTGAAATGGAGGCAGAGTTCTTGGAATAAAGAAATCTGGTTTTCACCCTCCCTTGAACAGTCTTTTTAAGGATTTCACAAAGACAGTAATAACAGGCTTCAATCTTAATTACAAAACTGTAACTTCTTCCCCCAACTTCCAAATCAACCTTTAAGTTAAAAGAGACTAGAGTCACTATATCACCCCCAAAGCATTTCAACTCATAAGGATTTAAACATTCTTTCCATGAACTAACAATAATAGCTTCAATTTAGTGAGAACTTCCTATGGAGTAGATGCTGTCATTACACTTAGTCACCCCTAACAGCCCCATGAGGTAAGCGCTACCACCATTCCTCATAAGACAAGGACACCAGCCTTCCTAGAAAGTTAAAGAAAACTGCCCACAACTTGGCAAGCGTGAGAGTCCCAATTTAATCCCAAGCAGTCTCGATGAAAGAATCCTCACTCTACCCATTTATAAAAGAAGTGACAGCTTTTACCAGAATAATGCAGCTACCACGTACTGACTACTCAGAACACGTACAGTTTAAGTTAAATGTTATTTCATTTAGTACTTATACAACCTTGTAAGGTAACTATCCCACTTTGCAAGAAAATGAATCTGATGTTTACTTTCACTTCAAAAATAAACAACTTTCCCCAAACTTCAACAGCCGAACACAGAAAGACAGCCCTGGGAACAAGACCTCTCTCTTTTCAAGCCATATGCTCTTAATCACTGCTAAATCATTTCAGTCGTGTCCGACTCTGTGCGACCCCATAGACGGCAGCCCACCAGGCTCCCCCGTCCCTGGGATTCTCCAGGCAAGAACACTGGAGTGGGTTGCCATTTCCTTCTCCAATGCATGCGAGTGAAAAGTAAAAGTGAAGTCACTCAGTGGTGTCCAACTCTTAGCGACCCCATGGACTGCAGCCCACTAGGCTCCTCGGTCCATGGGTTTTCCAGGCAAGAGTACTGGAGTGGGGTGCCATCGCCTTGTCCTCTTAATCACTAAGCTACACTATTTACTGGGCACTTTAACTAAAAAAAGATGGTGTTTATAGTCACTTTCAAATACAACTTTTACCATCAGTATAAGGTAAGTCTTTTCTTTAAATACCATGTGGTCTAAGATTTGATGATTTATAATCTTCATTTCTGCTATTAAAGAAAATGATAAGAAATCAGTGTAACTTTAAGTGAAACTTACTAAAAAGTTACCAATGACACTCTTCTAAGTGTATGCCCTGCAAGATTATCAAATTAGGAGACAGCAGTCCACTGTTCGTCAAAACCCTGACATAGGACTTTAGATCTCCTATAGTTAGGACTTTAGATCTCCTATAGTTAAGTCACACTGCCAAAAATCCATCTATAAATTAGGGGGAAAAAAAATGGCTTAAGTAAGAAAAGTCTACATAAAGTATCTATCTCACTGTCCCATACAGACTGTTTTCTGACACATTTCAATAGTAAAAGACTATGTACAAATTATTATTCTCTCAAGTTATAGCTAAATTTATAACTTAAAAGTGATCCATTAATTTCTGTCAAGATTTCCTTCCTTCAAATGATAATAATCACCCCAAAGAATCAACCTCTCTACCACCAGACCACCAGCACCAATGTTAAGCTGGAAAGATACACCAGGCAGACGAAAGTAGAACTGTATCTTTATCTTCAACTGTCCTAATGCTCAGTACATCTAGTTATTCACAGTTAGATATTATTCTCAGAGTAAGCCAAGTGTTGTTTTAAAACTTTCTTTTCTGCCTCTTTTATTTTGTCCCTTAGTCCTATTAACCAACCTAAAACACGACTGTTAGTATGTGAGGTGAAAAGGAAGTTGGTTTCTCTGTCTCTGTGAACTGACCCTAGTAGATTTGTCTTTTATCTTCTGCTAAACTGTTTACATACTTTTTTAAACTCACTTTTCCTCCCCAAACTTGAATGCTGTCTCCAATTTTAGTATGAAAATTATCAGATTTCTAGAAACACATTATCTTCCATGGGAAATGTGAACATCAAGATTTCCTGTACTCCTGAATTTTTATAACAAAAGCTCTCTCTTAAAATTAAACATACTCACTAGCAGTTTAAGAGGTAACAAATATACTGACTTATTTTCATGTAAAGTAATTAAATGAAAATATTTCAGTCATCTTGGGAACAAAAGCTTGTTATTTACAGCTCATGTTTCATTTAATGTCCACCAGGAGGACTTCCCTGGTGGCTCAGATGGTAAAGTGTCTGTCTACAATGTAGAAGACCCAGGTTCAATCCCTGGTTTGGGAAGATCCCCTGGAGGAGGAAATGGCAATCCACTCCAGTACTATTGCCTGGAAAATCCCATGGACAGAGGAGCCTGGTAGGATACAGTCCATGGGGTCACAAAGAGTCGGACACGACTGAGCAACTTCATATTCAGGTATAAAAAAGTCCCCAAAGTTTCTTCTTTCTTTTTCTGAAAGAAACAGACTTTTTAGTATTTTCTTTTGTCTTCTGTATTCAAAATAAGTTACAAGCTAAAAAGCTCTTTACTTAAGTATCAATAAAAATTTTTAAGTAATTCTACTTGTAATATATGCTTATCAAAATCTGTACCTTCTAGAATATGCAATATTTAAATATCAAAAAGATTTTGGCCCTTTTTGACCCACAGATGACTGTGGGTGTCATCTTACACAGAATACTAGAGCATGCTTTGCATGAATGCAGCAACATCCTTGTCCTGTGATACCCAAATGAAGGTACCACCAGTCCTGTTTTTAAACAGCTCATCAAAAATGAAAGTCTGCAATGTTTTTAAATATTTGTAACTAAAAACCTAATAGAGTTGACTCTTAAGCAACACTGGCGGGGGGACTGGAGGGACAGCTGTAACTCCTGACTTTACAGTCTGCCTTCTGTATCTGCAGACCCACATTCTTGGATTCAGCTACCCATGCATTGTGTAGTATGACTGTATTATTTGTTGAAAAAACTTCTTGTGTAAGTGGACCCAAGCAGTTCAAACCCATGTTATTCAAGGGTCCACTATATAGCATATCCATATTTTGAGTTTAGTCATATTTCACCAAGCAATATACCAGTCAGCAATTTTCACAAATGTAAAATATATTTTATAAATGAATTCAATATAAATGTTTATTTCCAAAAATTATGCAGACCTAATTTCCTCATAAAATCCCAGCTTTCCAGTTATTCATCTACAACATCTTGGTACCCTTCTTGACTTTCCTCTGCATTAAACCTGACAAGAACTCCTTTCGGCTCTATCTTCAAACCACACCTAGAAGCTGACCATTCCACACCTCCCTCATTAACTGGTCAGTTTCCGTCTTGTAGACTTGTCCACAGCCTGTTTTTAACACAGCAGTTGCTGCTGCTGCTGCTAAGTCACTTCAGTCGTGTCCAACTCTGTGTGACCCCATAGACGGCAGCCCACCAGGCTCTGCTGTCCCTGGGATTCTCCAGGCAAGAACACTGGAGTGGGTTGCCATTTCCTTCTCCAATGCATGAAAGTGAAAAGTAAAAGTGAAGTCACTCAGTCGCGTCCAACTCGTAGCAACCCCACGGACTGCAGCCTACCAGGCTCCTCCATCCGATCCTTTAAAAATATAAGGAAAATCGGCCACTCTGTAATGAGACTGCATCACTCTTCTGTTCAAAACCCACAACTGCTCCCTATTTCTATCAGAGTGAAAGCTAAAATCCTTACAAAGGCCTTCAAGGGCCCAGGTGATCAGCTCTGACGTGCGCCACGCACATCGTGCAGCCCCTTTAGCTGCCTGACCCCCTCCACTTCTGATCTCCCTCCTTCCTTCATCCACTCCAGCTACCCTAGCCTCCGTGCAGGTCGCTGAACACGTCCAACTGCCTTTGAGGCCACATGACTAACTCCCTTACATCCTTCTCTCAAGTATTTGCACAAACACCTTCTCGATAAACCCTACTTGGCCACCTTACTTCATGCTACAACCTAACCACCTCATATTCCCTGTCCTCCTTACCAAGCTCCCCTCTATTTCTCTACTACTGACCACCTAACAAATTAGATAATTGATTTATTATGTTTATTCTTGTCTGCCCCTCACCTCATCTTAAAAGGTAAGATCCACAGGGCCAGGACTTTCTATCTGCTTTGTTCACTGGATATATCCTAAATGGCTAGATTGGAGACTAGCATGCAAGGATTCAATAAATGTTGAGTGAATTTTTTAAATGGCCAACTCTTCAGTGGCCACTTTCTACAACACAAAACACTCAGCTCTCAATAGGGTTACCAGAGGCAGCATCACTACTCTGAAAACTGAAAGGTCCACTCCTAAGAACCCCCAAAATGGAAAATGTATGTTCACACAAAAGCCTGAAACAAATGTTAACAGCAACATCATTCATAATAGGCAAAAGTAGAAATAAACGAACCAACAAAATGTGGTATACCCAGGGAAATGAAATATTATTCAGCAATTAAAAGGAACGAAATATTGACATATGCCTCAAAATGAATGAATCCTGAGAATATTATGATAGGTGAAAGAAGTCAAACACAAAAGGTCACGTATTGTATGATTCCATTGCTAGAAAATGTCAAGAATAGGCAAACTCTTAGACACAGCAAGTAAATTAGTGATTGCCAGAGGAAGGATCGAGGGAAGGGAGAACAAAGAGTAACTGCTAATGGATAACAGGTCTCTCCGGGGAAAATGAAAATGTTCTGGAGTTGGACAGCAGTGACAGAAACAATCTGTGAAAAAGTACTGAATTGTGTACTTTAAAAGGATGAATTTCGGGACTTCCCTGGTAGTCCAGGGGTTAAGACTCTGCATTACCAGAGCAGGGGGCCTGGGTTCAAACCCTGGTCAGGGACTAGATACAGCTTGCCACAACTGAAGACCCTGCAATGCTGTAACTGAGACCTGGCATAACAAAATTTATAAATAAATACTTTTTTAAAGGGTGAATTTTACCTCATTCCCTAAAATTCAAAAGCAAAACAAAATAACAGAAAGGACTGCTCAGTTCAATGTTCACTGTCCACCAACAATGGAAGGCCAAGAGTTGGGAGCTTCAATACTTTGGCCACCTGATGCAGAGAGCCAAATCACTGGAAAAGACTTGATGCTGAGAAAGATTGAGGGCAGGAAGAGAACAGGTGACAGAGGATGAGACAGTTGGATGGCATCACCGATTCGATGGACATGAGTTCGAGCAAACTCTGGGAGACAGTGAAGGACAGGGAAGCCTGGTGCTCCAGTCATGGGGTCGCAAAGAACGGGACACAATTGAGCGACTAAACAGCAACAAAGAGCTGGGAATGGCTTCTTGGCTGTACTCAGTTCCAAGAATCTATCCACCAACAAATCACAGCAAAAAGATTTTTTTAAAGGGACTGGGGATGGGAGGGTTAGTCATCTATAAACAGCAGTAAGCAGAAACCTCATACCCAATTCATTACACTCCTATATCCCCACCTTCAATACAACCATTTCCCACACCTGGTCTATTTCCATCTCTCATCAAACTGACTTGCAGCTCGCCTCCCTACCTCCACTCCCATTCCTCTGCAGCTGACCCCCTACTCAATCACTTCACTCTCTGGCTTGAGACTCTTCAGTGACTTCCTAGCACACTCAGACTTTAAGTCCTTACCATGGCCTACATGGCCCTACATTGTTCTGGCCCTTGTGAGCTCTCAAGCCTCGTCTCCTCCCACTTCAGCCCTAAAGGACACCTTCCTGCTCCTTAAACATTTCAAGATCAAACAATCTAACCTAAAGTCACACTCTCGGTCACTCTACCCTTTTAACCTGATTCTGCTTCATCTCCCTTCATAGAACTTACCACTTTTTTCTTTTGGTTTGGTGTCTATCCACCCTAATACAGTCGATCTTTGAACAACACAAAGATAAGGGGCCCCCACTCTCCCCATGCAATGGAAAATCCATGTATAACTTCAGACTCCCCCCACATTTAACCACTAATAGTTCGATGTTAACCAAAAGCCTTACCAATAACAAACAAAGTCGATAAACATATTTTGTATATGTATTTTACACTGTATTCTTACAATAAAATAAGCCAGAGAAAAGAAAATATTATTAAGATCATAAGAAAAAGGACATACATTTACACTACATATACCTGTATTTACTTCCCTGGTGGCTCAGACGGTAAAGCGTCTGCCTACAATGCTGGAGACCTGGGTTCGAACCCTAGGATGGGAAGATCTCCTGGAGAAGGAAATGGCAACCCACTCCAGTATTCTTGCCTGGAGAATCCCATGGACGGAGGAGCCTGGTGGGCTACACGGGGTCGCAAAGAGTCGGACATGTACAGGTATCACTATGCCTGTATTTATCAAAAACCCACGTGTAAGTGCAGGTCCAGCGTCAACTGTAAAGTCCACAACGGTTAAGAATTCTTATTTTGTTTACTGCTGTATCCTCAATACCTACAGTCACATCTAGTACAAACAAGGCACATGGTATCTCTTCAGTGACTGAATCTACAAGGTAAGCTAGCAAAAACACATTCTTCTGTGAAATATCTACCACATTTTTAAAAATTAGAATAAGCAAAGGATTAGAAATTTGGACAGAAAACAAGTCAGTGTTTTACAAAATTATCTATTCATCAAAAAGATCACAAGTTTACAGCACAAAATACGTTTGTCATATTATGGGTCCAAGTACCCTGAAATACCATAAATATTAACTATGAGGTTAACATTCACAGTGGATTAACCAAGCCTCCAATTTCTCTTCATTCTACCTGCTCCCTTACTCTTATATCTTAATTAGTTAAGTCCACTTGGATGTGGACCTCCTACAGGTCCCTTGAATACTCAAAACCTTATTCCTGTTTACTCCAGTCACAGCATAGTTCAAAATAAAATAACATCTATCTCATACTCCAAGACAGAAACCTCCATCTTCCTTCTACCCCAGGGTGAGTTGCTAGTCCTCAATTTTATTTCCTGGATATTTCAGATCTATTCCCTCTGGTTCTACTCCCATGGAATTAGCTCCTTGTTCACTTCTTACTTTGATTTATCACCTGGAACTAAGTCTCCCATGAATTAGTTGGAACTAAGTCTCCCATGAGTCAGCTCCTTATTCATTCTCACTTTGACTTATCTATCACCTGGAATTTCCAGATTTTCCATTTAGATTTCCCTTTAGATATTTCACTACAATACTACCAAAGTGATCTCTCTCTAGTATAAGCCCAGTACCCTGACATTCAGTGGTTCCACGTAGCTTTTCAGAACTTTTTCGGCTCCCTGACTTACTTTCATCTCCCGTCACTGCCCTTCTATTCCCACCCCCGATGCATCACACTTTATGTCAACCTCAGTCACACTGAACTACTTACAGTTCCCAGATACATCATCTGGTTTTTTTCCTTTATTTTCCAGTATGTTGTTCCCTCTCTGAAACACTCTTTTCTACTCTTCTTACCTAGCAAAAGCTTTAACTTTCAGCTTAGATGCCAAGTCCACCAAAGAACTTTCCGTGGCTCTCTGCTTTAGATGTCCTCTTCTGTCCTCCCATTGCACTAATCACAAATACTGTACAGCAAAAAATACTTGTATAATTCAATATGTACCATTTGCTTTATTTTTCTGTGTCTTCAACTAAATTATGAGCTCCTTGAGAACAGGACTGACGTTATTTACCTTCATGTCACACTCCCTGACACACGGAAGGGGTTGTTGTTGAGTCAAAGATTTATAAAATGGGGAGAGAGAAAAGAAGGATAGATGAGGAGAGGAAGGAAGGAAAAAAAAAACAGAGAGGAAGGAAAGGTAGAGGGGAAAGAGGGAGGGAGAGAGAGGAAAGGAGAAGGGTGGGGTGGGCAGAGAGGGACTGAGAACACTCACTCACACAAAGGATACTTCAATAGGCACGTGCAATCAATCCATTATTTTTATGTGGTCTCAGACAGTGATTACTGAGGAGAGAATGGTACATCTGAAAAAGCCCATCTCCCCAGATCCTAAGCACAACCATCTGAATCACTTATCCCCTAAAGACTCTGAAATGTCTACTCTATTCCATATCCACTTGAAAATTTACTGCAGTGTAATGAGAAATGTTAGTAACATGTACGATATAAAAGCAAAAAAAAGAAAGAAATTTAGAAAAAAGCAAAATGTAACTGACGTAAGTCTTAGAATGATTTACGGACTTCAATAATCTATCATTTCCTCACAATGTGCTATCAACGACATTGAAAGGCTTATCACAAGTATGAAAAGTAGACCCAACACAACGCCAACGTCATGCTCCATGTTAAAGCACAAAACCGCTTTTACGTTATAGCCATTTCTCAAAACACAGCGGGCAGAACCACAGATATAGTAAAGGGGCTTTATTTATTTAAATAAATTTTTAAAGGCAGTACTACAGGAAAACTGCTTCTAAAACATACAACATTTAAAATGATATGTGTATTTTTCCTTGCCTTGGGACTCTAAAGCAACAACCCAAAAAGTGTATTCCTACACACTTTTTCAGTTACCTCAATACGCTGTCACTTAATAAAATTTACTGTGGCTAGGAGGACAAATAATACGAACTTAAAAGCTTGCTACAAAGTACAAATTTCTTTGGTAGATCTGATAATTGACCTAGGTCCTACCATGGCTTAGTTGTCATTACAATATAGAGACTGGGAACACACAAAAGAGAAAATCTAAAGTCTAATATAATCAGTATTACATACTTTTTGAATTACAATTTTGTTAAAGCAAATACCAACCATGGGCAGCCTCTCAACTTTTTAAGTTAAAGGAAATAAGCTTTTAGAACTTATGATTACTAGTAGATTCCCAAAGAGAGGACTTACTGTACTGATAAAAACAGACCTTCTTGTATAAAATTGGACGATTATTTTAGCAATTCTTTCTTTTTAACATTATTAGTAACTTTTTGTTTAAAGGCAGTAATAACAGAAATGCTGAATCTTTAAAATGAGTTGTTCTAAAATAACACCAAAAAATTGCATTTGCCTAATACTATGAAACTTTCAAGCTGAAGTTTCCAATGTACTTTCATTTTTTAAACGGGTTTAAAAAAAAAATGAAAGGAAGAGAGAAAAAGAAAATCTAAAAGACCTTCAACTTACTACATTTCCTTTAACCAAAAATTAACACAGTACCCTAGATGTGCCAGGCACTCCACTGGAAACTTTGACAGATTACAACATTTATTCCAAACTAACTCCTGTATTATTCACCCTATAAACTTAAATCATTCAACCCAACACTTTTCTATAGAAATTGCTGTCCAATGCCAAAGAAGATATAATTTTTTCTAAAAAATTTACTTGTCACTGTTTCACACAGGTCAGACAGAAGGTGACGGAGCTAGCATCTGTGATTAACAAAAGGGATTCATTTCTGAAACATCACTGATTGTTTTTTTTATTTACATGAAGGTGAAATAGTAATTCATCAGATTTAAACTGTTTCATGTAGGAGTTTATAGCACCTCAAACTCAAAAAGAAAACAACCTAAAAAAAAAAAAAAAAAAAAGGACTGAATTTAACTACTTTGTATAGCTGATAAATATTTAAGTAGTCACAGCTTTCACTTTCTACCATGAACAAGTACTACAAATTTTAATTTGGATGCAGTACTATAAAAGTGGTCCTGATTCTGAAGAGAATTAAAAATTTTTTAAAAATAATTCAAAGGACTGTCAAAAGTGGTTGGAATTTACATTTTAACATACTAACTGTTGCATACTCTTTTCAAGCTCTTCTGAATTTGTAATGGATGAAAAATACCTGCTAATCTCTAAGTTCCACTAGCTGAATCTAAACATTTCAGATATCTAAGGCTTTTCATCCTGAAGTGGCGTTAAAAAATATGGCAGCATTCAATCACATATTCTCTAAAGTGAAAAAACAACCTGTACTAAGTTTATGACTATAATGTCTTCAACCATTTACGCAAACCCTACTCTTTTAGACAATATCCTCCCCTCAGTTAATATGTTTACATTTAAAAGGAACCTGGCCATCGGTTTTATCACAATGCAATACAGCATCTGATAATTAATAGACCTAATTGATCAGCAGAGGAAAACACACCATATAATCCTAAATCCCCGGAAATACAAGGAACAACTAACTGCTATCTCTGAATTATGGAAAGATCATCAACATTCTCTTCAAAAAATCTTTCAATTAAGATTATAATTCCCTTAAGCAAGGAGGTCTTCTGTTAAAAATTCACAATACTGTTCACACAATAAATGAGATGTTCTTTCATCAGTGTAACCGATAGAACCACAATACAGTTCAGTTTCTAGAATCAGATTACTTGACCTGCTTTTAAAACACTTAAATTCACGCAGCTATTTCTCTCATTCCCCGCAAAAAGAGAGGTTCTATGAGGAAAAATCATCCTCAGCGAGATATCCGGTAATCAGCTCCAACTCCACAGCAAAGCCCACCGATATCCACACCAGCTGACCCTCGTCGTCTCCGGGGACGAGCTCGGGCGCCAAGCCACCACACACACCTTCCTCGGCAAAACTCGGAGGGGCCCCCTACCCGAACTCAATCAAAGCCCCCACTTCCTAGATTCTCTAGCCCCCGAGGCTCGACTTCTGGAGGTGATCTTACCTTCATGATGATCCTGGGGTCGCGATCTCCCCGAAAACACCAGATTCACCTGCACCTGGAGAAGAAACAAAAGACACCCCGTCAACATCACGGGCACCCCTCTGCACTGGCGGAGGCGGAGAGACTCCAACGAAGCCTGCACGCCGAAAAGGAGCTCAAGGAGGCGTCAGCCCCCAAACCACCACACGCCGATCCAGGGTCCCCTCTGGCCCCGCCATCCCCGCAAACCCGGCCACCTACACAGCTCGACAGCTTCCCGTCCCCATTGTCGGGACCCGACGGAGTTTCCCGTCTCCGACAATGACGCCATTTCTGTCAGAGAAGAAACTCACAACAAGCCTGGGAGCCGGCGCGGGGCCGGGCGCCCTCCTGCCCGAGGGCCTCCGCGCCGTTCCGGCAGCTCCCCCTCGAAAGGGCCGCGCACCCCAAGTCCAAGCGGGCGCAAGCCGGGCCTGGGGGAGCACAGCAGGGGCGACGGACGGGCCGGGCGGGCCGCGAGCTGCACCGACCCGCCGCAGAGCCTCAGCTCACGTCCCGCTCCGAGATGGACACCCGACAAGTGGGAGCGGGATCCGAGGGGACGGCGAGAGCGCCGAGGGGCCAGGAGGCGGCAGAGCTCCCCCACCGACCCGGGCCCCCCACCGCGGCCGAGGGACGCTAAAGCGCTGAGTGTGCGGCCGCTAGGCTGGGGGGCGACTCGGACTCGGCAACTGCGGGGAACGGGGGGAGCTCCATGGAGGCCGAGGCCCCGAATATCCGTGCCCGGGGAGACCACCAGAGCGACCTTCCCCGGGTCCTCGGCCGGGCCCAGTGACTCCCTTAAAGACCCCCTTACGAGACCGCGAAAGCCTCAGAAAATGTCCCTACCTTCCTCGGAGGCGAGCTCCGACCCTGGCACGTCCAGAGTCCCCTCCCCTGCTCCCCCCCCCAAACCAGCAGGGCCGGGGGAGAGATGGGGGAAGAAGGGCGGCGGGTCCAGCGGTTGCTGAGGCTGAAGCTCCGGCTCCTCCTCCTCCCGCGGCGGCGACTGGTACCTTTGTTTGGCGGCCGCTCGGGCTCCCTCGCTGGGGGGAGGGGGGACGACGAAAAATCTCTCCCGGACTGGAGGTCTGGGCCCCCAATCGCGCTGCCCTCCAGAGGACGGCGGCGACAGACCCTCTGCGACTCCCTCCGAGCAAAAGTACAGGCGGTGGCCGTGGCAGCGGCAAGCTTAAGCTGAAGAGTCTCCCTCCGCTCCAGCGCCCGAGCTCCTCACTCCGGACTCGACTGACGGGCAAACATCGCTTCCCCCCCACCCCAAGTCCCCCCCTTCCCTCCTTTCTCCCCTCCCCTAGACTTTTTTCCCCTCCCCTACCTCTTTCCCGGATGGCTTCTTAGACGACCTCGGATTGGTTAGGCTCCTTTAGAACCCGCCTATACCCTGTTCCTATTGGTCCCCGCGATACAAACAACGACGCCATTTTCCCACCAGTTCTATGGAAACAGAAAGTTACGCCTCAAAGCTCCCCGGGAAATGCAGTCCAGCCTTTCGGGCCAATGCGCGAAGCCTCCCTCCGGAGAACTGCAAGACCCGCAATGCCCCGCTCCTCCGTGAGACAGGCGGGGGGGTAGAAAGGGGGCGGAGCAACAAAGCAGAGGGGAGGTGGCAACGACGCCTGCGCAGTGTGACCGGGATGGCGCATTTTATTGCACCGAGTAATGCGGGGTCGTCGGCGGCCGAGGAGGGCGGCGAGTTCTGTGGTGAAATAGGGGGAGGTATTCATGTAGGCATCGGAGGGACTCTTACTCTGAACTATAAGTTGGGAAGCTGATACTGGGTACAGCTTACTCCCGGACCCGCGGCGTGAAAGTTGTGATATCATCCTCGAACCGTGAGTGGCTGTGGTGGCGGCTGGGGGGAACCCGGATGGGGAGGTGGGTGGGGGAGGCTGGGAGGCGGAGCTGAGAGGAAAGAAAGAAAGGAGGGTGAGGACCCGGATGCTGAACCGGATTGTGTATGAATTTTCCATCCTCTGGCTGGAGAAGGGGAGGAGCTGTAAGGGACCCAGCGGGGCGGAAGGGGCCCTCTGGGCTGAGAGGAAGCGGGCACCTCACCGACCCTGTGCTAGGGGAGTCGACGTCTGAAGCTCTTCTGCCAAGCCTGTGTTAAAAATCTGACTCGAAGTTATTTAAATTCCCTCCCTGTGTCTCTCCGGCAATTTTCTTCAGACCCATCCATCATCTCCCGGATTTTGGACGGATGCACTCTGCGCTCCGCAGCCGTCCTTATATTTGTATGTCGATTTGGCAATACTGAAACCAGATCCTTCCCTTTAAAGAAAAAAAACAAAACACTTTGCGTGATATTTTCACTTTTCCATGCCGGAGTGTGCCTTGAGTTTAGTCTCTAACGCGTTGGAAGGCACTTGCCGTTGATTCCGGCGTTCATTTCACATATTTGAGCGCCTACCATGTGAAAAAACTGGTATGACCCCTGCCTTCCTGAATCTGAGCGTAAGACGGACAGGATGGACTCACACCTCAGTGTGAAATTGCAACAGGTGTGATTGCTACTGGAGAGAATGTAATCGTGATAAGAGAATTGGAAATAGGGAGATGAGGGAAGGCTTTCCCGAGCAAGTAAAGATCGAGCTGAGAGCAGAAAGTTTAGCAGGAGTTTAACTTAAGGAAAGAACATTCCAGACAGAAACGGTATCATGTTGGAAAGCCTTATGCCAGCGGGGAGCTTTTTAAAATACGAAGAACTGAGGCTGGAGGGCTGGGGGTTTGACTGTGCGAACCTGACACGCTTTGTTAGGGAGTTTTGTTCTGTTTAAGAGCCATGGGATAATGTGTAAGGGTTCCCGATCAGAGGGGAGATAGGACCAGATTTGAATTTAGGAAAGGTCACAGGGTGAAGAGTAGAGGACTAGAAGAGAGGGGCAGGTACCAGGGAGTCCAGCCTGGGGGTTATTGTCTCCATGGAGAAGAGAGTTTGATTTTGTGTTAATTACTATTCATAATATATTGTTTGAACAAATTTAAGGCAGTTTCCCAGTTTTGAAAATGAGTAGTTTCAGACTGAACAGAGGCAATCTATGGTGGTTGTTCACTCTAGGCACGACATTGTAATGAACTATACATCAATAAAATACTGTAAAAATTAGTAGAGTTCATGTAACACAGTAATGCCTCTTTATATTCAGGTCTCCTATGTGACAGCTAAAATTTCTAGGTGTGGTAAATTGCAGTCTTTTGGGTAAAGAAAAAGGTCAGAGTAACTTATTTATAATTTATTAATTAATATATTTATAACTTAATTATTACAGCAACTGTAATAATTATTGTCACAGAGTTGTAATGTAGCAACAGTTAAACTACACAAGACAAGAAACAGACTGGTTTTCAGTACCTAGAAAAATTGAGGCTTCTATGTTTCCCCACTGTTGAGAATACTTTCATATAAACGTTTTTTGGGAAAGGAACATTAATGACCTATTTGTTAGGTGAGTATTCTTAAACTTTCTTGAATGATCAAAGGAAAGGATGATTTTTTAAAAAATTCATAACTGATTTTTCAGTTGGAAAAAACATCAAACAAAACCCACAGAATTGAAACAGATTAGCTCTGATATCTATCCAGGAGTGTATAGTTGCTACTAGTCTGCTGCTGCTGCTGCTGCTGCTGCTGCTGCTGCTGCTAAGCCACTTCAGTCGTGTTCAACTCTCTGTGATCCCGCAGATGGCAGCCACCAGGCTCCCCGGTCCCTGGGATTCTCCAGGCAAGAACACTGGAGTGGGTTGCCATTTCCTTCTCCAATGCATGAAAGTTAAAAGTGAAAGTGAAGTTGCTCAGTGGTGTCCGACTCTTAGGGACCCCATGGACTGCAGCCTACCAGGCTCCTTTATCCATGGGATTTTCCAGGCAAAGTACTGGAGTGGGGTGCCATTGCCTTCTCCGTGCTACTAGTCTAGACAGAGACAAAACAGAATTATTCAGAGTTGTTCTTACAAGTTTTTATTTTTCTTTTGGCCACACCGCATGGCATGAGGGATTTTAGTTCCCCAACCAGAAATCCAAACTCTACCCCCTGCGTTGGAAGTATGGTTTCTTAACCACTGGACCACTAGGGAAGTGCATATTGATTTTTAAATTCTGTGTTCTGGAGGCTGTGAAAAAGATAAACAGAATATTTGTTCTCAACCTAGTTGAGAAGAGATGGCTACTAATTGGTTTAAATAAAATAGTATATATATGGTACATTTTAAAAATTCTTTTAATTCTGTTAAGTAATCTTTTCCCTAAGTGATTATTCTTCCTGCATATCATCTTCTTTTTTAATCTCTTAAGAATAAGGTAATTTTTGTTAGACTTTAAACAGTATAGGTGTTATTAGGTTACTTCCAGGTGACACAGGGGTAAAGAATCAGCCTGCCAATGCAGGAGACAGGGTCAGTCCCTGGGTAGGCAAGATCCCCTGGAGAAAGAAATGGCAAACCACTCCAGTATTCCTGCCTGGAAAATTCTGTGGACAAAGGAGCCTGGCGGGCTACCGTCTGTGGGGTCACAAAGAATCGGACATGACTGAGCACACATCAGGTTACCAAACTGGTATTTAGATTATTTCAAAGTATTTTCTGAACTTTTTTTACCTTGGGACATACTTAATTGTTGTTCAAGGCATATGTAGCAGTTTTCTGTATGGAAATTTTCTCTTTGGATTCATATCGCTAAAAGGATTTCCTTTGGGAAGTGCAGATTTTTATGATCCTTTCACCTAGATATTCAAGAGTAGACTATAGAAAACACACCTTTCAATCCTTTAGCATGATCCTTGGGACCAAATCATTGTCTCAAAAAACGAAAGTAGACAGAGGTGAGAAACCTTCTAAAATGTCCAGATTAGGAATGAAGACTTCCCCGCAACCACCCCCCCAAACAAAAGAAACAGAAAAAAACAAAAACAGAAATGAAAATTCCTTAATAAGAGGACAAAAGTAGCAATAGATATTTACAAAGAGATAGTGGAAATTCAACAGTAAAGGAGGATTCTAGTAAAATTGTGAGTGCAATTTTAGGAAATATTGAAGTAAATGTAAAATTCAAAATAATAAGTCACCTCAGGGGAATATTTTCAATAATATAATTGCACTGAAGGGACTTCCCTGGTGGTACGTGGATAAGAATCTGCCCACCAGTGCAGGGTACACTGGTTCGACCCCTGGTCCAAGAAGATCACACATGCCAAAGGGCAACTAAAACCATGTGCCACAACTAAACCCACGTGCCCTGGAGCCTGTGCTCCACAAGAGAAGCCACCACAGTGCGAAGCCCATGTACCACAAGGAAGAGTATGCCCCACTTGCCACAACTAGAGAAAGTCCACGCGCAACAATGAAGACCCAAAGCAGCCAAAAATTAGTAAATTAACTAATTTTTAAAAAACTTCTTTTATAATTGCACTCGTTAGTGTGTGTCTTAATCAGAGTGTCTGAAATGGATTGTGAAGAAAATGCATCAAAGAATTTTCTCCTTGTATTCTCCTTACGTTTTAAATATACATTTGACCCTTGAAGAATGTGAGTTTGAACTGCTCAGGTTCCACCTATATTCATATTTTTTTTTATAATATATACTACAGTATTACATGATTTGTGGTTAGACTTAAATCTGTGCCTGCAGAACCAGGGATACTGAGGTTCAACTCTGAACTATTGATAGTACTCAAGATTTTCAACTGCAGAGGGGAGGGTGTTGGTGCCCCGAACCCCAGTGTTGTTTAACGGTCACATGTATAAAACATACTCATTTTAATGCTCTTAGGAAAAAAAGTATGTTTTCTAATTTATATGATCAATCAAATACAGAAGTATCTAATTCTGTGGATTTGTTTTTAAGATTTCATAGGTGTAGAATTTGCACTTAAAACCAAACTGAAAGTTTACTTTTACTAAAACATCTTGAAATACAAACTCCTTTCCACTTTGATACTCAATTGCATCATCTTTATGTTTCTCCTTTTTTACAGATCAGCTTTGAAATTTAAAAACAATGGAGAAGACTCAAGAAACCGTCCAAAGAATTCTTCTAGAACCTTACAAGTACTTACTTCAGTTACCAGGTAATAGTTTAGTCATAATACATATAGGGTCATTTATATAGAGAAGTAGTCATTTAAAAATTAGCGTACAGAATAGGTTAGAATTGCCAGCTCTTGAGACTTTCTATAAGGAGATACATATAGTGAAAGTGAAGTCACTCAGTCGTGCCTGACTCTTTGTGACCCCATGGATAGTAGCCTGCACCAAGCTCCTCCGTCCATGGGATTTTCAAGGCAAGAGTACTGGAGTGGGTTGCTATTTCCTTCTCTAGGGAATCTTCAGATACATATAAGGAAAATAATTATAAACTTTTACAATCTTTTTTTCTTAAAAGGGACGTTTTTAAGGCACCTCTTTAAAAATACCCAATTTTATAACATAAATAAAAATAAAAATACTTAAAACATTTGAGTATCTCATTAGAAATTTTATCCTTTATGGATGCGACACATTTTTATTCCCTACTGTTTGGATATTAGGGGGTTTTATGCCAATTTGTATGACAGCAAAAAGCTGCTGCTGCTAAGTCGCTTCAGTCATGTTTGACTCTGTGCGACCCCATAGACGGCAGCCCATCAGGCTCCCCCATCCCTGGGATTCTCCAGGCAAGAACACTGGAGTGGGTTGCCATTTCCTTCTCCAGTGCATGAAAGTGAAAAGTGAAAGTGAAGTCCCTCAGTCGTGTCCAACTCTTAGCAACCCCATGGACTGCAGCCTACCAGGCTCCTCCATCCATGGGATTTTCCAGGCAAGAACACTGGAGTGGGGTGCCATTGCCTTCTCCACAACAAAAAGCTACACTTAACTTTTTATTTGTTTGGCTGTGGTGGGTCCTTGTTGCAGCATGTCGGCTTTCTCTAGTTGCAGCGAGCAGGGGCTACTCTTCAGCGAGGTGCAGGCCTCTCACTGCAGTGGCTGCTCGTTGCGGAGCATGGACTCTAGATGCACAAACTCAGTAGTTGTGGCCCATGAGTTTAGTTGCTCCACTGCATGTGGAATCTTTCCCGACCAAGGATTGAACCAGTATTCCCTGCATTGCAAGAAGGATCCTTGGCCACAGACCACCAGGGAAACCCCAGACAGCATTTTTTAACACTACTACTTCCTGTAAGAGACGAATAGCAATACATTCAAAGCACATTACTTGGAAGCATAATCTAAATTATTCCTCTACAAAGATGAGTCACTTGGACATGGCTTTATCATATGTATGTGCTTGTTTTATTTTGCTAATTTTTTTTCCTTAGCTTTTCTGAGATGTGATAGTAGCAAGTAAAAAGTCATGCATTTGATAAATGTGGCTTCTCATAATAAAAATTCAAACCAGTTACTCAGGTGAAAAGTTGGGAATCCCCTGGCAATCCAGTCATTAGGACTCTGCACTTTGACTGCCAAGGACCTGGATTTAATCCCTGACATCCCACAAGCTGTGCAGTGTGGCCCCAAAAGAAAATAAAGTGATAAGTTGACAACCATAGGAAGACCTATTTAGCTCATAGTGTGTCTCAGCTATAGTGTAGTGATGATCTCAACTCAGTCACAATTAAAACTTTTTATTTCGGTTCCAAAGTGCACATGTGGGCTTCCCTGGTGGCTCTGTGGTAGAGAATCCACTCACCAGTGCAGGAGATGTGGGTTCGATCCCTGATCGGGGAAGAAAACTGAGTGCCGCAGAGCAACTAAGCCCACATACCGGAACTATTGAGCCTGTGCTCCAGAGCACAGTAACTGCAGCTCCGGAAGCCCTCATGCCCTAGAGCCCATGCTCAGCAACAGGAGGGGTCAACACAATGAGAGGCCTGCACACCACAACTGGAGAGTAGCCCCCGCACACCACAACTGGAGAGTAGCCCCCACTCACCACAACTGGAGGAAAGCTCACACAGCAACAAAGACCCAGCACAGCCAAAAGGAAATAAACACTTTAAAATGAACAAAGTGCACACTTTTCTTGATGAGCATACCTCAGTGGAAATTAGGGCATTTCTATTCTTTATGAGCCAGGGGAGGGTAAGTGTGGTTGTCCAAAGCCAGAAGAGTGGTAGCTCTACCTCCACCTTGGAAACCATCATGCTTTCTACTCTAGCAGACCATAATCTGAGAAGGCAATGGCACCCAACTCCAGTCCTCTTGCCTGGAAAATCCCATGGCGGAGGAGCCTGGTAGGCTGCAGTCCACGGGGTCGCTAAGGGTCAGACACGACTGAGAAACTTCACTGTCACTTTTCACTTTCATGCATCGGAGAAGGAAATGGCAACCCACTCCAGTGTTCTTGCCTGGAGAATCCCAGGGACGGGGGAGCCTGGTGGCTGCCGTCTATGGGATCACACAGAGTCGGACACAACTGAAGTGACTTAGCAGCAGTAGCAGCTAAGTCAACATAGCAGACTATAATGGAGACACACTTACTAATGTCAATGCTTCAAAAGCATGGAGGAGAAACAAGTGGAGAATACAAGGGAACATTGCCAACTGTTACAGAAAAAGCCAAGGGACGGCTTTTGGGTGACATTTATTCAGCTGCCAGTAGCTTCACTTATTTTAGGATCTCGAATTGAGACAGGTCACACTGTTTCTCCTGAACTCTCCCCGCCTGTTGCTGGGCTTACTTTGTTACGAGCTGGCAAACACTGGTTGGAACTGGGCTACTGTAAAATGTGCCAGTTATCAGTTATAAGAGTCTTAACTAGCATCTCCCAGTGTCTCCCATTCCACTACTATACAAAGCAAGAACTGCCTGTATTTACATTTTACTAATAATGCTTACGTACCTAGTGAACTACTCCAGTAGCTTTGTTGTAATTCTCATTATTCGGAAGTAATGCTTTAGGCCTTTGGATAACATATTTAAGACTCGTTAGGTATCCCGTCTTTTTTTTTTAATCAACTATACTCTTGCATTCATGGTAGACTATAATCTCAAAAGATTTTCCTAAAGAAGCAGGAAACTGTTATGCATTTTTTTCACAGAGAGCTTCAGAGTTACTAAAGTGTCTTAAAGGTGGGTGAGACCACTTACTGTAAAGTTACTCTTACAATAAAAGGTTATAATAATAATTTTTGACATTAGGGTGTTCTGAAATTCAGTTCAGTTCAGTCACTCAGTCGTCTCCGACTCTTTGCGACCCCATGAATCACAGCATGCCAGGCCTCCCTGTCCATCACCAACTCCCGGAGTTCACTCAGACTCGTGTCCATCGAGTCAGTGATGCCATCCAGCCATCTCATCCTCTGTCGTCCCCTTCTCCTCCTGCCCCCAATCCCTCCCAGCATCAGAGTCTTTTCCAATGAGTCAACTCTTCGCATGAGGGGGCCAAAGTACTGGAGTTTCAGCTTTAGCATCATTCCTTCCAAAGAAATCCCAGGACTGATCTCCTTCAGAATGGACTGATTGGATCTCCTTGCAGTCCAAGGGACTCTCAAGAGTCTTCTCCAACACCACAATTCAAAAGCATCAATTCTTCGGCGCTCAGCCTTCTTCACAGTCCAACTCTCACATCCATACGTGACCACAGGAAAAACCATAGCCTTGACTAGATGAACCTTTGTTGGCAAAGTAATGTCTCTGCTTTTGAATATGCTATCTAGGTTGGTCATAACTTTTCTTCCAAGGGTTAAGCGTCTTTTAATTTCATGGCTGCAGTCACAATCTGCAGTGATTTTGGAGCCCAGAAAAATAAAGTCTGACACTGTTTCCACTGTTTCCCCATCTATTTGCCATGAAGTGATGGGACCAGATGCCATGATCTTCGTTTTCTGAATGTTGAGCTTTAAGCCAACTTTTTCACTCTCTTTCACCTTCATCAAGAGGCTTTTTAGTTCCTCTTCACTTTCTGCCATAAGGATGGTGTCGTCTGCATATCTGAGGTTATTATATCTCCCAGCAATCTTGATTCCAGCTTGTGCTTCTTCCAGCCCAGCATTTCTCATGATGTACTCTGCATATAAATTAAATAAGCAGGCTGACAATATACAGCCTTGACGTACTCCTTTTCCTATTTGGAACTAGTGAAGTATTAATAGAATGACTTGTATTTATGTTTGTTTATTTACCTATGCAGAAGGGTAGGTCCCCAGGCCTTTGCGGTTGAAAGCCGAGGAAGAAGTAAGCGTGCAGAAAGGGAGTCAGTAATCTTAAGGTCTTAAAGAGGAAACAGTTATTATTGTAATATTAAAACCTGAAAACAAAACCTGAGTATGTGTAAATTAAGCCATTCATTTGACTATTTTCCAAATACATTCTGAAATGAAAGCGGAAATGTGACTGTACATTGCTTCTGTGTTCTTCATCTTCTAATGAAAATGAAGCTTGGTTTTTTAAAGTGATGAAGTTACTTTGCACAATTGTGCATTCTCATTGTAGCCCAGATTGACCTTTGTCAAACTGGAAAATACATCAGATGTTAAGGGTATAATTGCTACTCAGACCTTGTTCACCTTAAGGGTTAATAGAGGACACTACTTCCAGAACCCTAAGAGAGCCTTCCCTTTTAGACTTTTCACAGAAAGTGAAACTTTTTCCATTTGGGTATGTGATGAGGGTGTATGTATTCACTTGTTTGGATGATTGGTGCAGAGAAAAACAGATAGGACTCAGAAAATACTGTTTTTGTTTACTGAAACTTTTTATGTAACTATTTCTCTGAAGCCTAATCTGCAATTAGTATGTTGCTATGCATTCACTTTAGCAGGAATCTCATAGAACATTTTTATTAAATGAACTGATTGTGGTTTTTAGCTACCATTTCTTTATATCTGGGCTAAAACAGCTTCTAGAGGTGACTATTAACCAAATATCTCTCTTGAGTTTTCTGTATAAGAAAAAGATAATATCGAAAAACTAATAGCCCCAGTCAAAATAAATTAACTTTTGACTAAATTCAGGATGTTAAAAAGAAATACTTCATGGGATGGTAATCTTACTTTTTGCTTGAAAAGAAACAAAGCTGTCCAGTCTCTAAAATCTTAAAGGTAAATAATTTTAAGAGGTCATTTTATAAGGTAATTCAGTAGCAAAGTACCTTTACTTAGAAATACCTATAGTTATGTATGGGATGGATAAACAACAAGGTCCTGCTATATAGCTCAGGGAACTATATTCAGTATCCTATGATAAATCATAATGTAAAAGAATATTAAAAAAGAGAATGTATATATATGTATAACTGAATCACTTTACACTATAGTAGAAAGGTAACACATTATAAATCCACTATATTTCAATTAAATAAAATAAATACCTGTAGTCTCTGAAATAGGCTGTCACTAACTAGACTGTCTCCCTTTTCATAAAAGGAATGATCATAATTCCTTAAAAGCCATTCCATTCCAAAATTGTTGATATAAGTTAAGATGAAAGGAGTGGGTGCACTGATGGACCACTGCTGCTGCTGCTAAGTCGATTCAGTCATGTCTGACTCTGTGTGACCCCATAGACGGCAGCCCACCAGGCTCCCCCATCCCTGGGATTCTCCAGGCAAGAACACTGGAGTGGGTTGCCATTTCCTTCTCCAGTGCATGAAAGTGAAAAGTAAAAGTGAAGTTGCTCAGTCATGTCCGACTCTTAGCAACCCCATGGACTGCAGCCCACCAGGCTCCTCCGTCCATGGGATTTTCCAGGCAAGAGTACTGGAATGGGTTGCCATTGCCTTCTCCAGATGGGCCACTGGAGTACTATAAATCTGTTTCACCTGCCTAAATTTTAAAAGGTTATGTGTCTTTAGGATACGAGTTTTGGCAGTAGGGACCCAGCAGTAGGAGATAAGCTCTATAGTAGGTAATGAATTGGTGGGGCTGGATTTATCAGGTCTTATTAGTTTTAGAAGAAGTTTCTTTTTTTTTTTTTATTTTATTTTATTCTGAATGTGTTCCTTATAATTAAAATATTAATTTATTGCCAAATTGTATTCTTTAAATGCAGGTAAACAAGTGAGAACCAAACTTTCACAGGCGTTTAATCATTGGCTAAAAGTTCCAGAAGACAAGTTACAGGTATTTAGGCAATTATAACTTCATTTTTTTTTTTTTAGTATGTATGTATTTGTTTATGGCTGCGTCAGGCCTTAGTTGTGGCACACAGCATCTTTGTTGCAGTATGTGGTCTCTCTGTTGTGGCACGGTCTTAGTTGCCCCGCATCCTGTGGGATCCTAGTTCCTGACTAGGGACTGAACACACATATCCTGAATTGAAATATTCTTAACCACTGGACCACCAGGGAAGTTCTCTAACTTAATTCTTAAGCCCAAGACATTAATAGATACTGTGTAAAAATATTCCTAGCTCTTAACTCAGTTTAGTGATCATATGCTATTTCTATTGAGGTCTCTAGATAATAATTAATTATAAAAACGAAGACACCTGACACTGATAATCTGTTATATAATAAGTATTGGTAAGCTCTTTTGAATAATTCAAATAAAATGAAATTTTTCAATTGTATTTTTTACTAGATTATCATTGAAGTGACAGAAATGTTGCATAATGCCAGTTTACTCATCGATGATATTGAAGACAACTCAAAACTCCGACGTGGCTTTCCAGTGGCACACAGTATCTATGGAATTCCATCTGTCATCAATTCTGCTAATTATGTATATTTTCTTGGCCTAGAGAAAGTCTTAACCCTCAATCACCCGGATGCAGTAAAGCTCTTTACCCGCCAGCTTTTAGAACTCCATCAGGGACAAGGCCTAGATATCTACTGGAGGGATAATTACACTTGTCCCACCGAAGAAGAATATAAAGCAATGGTGCTGCAAAAGACAGGTGGACTATTTGGATTAGCAGTAGGTCTCATGCAGTTGTTCTCTGATTACAAAGAAGATTTAAAACCACTACTTGATACACTTGGGCTCTTTTTCCAAATTAGGGATGATTACGCTAATCTACACTCCAAAGAATACAGTGAAAACAAAAGCTTTTGTGAAGATCTAACAGAGGGAAAGTTCTCATTCCCTACTATTCATGCTATCTGGTCAAGGCCAGAAAGCACCCAGGTGCAGAATATCTTACGCCAGAGAACCGAAAACATAGATATTAAAAAATACTGTGTACATTACCTTGAGAATGTAGGTTCCTTTGAATATACTCGGAATACTCTTAAAGAGCTTGAATCTAAAGCCTATAAACAAATTGATGCTCGTGGTGGAAACCCTGAGCTAGTAGCTCTAATAAAACACTTAAGTAAAATGTTCAAAGAAGAGAATGAATAATGTTAAGCCATTCTCGACTAGGCCTGATACTTGGTTGACTTTTTTTTGTCTTTTGGCCTATTACCTTAAAAATTGGACCAAGCTGTTAGTCTCCAAAAATTGAGTGATAATGATGATGTGAGTTGTTTCCATTTAGAATCCCTGTGTACAGATAATCATCATAGTACAAAGTTGTAGGAATCAAAAGGAGCCACATTTAAATAAGTCTAATTTGAATGTCAGAATGTGCTATGTTGGGACCTTGTGGCCAACTCTGCCTCACATGTTCTGTGGATTCTGTCAATAAAGAAGACTTCAGCTTCCAGGAACTTTTATCCACATACTTCCTAACTGTACTACATGGGCAGTTCACAATTCATCTACCCCATTTCTGAGCCATCAACTTGGGACCAGTTTCTATAGCTCACTGGCCCAAAGATCACAGGAACTCTTCTTTCTTCCTAAATGTTGTTGCTTAGAATAATTCATTCTCCTCCCTGGAAATTCCCTTACTTCCATGAAGAAGCTGACCATGAAAGTAAGCATTCTGGCACTTTGTTTCAACTCGTTTTTTCCTTCCTCCCCATCCAGCAAATTCCGCTGTTTTAACCAAGGAGTCTTCACTGAATGAAGTTTACACACTAGCCCAGATAACTTTTTCCTCCTGTGTAACTTGCTACCCACACACATGCTCAGTGCTCTGTTGTGTCTTAACTCTTTGCAACTCTGTGGGTTGTAGCCTGCCAGACTTCTCTGCCCATGGAATTTTCCAGGCAAGAATACTGGAGTGGCTTGCCATTTCCTGATCAAGGGATCTCCCTGACCCAGGGATCAAACCTGAGTCTCCTGCATTTCCTGTTTTGCAAGCAGATTCCCACTGAGCCAGCAGGGAAGCCCTAATGTAACTTCCACCTCAAAATTAGTGTCTGGTTATAGCGGTATCTTTCCATTTAGGAAAAAAGAAAAGGTATATGCAAAATATTTTAGGAAGGAGTCTTTAAACCTTTCTTAGTAGTAAAAACCATAAAAGAGTTACTGGCTCACCTCAAGTCAAAAGCTGGGGCAACTGACCTTTTCCTTCCCACGCACATCACTAGCCGCCGGCCCCCCACCCAAAGGCAATCAGTTGCTTGAATGGAAAAAGGAAGTAGGCATCTTTAATCTCTGATTAAAGAAAAGAAAAGAGTTAACCTGAGAACCAAAGTGTCTAGACTCGGGCACAGTTAGCTTTATAGTGCCTTAACCGTGACTATCCCTTTGTTTCATTTTAAACCCTAAGCTCCTGGAGCAATCTTGTGGCCCAAGAGCTATGAAGAAAAAGAGACTCTATTTTCTGTAGTAAGAGGTGTCACTGACATCCCAAAGTTTGTATTTCTCAGTAACATTACATTTTGCTTGATTTGTTGTGCAATATGTTATCAGATTACCATATACTTGTGTAAGGATTCCCACCAAAGCACTTAACCTAAGTCTTTTTTGAAAAAGTTGGGTATTGCCTTATCTAACTGAAATTTTGAATCTTCCATTTTAATTGATCCAGGGAAGCCTCTTCTGAAAATCAGATATTTGTGCTACCCTACAGATGTTTGAACTTTATTTTTTGAACCTATAACTTAAACTGGATTACTCAGAAAGATCTAATGCTAACTATATTGACAAATTACCTGTAAGTATAAAGATTGCTTAAGTAGTTATTCCTTATCTAATCAAATTAATTTCGGCCTGGTACAACTCATGATTCTTTTGTCATTTTTATCTTGCTTTTCAGTGACAGAAATGCTTGGCAAAGAATTGTGTATTAAATAATCAAACATCTTTTTCACTTGAACTGTAGTCATGGTGGTTAACACAGAAGAAAACGAAACTGATTTTATTTGTTGGCAAAATCAAAAGAATGAAGGCTAGTTATGTTGATAGAAATGACTTTCTGACCTCAGCAAGGTTTTAAATGCATCAGTTCTCACTGTCAGCTTCCTGAGTTGACTTCTCTTCCTAACCTATACTTTGTAGTCATTCTCTTCAGGGACCCTTTCAAGAGCTTTCTTCAATCACCTTCTCCCTTTCTTTAGGTCCCGCCTGTCCTGCCAGTTCCCAGGAGGAATCCGAGGTTCCATGATTTGCCCTTCCCATGTTGCCTAGTACTACTAGGGGGATGTTTTCAAAACTGTTGCCGCCATTGCAAGTTAACGTACTAAAGCCTCAAGAGCCCTTTTATTTTCCATCTAATCCTGATGAAGATTTAAAATCCCAATCTAGCACCCCAGCTTCTGCATTCTTCTCCCATTTAAATGTAGACTCTTCTTGCCTTTCTTCCGCTGTACTACTTTAGGTCTGTCTTCAAATAGTCTGCCTTCATCTCAAGAAAAGTTTGTCCTCCTGCCCTCAGCCAAACAAACTCTCCTGTTCTTCATCCCCTCCTTTTCTGTCTCTTGAGAGCCTTTTTCATTCCCTGCCTTATATCCTCAAGATTTATCCATTGGCTCTTTTTTGAACATTATACCAAGAGGAAAGAAAGAGGGAAGAAAATGTCCATTTGTGAAGTTTCTACTGGGTACCCCCTGTTTTATGTTTTTCTCTTTGAGCATCTACTGAACAGAGCCAGGGCCCTGAATACAGATCAAAGCACTTTGCTCTTCTGTTGGCGTCCCATTCTGTATGCACACGTAAATATGTTTAAGTTTAAAAAGCACTGATCCATTGTATTAAAGTACTCAACAGTTCCCTTCCTGTAACCTCTACCCATTCCAGTCTATCCAGTACACTCCAAAGCTGTCTTTCCAAAACACAAATCTGATTGTATCATTCCCATGTATTAAATTCTCAGAATCCCCAATACTGCCATCTATAAATTCCTTGGCATGTAAGGCTTTCCAAAATCTGATCTCTCCAACCAACTTTACCCATATTTTCTAATATTTTACTCTCCCCATACACCTTATTCTCTGCCAGAAAATAATGTTCATCATTGTTGAGATACTCCTGGTTTTCATGCAGTTCATTTAGAATATTTCTTGAGTGCCTACGACTTAGATCTTTTGTTGGGCTTTGGAGATAGAAGAGTGACAGAACTATCACTTAGCCTCATGTGATTTTCCTGTAATGGAGACTGGAAAGTAAATAGCCAGTTACTAACCAGTATTGTTAATGCTGGGATCAGAGCCCCTAATTACTTTACATGTCTGCTTCTCCCATTGGATTAGAAACTCATTAAGGGCAAGGACTGTGACTTACTCACCCTCCTATTCTCAGTAGAACTTAATAAATATTTATGAATGAATAAATCGACTTGAAACTAATCTCCCACCTCTCAAGGGTTCCATTAAATATAATGTATGTGAAAAGATACCATAAACTTCAAATATTACCTTTTATGTTAATGTGGTTCTTCTACCTCTAATTCTTCCTCTAATGATTCTTACTGAATGTTTTTCCTTCTGAAACCATTTCTAGACTGTTTACTTTCAGTTTTGTCCATAATTACCATTGTGTCAGAACCCTGACCTTATATTCAAGTCCTATATTTTTAAACTACCTGTTCATCTGTGTTTTCCATTAGCTTGAAATCAGCATATTTAAAATCTGCTTAGACCTCCCCTCTTATCCCTTTGCCAACCAAAATGATTGAATGAAACTGCTTCTATCTCTTGTCTCTTCTGTCACCATTGGCATTTGTTTTTTAATACCCTCCCCCCCCCCACCCTGCCCCCGCTTTTTTGGCCTTAGCTCCCCCACCAAGAATTGAACTTAGGCCACCTGCAGTGTAAGTGCAGGGTCTTAACCACGATCGCCAGGCAAGTCCAGCACTGGCATTCGTAAAGTGATCCAATAGTATCTCTTTGACTTACTACTTAGCCTTGCCTCCTGTCCAGTCCTCCCAAGACTTGGCCCTTGAGATGTCTCTTTTCCATCTCTTTACATTTTCACTTCCTTTTCATTTTCACTATGGCACTTACAACAGCCTTTATTGCCATGCTGATATCTGTTGGTTGGAATACAGAAAAGAACTCATGATGATGAACCCCATAATAATATGAACTCAGACATAATTGGCATTTGGCTCCCTAACCTCCCACCACCTCCAGCTGGCTAACTGCAGACTTACTCTTATTATTTGATTAAGTCTTAGAATAACACAACCTCAGGTTTTATGTGATTGAATATACTGCACCTTACAGTTGTATGGCAGAATTTTACAATACTGGCGGTAAATATTATAATAGTGTAATAAGCAAAGGTTTAGTCCATTAGAATTTTCAATAGAAATAGAAATTTCAGTATTAGCCCATTAGTTAATTGTGTAGAATGTTTAATGGGCATCTTGTCATAGAGATATCTGGGAAGCATTTGTAGCACTAATGCACATATAAAGCACTCTGTGCTTTAGGAGAATAACCAGTTTACTACCTTTGATCTATATTTGTTACTGTACACAAAGAAAAATATATCTGAAGATTGGAAAATTGGTATAATGAATAATGGAAGACATTTAGATCTCAATGGGCAAAGCAGTACTAACTGTAAGCTGCCAAAGTGATTTATAAATCTCAACAAAACTTGTGAAGTCACATAGTATGAAGTGTAAAATTGGAATAGTTAAATATTTGAAAAGTAAAAAATGTAAAGAGATTTAGCTTTAGTAAATTCTAACAGCTGTCCATATTTTACAAGAAATAAATGATTTATTGAAGTTGACAGATTAAGTCAATTAACCACAAAGAATTAGACAAAACCAAAAGAACCTGAAAATGAAGCAGAAGATTATTGAAACAAGGCAAACTAGCTGTTCCAAGAGACAAACTAATAGATTTTCTAATATATTTTATGAACATGCATTTGTGATTTGATAACAGACATGGAAGTGTAATTTTTTTCTCTTCTATTTTGGCTGCACTATGCAACATGCGAGATCTTAGTTCCTCTACCAGGTATAGAACCCGTGCTCCCCCAAAGTGGGAGCGTGGAGTCTCAACCACTGAACCAACAAGGAAGTCCTGAAAGTATAATTTTTTAAAGTTTGTTCAATTTATTGCATCTTGAAACTTGGCCATTTACGTTTACAAAGCTCTGAATTAGAGATGAACAAAAAAAAATAGCATTCACTATATGACTTAGCACTAAAGATATAAAAATGCACAATTTTAGACATTCTTATAAGGCTTAGAAAAAATCTGAGTATAATTGCTGATAGTTCAGAAGGAACTAAGGATTCAGCACCATAAAGATTGTTATTTAGGAGAAATTCTCAATTTATTGAGGCCACAAGTCACCTATGATTGTCAATTTAATGAGGACGTTGTTGGGAGAATTTAGCAGTTTACTGTGTTACATGACTGAGACAGGAGTATCATTTAGCTAGTGAATGCTGCAACAAACAAAAGATCAAACCAATAATTTCCTCTTGCCTTGGAGTATCATAGCATATACGGATAATTAATGTTACCAGCTTGTTTTACTGGAATGCCCTCCTTTTAGTCCATGTTGCACACAACTGCCAAAGTAATCTTAATTTGCTTTCATTTTGTGCCTCCGTTCATAAATCATTTCCTTATAGGATAAACACTTTAGTTTGACAGTCAAAGCTCCCAATAATCTGTTTCTCATCTTATCTCCTACCATCCCTTCACTTCAGTTAAGCCTGACTGTTCATTCTTGCCTATTAAACACATTCCCACCTTCATGCTTATATACTTGTTTCTGAAATGTCCCCCTGCCACCCATTAAACCTGCTCTATCTCTAAAGCCTAACTGGAGATTTTTGTTCCAAATCAAAATGTCTTTATAGTAATTAACAATGCAAATAGATGAAACAAGCCAGTCCCACCATTCAGGTAAAAAATGAGTCAGAGGATGGCCTTAGCGAAGTACTTGGTAGAGATCCTCCAAAGCAAAGCTTAAACATGGTCACTAATTAAGTTAATAAATAGCCACTAAACCGTGAATGACTGACCCAATAAAGTCTTTTTGTTACTCTCAGCAGACCCATTGCTCTCCTATAGTAAGTGAGGTGCTGACTCCTCTGTGGGGCAGCAGGAAAACATTTCTTTAAAAGGGATATGTAACAGTGTTTCTCCAACTTGAATACTGTACCATCTCCTTTAAAGGAAAATTATCCTGGGCCTCTGCTTTCGACCTAGGTTATTTTGTTAACACTATTTTGTGCTCAAACATGTCTGACTATGACCCCACGGACTCTAGCCTGACAGGCTTCTCTGTCCTTGGGATTGCCCTGGCCAGAATACTGGAGTGGGTTGCCATTTTCTCCTCCAGGTGATCTTCGCAACCCAGGGACTGGACCCATATCCTGTATTGTGGGCAGGATTAGACTTAGGACCACTGAGTCACCAGGGAAGCGTGTTACACTGTTATGTATGTAAAATCATAAGCTCCTACCAGAGATACCTTTGTTGTTAATTAGCCATTCTCCTATCCTAATTCTACCTGATCATACTCCTGTTTCCTTTTGGTGAATTATGTCTTGCCAGCTGTTTACAGCCAAGGTACCCTGCCTTCAAATATGGAAGCCAAAGGATCCTAGGAGGTTGCTGTCTCCTTCCACTCACTGCCTGGCTATAGTTGAAAGGTGATACATGACCATTTGATTGAGATCAAACCAGTCAATCGTAAAGGAAATCTGTCCTTAGTATTCATTGGACGGACTGATGCTAAAGTCAAAACTCCAATACTTTGGCCACCTAAGTCGAAGAACTTACTCATTGGAAAAGACCCTGATGCTAGGAAAGATTGCAGGCAGGAGAAGGGGACAACAGAGGATGAGATGGTTGGATGGCATCACCGACTTGATGGACATGAGTTTGAGCAAGCTCCAGGAGTTGGTGATGGACAGGGAAGCCTGGTATGCTACAGTCCATAGGGTCGCAAAGAGTCAGGCATGACTGAGTGACTGAACTGAATTGAACATGACCTAATCTTAACCAGCTGGATTCTGTGTCCGTTCTTGAGTGGAGAAAACTGCTGGAGTTCATTCACCTGCTAGGAATCTGACCAAGCAAGTAAATAGTACCTGCTGTTTTGGTTCTTTTCCAGTTCTTGTTCTTTCTTGTTCCAGTTCTATCTTGGTTCTTTGTCCTAAACCTGAACCTGTGCTCCAACCCTCCTGTTACACTGTGAGCTATCCAGTATCTTCCTAATATATCCCCTTTGTTAAATTAGATCTCCAGCTTATGGGGGTTTCCCGGTGGCTCCAATGGTAAAGAATCTGCCTGCAACGCAGCAGACCTAGGTTCCATCCCTGGGTCGGGAAGATGCCCTGGAGAAGGAAATGGCAACCCACTCCAGTATTCTTGCCTGAGGGCTACAGTCCATGGGGTCGCAAAGAATTGGACATGACTGAACAACCTAACTTTCCAAGGTATAGGAAGAGAAGAGAAAACACAAGGTTGTTTAAGAGACTATAGTAAGTTACCAATTGTGTGAAAAAGAATGGAATAAAAGAAAAGTATTTGCATAGATTATCTCTAGGGTAGGAACTGAGGGACAGAGACTGAAAGAGTAGCGAGAGTGACTTTTCACTGTACATCTATTGACTGCTTTTGATTTTTGAAGCTTGGGACTGTATTATATATTCAAATATTGAACATTTTTAAAGTCATAAAAGCAATAAGCAAGAAATATCGGAAAGTCCTAAGCAGATAATTTTTCAAGGGTGGCTACTTAACATTAAGTGTTCAAGGATGACCTCTCTGAGGAAGCACATGTAGTTAAGCTCTGAGTGATTAAAAAAAAAAAAAAAAACTATACCACAATCCTGGTGAAGAGCAATCGAAACAAAAGGAATCCAAAGATCTTAAGGTAGGAAAGCGCTTGAGTAAGGATTTGGGGCTTTAAGTACAATTGGGAAGCCAGTGGAAGGTTTCAAGAAAGGGAGTAACTGGATTTAATTTACCTTTATAAAAGATTGTTCTGGCATCTGAGTAGAGGATGGGTTTATAGAGGGGAAGGAGAAGAGGTGAAGAGACCTATGAGGAGGATGTTAGAATATCCCACGAGAGCTGATTGTAGCTGAAATAAGGATGATAGCACAGGACACGGTATGAAGAAGTTCAGCTGGGGACTATTTTGAAAGTGGAGCTGATAGGAATCACTGGTGGATACAAAACAGAGTTAATAAAAGGAGGAATCAAGGATGACTGCTAAATTTTTTTAAGATATTAAATAGTGATATCATAAATTAGATTTAGAAAGGCAGGGGAGAAACAACTTTTAGAGGGGAGTTAGAGATGGCTATGAGATATCCTAGAGAGATGTCAAGAAGGTATCTGCAGGCACATACTTAGATAGGGTTCAGAGGGGAGATCAAGAAAGGCTGGAAGCTGGCTTTGTGAGCCATTGACATGAAGTCATAGGATCGAGTGAGCTCAGCACCGAGGGATAGTGTGCGAGTAAGGAAGAGAAGGGGGTCAGCACTGGTCCCTGGGCACTGCTATGCCTGTTTTTTGGAAACAGCTGTATTGATTCACACATCACAAATTTTTTAAAGTATGCAATTCAGTGGGTTTTAGTATATTCATGAGGTTAAGCAACCATCACTACAATCTAATTTTATAACATTTTTGCTTCCCCTAAAAGAAACCTCCATCACAATTAGCATTCACTCCCCATTTCCCTGTCTCCATCCCTCACGCCCATTCTGTGCTGTGCTTAGTCGTTGTGTAGTGTCCATCATGGCTTTGTGACCCCATGGACTGTAGCCCGCCAGGCTCCTCTGTCCATAGGGATTCTCCAGGCAAGAGTACTGGAGTGGGTTGCATGCCCTCCTCCAGGAGATCTTCCCAACCTAGGAACTGAACCCAGGTCTCCCACATTGTGGGCAGATTCTTTATGTGTCTATAGAGTTGCCTGTTCTGAATGTTTCATATAAATGGCATCATACACTATATCGCCTTTTGTGACTGGCTTCTTTCACTTAGCATAATATTTTCAAGATTCATACATACTATATCACAGCCTCAATCATTTTTAAGTCTGAATTAGCTTATTGTATGAAAATACCATATTTTGTTTTATCTCTTCATCAGTTGGTGGACCTTTGAGTTATTTTTACTTTTTGGTTTTTATAAATAATGCTGCTATGAACATTTGTGTATAAGTTTTTCTGTGGATATATATTTTCATTTCTCTTGGGTAATATTATGGACTGAAAGTTTGTGTCCCCCCCAGATTTATATGTTTAAGCCTCAACCTTCAGTATTTCTGTATTTGGAGATAGGATCTTCATGGAAGTAATTAAGGCTAAATGAGGTCATAAGGGTGGGGACCTGATCCAACAGAATTAATTTTCTTACAAGAAGACACTCAAGAGAGCCCTGTTCTATCTTTATACCATGTGAGGACACAGAAAGAAGACAGCCACCACAAACCAGAAAGAGAGCCCTCACCAGGAACCAGATCACCTGGTATTCCCATCTCTCTAAGAGTTATCCACAGTTATGATCCACACAATAAAAGACTTTAGCATAGTCAATGAAACAGAAGTAGATGTTTTTCTGGAATTTCAGATTCCAGAGGGGGAAAAAAATGCTGTGAGAAAAAAAAATATCTGTTGTAGAATCCACTCAATCTGTGTATTTTATTACAGCAACCCAAGCCAACTAAGAAAGTTAAATACTCAGCTGAGTCATATGGTACATTTGTTCCACAGGACTAGAAGAGGTCAATCCTCATTCCAGTTCCCAAGAAGGGCAGTACGAAAGAACGTTCAAACCTCTGGACAGTTGCACTCATCTCCCATGCTAGTAAAGTTATGCTCAAAATCCTCCAAGTTATGCTTCAGCACTATATGAACTGACAACTTTCAGATGTTCAAGCTGAGTTTAGAAAAGGCAGAGGAACCAGAGATCAAATGGCCAACATTTTCTGGATCATAGAGAAAGCAAGGGAATGCCAGAAAAACATCTACTTCTGTTTCATTGACTGCACTAAAGCCTTTGACTTTGTGGATCATAACAAACTGTGGATAACTCTTACAGAGATGGGAATACCAGACCATCTGAACTGTCTCCCAAGAAACCTGTATGCGGGTCAAGAAGCAAGAGTTAGAACCCTGTATGAAACAACTGACTGGTTCAGGATTGAGAAAGGAGTACAACAAGGCTGTTCATTGTTTCCCTGTTTATTTACACACACAGCACATCATGTGAAAGGCCGGGCTGGATGAGTTACAAGCTCGAATCAAGGTTGCTGGGAGAAATATCAACAACCTCAGATATGCTGATGATATCACTCTAATGGCAGAAAGCGAAGAGGAACTAAAGAGCCTCTTGATGAGGGTGAAGGAGGAGAGTGAAAAAACCAGTTTGAAACTCAATCTTAAAAAAACTAGCATCATATCATCTGGTCCCATCACTTCATGGCAAATAGAAGGAGAAAAGCTGGAAGCAGTAACAGATTTCCTCTTTTTGGGGCTCCAAAATCACTGTCAATGGTGACTGCAGCCATGAGATTAGAAGATGATTGCTTTTTGGCAGGAAAGCTATAACAAACCTAGACAGTGTGCTAAAAAGCAAAGACATCCCTTTGCCAACAAAGGTCCATATAGTCAGGGCTATGGTCTTTCCAGTAGTCATATGCGGATGTGCGAGCTGGACAAGAAAGAAGCCAGAATGCTGAACTGTGGTTCTGGAGAAGACTTTTGAGAGTCTCTTGGAAAGCAGGGAGACCAAACCAGTCAGTCTTGAAGGAAATCAACCCTGCATCCTCTTTAGAAGGGCTGATGATGAAGCTGAAGCTCCAGTGCTTTGGCTTTCACAACTGATGTGAACAGTTGATTTATTGGAAAAGACCCTGATGCTGTGAAAGATTGAAGGCAGAAAGAGAAGAGGGCAACAGAGGATGAGATGGTTGGATGGCATCATCGATTGAATGGACATGAACTTGGCCAAACTCAAGGAGATGGGTGAGGGACAGGGAAGCCTAGCGTGCTGCAGCCCATGGGATGGTGAAGAGTCAGACATGACTTAGCGACCAAATAACAACAGTGAATTGATTAAATCACAGTTCAGTGATTTAATGTGGCAAAACCAACTGTATACTGTTAAGTATATAGTAGCAAACTAATTTTTAAGATTTTTTTTCCTCCCTCTTTTTTTTTTTTTTTTTGGCCTTGTTGTGTGGAATGTGGGATCTTAGTTCCCTGGCCAGGGATCAAATCTGTGCCCCCTGCAATGGAAGAATCATGGAGCCTTAACCACTGGACCACCATTTCCCTCTATTTTTTCATCTTTAGTTGTAGAAAGGTACTCAAGCCATTTTGTGGTTTCTTGCCTCAGGAAAATATTATGGTGATAAAGCTAAAAGAAGTCTCTTATAAGACACTTCCCTTTCTGAATTAATTTTTCTACAACCTGAGCCTGTTAAAGAGATCAGGCTAGGTGTACTGGAGGGAGACACGAAGAAAAGGAGCAGAGACTTTTAAGGGCAAACAGAACAGAGGAGAGAGGAGAGATTCCTGGGAAGGGAACAAAAAGCCAGAAGTTCCCATGGTTGTTGATGGTACTCAAGTAGTTAAGTAATACTTCACAGAAGATGAACTAGATAATAACATTCCCCCTCTCTTCCTGTGACAGGGCAGCAGAAAGGTGCCAGGCTTTGAGGGATCATTATGGGCTTCAACAATAAACCTGCCAATGGTGTCTATGATGCCCTCAGGCACCTCTTAAATCTCCTAGAAGTTGCTCTAACTATTGAGAGGTAAGGAGGTGCCAACACTGACTGAGACTAAATTTTCTTCCAGCAAGAAGAAAGTGCCAAAAGAACAATCGTCCTTTTCAAGATGCTGGACTGAGTATGTGGTTATCTTTTCTCCCTCTTGGGAGAATACTGAAAGGAAAGGAAGATAATATAAAGACTAAAATATCAAAATAACATTGAGAATGGAAGGACTTTGTTAATGGATGAGAAATTTCAAAAAAAAAAATCTGGAATATAGAAAGCAGAAATACTGCTATATGAAAGCCATGGGGATATGGTCCGAGCTAAGGCTTTTTTGAGAAGGGGTTGTGGACCCAGCAGGCTCAGGAGAACCAGAAGTGCTTGGCAGAATAAGGGGCCCTCCTGCCAGTGATGTTCACATCCTCACCCCCAGAACTGATGAATATATTAGGTTATATGGCAAAGGAGAAATAAGTTTGGAGAGAAATTATTGTTGCTAAGTGATGATCTCAAAATAGGAAGATTATCATGAATTATTCAGGTGGACCCATCAGTAACTACAAGTTTCTTCAAAGTGGAAGAAGGAGGAAGAAGAGGAGAGTCATAGAATGAGGTAATAGGTTGGAACCAAAGACAGAGTGGTGTGATAAGAAGGACTGAACCCATCATTTCTGACTTTGAATATGGAAGAAGGGGACCACAAGCCACAGAATGCAGGCAACTCCTAGAAACTAACGGCAAGGAAACAGATTCTCCACTGGAGTCTCCAGAAGGGAACATAGCCCTGCTGAGACCTTGAGAAGTGATGCGCTTTTACAGAACTCTATATAATAAATAGATGTTGTTTTAAGCTACTAAGATTGTGGTAGTAGGAAACTAACTAGAACAACTCTATACTTGCTGGAGTGATAAATGTGGGCGAAAACAAATTAACTGATAGTCTGTAAATTGAAGGGTATATCCCCCTCTACTACCTCTTTGTTATACTCCAGTGGGCAAACTACATCATCACTACCAGATGTTTATCTTTTTAGAGAACTACAAGTTAAGTTTATAAGAATAATTTGAGTAAATAGGGAAGGTATTGGTGCCAAAGAGCTACATTCTTCTGTCCTGGCATTTGGTAGCCTTCCTGGAGCATGATGGATGGCTGCTCCCTTCCCACTCTCGTGACATTGAAACTTAACTAGTCAGCCAGCCAGCCCTGCCTGTGTAAGCTGAGCTCCCATTAGTTCATGTTTAGCATTTCTCCTGCCTCATTCTGTCTAAAACATAAATGGACAACCAGAAAGGCCTACATATTTATAGAATACCTGCAGTATGACAGAGAAAGACCAAGGTAAAAAAAAAGAAAGGGACTTTTCTGGTGGTCCAGTAGTTAAGAATCTGCCTTGCAATGCAGGGTATGCAGGTTCAATACCTAGGTGGGGAATTAAGATCCCATATACTGCAGTCTGCAGCAAAAAAAAAAAAAAACAAGCAAAAACAAGATAGATACAGAAAACTTAATTTAGAGGAAACAGGAACAATTAAGGGAACAGAAAACACCTTAAAACAAAATAAGACAAACCATAATCTGTAAGTAATATCATTGGAGAGATCTGAGAAGATAATGAATTGAATCTATGGAAGATGTTGTTTATCTATTGAACAGTCATTACTCAATTCTTCCTTATGAAAAGAGCCCTGATATTTTCCCCATGTTGCATGGCCATGTGTTTCAGGGGAAACAATTCTCTCTTCTTTGAGGGGGCTTCTCAGGTAGCACTAGTGGTAAAGAACCCACCTGCCAAGGCAGAAGACATAGGAGACATGGGTTCGATCCCTGGGTCGGGAAGATCCCCTGGAGGAGGACATGGAAGCCCACACCAGTATTCTTGCCTGGAGAATACCATAGTAGAGGAGCCTGGTGGGCTACCTCTATACTGTTGCAAAGAGTCAGAAATGACTGAGGCAGCTTAGCGTGCACACATGAGGGAGCTTAGTCTTCATCACATAAGTTCTTCAACTGATTGGGTGAGGCTCACCACGTTATGGAGGGCAATCTTGACTCAGAGTGTACTGATTTAACAGTTGATCTCATCTAAAACATACCTTCACAGCAACATGGAGACTGGTGTTAGAAGAAATATCTGAGTACAATGGCCTAGCCAAGAGGACATATAAAATTAACCTTCACAACTACTTGCTAGGATGAGAAGCTGCATATTAGAAGGTACCAAAGGAAGGAAGGAAGGAAGAAGGCTGGAGGGAACTTGGCATGGTAAACATCTGCCACTGTGAAGTTCCCAGTGGAAATCTGACTCCTTGTGATAGAGCTGTGAGGAAGACAGATGTGGAAGAAGATTGTAAAATGTTACAGCAAAAGTACTAGCCTTTTATTTCATTTTTCTTATAAAAATCTTTTCCAGGATGTCCTTATGAGCAATTACTTACAGCCTCAATTCTTATGGTGTTCAGTTAGATACTGTGAAGTCAAATAAATTTATGGCTATTGAGTGGGTTGAACTGATCTTGATTTTCTCTTAAGTTACCCCACAACTCCAAGGGGCTTCTGTACTAAAGTAGGTGTCATTGCATATACATAGCCAGCAGGTACATGAAACATCGCTGATTATTAGGGAAACGCAAATCAACACTACAGTGAGGTACCTCACTCTGGGCAGAATGGCCATCATTAAAATCTCCAAATAATAGATGCTAGAGAAGCTTTGGTGGAGAAGGCAATGGTACCCCACTCCAGTACTTCTGCCTGGAAAATCCCGTGAACAGAGGAGCCTGGTAGGCTGCAGTCCATGAGGTCGCTCAGAGTTGGACAGAACTGAGTGACTTCACTTTCACTTTTCACTTTCATGCATTGGAGAAGGAAATGGCAACCCACTCCAGTGTTCTTGCCTGGAGAATCCCAGGGACGGCAGAACCTGGTGGGCTGCCATCTATGGGGTCGCACAGAGTCCGACACAACTGAAGCGACTTAGCAGCAGCAGCAGCAGAGAAGCCGTGGAGAAAGGGGAACTCATCTGCTCTTCAGATCAGATCAGTTGCTCAGTCGTGTCTGACTCCTGGCGACCCCATGAATCACAGCATGCCAGGCCTCCCTGTCCATCACCAACTCCCGGAGTTCACCCAGACTCACGTCCATTGAGTCAGTGATGCTGTCCAGCCATCTCATCCTCTGTCGTCCCCTTCTCCTCTTGCCCCCAATCCCTCCCAGCATCAGAGTCTTTTCCGATGAGTCAACTCTTTGCATGAGGTGGCCAAAGTACTGGAGTTTCAGCTTTAGCATCATTCCTTCCAAAGAAATCCCAGGGCTGATCTCCTTCAGAATGGACTGGTTGGATCTCCCTGCAGTCCAAGGGACTCTCAAGAGTCTTCTCCAACACCACACTTCAAAAGCATCAATTCTTCGGCACTCAGCTTTCTTCACAGTCCAACTCTCACATCCATACATAACCATAGGAAAAACCATAGCCTTGACTAGACAGACCTTTGTTGGCAAAGTAATGTCTCTGCTTTTGAATATGCTATCTAGGTTGGTCATAACTTTCCTTCCAAGGAGTAAGCGTCTTTTCATTTCATGGCTGCAGTCACCATCTGCAGTGATTTTGGAGCCCAACAAAATAAGGTCTGACACTGTTTGCACTGTTTCCCCATCTATTTCCCATGAAGTGATGGGACCGGATGCCATGATCTTAGTTTTCTGGATGTTGAGCTTTAAGCCAACTTTTTCACTGTCCACTTTCACTTTCATCAAGAGGCTTTTGAGTTCCTCTTCACTTTCTGCCATAAGAGTGGTGTCATCTGCATATCTGAGGTTATTGATATTTCTCCCAGCAATCTTGATTCCAGCTTGTGTTTCTTCCAGTCCAGCGTTTCTCATGATGTACTCTGTGTATAAGTTAAATAAGCAGGGTGACAATATACAGCCTTGACTTACTCCTTTTCCTATTTGGAACCAGGCTGTTTTCCCATGTCCAGTTCTAACTGTTGCTTCCTGACCTGCATACAAATTTCTCAAGAGGCAGATCAGGTGGTCTGGTATTCCCATCCCTTCAGAATTTTCCACAGCTTATTATGATCCACACAGTCAAAGGCTTTGGCATAGTCAATAAAGCAGAAATAGATGTTTTTCTGGAACTCTCTTGCTTTTCCCATGATCCAGTGGATGTTGGCAATTTGATCTCTGGTTCCTCTGCCTTTTCTAAAACCAGCTTGAACATCAGGAAGTTCACAGTTCACATATTGCTGAAGCCTGGCTTGGAGAATTTTGAGCATTACTTTACTAGCGTGTGAGATGAGTGCAATTGTGTGGTAGTTTGAGCATTCTTTGGCATTGCCTTTCTTTGGGATTGGAATGAAAACTGACCTTTTCCAGTCCTGTGGCCACTGCTGAGTTTTCCAAATGTGCTGGCATATTGTGTGCAGCACTTTCACAGCATCATCTTCCAGGATTTGAAATAGCTCAACTGGAATTCCATCATCTCCACTAGCTTTGTTCATAGTGATTCTTTCTAAGGCCCACTTGACTTCACATTCCAGGATGTGTGGCTCTAGATGAGTGATCACCCCATCGTGATTATCTGGGTCGTGAAGATCTTTTTTGTACAGTTCTGTGTATTCTTGCCACCTCTTCTTAATATCTTCTGCTTCTCTTAGGTCCATATCACTTCTGTCCTTTATGGAGCCCATCTTTGCATGAAATGTTCCCTTGGTATCTCCAATTTTCTTGAAGAGATCTCTAGTCTTTCCCATTCTGTTGTTTTCCTCTATTTCTTTGCATTGATCGCTGAAGAAGGCTTTCTTATCTCTTCTTGCTATTCTTTGGAACTCTGCAGTCAGATGTTTATATCTTTCCTTTTCTCCTTTGCTTTTCGCTTCTCTTCTTTTCACAGCTATTTGTAAGGCCTCCTCAGACAGCCATTTTGCTTTTTTGCAGTTCTTTTCCATGGGTATGGTCTTGCTCCCTGTCTCCTGTACAATGTCACGAACCTCATTCCATAGTTCATCAGGCACTCTATCTATTAGATCTAGGCCCTTAAATCTATTTGTCACTTCCACTGTATAATCATAAGGGATTTGACTTAGTGGGATTGTAAACTGGTGTAGCCAATATGCAAAACAGTACAGAGGTTCCTCCAAAACTAAATGTTGGGAATTTCCTGGCATGCAGTGATTAGGACTTGGCACTTTCACTGTGGTAGCAGGGTTCAACCCCTGGTCAGGTAACTAATATCCCACAAGGCTTGTGGCATGGCCAAAAAAAGAAAGAAAGAAAGATACATTCACCCAGTGTTCATAGTAGCACTGTTTTCAATAGCCAAGATATGGAAGCAACCTAAGTGTGAATCAACAGATGAATGGGTATAGAAAATGTGGTGTATATATACAATGGAACACTACTCAGTCATAAAAAAGAATGGACCATGTATTTACAGCAACATGGATGGGTCTATACATTATCATACTAAGTGAAGTAAGTCAGAAAGAGAAAGATAAATTCTGTATGATATCACATATGTGGAATCTAAAATGACACAGATGAACTTGTCTGCAGCATAGAAACAGATTCACAGACTGAACAGACTTGTGGTTGCCAAGGAGAAGGGAAGCTGGTAGAGGCTGGATCGGGAGTTTGGGATTAGCAGATACAAACTATTATATGTAGAATTGATAAACAACAAAGTCCTACTGTATAGCACAGGGAACTATGGTTAATATCCTGTGATGAACCGTAATGGAAAAGAATATGGAAAAGAATGTATATATATATATATTGCTGTACACAGAAATTAACATTGTAAATCAACTTGAGTTCAGTAATTTTTTTTTAAGTAAAATAGGTATCATGGTCCCAATAAAAAAAAAATCAAGAAAGTAGATGTAGTCACTGAGAGAGTATGTACCATAAGGACAGTTATCAAGGAGGGAGCAGTTAATGGAATGAGGCAACCATGAAGGAAGAAGAGAACAGCTAGTTGACATTCTTAATCTGCACTTGATGGTTCTCTGGGGCCCATTAACAATCTTTAAAGGATTAATTAACTCCGTGAAATTATATACAAAGTTTGCACATATGTGGATAGCTGTCATCAGATTTCCAAAGTGACTTCACTCCCTGTCAACAACGGCAACAACATCAACAAAAGAAAAAGGAAAAAATAACCACTGGAAAGAAACTATGTGGTTTCAAGAAGTGAACCATTAAAGTATTGATATAATGCAGTAGAGATACCCAATAGGACATTAACTGAAAAATGTTCGATCAGTAGGCAATTAGAAGGTCTCTTCTTTGAACTGTGCTCCCTCAACCTCCTTTCCACTAAAGTCTGGCTTCTGACGCCACTACTCTACCAAAATTGCTCTTGATAATGACACTGACATTTATTTTGTGAAATCTAGTGAATAGTTCTGTCTTCTCATATTATATGACTTCTCAGTAGCTGCGACTCGACAGTCTTCCAGTCTGCTTCAACTTTTCTGGCTTAAGCCACCATTTCCTTTTGTGCCCTAGATGAAATGACTACAACAGCTCATAACTGACTCCCTTTTTTTTTTTTTTTTGGCCCTGCAGCTTGCAAGATCTTAGTTCTCCATCACGAGATGTAACCCAGGCCCCGGCAGTGAAAGCACCGAGTCCTAACCATTGACCACAGGGAAATTCCCCATGAATGACCCTCTTAACCCTCCCTCAACCCTGCCTCCCCCTTCTGTTATCCTGTAGAACTAGAAGGATCTTCTTCCAGTTTATTTTTTCTTTTTTTTACCTTGTTCGATCCTTCTTATCTTGCAGTTGTCAGTTCAAATGTCACCTTGAAAGTTATCCTCCCCTTACTTTCCTACTTTCAGTTGCTAACATTATCACTGAACCATCTATTTTTTTTTAATTGCACCTCACACAATCTGAAATTATCTTATTTTTTTTATTTATGTGTCATCTGCCTCATACCATTAAGACATACATTTTTTTCCAGGACTGGAACATTGCATCTCTTTTTCTCTGCTAGACCTCTAGTGTCTAAAAATAGTGTTTGGTGCAGAACTGGCACTTACTGACTTGATGCATGAATGATGATACTCAAAATGAATTGCATTTATAAGTTTGTGTTCTTTTGATACAGTGCTTTAAATATGATTTTTACAGCAAAGGTGGGTAAGTAACCCTATCAACCTGTTCTATTGAGAAATCAAGGGATATGAGGACTAAAAAATCACCTTGATGACCTGAAGTTAGTGTTGATATTTGAAAGATAACTGTGGAAGAACTGGAGGGAAAAGAGAAGCCAGAAGTGCAGGCTAAAAAGGATTAAAGTGAGAGGAGGGTGAGGAATGAGAGACAGAATGTAGAGATCTCTTTCAGGGGAAAATTTAGCAGAGAAAACATTTCAAAAAGACGACATGGTTGAGGGAGAAGTGTACAGGATCACTGTCTAGAGAAAGGGACTGAAGGCAGAGAAGTGTCATTCTTTCATTCTAGGCAAAACCAGGGAACTGTTGTCACAACTCAGTGGAGACAGGAAATATTTTACAAAGAAAGGGAATATGCATGCTTCTGTATCCATGGGGCTGGTTTGAATTTGGTGGATGCCAATAATTTTCAAAAACTGTGGTCATTCTCTACCAAAAGATAACTTAAAAAAAGGGCACAGCTCTTCTCAGGACACAGATGAATGTCAGTAAATAACTTATCTTTATTCTGCTTCAGTTTTTGTCTAAATTGGGATCAATGGTATCCTCCATGGAGAAGGCGATGGCACCCTACTCCAGTACTCTTGCCTGGAAAATCCCATGGACGGAGGAGCCCTGTAGGCTGCAGTCCATGGGGTCGCTCAGAGTCGGACAGGACTGAGCGACTTCAGTTTCACTTTTCACCTTCATGCATTGGAGAAGGAAATGGCAACCCACTCCAGTATTCTTGCCTGGAGAATCCCAGGGACGGGGAAGCCTGGTGGGCTGCCGTCTATGGGGTCGCACAGAGTCGGACACGACTGAAGCGACTTAGCAGCAGCAGCAGCAGGTATCCTCCAACCTTCATGAGTGCAGGAGGCTTAATCAAAATAAACAGTGATAAAGCCTATCTGATAAAGCCATCTGTGTCAAACCTGTAGTCTAACAAAATTTATTAAGTTGCTGAAATAAGGAAAACCACACACCAGAGGAATTGGAGGAGTTTAACTCAAAAAAAAAGGGGGGGGGACAGGAAAAAGCGGACATAGCATAGAATTTGGTGGAGTGTAGATAAGAATTAAGCTCAGGCTTGAGCTATGAAGTTGACTCCAGGGTCATGTGTTCTCAAAAACTATTAATATAAAGTTAAATGTGGAATGTTACATTTGAAAATACCTTATTTGAAGCAGTATGCCTGGGTTGGCAAAGTGTCAGAATGATCCCCAGGACTCAGCTCTGCCAGGCAGATATACGATATTCCATGATTACTGATATGATTTCACACAACAAAGCTTCTGGAAGTTTGTTTTTGGAACATGGTTTCTTAGCCTATGTCCTTTCATTAATCAACAAAAGCAGTTTTTACAGCTTCATAAGGGGCATCTCTATGTGTTGAAATTCTGTTTAATTTTGACATTCAGCTTGAAGGCTAGCCCCCTGAAGTGTTATTCAGTTTCTCTTTGGTTGGAATAAAGGCCTTTTAAAAGCAATAACTATACTATGGACATGATACGCTTTAATCATGTACCAGACTCCGCGACGGGGAAACTTTTATTTATCCGTCATCTCATTTGATCTTCCGGAGCAGGCAATGGCACCACACTCCAGTACTCTTGCCTGGAAAATCCCATGGCTGGAGGAGCCTGGTGGGCTCCCGTCCATGGGGTCGCACAGAGTCGGACACGACTGAAGAGACTTAGCAGCAGCAGCAGCATTTGATCTTCACAACTCTTGAGATATGAGAAAACTGTTAGAAATTAACATGTCTATGGAATTTTCTTTTTCTATTACTGCGTTTACTTTCATTCTGCCTTACGATTCAGCCCGTTAAATTTTTTTCCCCTAGCGTTTGAGGCATCAACACTAGTTTCTTTTCTATGACCACCTCAGACTTCCTATATGGTAAATTCCCCACGAACATGGAACTGAATCTCATACGGGACTTGTAACTCGCTTCCGTGATAACTAGTAAACTGGAAAGAGCGCGATCCTTCTTTCCGTTATCCCAAGTTTAGGGGGCATCGCGGGGTCAGCCCAGGGGCCGAGTGTTTGGCTGGCTTTGGGCGGGCTGACCACACCTCCGGCTACCCAGACTCTTGAGCTGATATTCAGCGCTGAGATTCAGCTGCCGCAGCTCCCGTCCCCGGGGGCGGGACTTCCTGTCTTCCTAAAGGAGCACTTCCGACCAGAGCCGGAAGCTGCCTTGGGGCAAAGCGCGTGCCAGGGGCTGTCGCTCAGATCACCCTGGCTGGCTGCAGGCAGGTGAGCTTGGGGTGAGTCTGGGTAGCGGAGGAAGCATGCAATGCTAGCTGGCTCGTGACCCGTGCAACCGTGCAGGGCTCTCGGTCTTTTTCCCCTTTCTTAGAAACTTCCAAGATTGCCGGGCGTGGTCTGCTTCTTGAGGCTTTGACCGAATCCATCTGCACTTAAGTCTTTGACCGAATCCCCTTGCATTTGCGAGGGCGGGCGGGGTCTCGGGCCTGGTTGCGGGCGAGCGGGGCACACTGCATTGCACTTCACGGAAAAGCCTGTTGACTTGTCACTTGGAAATAGGTGAAAATGGTACAGGCGACCCACGACTTGGTGTCAGGTTAGAGAACCAACTGACCTTTTAAATGCTTTAACATTTATGATGTAGGAGAACTAATGTTAAGTGGGTGGAGAACGTATTTACAAGTTTTACCTACTGTTCGCTGCTGACAAGAGGACTGTTCTAGGTTGTGGATGGATCCAGATGAGGGTGTGGTATCCCTGTCCCTAAAGAAACTACAGTCCCGTTGTGAAAACAGGACTCACAAATGCCAAACTGTTACAGAAAGAGTAGACAGATTAAGAGTACAGACTTCTCTTGTCTCGCGTTAATATAGCCATGAGGACTGTTGTTTGTTATTTGTCTCAGCTTTTTTCATCTTTTTTAGTTTTAACCTTTTTGTATACTTTTATAATAAAATAACATATTGCTGGGTATTTTTTTTTAATCTAAGTGGACAGTCTGTGCCTTTTGACTGGCAGCCTTACTGTACTTATATTCAAAGTCATTTCTGAGGTATTTGTTCAAGCCACAACCTTTTGAGTCATCCTTGACTCATCTCTTTCTCACACACATTTAACCTATCAGCAGCAAATCCAAGAACTCAGCCTTCAGAATCTATCCAGAGGCCCAAGCCCTTCTTACCACCTCCCCTTATCGAAATTGCAGCTATCTTTCACCTGGATTCCTGCAGTAGACACCTAACCAATCTGCTTTTTCTTATTTCAGCCTTTCCATCACATCTAGTGATTCTTCTTAAAAAAAAAAAAATCAGATTATCTCCCTCTCACAAAAGTCTCCATGGACTTCCCATTTCACTCAGATTGAAAGCCAGATTCTTTAGAACGACCCTCAAGGTGCTTTCTGATCCCGCCCTTGCTATATCTCTGATCTAATCTCCAGCTCCTCTCCCCCTTTATTCGGGTGCCTCAGGCACATCCTAACCTCAGGATATTCACACTTGGAATTCCTTTGTCTGAATGTCCACAGGGCTTAATCCCTTACCTCCTTCATATATTTTTTTTAACTTTACCTTTTCAGTGAGGACTTCCCTGGCATAGCCTTCCCTTACATTTCTATTGTACCCATCCTCCTCCTGCATATCACCATATGACCCGCTGTGGGATTGGTTCATTTCTCTGGCTCAGCAATGTTTACCCCACAACCATAGAAGCTTATGTATGAGAGCTGTTATTTTTCTGTATTTTGTTTACAGCTGTATCCCTAGTGCTTAAAACAATACCTGGCTTTTAGTGGGCTCTTTATAATTGTTGAAAAACCTTTTTTTGCCATTTTATAATTTGTACTCTCTGCCCTTTTTCTTTCTCTTTCCTTGCCTTTTTTTGAATTGAGGTTTTATCTTCTCTTTTTCCTTCTACTTGTTTGAAGATACATTATTCTATATACTTTATTTCTGTTCTTACAGTGGTTAATTTTAATTTTATTGTGGTTTAAAATTAATGTAGTTAATTTTAATTTTACTGTGCATAATTGAAACTGATCGGAAAGCTTTGCAAAACTGTATTGTTTTTACCTGTAAGTTACTGGTTTTTTAACAGGCTTCCTGGATCAGCTCAGTATTTATTTTTGTAAGATGTAAATATTCAATAAAACTAGTAGTTGTTACTATTTTCTGGTGGTCTTTATTTTTTCCTTTTTGGTTTATTACAAAGTAAATTTGTCATATACGTTAATAAAATATTTACTGTATACTTAGCACTCAAAGTTTTGTTTTTAAATATACAATACTTTTCCTCCCTTACGTTTTTGCTCTGAAATGTGCAAAAGAGTCCACTAGAAAATATGGTAGATATTATTATGAAATGAATATTGCCCAGAAAGCAGGTAGAGACTACCAGAAAGGGAATTTTAACAGTTTGCTGGTTATTAGGAGCAGATGGAATGAATTTGTGGAAGAGTTATATGGGAAGATTTGGTAGTATTTGAAAGTATGTGGAGAAAAGGCACAACCTGGTTCATTCATTTTATTAGTTCTGTTTCATATAGTTGTATAGCTGTGTCATAAAAATTGTAGGTTTGGTGTGGATTTAAGTCATTGGTGTTTGAGACAGAAAACGTGTCTGCAGCCTCTTCAGAAACCTAAAGCTTTTGGAGGCACTACTTAAAATGATGTGAGACAATTCAGTGTGTGAGGGCCAAGGAATACTGTGAGGATGTAGCAGAACTTTGACATGGTCTTTGACATCAGGTATGATGTGCATAGAGGACAGCAGGACATCATGCTAAGTGAAGTAAGCTGGTCACCAAAAGATAACTGTATGCTTTGACTTTTCTGACGTATTTAGAGTAGGCAAGTTAATAGAAATGGAAGGTGGGACCTGGGGAGAGGAGGTTATGGGAGTTGTTTAATGGATATAGATTTTCAATTTTGCAAGACAAAAAAATTTTGGTGATTGCACAGCAGTGGGTGAATGTATATAATGTACTGAACTGTGCACTTAAAAATGGTTAAAGTAATAAATTTTATGGTATGTTTATTTTACAACAATTAAATTTCTTTTTAAAAAGGACCACAGGTGGGTTTCTTTAAAATTGGGCTGTTAAAACTCAGAAGTTGTTACATTTTAGGTGGTCCTTTTTGCCCATACTATTCAAAGGTGTTGTATTCCCACTTTCTGTAGTTTCCCATCCTGAATCTCCAATCAGTGAAACCCTATCAGGTTTCACAACCTGGAAAGCTTGTTCTCAATTTCTGCTGCAGATTTCCATCAGCTTAATCAGAATGGTTTCCACATGGAGTCTGTCTCACTCTTAACCCTCCTGTTTCTTCACAGTTACTGAATTTGACCCTTACATTACTAATTCTAGGTCTTAATTGTTTACTGTTAGTTATCTCTCCTAATTAAACTCTTAAGTTCCTTACAAGAGACTGTCTTCTACTTATAATCTTGGTGACAGAAAGGTTAATGAGTGTCAGAATTCATAGCTTGTAAGTGCCTGAACCAGGATTACTACCTGGAGCGCCTGAATCTCAGTGCAGCATGTTTGCTATTGATGTTGTTTTCTACTTTATAAGTATCAGTGTGTGAATGATACTTCAGACCTCATGCTAAATTATTTTAATACAATTTGGAACAAATAGCAGGAAAGATACAGCAAATATGTTTAGAAAGATAACAATACGTATTGAAAAGCTTTTTTCTAAAATTAATTCACAAAATGCCAGTGTTCTCACTGTTTCTGTTGGGCATCAAACATCGTTTTGGATCCCTTGGTGGCTAAACAAGGTAGGAGATGTGGTAACTGAATCAGTACCTACGGGTGGAAGAGGCTCACTGGAATTAGACTTCCCCATGTCAACTACCATTATTCTTTTTTTTAATTAAATTTTTATTGTATATAAGAATTTAGTTGATTTACAGTGTTGTATTAGTTTCAGGCGTATAGCACCTGATTCAGTTATACATCTGTCCTTTTTCAGATTCTTCTTTCTCTCTCCCTCTTCCTTTCCCCTCTGGTAACCATAAGTTTATTTTCAGAGTCTGGAGTTCTGTTTTTGTTTTGTAAATAAGTTCATTTGTATCATTTTATTTTTAGATTCCACACAGGATATAGGATATAGTATTTCTGTCTGACTTAGTTCACTTAGTTTGATGATACATAGGTTCATCCATGTTGCTGCAAGTGGCATTGTTTCATCCTTTTTATGGCTGAAGAATACTCCGTTGCCTGTATGTACCACATCTCATTTATCCATTCCTCTGTCAGTGGTCATTTAGGTTGCTTCCGTGTCTTTTAACTATAGTGGTTGGATGGCATCACCGGCTTAATGGCCATGACTTATAGCAAGCTCTGAGAGTTGGTGATGAACAGGGAAGCCGGAATGCTGCAGTCCACGGGGTCACAAAGAGTTGGACACAACTGAGCAACTGAACTGAAATAGTGCTGCTATGAACACTGTATGCATATATCTTTTCAAATGATAGTTTTTTCCATATACATGGGCTTCCCAGGAGGCTCAGTGGTGAAAAATCTGCCTGCCAGTGCAGGAGACGCAGGAGACACAGGTTCAGTCCCGGGATCAGGAAAGACCCCTGGAGGAGGAAATGACAACCCATTCCAGTATTCTTGCTTGGGAAATCGCATGGACAGAGGAGCCTGGTGGGCTACAGTCCATACGGTCGCAAAGAGTGAGATGCGACTGAGGACAGCCAGATACATTCCAGGAGTGGCATTGCTTGATCATACGATAGGCTTATTTTTAGTTTTTTAAAGGAAACTCCATACTGTTCTCTATAATTGTACCAATTTACATTCCCAACAACAGTGTCGGGAGGTTCCCTTTTCTCCACACTCTCTAGCATTTACTGTTTGTAGACTTTAAAAATATATATTTATGTATTTATTTTTGGCTGTGCTGAGTCTTTGTTGCTGCCTGTGGGCTTTCTCCGGGTGCCGTGCATGGACCTCATTGTGGTGTCTTTTCTTGTTGCAGAGCATGGCCTCTAGGGGGTGTGGGCTTCATGCCGTGCAGCACGTGGGCTTAGTAGTTGTGCCACATGGACTTAGGTGCTCTGCGGCATGTGGGATCTTCCCAGACCAGGGATCAAACCCATGTCACCTGCATTGACAGGCCCATTCTTAACCACGGGACCACCTGGGAAGTCCCTGTTTATAGACTCTTTGATGGCCATGCTGATAGCTGTGAGTTGATTTGCATTTCTCTAATAATTAGAGACGTTGAGCCTCTTTTCATGTGCTTTTTGGCCATATGTGTGTCTTTGGAGAAATGTCTATTTAGATCTGCCAATTTTTTGATTGGACTCTTTTTTTTTTTTAATACATAAAGCTACATGAACTGTTTATATATTTTGGAGATTAATCCCTTGTCAGTTGTCTCATTTGCAAATATTTTCTCCCATTTTGTGGGTTGTCTTTTCGTTTTGTTTATGATTTCTTTTGCTCTGCAAAAGCTGTTTTTTTATTTTGGCTCTGCTGAATCTTTGTTGCTGAATGGGCTTCTCTCCAGTTGGGGTGCACAGGCTTCTCACTGTGTGGTCTCTGTTGTTGGGGTGTGCTGGCTCAGTCGCTGTGTTGCATGGACTGAGTTGCACTGCAGCATGTGGGTTTTCCTGGACCGAGGATCAAACGCTGCATTGGCAGGTGGGTTCTTCACCACTGAGCCATCAGGGAGACCTCTGTTACTGGACTTTCTGTCCGGGTCTGTGGTTCTCTATTGCTGTTTTTATGCCAGTGCCATCCGTACTCTTTTAATTGCTATAGCATTTTCTAAAATCAGGGAGCCTGATTCTTCCACCTTTGTTTTTCTTTCTCAGAATCATTTTAGCTATTACTGGTCTTTTGTGTTTCCATACAGATTTCAAAAATTTTTGTTCTAGTTCTGTGAAAGATGCCATTGGTAATTTGATGGCAATTGCATTGAGTGTGAAGATTGCCTTGGGTAGTATAGTCATTTTAACTGAATTGATTCTTCAATCCAAGAACATGGTATATTTTTCTGTGTCATCTTCAATGTTTTCTTTTTCTCCCACCGCCCCCAGCCCCACCACCTTCAGTTCCTTTCATCATCATCATATAGTTTTTAGAGTACAGGTTTTTTGCCTCCTTTAGTAGTTTTATTCCTAAGTATTTTATTCTTTTGATGTCGTGATAAATGGGATTATTTCCTTAATTTCTCTTTCACTAGTGTATAGAATGCAACAGACTTTTGTGTATTAATTTAGATTTCTTTGTATGTTCGTTTGTGTTTTTTGGATGTGCTGCACAGCAGATATGATCGTAGCTTCCTCAACCAGGGATTAAGCCCATGCCCCTGGCAGTGGAAGCACGGAGTCGTGACCACTGGACTGCCAGAGAAGCCCTTCTGTGTATGAATTTCGTATCCTGCAACTTTACCAACTGCATTAATTAGCTCAGTAGTTTTCTGGTAGCATCTTTATGATTTCATATGTATGGTAAGAATTGGACACGACTGAGCAACTGAACTAAACTGATGTCATCTACAGTTACAGTTTTACTTCTTTTCCAATTTGGGCTCCTTTTATTTATTTACTTTTTCTTCTCTGATTGCTGTGGCTAGGACTTCAAAAGTATGTTGAGTAAAAGCGGAAAGAGTGGATATCCTTGTCTTGTTCCTGATCTTAGAGGAAAGGCTTTCTGCTTTTCACCATTGAGAATGATGTTAGTCATGGGCTTGTCATATATGACTTTTATTATGTGGAGATAAGTTCCCTCTATGTCCACTTTCTGAAGAGTTTTTATCATGAATGAATAAGTTGAATTTTATTACAAGCATTTTCTCTGTTGAGATTATCATATGGTTTTTGTTCTTCAATTTGTTAATGTGGTGTATCACCCTGATTGTTTTGCAGATATTGAAAAATGCTTCATCCCAGGAATAAATCTCACTTAATAATCTAGTGTATGATCTATTTAATGCATTGTTGGGTTCAGTTTGCTGGTATTTTGTTAAGGATTTTTGCATCTATGTTCATCAGTGATACAGGCTTCTAATTTTCTTTTTTTGTGTGGTATCTTTGTCTGGTTTTTGCATCAGTGGTGGTGGCCTAATATAATGAATTTGGGGGTATTCCTTCCTCTGCAAGCTTTTGTAAGAGTTTCAAAAGGATTGGTATTCAGTTCAGTCCAGTCGCTCAGTTGTGTCTGACTCTTCGCGACCCAGTGAGCTGCAGCACGCCAGGCCTCCCTGGCCAACACCAACTCCCGGAGCCCACCCAAACTCATGTCCATTGAGTCAGTGATGCCATCCAACCATCTCATCCTCTATCGTCCCCTTCTCCTGCCCTCAATCTTTCCCAGCAACAGGGTCTTTTCCAGTGAGTCAGCTCTTCACATCAGATGGCCAAAATATTGCAGTTTCAGCTTCAACATCAGACCTTCCAATGATCACCCAGGACTGATCTCCTTTAGGATGGACTGGTTGCATCTCCTTGCAGTCCAAGGGACTCTCAAGAGTCTTCTCCAACACCACAGTTCAAAAGCATCAATTCTTCAACACTCAGCTTTCCCTATAGTCCAACTCTCACATCCATACATGACTATTGGAAAAACCATATCCTTGACTACACGAACTTTTGTTACCAAAGTAAGATCTTTGCTTTTTAATAAAAAAAAGTAAAATCTTTGCTTTTTGCTGCCTAGGTTGGTCATAACTTCCCTTCCAAGGAGTAAGCATCTTTTAATTTCATGGCTGCAGTCGCCATCTGCAGTGATTTTGAAGCCCAGAAAAATAAAGTCTGTCACTGTTTCCACTGTTTCCCTATCTATTTGCCATGAAGTGATGGACCGGATGCCTTGATTGTAGTTTTCTGAATGTTGAGCTTTAAGCCAACCTTTTCACTCCCCTCTTTCACTTTCATCAAGAGGCTTTTTAGTTCCTCTTCACTTTCTGCCATAAGGGTGGTGTCATCTGCATATCTGAGGTTATTGATATTTCTCCTGGCAATCTTGATTCCAGCTTGTGCTTCTTCCAGCACAGTGTTTCTCATGATGTACTCTGCATAGAAGTTAAATAAGCAGGGTGACAATATACAGCCTTGATATACTTCTTTTCCTATTTGTAACCAGTCTGTTCCATGTCCAGTTCTAACTGTTGCTTCCTGACCTGCATACAGGTTTTTCAAGAGTCAGGTCTGGTGGTCTGGTATTCTCATCTCTCTCAGAATTTTCCATAGTTTATTGTGATCCACACAGTCAAAGGCTTTGGCATAGTCAATAAAGCAGAAATAGATGTTTTTCTGGAACTCTCTTGCTTTTCCCATGATGCAGCGAATGTTGGCAATTTGATCTCTGGTTCCTCTGCCTTTTCTAAAACCAGCTTGAACATCAGGAAGTTCACGGTTCACATATTACTGAAGCCTGGCTTGGAGAATTTTGAGCATTACTTTACTAGCGTGTGAGATGAGTGCAATTGTGCGGTAGTTTGAGCATTCTTTGACATTGCCTTTCTTTGGGATTGGAATGAAAACAGACCTTTTCCAGTCCTGTGTCCACTTGCATGTTGAGTGCAGCACTTTCACAGCATCATCTTTCAGGGTTTGAAATAGCTCAACTGGAATTCCATCACCTCCACTAGCTTTGTTTGTAGTGATGCTTCCTAAGGCCCACTGGACTTCACACTCCAGGATGTGTGGCTCTAGGTGAGTGATCACACCATTGTGATTATCTGGGTCATGAAGATCTTTTTTGTACAGGTCTTCTGTGTATTCTTGCCACCTCTTCTTAATATCTTCTCCTTCTGTCAGGTCCATACCATTTCTGTCCTTTATTGAGCCCATCTTTGCATGAAATGGTCCCTTGGTATCTCTAATTTTCTTGAAGAGATCTCTAGTCTTTCCCAATCTGTTGTTTTCCTCTATTTGTTTGCATTGATCGCTGAAGAAGGCTTTCTTATCTCTCCTTGCTATTCTTGGAACTCTGCATTCAGATGCTTATATCTTTCCTTTTCTCCTTTGCTTTTCGCTTCCCTTCTTTTCACAGCTATTTGTAAGGCCTCCCCAGACAGCCATTTTGCTTTTTTGCATTTCTTTTTCCTGTGGATGGTCTTGATCCCTGTCTCCTGTACAATATCACAAACCTCATTCCATAGTTCATCAGGCACTCTGTCTATCAGATCTAATCCATTAAATCTATTTGGCACTTCCACTGTATAATCATAAGCGATTTGACTTAGGTCACACCTGAATGGTTTGGTGGTTTCCCCCACTTTCCTCAATTTAGGTCTGAATTTAGCAATAAAGAGTTCATGATCTGAGCCACAGTCAGGTCCCGTCTTGTTTTTACTGAGTGTATAGAGCTTCTCCATCTTTGGCTGCAAAGAATATAATCAATATGATTTCAGTGTTGGCCATCTGGTGATGTCCATGTGTAAGGTCTTCTTTTATGTTGTTGGAAGAGGGTGTTTGCTATGACCAGTGTGTTCTCTTGGCAAAACTCTATTAGTCTTTGCCCTGCTTCATTCTGTACTCCAAGGCCAAATTTGCCTGTTACTCCAGGTGTTTCCTGACTTTCTTTTTTTAGTTTTGCATTCCAGTCCCCTATAATGAAAAGGACATCTTTTTTGGGTGTTAGTTCTAAAAGGTCTTGTAGGTCTTCATAGAACTGTCCAACTTCAGCTTCTTCAGCTTTATTGGTGGGGCATAGGCTTGGATTACCATGATATTGAATGGTTTGCCTTGGAAACAAACAGAGATCATTCTGTCGTTTTTGAGATTGCATCCAAGTACTGCATTTCAGATTCTTTTGTTGACCATGATGGCTACTCCATTTCTTCTAAGGGATTCTTGCCCACAGTAGTAGACATAATGGTCATCTGACTTAAATTCACCCATTCCAGCCCATTTTAGTTCGCTGATTCCTACAATGTTGACGTTCACTCTCCTGTTTGACCACTTCCAATTTGCCTTGATTCATGGACCTGACATTCCAGGTTCCTATGCAATATTGCTCTCTACAGCATTGAACTTCGCTTCTATCACCAGTCACATCCACAACCAGGTGTTGTTTTTTGCTTTGGCTCCATCCCTTCATTCTTTCTTAAGTTATTTCTCCACTGATCTCCAGTATCATATTGGGCACCTGCCATCCTGGGGAGTTCATCTTTCAGTGTCCTATCTTTTTGCCTTTTCATTACTGTTCTTGGGTTCTCATGGCAAGAATACTGAAGTGGTTTGCCATTCCCTTCTCCAGTGGACCACATTCTGTCAGACCTCTCCACCATGACCCGTCCGTCTTGGGTGGCCCCACACGGCATGGCTTAGTTTCATTGAGTTACACAAGGCTGTGGTCCATGTGATCAGATTGGCTAATTGTCTGTGATTGTGGTTTCAGTCTGTCTGCCCTCTTATGCCCTCCCTCAGCGCCTACCATCTTACTTGGGTTTCTCTTACCTTGGACGTGGTGTTTCTCTTCACGGCTGCTCCAGGAAAGTGAAGCCTCTTCTGTTTACCTTGGACTTGGGGTATGTCCCCACGGCCACCGCTCCTGACCTTGGACATGGGATATCTCCTCTCTGCTGCTCGCCACTCCTGCGCTGCCCAACTGCCGCTAGCCCCTCCTGTACTGCAGGAGGTATTAACTCTTTTCTAAATGTGTGATAAAATTCTTCTGTGAAGCCATCTTGTCCTGGACTTTTGTTTGTAAAGAGTTTTTTTTTTCTTTTTAAAATTTTTATTTATTTAGGCTGCACCAGCTCTTGGTTGTGGCACATGGATCTAGTTCACTGACCAGGGATTGAACCTGGGCCCCTGCATCGAGTGCAGAGTTATCCAGGGATAAGGGATAGTCTTATCTTACCAGGGAAGCCCCTGTTTATTGAAAGTCTTTTAATCATTATTTCAATTTCAGTCCTTGTGATAGGTCTGTTTATATTTTCTGTTTCTTCCTGGTTCAGTCTCAGAAGATTATACCTTTCCAAGAATTTGTCCATTTCTTCTGTGTTGTTCATTTTATTGGCATATATATATATATATATATATGTTTGGTTTAGTAGTCTCTCGTGATCCTTTTTATTTCTGTGGTGGTAGTTCTAACTCCTCAGTTTTCATTTCTGATTTTATTGACTTGAACTCTCCCGTTTTTTCCTGATGAGTCTGGCTAAAGGTTTATCGGGTCTGTTTGTCTTTTCGAAGAACCAGCATTTAGTGTCATTGATCTTTTCTGTTGTTTTCCTTGTCTGTATTTCATTTATTTCTGCTCTGATATTTATGATTTCTTTCCTTCTACTAACTTTAGAATTTGTTCTTCCTTATCTAGTTGCTTTAGATGTACGTGTAGGTTGTTTATTTGGGATTTTTCTTTTTTCCTGAAGTAAGATTGTATGGCCATAAACTTCCCTCCTCAGTTCAGTTCAGTCACTCAGTCGTGTCTGACTCTTTGTGACCCCATGAATCCCAGCACGCCAGGCCTCCCTGTCCATCACCAACTCCCGGAGTTCATCCAGACTCACGTCCATCGAGTCAGTGATGCCATCCAGCCATCTCGTCCTCTGTTGTCCCCTTCTCCTCCTGCCCCCAATCCCTCCCAGCATCAGAGTCTTTTCCAACGAGTCAACTCTTCGCATGAGGTGGCCAAAGTACTGGAGTTTCAGCTTTAGCATCATTCCTTCCAAAGAAATCCCAGGGCTGATCTCCTTCAGAATGGACTGGTTGGATCTCCTTGCAGTCCAAGGGACTCTCAAGAGTCTTCTCCAACACCACAGTTCAAAAGCATCAATTGTTCGGCGCTCAGCTTTCTTCACAGTCCAACTCTCACATCCATACATGACCACAGGAAAAACCATAGCCTTGACTAGATGGACCTTTGTTGGCAAAGTAATGTTTCTGCTTTTCAGTGTACTATCTAGGTTGGTTATAACTTTCCTTCCAGGGAGTAAGCGTCTTTTAATTTCATGGCTGAAATCACCATCTACAGTGAGTTTGGAGCCCAAAAAAATAAAGTCTGACACTGTTTCCACTGTTTCCCCATCTGTTTCCCATGAAGTGATGGGACCAGATGCCATGATCTTCGTTTACAGTTAGAACTGGACATGGAACAACAGACTGGTTCCAAATAGGGGAAGGAGTACGTCAAGGCTGTATATTGTCACCCTGCTTATTTAACTTATATGCAGAGTCCATCAAGAGAAACGCTGGGCTGGAGGAAGCACAAGCTGGAATCAAGATTGCCAGGAGAAATATCAATAACCTCAGATATGCAGATGACACCACTCTTATGGCAGAAAGTGAAGAGGAACTAAATAGAGTCTTGATGAAAGTGAAAGAGGAGAGTGAGAAAGTTGGCTTAAAGCTCAACATTCAGAAAACTTTCCTCCTAGAACTGCTTTTAGTGTGTCTCATAGTCTTTGGATCATGTTTTTGTTTTCATTTGTCTCTGGCTATTTTTTTATTTCCTCTGTGATTTCTTCAGTGATCCATTGGTCATTTGGTAGCATATTCTTTAGCCTCCATGTTGCTTTACAGTTTTTTTTTTTTCCTTGCAGTTGATTTCTAATCTCATGGCGTTGTGGTTAGAAAAGATGCGTGATATGATTTCAGCTTTCTTAAATTTATCAAGGCTTGCTTTGTGGCTCAGTATGCGGTCAGTCCTGGTCAATGTTCCATGTTCACTTGAAAAGAATGTGTATTCTGCTGCTTTTGCATGGAATGCTCTATGTTGTTGTCCAGTCGCTCAGTTGTGTCCGACTCTTTGCAACCCCGTGGACTGCCGCAAGCCAGGTTTCCCTGTCCTTCACTGTCTCCAGGAGTTTGCTCCAACTCATGTCCATTGAGTTGATGATGCCACCCAACCACCTCATCCTGTCGCCCCCTTCTCCTGTGTGTCTTCTCCTCCTAATGTGTCGTTTAAGTCTGGTGTTTCCTTATTGATTTTTCTGTCTGCATGGTCTGTCTGTTGATGTAAGTGGGGTATTAAATTCCCCCACTGTTATTGTGTTACTGTCAATTTCTCCATTTATGTCTCTTAACGTTTGTCATAATTCTTGAGGTACTCACGTGTTGGATGCATATATATTTAGAATTGTTTTATCTTGCTCTTGGACTAATGCCTTGATCATTATGTAGTGTCTTTCTTTGTCTCTCATAGCAGTTTTTATTTTAAAGTTTATTTTCTCTGATATGAGTATTGCTTATCCAGCTTTCTTTTGGTTTCCATTTGCATAGAAAGCCTTTTTCCATCTCCTCACTTTCAGTCTGTACGTGTCCCTAGATGTGAAGTGTATCTTTTGTAGAGAGCATATATAAGGGTCTCGTTTTTGTATTCATTCAGCCAGTGTGTCTTTTGGTTGGAGCATTTAATCCATTTTTGTTTAAGATAATTAGTAATAGGTATTTCTTATTGCCATTTTGTTAAATTGTTTTGGATTTGTTTTTGTAGGTCTGTTTTCTTTCCTTGCTCTTTTGTTCTCCTGTGATTTGGTGACTGACTTTAGTGTTGTGTTCGGATTCCTTTTTCTTTTTGTGTGTGTTTATTGTAAGTTTTCAGATTGTGGTTACTGTGAGGTTTTTTTGTTTTGTTTTATTTTTTGGCCACACCATTTGGCTGTGGGATCTTAGTTGCCTGACCAAGGATCAAACCTGGACCCACTGCAGTGAAAACAGAGTGGTAACCACTGGACCACTAGAGAATTCCCACCATGAGGTTTTGATATAGCAGTCTACTATACTAGATTGTTTTAAGTTGCTGGTCACTTAATTTCAAATGTGTTCCCAATATTCTGCATCTGAAGTTTTCTCTTCTCATGATTGCTGATCTTGATACCATATTCATGTGTGAATGTTTTCCTCCCTTTACTGTATGTTTGGCTTTACCAGTGAACTTCCTCATTTATAATTTTTTTGTTTCTAATTGTAGCATTTTCTTTCCCATATGGAAAAGTTCTTTAGCATTTGTTGTAAAACTGGTTTCGTGGTACTGAATTCACTTAGCTTTTTTTTTCTTTTTGCTTGTCTCTGAAGTTTTTTATTTCTCTGGCAAACCTTAACAAGAGCCTTGCTGGTTAAAAGTATTCTTGAGTGTGGGTTTTTCCTTTTCGTTACTTTAAATATATTGTGCCAGTCCCTTCTGGCCTGCAGAGTTTCTGCTGAAAAATCAGCTGTTACCCTATGGGGATTCCCTTGTATGTTATTGTTGCTTTTAATATTTTCTTTTTGTCAGTTTGATTAACATGTGTCTCAGTGTGTTCTTCCTTGGGTTAATCCTATTTGGGACTCTCTGCACTTCCTGGACTTGAGTGTTTCTTTTTCCATGTTAGGAAAGTTTTCACTATTATCTCTTCAGATATTTTCCCAGGCCTTCTCTCTCTCTCCTCCTTCTAGGACTCCTGTGCTGCAGATGTTGGTGCATTTATTGCTGTCCCAGAGGTCTCCTCGGAGAAGGCAATGGCAACCCACTCCAGTACTCTTGCCTGGAAAATCCCATGGACGGAGGAGCCTGGTAGGCTGCAGTCCATGGGGTTGTGAAGAGTCAGACATGACTGAGAGACTTCACTTTCATTTTTCACTTTCATGCATTGGAGAAGGCAGTGGCAACCCACTCCAGTGTTCTTGCCTGGAGAATCCCAGGGACGGGGGAGCCTGGTGGGCTGCCACCTATGGGGTCACACGGAGTCGGACACAACTGAAGCGACACAGCAGCAGCAGCAGAGGTCTCCTAGACTGTCCTCATTTGTTTTCATTCTTTATTCTGTTCCACAGCAGTGATTTCCATCAGTCTCTGCCTTCCAGCTCACTCACTTGTTCTTCTGTCTCATTTACTCTGTTTATTCCTTTTAGTGTCCTTTTGATTGCAGTTATTATATTGTTCATCTCAGTTTGTTCTTTAAAGCTTCTAGCTCTTTATTAAATGTTTGTTGTATCCTCTTGGTCTGTGCCCCTCGTCTTTTTCTGGGATCTTGGACCATCTTTACTGTCATCACTTTGAATTTTTTTTTGGGTAGAGTGCCTGTCTCCACTCTGCTTAGTTGTTCTTCGCGGGTTTTACCTTGTTGCTTCCTCTAGAGTTTATTTCTCTGATGATGTCTCATTTTGTCTTAACTTTCTCTGTGTGGCCTCTGTCCCTCAGGCTGCAGGATTGTCATTTTTCTTGGTTCTGATGTCTGCCTCCTGGTGGGTGAAGTTTATCTTTGTGCTTGTGCATTCTTCCTGGCAGGAGGGACTGGTTCTTGCCCACAGGTGGGTGGAGCTGGGTCTTGTCCCTCTGGTGGGCAGGGCCATCTCAGTGGGAGTGTTTATAGGTGACTGTTGTCTTTGGATGACTCGGCAACCTTCTGCTGATGGGTGGGACTGTGTCCCACTTTTTGGTTGGTTGTCCTGAGGTATCCCAGCAGTGGAGCCTGGGTCTTGCTGCCAAAATGGTGATCTTTGGGAGAGTTCACACTGGTGAGTATTCGTTGGGGCATCTGCAATCAGTTTTTGCCCCCAAGGTGAGTTACTGCCAACCCCTGCTCCCCAGGAGACCTTCTGAGACCTGCAGGTAGGTCTGGCCAAGGCTTCTGTGGAGTCGGTGCTTTGTACTGGGGGTCCCAGTACACGTGAAAGCCTGCACACAGCTGGGAAGACCCAGCACAGCCAAAAAAATTTTTAAAAAGAACTGGGAAAAAAAAAACAAACCCAAACGCTAGAATTTCATATGAAACCATTTTTGTGAAATAAAGTTATCAAAATACTTTAAAAATGGTAGTATAATAGTATGTGTGTTTGTTTTCTGTTTTGTTCTTGGCCACTCTGTGCTGCCTGCAGGGTCTCAGTTCCCCAGCCAGGGACTGAACTGGTGCCGCCTGCAGGGGAAGTGCGGAATTGTAACCCCGGGTCTGACAGAGAAGTCCCTTCACTGTGTGTGTGTTTTACTAATATAGTAAGTAACATTCTGGTGGCAGGTGTAATAAATATTATAATTTCAAAGGGGTAATGAATGTAACATTTATTTTGAGATAGCATACCCTTTATTTAGGAAGAGACATTGTGGCAAAGGCTCAGTAACTGAACTTGTGGTCTCAAGGGTCCTTTCTGGGAAGATATATGCAGTACTGTGAATGTCACTAAAACTTGCTGGGATAGGCTTATTATTTGAATGGAAATATATCTTTGTTCAAAACAATCCAACATAAAATTTGTGAGATTGATAGTGTGTATCAGGAAGATACATATACTTGTTTGCAGCCAAGAGTATTGGCATTAGAGTGTTAAGCATAAATGAGAAAAGGAGAGAGAGAAAGAAGAGATCTATAGATCATACGATAAGAGGGAGAGTAAGGTTGTTGCTCTCCAGATTGTAAAAGTAGCACAAAAATAAGATAGAGGTGTGATGGACGATTTCAGTGATCTTAAATTCTGGCAGAGATCCTTTCCTTCCTAGGGACAAGACCATTTTTTTTTTTTTTTTTTTTTTTGAATCACTGCAGATGGTGACTGCAGCCGTGAAATTAAAAGACGCTTACTCCTTGGAAGGAAAGTTATGTCCAACGTAGATAGCATATTCAAAAGCAGAGACATTACTTTGCCAATAAAGGTCCGTCTAGTCAAGGCTATGGTTTTTCCTGTGGTCATCTATGGATGTGAGAGTTGGACTGTGAAGAAGGCTGAGCGCCGAAGAATTGATGCTTTTGAACTGTGGTGTGGGAGAAGATTCTTGCAAGTCCCTTGGACTGAAAGGAGATCCAACCAGTCCATTCTGAAGGAGATCAGCCCTGGGTGTTCTTTGGAAGGAATGATGCTAAAGCTGAAACTGCAGTACTTTGGCCATCTCATGCAAAGAGTTGACTCATTGGAAAAGACTCTGATGCTGGGAGGGATTAGGGGCAGGAGAAGGGGACGACAGAGGATGAGATGGCTGGATGGCATCACTGACTCGATGGACGTGAGTCTGAGTGAACTCTGGGAGTTGGTGATGGACAGGGAGGCCTGGCGTGCTGCGATTCATGGGGTCGCAAAGAGTTGGACACGACTGAGTGACTGAACTGAACTGAAGTTCTTGGAAAAAACAAAATGAGAGAAAAGATTCCTTTGGTTTGAAATCTCATTGACAAGGAGGAAGAAACAAGTGAAGTAGGAGACCCTGAATGTTGCAGGAAAAGAAACTACTGTTTTTGAGTCTCTCCAGACAAAATGTTGAGTAGAATCGAACTGTGTTTTGGGTATCAGGAAAGTATATTTTAAAAACAGAGAATTACTGTACTTTTAGGATTCAGTGTCCCAGTCAAAGCTGAATCAAAGTTCTATAAAATCTAAAATTTGGGGGTCAAATTTTAAATTATTTTTAAAATTCTAGTAAAATACAGACAATATAAAATTTACCATCTTAACCTTTTTTAAATGTATAGTAGTGTTGCTGCTACTGCTGCTAAGTCGCTTCAGTCGTGTCTCACTCTGTGCGACCCCATAGACGGCAGCCCACCAGGCTCCCCCATCCCTGGGACTCTCCAGGCAAGAACGCTGGAGTGGGTTGCCATTTCCTTCTCCAATGCATGAAAGTGAAAAGGGAAAGTGAAGTCGCTCAGTCGTGTCCGACTCCTAGTGACCCCAGGGACTGCAGCCCACCTGGCTCCTCCGTCCATGGGGTTCTCCAGGCAAGAGTACTGGAGTGGGCTGCCATTGCCTTCTCCGTAGCAGTGTTAAGTACATTTATATTATTGGTCAGCTATCAGTACCATCTGTCTTCAGAACACTTTTCATTTTGCCAAATTGAAACTGTCACCATTGAACAACTCATTTCCCTCTTACCACAGCATACAGTAGCCGAGATTCTGCTTTCTGTCTGAAGGTGACTACCCTAGGTACCTCTCTTAAGTGGAATCATACGGTATTTTTCCTTCTGTGACTGGCTTATTTCACTTAGTGTTGTTTTTCTGAGATTCATTCATGTGTCGTGTGGTAGAATTTCCTTCATTTTAAGGCTGAGTAATCCAGTGTCTGTATGTACTGTATTTGTTTTATCCATTCCTCCATCAATGGACATTTGAGTTATTTCCACCTTTTGGCTGTTGTGAATAATACTCCTGTGAATATCTGGGTGTGCAGATGTCTGCTTATGTCTCTCCATTCAGTTCTTTTCAAATTATTTTATTTGAGGAATTGTGTAGCATCTCATCATTAAGACCATGCAGAAAACAGTTTAGATTTTAAAGCCCAACTAAGAAAAAGATCAATAAACCAATAGGAAATTGACAAAGGATTCTGAACATGCAGTTCACAGAAAAGGAGATCAAAATTAATAGATGCTTAGTTCTCCTCATAAGAGGAAATGCAAATAAAATACATATTTCATTTATCAGACTGACAGGTAACTAAAAGGGTGTTAATATTCTGTGAAGGGCAAGGTTGTGATGATATGGGGGCTTATATACAGCTAATGGAGTTATATAGGGTCAGCCTCTAGAAAGGGGCGTTTGTAATCACTTATCAGAATTAAAAATGCACATACCCGTTGACTTAGCAGTACCCATTTTGAGAATGTTTCCTACAGATATTTTTTGCACAGCTGTAAAAGATAAATATATAGGATTAATACTTGACGTATTGTTTGCAGTAGCAAAAACTTGGGAGTAACCTAAATGTCCATCAGCTTGAAGACTAGTTATATAAATTGTTCAGTTCAGTTCAGTCGCTCAGTCGTGTTCAACTCTTTTCGACCCCATGAATCGCAGCACGCCAGGCCTCCCTGTCCATCACCAACTCCCGGAGTTCACTCACACTCACGTCCATCGAGTCAGTGATGCCATCCAGCCATCTCATCCTCTGTCGTCCCCTTCTCCTCCTGCCCCCAATCCCTCCCAGCATCAGAGTCTTTTCCAATGAGTCAAATCTTCGAATGAGGCCAAAGTACTGGAGTTTCAGCTTTAGCATCATTCCTTCCAAAGAAATCCCAGAGCTGATCTCCTTCAGAATGGACTGGTTGGATCTCCTTGCAGTCCAAGGGACTCTCAAGAGTCTTCTCCAACACCACAGTTCAAAAGCATGTTATATCTATACAAATCCTATGCAGCTATAAAAAATTTAAACGCTCCTGATATGGCTCTGGATAAGTCTGTAGGATGTATTATTGAATGAAAATACAAGGAATAGAATCACACATATAGTATGCCATCATCTGTGTAAAGAAAGAAAAGAATATGTTTGCTTATATGTGCATAAAATATGTATGGAAGTATCTATAAGATACAAATAAAGCTGTTGTCAGTGGTAAGGGAGAATGACTATTCAAAATTTAGGTGAAAAAGATATGCATAGAAAAAAGCAAAGGGGATTACTAAAATAGAGGAAGAGAGAGTTCTAAACCAATGACTTAGATCCTCTAACACACCTCTTAAGAAAAATAGCAGAAGCTCAAAATCAACATGTGAAAAAACTTAAAAGCTTTTAGGATTGATTTAGACTAAAAACTAGTATAAGAAAACCAACTCCTTGGGTATAGTAACACATTTCTTTCTTTTTTGTTGCTTTTAGTAATATATTTTTTAAAAACTAAATCTTAAACTATTTTTTGGCTGCGCCACTTAACCTGAAGGCTTAGTTCCCCAACCAGGGATTTAACCTGGGCCCCCAGCAGTTGAAGGTCAGAGGTCTACCCACTGGACTGCCAGGGGTCCAAATCCTAAACATTTTTAGATATATATAAAAAAAGAAAAATGCAATAGTCTTCCTTATCTGTGGAGGTTATGTTCTGAAACAACCAGTGGATTCCTGAAGCTGCAGATAGTACCTCTAATTATAGTGTTTCCCCCTCAAGTTTGTTTATGAATTAGACATGGTAAGAGATTAACAATAATGATAACATAGAACAATTGTAGTCATATAAAAGTAATAAAAGTTGTGTGAGTATGGTTTCTCAGTCTCAAGATATCTTATTACTGTAAAAGTTTAATGCCTTTTTCATTTAAGCACTTACCATGCATGTGGTCAAATTGTCAACATCTGTTGGATCATAGAAAAAGCAAGAGAATTTTAGAAAAACAGCTACTTCTGCTTCATTGACTATGCTAAAGCCTTTGACTGTGTGGATCACAACAAACTCTGGAAAATTCTTAAAAGAGATTGGATACCAGACTACCTTATCTGCCTCCTGAGAAACCTGAATGATGGTCAAGAAGCGTTAGAACCAGACCTGGAACAACAGACTGGCTCCAAATTGGGAAAGGACTATGTCAAGTCTGTATATTGTCACGCTGCTTATTTAGCTTATATACAGAGTACATCATGTGAAATGCTGGGCTGGACGAAGCACAGGCTGGAATCAAGATTGCCAAGAGAAATATCAATAACCTCAGATGTGCAGCTGACACCACCCTTATGGCAGAAAGTGAAGAAGAACTAAAGAGCCTCTTGATGAAAGTGAAAGAGGAGAATGGAAAAGTTGGCTTAAGGCTCAATATTCAGAAAACGAAGATCATGGCATCTGGTCCCATCACTTCATGGCAAATAGATGGGGAAATAGTGGAAACAGTGTCAGACTTTATTTTTTGGGGCTCCAAAATCACTGCAGATGGTGACTGCAACCATGAAATTAAAAGACACTTGCTCCTTGGAAGAAAAGCTATGACCAACCTAGACAGCATATTAAAAAGCAGAGACATTACTTCACCAGCAAAAGTCCATCTGGTCAAAGCTATGGTTTTTCCAGTAGTCACGTGTGGATGTGAGAGTTGGACTATAAAGAAAGCTGAGTGCCAAAGAATTGATGCTTTTGAACTGTGGTGTTGGAGAAGACCGTGAGAGTCCCTTGGACTGCAAGGAGATCCAACCAGTCCATCATAAAGGAGATCAGTCCTGAATATTCATTGGAAGGACTGATGTTGAAGCTGAAACTCCAATACTTTGGCCACCTGATGTGAAGAACTGACTCATTGGAAAAGACCCTGATGCTGGGAAAGATTGAAGGCGGAGGAGAAGGGGGTGACAGAGGATGAGATAGTTGGATGGCATCCCTGACGCAATGGATGTGAATTTGAGTAGGCTCCAGGAGTTGATGATGGACAGGGAAGCCTGGCGTGCTGCAGTCCATGGGGTCGCAAAGAGTTGGATATGACTGAGGGACTGAATTGAACTGAAGCCTTCTTCCCCATTCCTCCTCTGTTTGATTGACAGGATTATGTCTCCTGACTGACTGTATTTTGATTTCAGTGAAACATTTCACAAAGTTCATGACATTCTTGAATGTGAGGTGGGTAATAAAAAGGCTTGTAAGTGAAAAGTTTTAACTCATGGGTTTCTGTCTTTGGTTAGAGTCTTATATTCTTTTCTGTCTTCGTTTTTACAAAACTACACAGGAGAGAGAGTTAATATGTTGGACTATTTGATGTTAAATATATATGAATGTAAAGTTCTACATTTATAATAATGATATAATGTATTAAATTCCTGCCTCAAACATTAGTTATACAAATACAGAATAGAGAAGGCCTGATTTGAAAGCTCTTGATGAGGATTCCTGAGAAATAAACAAGTAGATTTTCTCTTGGTGTCAGTGATAGTACTTCTTTTTTGACGAATAAATTGGTCATGGCTTTCTAGAATCTTAAGTGTATTTATTTACTTGGAATAATTGTCTCAAGAATTTTTCCTATGAAAATATTTAAGAGGATACGAATAGTTTTAAAAGATATTTTTAGCTGTTTTCTTTGGAATAGTAAATAATAAAAACATAACAATAGAGAAGCGATTAAATTGTGTTATCTACATGTCAAGAGTAAATTAGTTACTATGATTCTGTGGCTGTATAGAAAAATGTTGGCAGAATGTTAAATAGAACAGAAATTATATATCTGTTTCTATTGTAATGAAATTCTGTTTACATGTTAATGAGACTTGAAAGGACTTTTAAAACTATTGAGAACTGTTTTTTAGTGTAATGTAATAATATATGCATGCTCAGTCACTCAGTTGTGGTCGACTCTTTGCAACCCTGTGGAGTATGTCCTCCAGGCTCCTAGGAGTCCATGGGATTTTCCAGCCAAGAATACCGGAGTGGGTTGCCATTTCCTATTACAGGGAAGGTAATAATTAAATAGTGAAATTTAAGCATTTTAATTTTATGATCAGAAAGTGATATAGTTTATTTCCTTGCAGTCTTAATAACAAGCAGCAGTCTTTCCCATGAAAAGGAGAAAAAGTGAAATGTAATATTAGGCTATATTATTAGAGGTGTGATGTTCAGACCATTGAACCCACACAGGTCATCACATTTGGAATATGGTTTTCAGTTTTAGGTGTTTTGCTTTTGTTTTTATTGTAGTGTAATTGGTTTACAATGTTGTGTTAGTTTCTGGTGTACAAGTGTTTTCATATTAAGAAAAGAATCTGTAAATGAATCATGGAGGAGATCTTGGAATTCACATGAGGACGGAGGTGGGAATGTTTACCCTGTTAATGGGTTTTGGAAGGTGGGGACAGGAAGAGGAGAAAGGGGAAGTAGTAATATAATTGACACCACCCTTATGGCAGAAAGTGAAGAGGAACTAAAAAGCCTCTTGATGAAAGTGAAAGTGGAGAGTGAAAAAGTTGGCTTAAAGCTCAACATTCAGAAAACGAAGATCATGGCATCCAGTCCCATCACTTCATGGGAAATAGATGGGGAAACAGTGGAAACAGTGTCAGACTTTATTTTTCTGGGCTCCAGCATCACTACAGATGGTGACTGCAGCCATGAAATTAAAAGATGCTTACTCCTTGGAAGGAAAGTTATGACCAACCTAGATAGCATATTCAAAAGCAGAGACATTACTTTGCCAACAAAGGTTCATCTAGTCAAGGCTATGGTTTTTCCAGTGGTCATGTATGGATGTGAGAGTTGGACAGTGAAGAAGGCTGAGTGCCGAAGAATTGATGCTTTTGAATTGTGGTGTTGGAGAAGACTCTTGAGAGTCCTTTGGACTGCAAGGAGACCCAACCAGTCCATTCTGAAGGAGATCAGCCCTGGGATTTCTTTGGAAGGAATGATGCTGCAGCTGAAACTCTAGTACTTTGTCCATCTCCTGTGAACAGCTGACTCACTGGAAAAGATTCTGATGCTGGGAGGGATTGGGGGCAAGAGGAGAAGGGGATGACAGAGGATGAGATGGCTGGATGGCATCACTGACTCGATGGACATGAGTCTGAGTGAACTCCGGGAGTTGGTGATGGATAGGGAGGCCTGGCGTGCTGCGATTCATGGGGTCGCAAAGAGTCAGACACGACTGAGCGACTGATCTGATCAAATATTTAAATGTCAGCTGGAAAAGGGAATAGTTGTTTCTTTTAGCTGCAGAGGGCAGTACTAATATCAGTGGGTGGAAATAACAGCAAACAGGCTGTGGAGTCCAGGGTGGACCAGTAACTAACATCCAGTGGATCTGACAGCAGGATACAGGGACTAACTGGGTGACTGGCCAGAGGGAGAAGAAACCAAGGCGTAGGGCACCAAGACAAGGAGCCAGTCTCTAGTTCCTTCCAGAAGGTCACAGTATAAAGAAACAATTACTAGAAGAGTTAAGAGACTAGACAGGATCATCAAAAATACATAATGCAGGGAATTCTCTGCTGGTCCAGTGGTTAGGAGTTCACACTTTCACTTCTCGTGGCCCAGATTCAATCCCTGATTGGGTAACTAAGATCCCACAAGGTGCAGGATGCTGCCAAAAAAAAAAAAATCATAATGTAGAACCAGTTATTAACTGACCTTGGCTACCATATAACAGATGATCTCGGATCCTTTGGGCACAACATACAGATGGGAATGAATAGAATTGTTACTAGAGATCAAGTAGAATTGAGCAGGTGAAGGAACTTTAAACTTTTGTAAATTAATTATATGTATTAAAGGAAAATGAGGATCACTTCTGCCATTTATGCCACTTGGTTTCCTAGTCACCAGTTGACCACTGCCCCTTTCTTCTTATCCAGACATCTTGCTGTGAGCGTGATCTATAAAGTGGTCTCCTTAGGCCAAGCCCCATCAAGAACTTCAGACTTACTGTGAGGCTTAGTTGTGAGTGTCTGGGTTTGGATAGCCCGCATGCACTCTAGTTCAAGGAACCAAGATTCGGACTTCTACTAGAACTTCTTGTAGGAATGGTGGTCTATAGTGACCTTACTAGTTTTCTCCTTGGGGACTAGAACTTCACATCAGGGCCCTACCTACTGACTAGACCTCTTAGCTGCATGACTCCACGTGTGTCTGAGCTTGCTAAACCATGGCTTCCCACACCTGCCCTCATCTTCCTGTTGACTTTTCTTCAGATTATCTGAACTGTTTTGCTTCTTCCCACCAATTTGAGGCTCCGGGCTGATTTCCCTTTTGCTTTTCAAACCTGCCAGGCAAGTTTAGATCTAGATGTTGGCTCCTCCTGACTGCCCTGTCCGCCCATGTTTGTCTTTCTTTCTTTGCTTTTGTTGATGCCCTTTGATAATCAAACTGTCAAAATTCAGCCTCCCCTCCCCTGCGCCCTTTTTTTTTTTTTTCTTCTTGCAGTACTTGCCTTATTGCAGTGTGCAGTGTTCTGGAATCAAACACAACATCTCAAGAGGTTTGCCTGTATTTTTTTTTTATCATTTATTTATTGTTTTTATTAAATGGAACTATAGTTGTTTTGCAGTGTTGTGTTAATTTCTGCAGTACCACAAGTTGGTTCAGTTACACACACACACACACACACACACACATATATATACATGCATTCTTTTTTAAAATATTTTTTTCCATTATGGTTTATCATAGGATATTGAATATAACTCTTTGTGCTATACCAGTAGGACCTTCGGAGAAGGCAATGGCACCCCACTCCAGTACTCTTGCCTGGAAAATCCCATGGATGGAGGAGCCTGGTAGGCTGCAGTCTATGTGGTCGCTAAGAGTCACATACGACTGAGCGACTTCACTTTCACTTTCATGCATTGGCGAAGGAAATGGCAACCCACTCCAGTGTTCTTGCCTGGAGAATCCCAGGGACGGGGGAGCCTGGTGGGCTGCCGTCTATGGGGTCGCACAGAGTCGGACACGACTGAAGTGACTTAGCAGCAGCTTAGCAGCAGTAGGACCTTGTTGTTTATCCATTGTGTATATAAAAACTTAACATCTACTAACCCAAGGATTCCACTCCATCACTCCCCTTGGCCACCACCAACTTGTTCTCTGGGTCTGTGATTCTGTTTCATAGATAAGTTCGTTTCTGTCATATTTTAGATTCCACATACAAGTGATATCATGTGGTGTTTTCTTCCTCTTTCTGACTGACTTCACTTAGTATGATAATCTCTTGTTATGATAATCTCATGGATAGTCATCCATGTTGCTGCAAAGGGCATTATTTCCTTCTTTTGGACTGAGTGGTATTCCATTGTGTGTATGCACCACATCTTCTTTATCCATTCATCTGTTCATGGACATTTAGGTTGCTTCCATGTCTTGGCTGTTGTGAACAGCGCTGCTGTGAACACAGGGGTGCATGTAACTCTTTGACATATAGGTTTGTTTGGATGTATGTCCCAGAGCGGGATTGCTGGATCATATGATAATCCTGTTTTTAATTCTCTGAGGAACCTCCATACTGTTTTCCACAGTGACTGCACCAACTTACATTCCCACCAGCAGTGTAGGAGGGTTCCCTTTTCTCCACACCCTCTCCAGCATGTATTATTTGTAGACTTTTTAATGATGATCAGTCTAACAGATGTGAGGTGGTACCTTATTGTAATTTTGATTTGCTTTTCTCTAATAATTAGTGATGTTGAGCATCTTTTCATGTGCTTATTGGCCATGTATTTCTTTGGAGGAATGTCTCTTTAGGTCTTCTGCCCAGATTTTGATTGGGTGGTTTGTTTTTGTTGTTGAGTTTTATGAGCTGTTTGTGTACTTTGGAAATTAAGCCCTTGTTGGTCACATCATTTGCAAATATTTTCTCGCATTCCAAAGGTTGTCTTTGTGTTTCGTTTATGATTTCCTTTGCTGTGCAAAAGCTTGTAAATTTGATTAGGCTCCATTTGTTTATTTTTGCTTTTATTTCTAATGCCTTGGGAGACTGAAAGAAAACATTGGTACAGTTTATGTCAGAGAATGTTTTGTCTCTGATCTCTTGTAGGAGTTCTGTGGTGTCATATCTTATATTTAAGTCTTTAAGCCATTTTGTGTTTATTTCTGTATATGATGAGAGTGTGTGTTCTAACTTCATTGATTCATATGCAGCTGTCCAACTTTCTCAACACCACTTGCAGAGTCAGGGGGAAAAGCCAGAAAGAATAAAGGAAAACCAGGTTTTCCTCAGATTCTTTCTTAGAGGTTTCTTCCCTTTCTCTTTTAAATATTGTATTTCCCCAGAGTTCTGTCAGTGATTGCTTTTCTTTTCACCTAGTACACTTCCGATCTCATCCACTGTTATACTGAGGTGATGACTCCCAAATACACAGTTCTAGTGAAAACGTGTCCTTTGAACTAGAGACCTACATCTGTCATGACATTCGATAGACGCCTCAAACAAGTGGTTTTCCCTCCCACACTCGAATCTCCTCTTGTATTACTCATGTTGCTGTTTGGTGCCACCATCTACCCCAGACGCTATCTTGTCTTCCTAGTCTTCAGTTTTACCATTTCTATCCATTTAATCTCCAGACCCTGTTCTAGCTCTTAACTTTCTCCAAAATCCATACCCTTCTCTCAGGTCTAACTCACTGTACTTATACTCTGAGGCAGGAATCATACATGCAGGGTTTACTGGTTGTCACGTGGGGTCCACCGTTTCAGCCAGCATGTGGTTAGTGCTTAGTATGTGTCAAATGAAAGGGTGGATGCCAGTGTCTTGGTTCATTCTTTGCTGGTTTTCACCTGAGTTACAGCACTATTTCCCTAACTGGCCCCTCTGCTTTTTACTTCCTTTCAGTGTGTTGTCTGTACCACCACTGTGTGACATGTCTAAAATATGACTTTTAAAAATCTGTAAATAATTTAATGTGTATTTCTGAAAGGTAAGGTATTTTAAAAAGCCATAACCACTATGCCATTATCATAGCTAAAAATTTCACAATTATTCTTTGACTTTTTAAATTTTAATTTTTGGCCTCACTGTGCAGCATTCGGGATCTTTAGTTCCTTGACCAGAGATCGAAGCTGTGCCCCCTTCAATGAACGTGTGGAATCCTAACCACTGGTCCAGGGAATTCCCCTTTCCATTTTTCCCCCCAAATAAATTGATTTTTAATTGTTACTGGAGACAATTATTCTTGAATATCATCAGCTATCTAGTCAGCGTTCAAATATTTTCTCATAATTTATTTTGAAAATTATTTACAGTTCTTAAGAGTTCAGGTTCCAAACAATGTTCATACATTGCAATTAGCTGACATCTCTTACATTTCCTTTAATCTTTTTTTTCCCCCCTTCCATCTCTTTCTTTTTTATCTGTTGAAAAAACTGACTTATTGAAGTGGGAGTTGGATCTAGTGATCATTCCTCGAGAGATGATGCTTTTCTCTTGGGCCCCCTATTGTTAGGGTTCTAAATTTGTCATCATACATATGTGTTCCTTCCTGGCTCTGTGGATTTGTGTGTTTCTACTTCCTGGGCAGAGAATGATGCCTGTGTTGCATGTTTTCTTTCCCTTTTCTCTGTCACCTTGATCCCCCTCTCTTTTCCTTCCCTTCCCATCCTTAGTAAAAGTACACAGTCATGTGATGTGAGCTAACTAGAGTTAAGCAAGGTTTTTTTTTAATGCATTAAATTATCAAAACGGAGAGTAAAGTAAAATCACATTCTGAGAGTCTGGTACATAAACCCTTAGGTTCTTCTCTTCACCAAAATAGGAAGGCTAAATTGGGTAGAAGCGTTGACCTAATGAGCATCTGCATACAGTTAAAAAAAATTTTTTTTTAAAGAATTTTACTAAGTTCTTGTCAATGTCATGTTTTTTTCCTAGATCTCATATTTTGGATTCTGGCTATGTTATAATGAACAGCACTTCGACATCAGATGTCATTGGTCGGAGAGTTGAAGTTAACGGGGAACATGCAACAGTGCGTTTTTCTGGCCTTGTCCCTCCTGTGGCAGGTAATTTATGACTTTGTGTGTGCGGGTTTATTTTGTAGTTGTTTCTGTTAGGTGTCTCAGTAGAGGTCTGTAATACCAATTTGATGATGCTAACAAGCAAGTTATATATGCTCTGATACACTTTTACTTCAGTGGTATCCATGACTTAATTTGATTATACACTTATCTAATTATTTAATGTTACTATTTTATATTAAGTCATTCTTAAAATATCTTCAGTGTAAACTTTAAACCATAACAAAACTTGAATTCCCATAATCCTAAGCTCAAAAATGAAGTAATATTTTTGAAATTTCTATTATCGTTAATCCATATGTATGTGTAATTCAAATTGATCTGAATACAATTTGTTTTTACCGTTTTTCACTTATGATTTGGTATATATCTATGTTTCTATAGCATTATTTTACTTGTATTTCCTTTTTTATTGAGATAATTAACATATTAGTTTCAGGTGTACAATATAATGATGCAGTATTTGTATATGTTGCCTCTTGGCCACCTATAGGTCCTCTTTGCAAATATTTTCTCCCAGTTTGTGTGTTGACATTTCATTTTGTTTATTGTTCCCTTTGCTGTACAAAAGCTTTTGAGTTTAAGTAGGTCCCATTTGTTTATTTTTGTTTTTATTCCCATTATTCTGGGAGACAGATTGAGAAAAGATATTGCTGCAGTTTATGTTGGAGAGTGTTCTGCTTATGTTTTCCTCTAGGAATTTTATGGTACCCAGTCTCACATTTAGATCTTTAATGCATTTTGAGTTTATTTTTGTGTATGATGTTAAAGAATGATCTAATTTCATTTTTTTTTACGTATAGCTGTCCATTTTTGCCGGCACCATTTGTTGAAGAGACTGTCTTTCCAACATTGCGTGTTCTTGCTGTCTTTGTTATAGATTAAGTGACCATTGGTCCATGGGTTTATCTCTGGACTGTCTATCCTGTTCCATTGATCTATATTTCTGTTTTTGTGCCAGTACCATACTGTTTTGATGACTGTAGCTTTGTAGTATAGTCTTAAATCAGGGAGCCTGGTTCTTCTAGTTCTGTTTTTCTTTCTCAAGATTGCTTTTGCTGTTTGGGATCTTTTGTGTCTCCATACAGATTTTAAGATTATTTTCTAGTTCTGTGGAAAATACCAGTGGTAATTTGGTAGGGATTGCATTGAATCTGTAGATTGCCTTGGGTAATATGGTCATTTTGACAGTACTGAGTCTTCCAATCCATGAATATGGTTTCCATCGGTTGTGTCTTCTTTGATTTCTTTCATCAGCATCTTACAGTTTTCAGAGTATAAATCTTTTGTCTCCTTAGGTTTATTCCTTGGTACTTTATTCTTTGTGATAAGATGGTAAGTGAAATTGTTTCTTGAATTTCTCTTTCTGATCTGTCATTGTTAGTGTATAGAAATGGATTTATTTGTATTTGGCTTGTGAGATCTCAGGTCCCTGACCAGGGACTGAACCCTAGCCATGGCAGTGAAAGCCCAAAGTCCTAACCACAAGGCCGCCAGAGCACTCCTTTACTTATATTTCTTAATGGTTACATTTAGTGTAGTACATAGTTTGTTTAATCATTCTTCCTTTTTAGGCATTAATTTCTAGTTTCTTTTTTTACTTTTGTCAATGACAGTAGTATAGTAGACTTATTTATATGTCTTAGTCAATCAGTCAACAAATATTTAAATACCTTCTATATATCAGGAATTGGCTTAAATGTATACAAGGTATTCAGTGGTAAATTTACACCAGAGGGTCTCAAAATATGGTCCTAAGGAGTATCAACGTCACTTGATTACTTGTTAGCAATGTACATTCTTGGGCCCCACCCCAGAACTACAGAATCAGAAACTCTGGAGTTGGGACCCAGCCATCTGCATTTAAAGAAGCTCTCCAGGGCATTTTACTAGGTTCATTAAGGTTGAGAACCACTGAACTAGATAGTTATGGACTCTGCCTTCATGGACCTAAGATTTACCAGAATATTTAGTATGGAGAGGGTTTCTTCTCTTGTTTTACTTGGATTATTGGTAAATTGAAAGAGAAAATAACATTTAATCTTAAAGCCAGCTGATTAGCAACATTCATGGCTAATTAAGCAGCATTGTGTACCAGTTGCTTTTATATGCTCTCCACTTTGAACATGAACATTATTACAACTCTAAAATTATAACAGCTCTAGAATATAGATGTTATTTTTACAGATGAAGAGACCAAGACTCAGGTCTCAAAGCTTTCCTGTAAAAAGCTGGCATTTGAAACTGTGCTTTTGAGCCCATACCCTTTCTGTTCTCTTGCTTCTCAAGACTATGAATAGTTTACGATACTTGATATATATTGCCAGGTTGCTGTCTGAAAGTAGTGGATCAATGTCCAATTCTTGGAAATTTTGAATGCCCCGGTTCTCTGGGAAGTAGACTGAGATGGAGATTCGCATTTTGGAAGTTTACTATTCAAAAATTGTATTAGGTAGTCCTCTTAGAATTGATAGTAATGCAAGGGAAGGGAAGGGAGCTGGATTGGGCAGAGGGAGAAGTTGGGCCATGAGTGTTCTAGTCTTCTATTTATTTTTAATTTTTGTTTATTTTTGGCCGTGCTGGGTCTTCATTGCTTCACGTGGGCTTTCTCTAGTTGCAGCAAGCATGGGCGATACCCTTTACTATGTTGCGTGGCTTCTCATTGCGATGGTTTCTCTTGCTGCAGAGCAGGGACTCTAGGCGAGCGGGCTTCAGTAGTTGTGGCCGTAGGCCCTGGGGCTCAGGCTCAGTAGTTGTGGCACGTGGGCTTAGTGACTCCATGGCATGTGGAATCTTCCTGGACCAGGGATCAAACCCGTGTCTCCTGTATTGTCAGATGGATTCTTTTTTTTTTTTTTTTTTAGTTTTTTTTTCTTTAATTGAATTTGTTACAGTATTGCTTCTGTTTTAGGTTTTTGACCCCAAGGCATGTGGGACCTTAGCTTCCTCACCGGGGTCGAACCCACACCCTCTGTGTTGGAAGGTGAAGTCTTAACCCCTGGACCACCAGGGAAGTTCCCTGTCAGACGGATTCTTATCCACTGAGCCAGGAAAGTCCAGGTGCCATGATTATTCTAAACCAAGGATTTATCTGATCTTGTGGGGGAACTCTGAAGATGGGATGGCCCTTCACAGTCTTTCATAGTTGAGATGTGATGATCTATCACTGGATTGTGGCTGCCTTAGGAAGGAGGTGTGCTCTGGGCCAAGGTGTTTTCTCCCAGTGGAGACATTTCTAAAAGAGGGCCTGCAGCTGAGTGCCAACTGCCAAAAGCCAGTACTGCCAGCATCCAGGGGGAATTCATTCCAGTTCCTAAAGGCAGATTGGAGTGGCACCTCACAAATACAGTAAGTTAGGTGGAAGCTATTTAATGGTACTTTAACAATATGAAGGGATGTACATTATTAAGTTGCCTGTGACTTGGACACTTTCTTCATGTATGTATTATCAGGCATTTTTCCCCCAGAAAATTATAATTCTGCCAAGAGGGAGCTTCTGTGTATTTACTTTTTATTAATTATATCATTGTATGCAGCATTTTTTTCCATTACTTCAGTTGGTGCTACTTTTGGATTTCTTGTAGAACTCATCTCTGGGATAGGTACAAAGATGCAGAGAAATGGAACACAGATTTAGTACTTACTCCTTATTTCACTGGATGTGGCTGTAGGGCTGTTGGACAACTCAATGAGTTAAAAGCTTAAAAGCACTTAGACCAGTTACTGGTGTTTGCTGAGCACCTGGAATAGCCACGTCTAGCCCTCTGAGTGCTTATTAGGTGCTCAGTTTGTTTGTTGAATGACGGAATGATCTCTCATCCAGTGATGTTGACAGCATCATCCCTGTTTTCTGGATGAGGACATTGAGGCACAGAAAGGTTAAGTAGACCTGAGCTCACCTGGTTAGGAATTCATGAGGAGTTATTCTGACTCTTAACCCCTGAAGTGAAAGTGTTACTTGCTCAGTCGTGTCCTACTCTTTGGGACCCCGGGGACTGTGGCCCCCCAGGCTCCTCTGGTCCACAGAATTCTCCAGGCAAGCATACTGGAGTGGGTTGCCATTTCCTACACCAGGAGATCTTCCCGACCCAGGGATCAAACCAAGGTCTCCCACATTACAAGGAGATTCTTTACTGTCTAATACACCAGGAGATCTTCCCGACCCAGGGATCAAACCAAGGTCTCCCACATTACAAGCAGATTCTTTACCGTCTAAGCCACTGGGAAGCCCTCCCTGAGCTGAGTAAAATGTGAAAGAAACACAAAGGCAGGGCATATTTGGAGCTGTGAAGGGAGGTGTCAGTTCAGGGGAAGGAATGAACCATGGAGTGGGAATTTGATCTGCTGCTCTATGCTACTGATTTCTGGGCTCTGCTGTTTTAGGGCTTTATTTGTTTTATCTGCTTTAGGGCTGCAGTGGGCAGAACTGTGAGCTCAGATTCCAACACTCTACACCTGGTTCCCCAGGTGGCAGGGCCGGGAACTCCCGCAGAGGTTCTGGGCAGGGCCTCTAGAGCGACCTGGGCTGATTGCTGAAAGCAGCTCAGCCCCATCTGCCTTGGCTGATCCTCAGTTCCTCCCCAGGCCTCTCCTTCAGGCCATGGTGTTGGGGAGCAGGGGCAGCCTTCACGAATCCTGTTAACATGGAGTCCAGTTAAGTCCAAGGGGGTGGCTCGCACTAGTATCCGCAGGTAAGATCTCCAGGTGGCCCTGCTTGCATCTGGCTGTCATTTAGGGAAATAATCACTGTTCACAAAAAAGAGCTTCACTCCTTTGCTCCGGTCCGTCTCCTGCTAAAGACACAGACTCTGAACATTTAACAAATGGTGGCTTCACAATTTAGAGGAAGAGCCAGGAGGCACCCAGACCCATGGAAGGAGGACGACAGAGCTGAGGGGTCCCCTTCCTCAGTCCACCCGTATCCTCCCCGCCTGCTCGGTCAGGCCGCTTTGTCTGGGGAACTGATTTTGTTTGGCTTGCTGCTGAAACAGGAGCTGAGGGAGGTCCGTTGTCTGCGGCTGGTAGATGGAGACATCTTTGCCTTCCTTTCTTGGGAGAGTCCAGCTTTAGTACTGAGGACGGATGAGGAGGAAGAAGGGTAGGGGGAAAGGAGACTGCTCAGGAGCCAGGGATGTGCTCTCTCCTCAACTCTGGAACCCAGAAGAGTAACGAGGCCCTTGGAAGAGCCCCATGTTCAGCATGGGTAGTGGCCCTATAGCCCTGTGTGGGGGCCTGGGGGCCCTAATTCCTCTAGCCCCTCATGCCAGGGGACTGGGAGTGATGCCCTTAACCCCGCCCTTCACCTCAGTGTGAACAGCCTTCTCTCAAACTAAGAGTGAGCTCCCTGACCACCCACTTGGGGAGGAATTCATCCCAGCCCCTCTGTGCACTCCCCAGGGTGGTCCTGATGCTCGCAGGCAGCCTTTATTAAACTGTAAAACTCCACAAACCCACTTCACCTCAAGAAAGCAGCGGCTGACAACTTGGGCATCTCACAGATACTGCAAAGTAGAGTACGTGGGCCTCGTGGGGAGTGTCGGATCTTGTGGGACATTCTGGAAGCCTTGCTGCTGTGTTTTCTTTCTCTTTTCTTGGTATTTATTAACATAATATGTGACCATGGTAACAATAGAGGACAGAAAGCCTTATGATGAGAGCAGCTGTGTCCAGCTGTGGGTGTTTCTTGACTCATTGTCTGGTGTGTTTTCTTGGTTAATCCTGCTCATTTCTTCAGTGATGAGACGTTTTCTTCTAGGATACCTTTGATAATTTAACCTTTGCATATTACCTGCTTTCCCCCCGCCCCCCGGTGATCCTTTTGGTTAGATATTGGATTTTCTGGATTTATTCTCTATTTTTCTCCTTACTATTTATTTGTTGGAAAAATTGTCTTGTAAAATTTCCCATATTCTGAATTTTTTAGATTGCATCCCCACGAAGTCATTAATATTTAGTTTTTCTGTCCCATACTTTCCCTGTAGGTTGGTAGTTACATACAGGCTTGATCAGATTAAGGTTTGATATTTTATTTTTTGTGCAGATATTTATGTTGTTGTTTAGTTGCTAAGTCATGTCTGACTCTTTGCGACCCCATGGAGCCCAAGAAAATAAAATCTATCACTGTTTCCACTGTTTCTCCATCTATTTGTCATGAACTGATGGGACCAGATGCCATGATCTTAAATTTTTGAATGTTGAGTTTTAAGCCAGCTTTGTTACTCTCCTCTTTCACCCTCATCAAGAAGCTCTTTAGTTTTTCCTCACTGTCTGCCATTAGAGTGGTATCATCTACATATCTGAGGTTCTTAATGTTTCTCCCAGTAATCTTGTGATTCCAGCTTGTGATTCATCCAGCCTGACATTTTGCATGGTGTACTCTGTAAATAAAGTAACAATATATACAGCCTTGTTGTACTCCTTTCCCAATTTTGAACTAATCAGTTGTTCCATGCCCAGTTCTAACTGTTGCTTTTTGACCTTTATACAGGTTTCTCAGGAGACAGGTAAAGTGGTCTGGTATTCCCATTTCTTTAAGAATTTTCCATAGTTAGTTGTGATCCACACAGTCAAAGGCTTTAGCTTAGGCAATGAAGCAGATGTTTTTCTGGAATTCTCTTGCTTTCTCTATGAGCCACCTAATGTTGGAATTCTCTTGCTTTCTCTATGAGCCAGCTAATGTTGACAATTTGATCTCTGGTTCCTCTGCCTTTTTAAATTCAGCTTGAACATCTGGAAGTTCTTGGCTCACGTACTGCTGAAGCCATGTGAAATGAGCTCAGTTGTTTGGTAGTTTCAGCATTCTTTGGCACTGCTTTTCTTTGGGATTGGAATGAAAGCTTTTTCCAGTCCTGTGGCCACTGCTGAACTTTCTAAATTTGCTAACATTTTGAGTGCAGCACTTTAACAGCATCATCCTTTAGGATTTTAAATAGCTTAACCGGAATTCCATCACCTCCACTAGCTTTGATCATAGTGATGCTTCCTAAGGCCCACTTGACTTCACACTCCAGAGTGTCCAGGCTCTAGGTGAGTGACCCCTAGAGTAACCATTGTGGTTATCTGAGTCATTAAGACCTTTTTTGTATAGTTCTTCTGTGTATTCTTGCCATCTCTTCTTGATCTCGTCTGCTTTTATTAGGTCCTCACCATTTCTGTCCTTTATCTTGCCCATACTTTCATGAAATGTTCCCTTAATGCTTCACTGTGCTTCTCTAAAACATAAACACATTTTCTTAAAAACAGTATGTATACTTTAAACTTTAATTTCGATTCATTTTGTCATATTGGTGAATAGAGTTCTTTTAAACCAATAAGTCAGGTTATTAAAAAACTGTGTTCTTATTAACTTCTTGGTTTACAGTCCTTGAAGATACAAGGTGGAGTAGGTACATTCTTTAATATGGATAATCATATAGTCCTTCAAAATTACATATAATATGATCTTTCAGGGCTTCCCTGGTGCCTCAGTTGGTAAAGAATCCGCCTGAAATGCCGGGGACCTGGGTTTGATCCCTGGGTTGGGAAGATCCCCTGGAGGAGGGCATGGCAACCCGCTCCAGTATTCTTGCCTGGAGAATCCCCATGGACAGAGGAGCCTAGCAGGATGCAGTCCATGGGGTTGCAAAGACTTGGACACAACTGAGCCACTAAGCACACACACATGATCCTTCAACATTACAGGTCTTTTAATCTGCTGTTTATGCCATCAGAATTCTACCCTAGCTTTTTTCTTTTGTAAAAAAAATTATTTTATATTGAAATATAGTTGATTTACATTATTATGTTAATTTCAGGTGTATGGCAAAGTCATTCAGTTATTTATATACATATATCAATTCTTTTTCAGATTCTTTCCCCATATAGGTTATTACAGACTATTGAGTAAAAGTTCCCTGTGCTCTACAGTATCCTTGTTGATTATCTATTTTATATATAGTTGTGTGCATATGTTAATCCCAACCTCATAATTTATCCCTCCCTACCCACCTTTCTCCTTGAGTAACCATAAGTTGGTTTTCTAAGTCTGTGAGTTTGTTTCTGTTTTGTTAATAAGTTCATTCCTATCATTTTTTGTTTATTTTTTCTTTTTTAAAAATTTTAAATTGGACAATAATTGCTTTACAGTGTTGTGTTGGTTTCTGCATACAATAATGCAAATCAGCCGTAAGTATATATTGTATCCTCTTCTTCTGGAGCCTCCCTCATACCCCTTCCTATCATTTTTTAGATTCCCTATGTATGCAGTATCATATGATATTTGTCTTTCTCTGACTTAAATTTACTTAGTATGATAAGATCTATCCATGTTGCTGTAAATGGCATTATTTCATTGTTTTTTATGGCTGAGGAATAGTCCATTTATATATGTTCCATATTTTCTTTACCCATTCCTCTGTTGGTGGACATTTAGGTTGTTTCCATGTCTTAGCTATTGTAAATACTCCTGCAGTGAATATTTGCGTGTATGTATTTTTTTAAACAATTTTTCTGAATTAAAAAAATTTAATTTTATGTACTTCTTTTTGGCTGTGCTGGGTTTTCATTGCTGTGCTTGAGCTTTCTCTAGTTGCAGCAAGTGGGGGCTGCTCTCTAGACGCCTTCTCCACAGAAGCCTCTGTGGGGTGAGGCTTCTCATTGCGGTGGCTTCTCTTGTTGTAGATCATGGGCTCTAGGGCCCGAGGGCTGAGTGGTTGTGGCGCACGGGCTTGGTTGCCCTTTGGTATGGGAAATCTTCCCGGAGCAGGGATCTAATCCTTGTCCCCTGCATTGTCAGGCAGGCTCTTAAGCACTGCACCACCAGGAAAGTCCTCATGTATCTTTTTGAATTATGGTTTTCTTCAGATATATGCCTGGGAGTGAGATTGCTGGATCAAATGGTAAAGCTCTATTTTGAGATCTTCTTTTTAAAAAATTTTTTTTCTGGCTGCCTTATGGGGCTTGCAGGATCTTAGTTCCCCAACCAGGGATTGAACATGGGCCCCGGCGGTGAAAGTGCCCAGTCCTAACCACTGGATCATGAGGGCAATCTCTATTTTTACTTTTTCAAGGAAACTCCATACTGTTCTCTATAGTGGCTATACCAATTTACGTTCCTATCAACAGTGTAGGGAGTTCCTAAAAGGGAACAGGATTCCCTTTTCTTTACACCCTCTCCAGCATTTGTTTGTAGACTTTTATTTGATGATGGTTATTCTGACCACTGTGAGGTGATACATCATTATAGTTTTGATTTGCATTTCTCTACTAGTTAGCAGTGTCAAGCATCTTCTCATGTGTCTGTTGGCTTTCTGTATGTCATCTTTGGAGACGTGTCTATTTAGATCTTCTGCCCATTTTTCAATTGGCTTGTTTGGGTTTTTTTGTTATTGAGTTGTGTGAGCTATTTGTATATTTTGGAAATTAAGCCCTTGTCAGTTGTACTGTTTGCAAGTAGCTGTGTGGATTTATTTCTGGGCTTTCTATCCTTTTCCATTAATCTGTGTTTGTGTTTTTGTGCCAGTACCATATGGTTTTATTAAAGCTTTATAGTATAGTCTGAAGTCTGGGAATCTGATTACTCCAGCTCTATTTTTTTTTTTTTTGTGACTCTTCAGGGTCTGTCGTGTTTCCATACAAATCTTAACAGTTTAAAGACCAGAGCTATATTAATACATCTTCTGTTACCCAAACATTATTGACTGGTGATGTTTCAGTATTCACTTGCATAACAAATCTCTGGCCACAGCCATTAGTTTCTGCAAAAATCCCCTAGTCAGTAACGTGTGAAGATTTTTTTGTTCTAGATCTGCAAAAAATGCCACTAGTAATTTAACAGGGGTTGCATTGAATCTGTGGATTACTTTGGATAGTATACTCATTTTGACAATATTGATTCTTCCAGTCCAGGAGCATGGTGTATGTTTCCATCTGTTTCTGTCATTGATTTCTTTCATCAGTCTCTTAACAGTTTTCAGACTACAGGTCTTCTGCCTCCTTAGGTAGGTTTTTTCCTAGGTATTTTGTTCTTTTTGACACAATGATAAATGAGATTGTTTCCTTACATTTCTCTTTCTGACCTTTCATTGTTAGTGTATAGAAATGCACCATACAGTAGATCTACAAATACCGTAGATTTCTGTATATAATTTCGTATCCTGCAACTTTACCAAATTCATTGGTGAGCTCTAGTAGTTTTCTGGGAGCATCATTAGAATTTTCTTTGCATGGAATCATGTCATCTGCAAACAGTGACAGTTTTACATCTTCTTTTCCAATTTGGATTCCTTCTGTTTCTTCTTCTCTGATTACTATGGCTAGGACTTCCAAAACTGCATTGAATAAATGTGGTGAGAGTGGACATCCTTGTCTTGTTCCTGATCTTAGAGAAAATGCTTTCCGATTTTCACCATTGAGTATGTTGTTAGCTGTGGGTTTTTCATATGTGGCCTTTACTATGTTGAGGTATGTTCCCTCTGTTCACACTTTCTGGAGAGTTGTTCTCAGAAATAGATGTTGAATTTTGTCAGAAGCTTTTTTTGCATCTGTTAGGATGATAACATGGTTTTAATTCTTGACTTTGTTAATGTGTATCACACTGGTTGACTAGGGGATATTGAAACAGTTCTATCCCTGGAATAATTCCCACTTGATCATGGTGTATGATCCTTTTAGTATATTGTTAGATTCGGTTTGGTGGTATTTTATTGAGGATTTTGCATCTACGTTCATCAGTGATACTGACCTGGTATTTTCTTTTTGTGTTTGTGATATCCTTGACTAGTTTTCTGTGAGTATGGTTTCAGTGTGTCTGCCCTCTGATGCCCTCTTGCAACACCTACCGTCTTACTTGGGTTTCTCTTACCTTGGGCGTGGGGTATCTCTTCACGGCTGCTCCAGCAAAGGGCAGCCATTGCTCACAGAAAACTAGTCAGTCTAATCACACTAGGACCATAGCCTTGTCTAACTCAAGAAACTAAGCCATGCCTGTGGGGCAACCCAAGATGGGCGGGTCATGGTGGAGCGATCTGACAGAATGTGGTCCACTGGAGAAGGGAATGGCAAACCACTTCAGTATTCTTGCCTTGAGAACCCCATGAACAGTATGAAAAGGCAAAATGATAGGATACTGAAAGAGGAACTCCCCAGGTCAGTAGGTGCCCAATATGCTACTGAAGATCAGTGGAGAATAACTCCAGAAAGAATGAAGGGATGGAGCCAAAGCAAAAAGAAAACCCAGCTGTGGATGTGACTGGTGATAGAAGCAAGGTCCGAGGCTGTAAAGAGCAATATTACATAGGAACCTGGAATGTCAGGTCCATGAATCAAGGCAAATTGGAAGTGGTCAAACAAGAGTTGGCAAGAGTGAATGTCGACATTCTAGGAATCAGCGAACTGAAATGGACTGGAATGGGTGAATTTAACTCAGATGACCATTATATCTACTACTGAGGGCAGGAATCCCTCAGAAGAAATGGAGTGGCCATCATGGTCAACAAAAGAGTGTGAAATGCAGTACTTGGATGCAATCTCAAAAATGACAAAATGATCTCTGTTCGTTTCCAAGGCAAACCATTCAATATCACAGTGATCCACGTCTATGCCCCAACCAGTAACGCTGAAGAAGCTGAAGTTGAACAGTTCTATGAAGACCTATAAGACCTTTTAGAACTAACACCCCAAAAAGATGTCCTTTTCATTATAGGGGACTGGAGTGCAAAAGTAGGAAGTCAAGAAACACCTGGAGTAACAGGCAAGTTTGGCCTTGGAATATGGAATGAAGCAGGGCAAAGACTAATAGAGTTTTGCCAAGAAAATGCACTGGTCATAACAAACACCCTCTTTCAACAACACAAGAGAAGACTCTACACATGGACATCACCAGATGGTCAACACCGAAATCAGATTGATTATATTCTTTGCAGCCAAAGATGGAGAAGCTCTATCCAGTCAGCAAAAACAAGACGGGAGCTGACTGTGGTTCAGATCATGAACTCCTTCTTGACAAATTCAGACTGAAATTGAAGAAAGTGGGGAAAACCACTAGACCATTCAGGTATGACCTAAATCAAATCCCTTATGATTATACAGTAGAACTGAGAAATAGATTTAAGGGCCTAGATCTGACAGATAGAGTGCCTGATGAACTATGGAATGAGGTTCGTGACATTGTACAGGAGACAGGGATCAAGATCATCCCCATGGAAAAGAAATGCAAAAAAGCAAAATGGCTGTCTGAGGAGGCCTTACAAATAGCTGTGAAAAGAAGAGAAGTGAAAAGCAAAGGAGAAAAGGAAAGATATAAACATCTGAATGCAGAGTTCCAAAGAATAGCAAGAAGAAATAAGAAAGCCTTCTTCAGTGATCAATGCAAAGAAATAGAGAAAAACAACAGAATGGGAAAGACTAGGGATGTCTTCAAGAAAATCAGAGATACCAAAGGAACATTTCATGCAAAGATGAGCTCGATAAAGGACAGAAATGGTATGGACCTAACAGAAGCAGAAGATATTAAGAAGAGATGGCAAGAATACACAGAAGAACTGTACAAAAAAGATCTTCACGACCCAGATAATCACGATGGTGTGATCACTGACCTAGAGCCAGACATTCTGGAATGTGAAGTCAAGTGGGCCTTAGAAAGCATCACTACGAACAAAGCTAGTGGAGGTGATGGAATTCCAGTTGAGCTATTCCAAATCCTAAAAGATGATGCTGTGAAAGTGCTGCACTCAATATGCCAGCAAATTTGGAAAACTGGAAAACTCAGCAGTGGGCACAGGACTGGAAAAGGTCAGTTTTCATTCCAATCCCAAAGAAAAGCAGTGCCAAAGAATGCTCAAACTACCACACAGTTGCACTCATCTCACACGCTAGTAAAGTAATGCTCAAAATTCTCCAAGCCAGGCTTCAGCAATATGTGAACCGTGAACTTCCTGATGTTCAAGCTGGTTTTAGAAAAGGCAGAGGAACCAGAGATCAAATTGCCAACATCTGCTGGATCATGGACAAAGCAAGAGAGTTCCAGAAAAGCATCTATTTCTGCTTTATTGACTATGCCAAAGCCTTTGACTGTGTGGATCACAATAAACTATGGACAATTCTTCAAGAGATGGGAATACCAGACCACCTGACCTGCCTCTTGAGAAATCTGTATGCAGGTCAGGAAGCAACAGTTAGAAGTGGACATGGAACAACAGACTGGTTCCAAATAGGCAAAGGAGTTCATTAAGGCTGTATATTGTCATCCTGCTTATTTAACTTCTATGCAGAGTACATCATGAGAAACGCTGGACTGGAAGAAGCACAAGCTGGAATCAAGATTGCCGGGAGAAATATCAATAGCCTCAGATATGCAGATGACACCACCCTTATGGCAGAAAGTGAAGAGGAACTAAAAAGCTTCTTGATGAAAGTAAAAGTGGAGAGTGAAAAACTTGGCTAAAAGCTCAACATTCAGAAAACGAAGATCATGGCATCCAGTCCCATCACTTCATGGGAAATAGATGGGAAAACAGTGGAAACAGTGTCAGACTTTATTTTTCTGGGCTCCAGAATCACTGCAGATGGTGACTTCAGCCATGAAATTAAAAGACGCTTACTCCTTGGAAGGAAAGTTATGACCAACCTAGATAGCATGTTGAAAAGCAGAGACATTACTTTGCCAACAAAGGTCCGTCTAGTCAAGGCTATAGTTTTTCCTGTGGTCATGTATGGATGTGAGAGTTGGACTGTGAAGAAGGCTGAGCGCCGAAAAATTGATGTTTTTGAACCGTGGTGTTGGAGAAGACTCTTGAGAGTCCCTTGGACTGCAAGGAGATCCAACCAATCCATTCTGAAGGAGATGAGCCCTGGATTTCTTTGGAAGGAATGATGCTAAAGCTGAAACTCCAGTACTTTGGCCACCTCATGTGAGGAGTTGACTCATTGGAAAAGACTCTGATGCTGGGAGGGATTGGGGGCAGGAGGAGAAGGGGACAACAGAGAATGAGATGGCTGGATGGCATCACTGACTCGATGGATGTGAGTCTCAGTGAACTCCAGGAGTTGGTGATGGACAGGGAGGCCTGGCGTGCTGCGATTCATGGGGTCGCAAAGAGTCAGACACGACTGAGCAACTAATCTGATCTGATCTGATCTGATATCCTTGGTTTTGGTATCAGAGTGATGGTGGCCTCATAGAATGACTTTGGGAGTGTTCCTTACCCTGCAATTTTTTGAAAGAATTTCAGAAGGATACATGTTAACTCTTGTCTAAATGTTTGCCAAAATTCACCTGTGAAGCCATCTGGTCCTGGACTTTTTGTTTGTTGGGAGTTTTTTAAATTCATGGTTTCAATTTCAGTACTTGTGATTGATCTGTTCCTGTCTTCTATATTTTCGTGGTTGAGTTTTCAGAGATTGTTTTTTTCTTTTTTAAAAAATTTGTTAATTTATTTGGCTGCACTGGGTCTTCATTGCTGCCTCTGGGTTTTCTCTGCTTGCAGAGAGCGAGAGCTGTTCTTCACTGTGATTCATGAGCTTCTCCTTGCAGTGGCTTCTCTCATTGTGGAACACAGGCATGTGGGTTTTAGTAGTTGGGCACATGGGCTCAGTACTTGTGGTTTGTTGGCTCAGTAGTTGTGGTGCATGGGCTTAGTTGTTCCACAGCATGTGAGATCTTCCCTGACCAGGGAGTGATCCCATGTCCCCTGCATTGGCAGATGGATTCTTAACCTCTAGACCACCAGAGATGGAGAAGGCAATGGCACCCCACTCCAGTACTCTTGCCTGGAAAATCGCATGGATGGAGGAGCCTGATGGGCTGCAGTCCATGGGGCTGCTGAGAGTCGGACATGACTAAAGCGACTTAGCAGCAGCAGCAGACCACCAGAGAAGCCCTAGGTATTTTTTGGTTTCTTTGACATCTTCAGTGATCCATTGGTTGTTAAGTCGCATGTTGTTTAGCCTTCACATTTTTGTGTTTTTTACAGATTTTGTAATTCTTCCTTGTAATTGAAGATTAGATTAGAATCTTCAGGCAATGTGGTCAGAAAAGATACTTGATATTATTTCAATTTTGTTAAATTTACCAAGGCTCACTTTGTTACCCAACATATGATTTATCCTAGTGAATAATCCATGTGCACTTGAAAAAAATGTGCATTCTGCTGCTTTAGGATGGAATGCTCTGTAAATACCAGTTGAGTTCATTTGTTCTAATGTGTCACTTAAGGCCTCTGTTTCCTCGTTGATTTTATGTCTGAATGATCTGTCAGTTGATGTAAGTGGCGCGCTAAAATCACCCACTACTATTGTGTTGCTGTCAGTTTCTCCTTTTATGTCTGTTAACATTTGTTTTCTACACTGAGGTGCTTCTATGCTGTGTTCATCTATATTTACAATTGCTATGTCTTCTTGAGTTGACTTCTTGATCATTTTGTAGTGTGTTTCTTTGACTCTTGTAGCAGTCTTTGTTTTATTTTTATTATTTTTTTTTGTAGCAGTCTTTGTTTTAAAGACCTGTTTTTCTGATAATATTGCTACTCCAACTTTATTTTGAATTTCATTTGCATGGAATACCTTCTTCCATCCCCTCCCTTTCAGACTCTTTGCGTCTCTAATCTGAAGTGGGTCTCTTGTAGACAGCATACATATGGGTCTTGTTTTTATATCCATTCATCCAGTCTATGTCTTCTGGTTGGAGTAGTTAATCTATTTACATTTAAGGTAATTACCAATATGTATGTTCTCCTTCCCATTTTGCTCATTGTTTTGGATGTGCTTTTGTAGGTCTTTTTTCTTTTTTTTTCTCTTATGATTTTATGACTGTCTTTAGTGTTGAGGTTGAATTCCTTTTTCATTTTTTGCTGTGTGTGTTTATATATGTGTGCATGCATGCTCAGTCATGTCTGACTCTGTATGACCCTATGGACTGTAATCTGCAAGGCTTCTCTGTCCATGGGATTTTCCAGGCAAGAATCCTAGAGTAGGTTGCCATCTCCTCCTCCAGGGGATCTTCCTGAACTAGGGATCAAACCCAATTCTCCCACGTCTCCTGCACTGCAGACAGATTCTTTACCACTGAGCCATCAGAGAAGCCCATGTATATATGTACACATATATGTTTATATGTACATGTATACATACTTTATGTGTATATATAAATGTACTATATATTTATAGTGCATTTCTGGTTTGCAGTTACCAGGAGGTTTTGATACAGTAGTTAGAGGTCTTTTAATCTCCTGTTTGTGTCATCAAAATTTTACACTAGCTTTTTTCTTGATTAATGTTAGATATGAGTTTCTTAGTAGCCCGAATGGAGAGTTCCAAAGAATAGCCAGAAGAAATAAGAAAGCCTTCCTCAGTGATCATTGCAAAGAAATAGAGGAAAACAATAGAATAGGAAAGATTAGAGATCTCTTCAAGAAAATTAGAGATAACAAGGGAACATTTCATGCAGAGATGGGCACAATATAGGACAGAAATGGTATGGACCTAACAGAAGCAGAAGATATTAAGAAGAGGTGGCAAGAATACACAGAAGAACTACACAAAAAAGATCTTCATGACCCAGATAACCATGATGGTGTGATCACTGACCTAAAGCCAGACATCCTGGAATGCAAAGTCAAGTGGATCTTAGGAAGCATCACTACAAACAAAGCTAGTGGAGGTGATGGAATTCCAGTGGAGCTATTTCAAATCCTAAAAGATGATGCTGTGAAAGTGCTGCACTCAATATGCCACCAAATTTGGAAGACTCAGCAGTGGCCACAGGACTGGAAAAGGTCAGTTTTCATTCCAATCCCAAAGAAAGGCAATGCCAAAGAATGCTCAAACTACTGCACAGTTGTACTCATTTAACAAGCTAGCAAAGTAATGCTCAAAATTCTCCAAGCGACGCTTCAACAGTACATGAACCAAGAACTTCCAGATATTCAATTGGATTTAGAAAAAGCAGAGGAACCAGAGATCAAATTGCCAACATCCATTGGGTCATCAAAAAAGCAAGAGTGTTCCAAAAAAACATCTTCTGCTTTGTTGACTATGCCAACACCTTTGACTGTGTGGATCACAACAAACTGGAAAATTCCTCAAGAGATGGGAATACCAGACCACCTGACCTGCCTCTTGAGAAACCTGTATGCAGGTCAGGAAGCAACAGTTAGAACTGGACATGAAACAACAGACTGGTTCCAAATAAGAAAAGAAGTACATCAAGGCTATATATTGTCACCCTGCTTGTTTAACTTATATGCAGAGTACATCATGAGAAATGCCAGGCTGGAATCAAGATTGCTGGGAGAAATATCAATAACCTCAGATATGCAGATGACACCACTGTTCTAGCAGAAAGTGAAGAGGAACTAAAGAGCCTTCTGATGAAAGTGAAAGAGGAGAGTGAAAAAGCTTAAAACTCAACATTCAAAAAACAAAGATCATGGCATCCGGTCCCATCACTTCATGGCAAATAGATGGGGAAACAATGGAAACAGTGACAGATTTTATTTTGGGGGGCTCCAAGATCACTGCACATGGTGACTGCAGCCATGAAATTAAAAGACGCTTACTCCTTGGAAGGAAACTTATAACCAACCTAGACAGCATATTGAAAAGCAGAGACATTACTTTGCCCACAAAGGTCCGTCTAGTCAAGGCTATGGTTTTTCTAGTAGTCATGTATGGATGTGAGAGTTGGACTGTGAAGAAGGCTGAGTGCCGAAGAACTGATGCTTTTGAACCGTGGTGTTGGAGAAGACTCTTGAGAGTCCCTTGGACTGCAAGGAGATCCAACATGTCCATCCTAAAGGAGATCAGTCCTGGGTGTTCATTGGAAGGACTGATGCTGAAGCTGAAACTCCAATACTTTGGCCACCTGATGCAAGGAACTGACTACTTGGAATAGACCCTGATGCTGGGAAAGATTGAAGGCAGGAGGAGAAGGGGACGACAGAGGATGAGATGGTTGGATGGCATCACTGACTCGATGGACATGTGTTTTAGCAAGCTCCAGAAGTTGGTGATGGACAGGGAAGCCTGGCGTGCTGCAGTGCAATGGATTGCAAAGAGTCAGACACTACTGATTGACTGAACTGACTGACTGATTATTGTTGTTATTACAATGAATTAGGAAAAAGTACTTTTTAAAATGTTCTTAGAACACTTAATTTTCATCTGTAGGAAAGTAATAATATGTTGGTTTTTGTTAGAGCGTAGTACTTTGCAGTCATCGGTGTGATGAATATAAAAATCTGTAATTACTGGCCCGCAGTGACAGAAAATGTGCTCTTTGTTTCACTAAACTATTACCCTTATCAACCATGTGTTGTAGGACTAGTAACAGATAAATAGAATACCTGTTGTTCAGTTTATTGTAAGTGACTTCAGTTTGGAATCTCTGTCGTTTCACTCTAGAAAGAAGTCTAGCCAAAGTAACATGTCTAGCAAGGGGAGTCTAATGCAGCGTACCTGGGATCTTGTTAGAAATATGAATTTTCAGTTTGGACATGAAGAGATTCTAATTCACTATTTCAGAGTTAAGTTCCAGGACTCATCACATAAAACGTGCTCCCTAGATGATTCTGATGTCCCATTTTGAGATTAAGTTTTTATTCCTTTGGTTGCACCAGGAAGCCACCAGAAAGCAAAATAAAACCATCTGAGCCCTTACAAAACCAAGCTTTCTATCCTGGACTTCGGCTGAGGCTTGAATTAAGACATAGCCACTTCTGAAACACCAGTGGATATGTTATAAAGATGCTATCAAGTGTGATGTGTTCTTCATTATCTTAATGCCCTTTATACAAACAAACACTCTGTGACAAATTATTGTTAGCTCAGGGAATGGGAAAAAACGGAGATGGTTTTCCTACTGAACAAGAGGATCGCATCTTTTTCTTTTTGCTGCAAGGAAACTCAAAAGCTACTTGACTACTACTATTTCAATTATTCTCTCCTATCCTCTTTTAATGCTTCTTATCCACCCTCCTTCAGCTTGTTTTTGTTGTGTTGTTGTTAGCGATTTTTGATCTTTCAGTATCCAGTTTTCTTTCTTCTGAATAAAAAAAAAATATTATTGAATTATAGTTGATTTGCAATGTTGTGTTAATTTTCTGCTCTACAGAAAAGTGATTCAGTTTTACATATACATATTCTTTCTTTTTTTCTATTACGGCTTAAGCATCACAGGATATTGGACATGGTTCCCCATTCTATACAGTAAGACCTTGTTGTTTATCCATCTTACATATGATAGTTTGCAACTGCTAATCCCAAACTCCCAATCCTTCCCTACATGCCACCCCCCACACCTGGCAACCGCAAGTCTGTTCTCTTCATCTGGGAGTTTTCATTCTTTAGATATGTTCATTTGTATAATATTGTAGCTTCCACATGTAAGTGATGTCATATGGTATTTGTCTTTCTCTGATTTACTTTGCTTAGTATGATAATCTCTAGATTCATCCGTGTTGCTGCAGATGGCATTATTTCATTCTTTGTAATGGCTGAGTAATATTTCATTGTGTACATATACCATCTCTTTATCCATCCATCTGTTGATGGACATTTAGGTTGCTTCTGTGTCTTGGCTATTGTAAATAGTGCTGCTGTGAACATAGGGGTCATGTATTTTTGAATTAAGAGTTTTTTTAATTCTTTAATTCTTGTCTGGATACGTGTCTAGGACTGGGATTGCTGGGTCATATGTTAGCTCTATTTTTAATTTTTTGAGGAACACCCATATTGTTTTCCATAGTAGCTGCACCAATTTACACTCCCACCAACAGTGTCGGAGGGTTCCTCTTTCCCCACACCTTCTCCAGTATTTGTTATTTGTAGACTTTTTAATGGTTGTCGTTCTGACTGGTGTGAAATGGTACCTCATTGTAGTTTTGATTTGCATTTCTCTAATAATTAGCAACAATGTGCATCTTTTTATGTGCCTATAGCCCATCTGTTACGTCTTCTTTTCTCCAGGCTTATAAGTTTCTCTGGAGAAGCAGGATGAAGTTCAAGTTCTTTACCATGTTGCAGCCTCTCTTGACACAGTTGGGTGCAATCTCTTCTTTAGTCAGTTTCTGTTGGCTGTTGTTTTTCTTGGTTTCCAGTCATAGACTCTTGTCTTTTTCCGTGCTTAGTTGTTTTTCTTTGAGTGCCAGATATTGGTTGTAAAGAGCTGTAATTTGAGCTTTGCCGTGGTGGTGGCTTCTTCCAGAGAGGACTGAAGTGAACTCTGGCAGATGCAGAAGGTCCACAGCAATCCCAGATCATCTAAGCACATCTGGGAATGTGATTTTGAAGTTAACCTTCAGTTGCTACAGGGGTTAGTCTATTTAGGTTGGTTCCTTCTTGCTCTTGGGTTGAAAGCATTTCAAGCCCCAGAACAAAACCTAGAGGGTTTCTCGCAACCTCCACCTTCCGTGGGAGACTCTGATTTTCATTATTTGTCTCTTACTCCCTCAAAAGTGAAAGTGAAAGTCACACAGTCGTGTCCGACTCTTTGCGACCATGGGCTATAGCCTGCCTGGCTCCTCTGTCCATGGAATTCTCCAGGCAAGAATACTGGAGTGGGTTGTCATTTCCTTCTCTAGGGAATCTTTCCAACCCAGGGATCGAACCCAGGTCTCCTGTACTGCAGGCAGATTCTTTACAGCTGAGCCACTAGGGAGCCTTAGTCCCTCAAAAGCTCTATCTAAAGCTGAACAAAGCTTTGTTCAGCTTTTTAGCTTTTCAACCTTTTCTGCCAGAGTCAGCAGATGCCCAGGGGAAAAAAGTTGCTCTAAGGCTTCGCTTAACTCTGGGTTTCCCTCTTCTCTCAGATTTTGGCCTTATAATTCTTCAGTGCCTTTTTAGCTCTCTGGTGGTTTAAAAGATATATATGTGTGTGTGTGTGTGTGTATTTTAAATTGTGTTAAGTTTTACATAACTGAACTTAACATTTTAGTCACCTTTAATTGTATAGTCCAGTGATTTTAAGTAGAATAATGTTGTACAGTCATCACCACCATTCATCTCCAGAACCTTCTTCATTTTACAGAAGTGAAACCCTGTAGCCATTAAGCAGTAATTTCCTGTTCTACCCTCCCCTCAGCTCCTGGCAAACACCATTCCACTTTCTGTTTCTATGAATTTGAGTATTCTAGGCATCTCATATAGGTGGCCCCAGACTTCGTCTCTGCTGTGACTGAACCACACACACAGTTGGGTTTCCAGGGCAGAGGCCCGGGACACCCCACTGAACCTGGAGTGCCAAGTCCTGCCTCTCTCCCTCCCCCGCCCCACATTCAGCCGCCTTTGTTTGGGGAGAGGCGCTGGGGTGTGGGGTGAGGTCCTATCTGGGTGGCCGAGGATGCCTTCCCCATCATGGCCCAGGAAACGGAGCCAGAAGTTCTCAGACCCCTCACTCCCCATTGCCTGGGGGGTTGTGGAAGTGGAAACACCCCAAGTTAGAAATCCTGACAGATTCCATGATTTGGGCAGGAGCTCTGGGTTGGAGGTTGCAGGGGTCCCAGGAAGAGACTGGGGACCCGTCCCATTGACCACCCTGATTCTACGCCATGTCCCCTCTTCTCTGTTTATGACCTCGAGACTTGGTCGACTGGCTCCCTTTCCACGGCTGTCGTCTGTTCTGGGTTGAACTGAGTTGAATGTGGGACCTCACTGCAAAAGAAACCTTGTTAAAATTCCTCCCACACGTTCTAGGGTTTTTTCTACTTGGATCTAACATTGGTCTCAATTTTGCCCTAATGTGCTCAGCTGTAAACACACGTTTTCAAGGTTTTCAGTATGACCCCTTTAACTTCAACGGGAGTCAGAATACCTTATGAATCAGAATACTCAGTGTTCCCCCTGCCCCCACAAGTCCATAGCAGGGGCATTGGGGTTTATTTTAATTGTAGGACATGATTTCTGTATTTGAGTTAATTTTTATCAGCCCCAGTTATGATGCCTCATCATCAGTATTGGGTATGAACCTATTATTTAGAAACTTGGGTTTTTTTCTGAAGACAGTTCTTTCCTATGCTCTAGTTTCATGATGTGGTTTTAGCAGAGTTAATCAGAAATGACTCAGTTTATACAATTTTATTCAGCTTCAAATTGGTTTGTGCTAGACAAGCCAATCCCAATGTCCTGCCACCCCACCCCCGGACAGTTGCTCGCGCACAGCAGCCACAGCTGGTGCTGAGACCTTGTGGACTCCTTTGTCAGTGCGCAGCTCCCTAGGGAGGGTGCCTCGGGGGTGGCAGCTTCAGGTGCGCTTGCCCTTGGTGGCAGGCAGGTGCCAGGCGGACCTGGGTCTAAAGTGCCAGGTGATGGGGGGGCCAGGTGGTGAGTGCATGGACTTTGGGGTAAAGGACTGAACATTTCTCTCTTAAGAAAACCCGGGTGACTCTAGTGATGAAGAACCTGCCTGCCAGTGCAGGAGACGTAAGAGATGTGAGTTCAGTCCTTGGGTCCAGAAGATCCCCTGAAGGAGGAAATGGCAACCCACTCCAGCATTCTTGCTTGGAGCATCCCATGGACAGAGGAGCCTGTTGGGCTGCAGTCCATGGAGTTGCAAAGAATCAGACATGACTGAAATGACGTAGCATGAATGTATTGTTTGTTTTTGTGTGTCTGGCTTAGTACACTTAGCACAAAGTCCTTAGGGTTCATCCATGTTGTAGAATGTGTCAGAATTTCCTTCATTTTTAAGACTGAATATTCCATTGTGTGGACAGACCACATTTTGTTTAGTAATTGATCTGTCATTGGACACTTTGTTTATCCGTTCGTCCGTTCACTTTTGGCTATTTTGAATAATGCTGCTGTGAACACAAGTCTACTAATACCTATTTGAGTTCCTGCTGTCAGTTCTTTGGGTGTTTGCCCAGAAGTAGAATTGCTAGATCAGGTGATAATCCCGTGTGTAGCTTGCCCAGGAACCACTGCACTGTTTTCCACTGTTAGCTACACCATTTTACATTCCCACTAGCAATGCATAAAATTAACAATTTCCCCATATCCCTGCCAACACTTATTTTCTCTTTTGTTTTGTTGACACAAGCCATTCTAATTGGTGTAAAGTGATTTTTAAAAATTGTGTATCTAGATTTTCTAGTTCTCCACAGGAGGGTAGATCCAGAAGTGAAACTCTGTGTCTCACAGACTTTGGCACCTAGCCCAGTTCTGTGTGTGTGTGTGCTAAGTCGCTTCAGTCATGTCCAGTTCTTTGCGGTGCCTTGGACTATAACCTACCAGGCTCCTCTGTCCATGGGATAGTGGGTGCTTAATAAATATAGGGAGAAGAGAGAAGGGAAGGTAAGAGAATGCTCTGAAAACTAATGTGGTTTGCAAATATAAGATACGAGTTATACATGGCATAGTATGGTGGGTAAGTATTGGCTTCTGCAATTAGAATGACCTGAAGATGCGTGACTTTAGGTGTTATTTTACCTATATTGAAGAAAAATACTAATTATATATATATATAATTTTACTTTATGAGCAGCATATTGCTAGGCTAGGACTCAAAAAAGTGTGTATTTGTTCAGGAACTGTTAAAAAGAAGATAGTGATAACATCTTGTTTGTAAAGATGAAATGTCTGTTGTAAGGATAACATGAAATAAAGCAAAGTTTTTGGTACATAAGTGCTCAGTAGCTATAGTTATTTTCTGCAGTTGTATTTTTTTGTTGATTTTTTTGAACCAAACTTACTGTTGCCTTTGCTGATTAAGTCCTGAGTCCAAGGTTACTTTTTTTTCCTAAAGACTTCTTTCTTCACCAGTGGTGTCTCTGTGATATGGTTTCCGTTGCAAACGGTATTTGGTTGCAGAGAAATGGAGCCTGACCTTGTTCTAATTTCTCATTTGGGTTTTCTTGTTCTGCCAGGACTCTGGTTAGGAGTAGAATGGGACAATCCTGAGCGGGGAAAGCACGATGGAAGCCACGAAGGGACTGTGTATTTTAAATGCAGGTAATTTTCCATTTTGAACTGGCCTGGTTATCTTTGTTTATTTTTAAAATGTTCGTGTGTTATTTGGTTGCGTCGGCTCTTGGCTGCAGCTCCTGGGATCTTCATTTGGGCACTCCTGCTGCCCTCCAGTTGCGGCACACAGGCTTATTTGCCCCCTGGCATGTGGGATCTGAGTTCCCCGGCCAGGGATTGAACCCAAGTTCCCTGAATTGGAAGAGGTTCTTGCCTGAACCCCAGGGAAGTCCCTGACATGGTTATGTAGGAGAATATTTAATAGTTGAATAAAGGGGAATGGAGAAGAGGCATTTGACTCTTGGGGTGGTTATAATGTAGAATTTAGTGTATTCTAAAAAGCCCATACTATTTGTAGAATTTTTTCCTTGTTTTTATTATCTTTTTAATTTGTTATGCTTTTTATTTATTTATTTTTGGCTGTGCTGAGGGCGGGCTTTCTCTAACTGCGGCAGGTGGGAGCTATGCTCTAGTTGCAGCGTGCAGACTTCTCATTGCAGTGGTTTCTCTTGCAGTGGAGCAGGGGTTCTAGGGCGTGTGTGCCTCAGTGGGTGCAGCTCTCGGGAGCTTAGTTGCCCCGAAGCACGTGGCATCTTCTTGGACCAGGGATTGAATCCGTGTCCCCCGCATGGCAGGAGGATTCTTAACTGCTTGACCACCAGAGGAGTCCTTTTCCCTTGTTTTTAAAACTCTCAGTCTTAACTTTAAAAGTGGGATTGCTTTCTTTGTCTTTTTCTGTGTATTTTTGTTTTGTGACGGGTTTTTCTTTTTTTATTGAATGGATATAAACACTTCTTACTGGTTCATTAACAAGATAGCCAATAAGAACCAGGTAATTAAACAAACTATAGAACCTCCAAATAGTGGAATGCTAGGCCACTATTTTAAAAAGCTCTTGTCATGAAAAGAATTATACATTATAGTGCTACTGATATTTTTACCTGTTTGATTTCAGAGAAACTATGTGAAGCTCTGAAAAGGATGGTGGGGAATTTCAGGCAGTCTTTCAAATTTTTATTGGTGTTTATTTTCCGTAAGTTTCAATTTCTTGCAAGAATCTTTTAATATTAAGCTTCGTTGCTGTTCAGTTGCTAAGTCTTGTACAACTCTTTGCAGCACCATGGACTGCAGTATGCCAGGCTTCCCTGTCCTTCACTATCCCCTAGAATTTGCTCAAATTCATGTCCATCGAGTCAGTGATGCAATCTAACCATCTCATCCTCTGTCCCTCCCTTCTCCTTTTGTCTGCAATCTTTTCCAGTGAGTCAGCTCTTCACATCAGCTGACTGTTGGCCAAACTGTTTCAGCATCCATTGAATGTTTAGGATTGACTGGTTTGATCTTGCAGTCTAAGGGACTCTCATGAGGCATCTCCATCACCACAGTTTGAACACATCAATTCTTCTGCACTCTGCCTTCTTTATGGTCCAATTCTTACATCCGTACATGACTCCTGGAAAAAACCATAGCTTTGATTAGATGGATCTTTGTCGGCAAAGTGATGTCTCTGCTTTTTTATACTCTGGCTTTGTCATAGTTTTCCTTCTAAGGAGCAAGCATCTTTTAATTTCATGGCTGCAGTCACTGTCTGCAGTGATTTTGGAGCCCGAGAAAATAAAATCCATCACTGCTTCCACTTTTTCTCCTTCTATTTGCCATGAAGTGATGGGATTGGATGCTATGATCTTAGTTTTTTGAATGTTGAGATTTCAGCCAGCTTCTTCCCTCTCTTTCACCTTTGTCAAGAGGCTCTTTAGTTCCTATTCACTTTCTGCCATTGGAGTGGTATCATCTGCATATCTGAGGTTGTTGATATTCCTCCCAGCAGTCTTGATTCCAGCTTGTGATTCATCCAGGCCAGCATTTCACATGATGTACTTTGAATATAAGTTAAATAAGCAGAGTTACAACATACAGCCTTGTTGTACTCCTTTCCCAATTTTGAACCAGTCCGTTGTTCCATGTCTGATTCTAACTGTTGCTTCGTGACCTGCACACAGGTTTCTCAGGAGGCAGGTAAAATGATCTGGTATTTTCATCTCTTTAAGATGTTTCCATAGTTTGTTGTGATCCATATAGTTAAAAGCTTTAGTGTAGTCAAGGAAGCAATAGACGTTTTGTTTTTCTGGGATTGTTTTTTTGGGATTCCCTTTCTTTCTCTCTAATCAGTGTTGGAATTTTAATCTCTAGTTCCTCTGCCTTTTCTAAACCCAGCTTCTACATCTGGAAGTTCTCTGTTCATGTACTGTTGAAGCCTGGCTTGATGGATATTGAGGATAACCTTACTAGCACGTGAAATGAATGCAAAAGTACGGTACTTTGAACATTATTTGGGGTTGTTCTTCTTTGGGATTAGAATGAAAATTGACCTTTCCAGTAGAGTGGCCACTGCTGAGTTTTCTAGATTTGCTGATGTATTGAGTACAGCACTTTAACAGCATCATCTTTTAGGATTTTAAATAGCTCAGTTGAAATTCCATCACCTCCACCAGCTTTGTTCATAGTAATGCTTCCTAAGGCCCACTTGACTTCAGACTCCCAAATTGTCTGGTCTAGATGAGTGACCACACCATCATGGTTATCCAGATCTTTAAGACCTTTTTGTATAGTTCTTCTGTGTATTCTTACCGCCTCTTCTTTATCTGTTCTGGTTCTGTTAGATCCTTAGTGTTTCTGTCCTTTATTGAGCCCATCTTTGCATGAAATGTCCCCTAGATACCTCCAGTTTTCTTGAGGAGATCTCTAATCTTTCCCATCCTGTTTGCATTGTTCATTTAAGAAGGCCTTCTTATCTCTCCTTGTTGTTCTCTGAGACTCTGCATCCAGTTGGGTATATCTTTCCTTTTCTCCCTTGTCTTTTGTTTTTCTTCTTTCCTCAGCTATCTGTAAGGCCTCCTCAGACAACCATTTTGCCTTCTTAGCATTTCTTTTACTTTGGGGTGGTTTTGGTCACTGCATCCTGTACAATGTTATGAACCTCCATCCATAGTTCTTCAGGCACTCTGTCTACCAGATCTGGGATTGAATAAATTCAGTCCCTTGAATATATTTGTCACATCCACTGTATAATCATAAGGGATTTGATTTGTCATACCTGAATGGCATAGTGGTTTCCCCTACTTTCTTCAATTTTTCAGTGAGAAGCTGATGATCTGAGCCACAGTCAGCTCCAGGTCTTTGTTTGTTTGTTTTGCTGACTGTGTAGAGCTTCTCTGTCTTTGGCTACAAAGAACGTAATCAGTCTAATTTTGTATTGACCATCTCGTAATGTCCATGTGTAGAATCATCTCTTGTGTTGTTGAAAGAAGCTGTTTTCTATGACCAGTGTATTCTCTTAGCAAAGCTCTGTTAGCCTTTACCCTGCTTCATTTTGTACTCCAAGGCCAAACTTGCCTGTTACTCCAGGTATCTTTTGACTTCCTGCTTTTCGTTCCAATCCCCTATGCTGAAAAGGACATCTTTTTGTGTGTGTTCGTTCTAGAAGTTCTTGTACGTCTTTAGCTGTAGCTGAACTGTTTAAGTTCAGCTTCTTTGGCCTTGGTGGTTGGAGCATAGGCTTAGATTACTGTGATACTGAATGGTTTGTCGTTTTTGAAATTGTACCCAAGTACTGCATTCTGGACTCTCTTGTTTACTCTGAGGGCTACTCCATTTCTTCTAAGGGAATCTTGCCCACCGTAGTAGATACAATAGTCATCTGAATTAAAGTCGCCCATTCCCATCCATTTTAGTTCACAGATTGCTAAGAAGTCGATGTTCACTCTTGTCATCTCCTGGTTGACGTCCAATTTACTTTAATTCATGGACCTAACTATTCCAGGTTTCTGTGCAGTAATGTTCTTTATAGCATCAGACTTTCACCACCAGACACATCCATAACTGAGCATCATTTCTGCTTTGGCCCAGCTGCTTCATTCTTTCTGGAGATATTAGTAATTTCCATCTGCTCTTTCCCAGTAGCATATTGGACACCTTCCAACCTGGGGGACTCATTTTACAGTGTCATATCTTTTTCCTTTTTTATACTGTTCATGAGGTTCTTGCAGCAAGAATCCTGGAGTAGTTTGCCATTTCCTCCTCCAGCGGACCATGTTTTATCAGAGCCCTTCCCTGTCACCTGTCCGTCTTGGGTGGCCCTGCACGACATAGCTCATAGCTTCATTGAGTTACACAAGTCCCTTCACCATGGAAAGGCTATGATCCCTGAAGGGGAATATTAAGCTTATCATTGTTTAAATGTTGTACAGTGAACACATTCCTGGAAATCAAGCAGCTTCATGCTTTGGTTTTAACAATCTTTAGAACCCTAAACAAATCACACTTTACTGACCTCTAAAATGAGGGTCAAAATTAGATAATCGCAAACTGTTTGCTAGTTCAGCAGTCTGTAATTTTGAAAAGTCAGGATAGAAGAATTGGCATGTTCCTAGAGGCCAGTGGTGATGACACATATGTCACAAGGCCAGCTCAGAATCTGTCAAGAGTTTATGGAGATGAAGGGAGCAATTTATGTGTTTAGAAAGATGTGGAAACAGAAATTTCTTATCTGGGCCTGCCTTACCTGGACCATGACCTCACATAGCCTCCAGCTGAGGGAATGTTTCCGGTGGAGCCTGCTCCAGCACCTCCCAAATCATCCATGGCTACATGTCCTTAGTGGTCTCTGGATGTGATGGTATTTTCAGTCTCTGAGTAGTACAGTGAAGATTGCATCAGTCCTGGCAGATGTGAGATTTGCCCTGAAGTGCTGAAGGGTGCGAACTTGGTGTTTCAGTTCTTACTCTTGAAATAAGCATCTCCTTGTTTTATCGTGTCTCCTAGTTATAGCCTTGCCTGAGCATCTACACGTCAAAATACATATTATCTTATTATAAATTACTTTTGTTTCAATGAAATGGGCATTTTTTCTTGACTTTGAAATCCTATATGGGTAGGTAATTCCATTTCAGGTTGGTTTTGGGGGCAGTGTAAAAGGGTGCATTGGCTCTGATATGGTGGGTAACTACTGATCTAAACTAAAGGAATGACCTTTTCCTTTATAGTTGCTAATACTGATGTTAATATTCATTTGAACATGGCTTCAACTAGTAAAGATTATGTCAGTATCTTGGAATCTCTAAATCAGACAAAATAGATTATATCACATGTACTTGTTATTAAGTTAATTCAGATCTCTTACTAACTTTATTGGAGTCTTCCTTCGTATTTCAAATTTTACTTGGAAAACCATAATTACAGTTTTTTTTTTTTTTTTACCATAGTAAGCATTTTAATGCTTTTATGATGTTTCCATGAAGCCAGAGCAGTTTAACGTTGCCAGATGATAAATGTTCTCATCTTAGACTTGTGAAATAGGTAAATGACAAAAAGCGTGGTGTACCCGTTTTAAATGAGGCAGGTGAATCAGAAGTTGCCATCTTGATAGCAGAACTCAAGTCTCCATCTCTTCAGAAGCATGTGTTAATATCAAGTGGCCGACATTGTGTTAGACATGCTGTAGCAGTGCAGTTATGTGCTCTAGCACACATGTCTTGTGAAGACTAGTTTGCTGGCCTCTGCACTGTAAGTGGGATATCAGGGTATATTGAATTGGGTGTTTGAAAACCCCCTGCTTCTTGAGTCTCCCCAGCGTCTCAGGTTGCGGGGGTGACACCCTGACGCTTGAGAGCAGACCCTGGATAGGGTGGTTTTCAAAGCCCAGCTCAGGGCTTACATTCTTCTCTGTATTTTCTTCCCTCTGAACATGGGTGCAGGTAATTCCACATCATGTTTAGTTTCAGTCTGATTTCTGTATAACCTAAGGTAAATATGGCAGTCTCTTATTTATAATGTATGGTTCAGTTCAGTCGCTCAGTCGTGTCCGACTTTTTGCGACCCCATGAATCTCAGCACGCCAGGCCTCCCTATCCATCACCAACTCCCGGAGTTCACTCAGACTCACGTCCATCGAGTCAGTGATGCCATCCAGCCATCTCATCCTCTCTCGTCCCCTTCTCCTCCTGCCCCCAATCCCTCCCAGCATCAGAGTCTTTTCCAATGAGTCAACTCTTCGCATGAGGTGGCCAAAGTATTGGAGTTTCAGCTTTAGCATCATTCCTTCCAAAGAAATCCCAGGGCTGATCTCCTTTAGAATGGACTGGTTGGATCTCCTTGCAGTCCAAGGGACTCTCAAGAGTCTTCTCCAACGCCACAGTTCAAAAGCATCAATTGTTTGGCTCTCAGCTTTCTTCACAGTCCAACTCTCACATCCATACCTGACCACTGGAAAAACCATAGCCTTGACTAGACAGACCTTTGTTGGCAAAGTAATGTCTCCGCTTTTGAATATGCTATCTAGGTTGGTCATAACTTTTCTTCCAAGGAGTAAGCGTCTTTTAATTTCATGGCTGAAATCACCATCTGCAGTGATTTTGGAGCCCCCAAAAATAAAGTCTGTCACTGTTACCACTATTTTCCCATCTATTTGCCATGAAGTGATGGGACCAGATGCCATGATCTTCATTTTCTGAATGTTGAGTTTTAAGCCAACTTTTTCACTCTCCTCTTTCACTTTCATCAAGAGGCTTTTTAGTTCCTCTTTTCTTTCTGCCATAAGGGTGGTGTCATCTGCATATCTGAGGTTATTGTTATTTCTCCCTGCAGTCTTGATTCCAGCTTGTGCTTCTTCCAGCCCAGCGTTTCTCATGATGTACTCTGCATATAAGTTAAATAAGCAGGGTGACAATATACAGCACCCATAATTAATATTTGTGACTTTTCCAGCATACAGTGGTAGTATACAGGTTTACCCCAAATGTGTGGCTGTGAACCAGTCATCAGTGTCTCTCTCAGGTGCTTCTTTTTCTCCATCTCTTGTCTTTTGAGGAGTTGAGTGGTTCAGTTAAGGTGATGAACCTTGAAGTTCTCTCTACCTTGTGTGTGGATTTACAGTGCTTTTTTCTCAACCTAAACAACCTATACTCTAAACTCTTAGAACTGTTTGGGTCAGTATTTTACCCTAAGCTGTTACTGAAAATGTTCGCTTTCTAGGTAATTATATGATTTCTCTGTTCTGGTGATCAAGAAATCTTAAAGTGTGTTCTTCAGCACCATGAATAGAATTTATACTTGGCATCAGAGGGGACATGGTATCTCAAACTTTATCCATGATACTGGCTAACTTAACAAATGGAAGCTTCTTGATTTACTGTGTGTAGCCTAAGATTGTCGTGAAGTATTTTGAAGTTCTTGAATGAGCATTAATAAATCAATATAAAATATTCTCCCTAGGGACTGGGATGAATTGGGAGATGGGGATTGACATATATACACTACTGATACTCTGTATGAAATAGATAACTAATGAGGATTGACTATATACACTGTACAGCAACTATATTGCAATAAAAATTTATTTAAAAATAAGTAAAATATTCTCCTGGTATGGTACAAAGTGCTTCCAGGGTGGCGCTAGTGGTAAAGAACGCATTTGCCTATGCAGGAGACGCAAGAGACAGGTTTGATCCCTGGGTTGAGAAAATCCCCTGGAGTAGGAAATGGCAACCTGCTCCAGTGTTCTTGCCTGGAAAATCCCATGGATATAGGATTCTATAGGATATAGGCTATAGGCCATGGGGCCGCAAAGAGTCGGACACAACTGAACGACTGAGCATGTGGTGTAAAGCGATAGAAGACTTTTTAAAATAATCACTAAGTGTGCTGATAGGTTACAGGCAGGGTGAATCTCCCTGCCTGTAAAAGGTGAGGAGAGAGATTTCGTTTTCAGAAGCTTTCCATGAATCAGGGCAAAATAGAAATTGTGACATTCAGAAGGAATGTGCAAAAAGATGCCTATCTATTCGCCTTTTTTTTTTTTTCCCTCCCCTGCTGGGAAAATGAGTTAGTTCACCAGGTCCATTCTTGGTGTACGTTAAATGAGTGAATAGTTCTCCCAGGGTGAATGGTTATGGTTGGTTACTTGATCTTGGTGAGAAGGCTCTGGGCAAGCTTGAAATAAGCAAGGTATCAAGATCAACATTTATCTGATACTCCCCAGGGACCCAGTCTTTCCCAGCACCCAGCATTTAAACCATCCCCAGTTTAAAAAAAAGTTTACTATGGTACTTTTGGGCTCTGTTGGTCTCCCTTTACCTTTGAGTAGAGTTGCTGGATTCACTAAATAAAAAAAGAAAATTCACAGTGAAATTTTGATTTCAGATAAGCAGTAAATCATTTTTTAGTGTAAGCATGGGACATGCATCATACTGAAAAAAGATGGAAGAAACAATTGAAATTCAATTGAAAACCAATTTTTTTATCTGAAATCCAGATTTAACTGGGCACCTGAATTTTATCTCTCTGTTGGGCAGACCTAATCTTGATTATAGTGCTTTGTGAGAGTCTTCTGTTTCTGCAAGGGCCATGGTCAGGATGTGAATTTTGCTGCCTGCATTCTGTAATTGGTGGGCAGAAGGAGGCAGGACCTTGAACATGCTGAGTGTTTATAAGAAAACAAATTCTGTGCTCTTCCCCCTTCACTCCTTCCCCTCCCCCAGTTTTTTCTCTTTAGACAGGATTCAGGATTTCAGTGTTGAGATGCAACATCTTGATAGTTTTTCTGTGGAATCTTTATGAATTACTAGTTTACCTTTGGAGATTTATGGTTATCGATGGGCACTCATTCAGCTGGTATTTTTCAGTATTTGCAGCACTGTTTTGTTTTCTGAGAGATCTGCCAGGAATGTTGCAGAGGAGACTGACCTTGGATGTGATCCTTGATCCGAAAAAGGCATAGCATCTACTTTGTAACCATCCAACACCATTCCTAACTCCTTTCTTCTGCCTGCAGCCAAACTAAACTCTAATAAAGGTCTATTCTTGAATTGTTCGTTGTTGTTAAGTCACTCAGTTGTATCCAACTCTTTGCAACCCCATGGACTGCAGCACGCCAGCCTTCACTGTCTTTTACCATCTCCCAGAGCTTGCTCAAACTCATGTCCATTGAGTTGGTGATGCCATCCAACCATGTCATCCTCTGTCGTCCCCTTTTCCTCCTAGCTTCAACCTTTGCCAGCTTCAGGGTCTTTTCCGATGAGTTGGTTCTTTGCATCAGGTGTCCAGAGTACTGGAGCTTCAGTTTCAGCATCAGTCCTTCAGTGAAAACTCAGGGTTGATTTCCTTTAGGATTGACTAGTTTAATCTCCTTGCAGTCCAAGGGACTCTCTAGAGTCTTCTCCAATATCACAGCTCGAAAGCATCAATTCTTTGGTGCTCAGCCTTCTTTATGGTCCGACTCACATCCACACATGACTACTGGAAAAACTATAGCTTTGACTATGCCATGGAATTGTTCATTACCACAGTTTTTCCCTGGTGGCTCAGAGGTTAAAGTGTCTGCCTGCAATGCAGGAGACCTGGGTTCGATCCCCGGGTCGAGAAGATCCCCTGGAGAAGGAAGTGGCAACCCACTCCAGTACTCTTGCCTGGAGAATCCCATGGACGGAGGAGCCTGGTGGGCTACAGTCCACAGGGTTGCAAAGAGTCGGACATGAGTGAGCAACTTCACTTTCACAGTTTTTAAAAGTATACATTTAGGACAGAAATGAAAACCATGGTATTTGTTTTGCATTGTTGTTTTCTCATTTATTATTAAAGTGCTTGTTTTATTTCTTTACTAAACAGCATTAAATAATAATACCTACTAACAGATCTACTAACTACTAAAATTTGTGGTAGTGAGGAGAGTAGAGACAGAGATGCAGGAAAGGATAGTGCACTGGTCATCAGGACTCCACGATTTTTGGTCTTGGCTGTGCACCTCTGCGGAAGGTCCCCTGAAGAGGGCACAGAACCCACTCCAGTATTGTTGCCCGGAGAGTCCCGTGGACAGAGGAGCATGGTGACCTGCAGTCCATGGCGTTGCAAAGAGTTGGATGTGACTGAAGCAACTTTGCACAAGCACAGCTCGTGTACCTCTGTGATGGTCATCCCAGTATCTCCAACTGAAATGGAATTGAATTAGATGAGTTTCTTAAAGTGGGAGCTGAGGTTGCTCTGCATCAGAATCCCCTGGCCGCAGCCCAGTACCACTTAGTGTACATCCCAAGGTGGGTTCTAATAAGCTTTCCAGGTGACTGACTGACTGGGTTGAGTTTGAGAAGTCCTGCATTAGATCATCTCTTAGGTAGATTCCTTTGAACCTTTAAAAATGAGGCTAGCTACATTTAATGTCTTTAGCCGAGTGATAGAAATGTGTTTTATTAAAACAGAACTGTGTTCTTCACACTAGGATCCTTTCTAACAGTTCAGTTCAGTTCAGTCGCTCAGTCATGTCCAACTCTTTGTGACCCCATGGAGTGCAGCACACCAGGCTTTCCTGCACATCACCAATTGCCAGAGCTTGCTCAAACTCATGTCCATTGAGTTGGTGATACCATCCAACCATCTCCTCCTCTGTCATCCCCTTCTCCTGCCTTCAATCTTTCCCAGCATCAGGGTCTTTTCCAAGTAGTCAGTTCTTTGCATCAGGTGGCCAAAGTATTGTAATTTCAGCTTCAACATCAGTCCTTCCAGTGAATATTCAGGACTAATTTCCTTTAGGATTGAGTGGCTTGATCTCCTTGCAGTCCAAGGGACCCTCAAGAGTTTTCTCCAACACCGCAGTTCAAAAGCATCAGCTCCTTGGTTCTCAGCTTTCTTTATAGTCCAACTCTGATATCCATACATGACTACTGGAAAAGCCATAGCTTTGACTAGATGGACCTTTGTTGGCAAAGTAATGTCTCTGCTTTTTAATATGCTGCCTAGGTTGATCATAGCTTTTCTTCCAAGGGGCAAGCGTCTTAATTTCATGGCTGCAGTCACCATCTGGAGTAATTTTAGAGCCCCCCCCCAAAATAGTCTGTCACTGTTTCCATTGTTTCTCCATCTATTTGTCAAGAAGTGATGGGACCAGATGCCATGATCGTTTTCTGAATGTTGAGTTTTAAGCCAACTTTTTCACTCTCCTCTTTCGCTTTCATCAAGAGGCTTTTTAGTTCCTCTTCACTTTCTGCCATAGGGTGGTGTCATCTGCGTATCTGAGGTTATTGATATTTCTCCCAGCAATCTTGATTCCAGCTTGTGCTTCATCCAGCCAGGCATTTCTCATGATGTACTCTGCATAGAAGTTAAATAAGCAGGGTGACAATATACAGCTTTGACATAGCCCTTTCCCAATTTGGAACCAGTCTGTTGTTCTATGTCCAGTTCTAACTGTTGCTTCCTGACCTGCATACAGGTTTCTCAAGACGCAGGTCAGGTGTATGGTATTCCCATCTCTTTCAGAATTTTCCACAGTTTATTGTGATCTACACATTCAACGGCTTTGGCATAATTGATAAAGCAGAAGTAGATACTTTTCTGGTATTCTCTTGCTTTTTTGATGATCCAGCAGATGTTGACAATTTGATCTCTGGTTCCTCTGCCTTTTCTAAATCCAGTTGAACACCTGGCAGTTCTCGGTTCATGTTCTGTTGAAACCTCACTTGGAGAATTTTGAGCATTACTTTGCTCGTGTGTGAGATGAGTGCAATGGTGAGGTAGTTTGAGCATTCTCTGGCATTGCCTTTCTTTGGGATTGGAATGAAAACTGACCTTTTCTGGCCCTGTGGCCGCTGCTGAGTTTTCCAAATTTGCTGGCATATTGACTGTGGTACTTTAACATCATCTTTTAGGATTTCAAATAGCTCAACTGGAATTCCATCACCTCCTCTAGCTTTGTTTGTAGTGATGCTTCCTAAGACCCACTTGACTTTGCATTCCAGGATTGCTCTAGGTGAGTGATCACATGGTCATGGTTTTCTGGGTCATGAAGATCTTTTTTGTGTAGTTCTGTGTATTCTTGCCACCTCTTCTCAATATCTTCTGCTTCTGTTAGGTCCATACCATCTCTGTCCTTTATTGTGCCCATTTTTGCATGAAGTATTCCTTTGGTATCTAATTTTCTTGAAGAGATCTCTAGTCTTTCCCATTCTTTTGTTTTCCTCTATTTCTTTGCAATGATCACTGAGGAAGGCTTTCTTACCTCTCCTCGCTATTCTTTGAAATTCTGCATTCAAAGGGGTATATCTTTCCTTTTTCTCCTTTAACTTTCTTTTCTTTTCTCAGCTTTTCTTTCTTTTGAGAAAACTTTCTTTTCTCAGCTATTTGTAAGGCCTCCTCAGACAACCATTTTGCTCTTTTGCATTTCTTTTTCTTGGAGATGGTCTTAATCACTGCCTCCTGTACAGTGTCACCAACCTCTGTCCATAGTTCTTCAGGCACTCTATCAAATCTAATCCCTTAAATTCCTACAGTTAAAGCAATATTATTTCTGCATTCTAATCTACATTAGGTGTGGACAAATACTGTTTAATTTCACTTATACGAGGTACCTAGAATAGCCAAATTCGTAGAATCAGAAAGGACACTGGTGGATGCCAGGGGCCAGATGGGAGTGGGTAGGGACTTAGTGTTTAATGGGGACAGAATTTCAGTTTGAGAAGGTGAACAGTCTGGGAGATGGATGATGGCGAGAGCCATACAACAGTGTGAACGTTGCGTACAGTTCAATTTGTTAAAATAGTATGTTTTATATTATGTGACTTTTACCACAATGAAAAAACATGTGAGAAAAAAAAAAAAAACGAAGTATTTTCTAGGTAGCATCTGGTAGACAGTGGTCCTCTGATACCCCAGCAGACAACACAGATTCAGAACATGATTTTGCTGCAACAGAGAATTTAATTTCCTGCATCAACAGTTTCCCCCTCTTTGTAGGGTTATCTTCATCAGCATATAAGTTTCATGCCTTGTCCTGTCTTAAAACATACATTCCCCTTTCCAATAAAACTCCTCGGAGTGAGAGTAATCTAAGCCCAGTCTCCTCTCACTGGAATTCGCCTCACGGCCCCACCCCAGCTACTTCTTCCAGGGTTACTTTCCGATTGCTAGATTTTGTGGCAACAGAGATGTCCAGTCTCTGTCGCCTTCCGGTACGCTGCCCTCTCTGGGGTTCTCACGACCTCGGGGCCACTTTTTGCCTGAGGCATCACTTCTGACTCTGGGGTTACAAATACCTTTCACAATCTGGTAATCTCTCTAGAGCCACATTCCAGAAAAAAACGTATATATGTTTATATTGACAAAATTTATCGTCAGTATTTCATCCCCTTTAATTATGGTGATTTATAGGGAAGTTTGATTTCTCTAAGAGTTAAAGGGCATAAGCCAAAATAGTGTTTATTGTACAGTTTTTGGCGATTCGTGTATTTCATCATTTATTCTCTACTGTGATCAAAGGATACTACCATTTTTAGCTGTTTTGTAAGCATACTTGGATTTCCCTGAAAGTTAGGTCTTGTTGCCGTAATCCAGTGCTGACGGTGAAATGTAATGTGTCTAAAGATCTGTTTTGAGTGTCTTGAAAAGCCTGACAATAGTCCTTACATACAGCAATATGGTTAATATTTTTATTAAATTCTTATAGAAATTATTGCTAAAAATGGCTATAAAACAATTTTGTAATTTAAAATTATGTAAATTATGGTAAATATAAATTTATATAAAATATATAAATGGTGGTAAATATAAATTATGGTAGGATATCCTATACTTCTGTAGAATATAGGATATTCATGCTCTAATTTTATCCCCATATTTGAACTTTCATTTATTTCAGGTTATAATTTGGTCTGATCTGGTCTAATAATTTAAAAATTTTGTATGTAATCCTGTTATCCACAAGTATTTTCATTTCTTTGTGTCCTTATTCAATCTTTGTCTAGCCATAGATAAGATTCTTCTGTAGCTGTGTCATGTACAATTTGGATCAGTCTTTAGAAATCTCAGCATTATTCTGTAAGTAGTTTTCTTAAGTATTACAGCTAGAATACTTTAATGACCTCATCTATCTGGTTCACTTAATAGTTCCTGTCCAGCTGGACATTTTTATGGTTTCCAGAATTCCTCAGTTTTAAAAAATGCTATTATATAGACTCTTTGTAAGTGCAGTTTTGTTTTATTTTTAAATTATTGCCTGCTGACAGATTCCCAGGGGTATGATTATACAATCAAACACTAACTCAACCTTGCAGTCTTTGAATGTTAGGACTTTATTTTTTGCCAATTTTATTGAAAATAGTTTCATTGTTTGCATTTGCTTTTTTTTTTAATTTATTTTTTAAATTTTCAGTTTTTGGCCGTGTTGGATGTTAGTTGCGCTGTGAGCTGCTTCTCCAGTTGCGGCGGCGGGGGTGGGGCGGGCGCTCTCTAGTTACAGTACATGGGCTTCTCGTTGCTGTGGCTTCTCTTAATGTGGAGCGCGGGCTCTAGGCGTGCAGGCTTTAGTGGACTCAGTAGCTTTGGCTTGTGGGCTCTAGAGCACAGGCTCAGTAGTTGTGGAGCATGGGCTTTGTTGCCCTGCAGCATATGGGGTCTTCCCAGACCAGGGATCGAACCGTGTCTCCTACATTGGTGGGAGGATTCTTTACCATTGAACCACCAGGGAAGCCCCAAATTTGCATTTCTTAATCATTAGCAACGTGAAACTTTTCTCCATGGTTTTAATACTCTTTCCTGTTTTATGAATTATCTGTTCTATATTTCTTATCTGTTTATCTATTGGGATTTTACCTGCTTGCATCAGCTCTCAACACTTTATGATCAATTGTATCAATTACGCTTTTTAAAAAATATTCCCTTTTATGCTGTTTTTACTTTTTTAGCATACGGAAAATTTTAAAAACCTTCAGAACATTGCCTTACGGCCATTCTTGGTGGATGATACTTGCTTTCTCCTTCTTTTTAAAAATTGTTTAATTGCTTTTATTTGCTAATATATTTGTAAATGCAGACATTTTACATTTGTGGCAGACTGACAATTTATAAAGGATTTTAATATCCCCACAGATGATATTCTCTCTGTTCTATTTGTCTCCATTTCTAGGCACCCCACAGCTGGATCCTTCATTCGTCCACACAAAGTAAATTTTGGAGTAGACTTTCTCACTGCAATTAAGAACCGCTATGTGCTAGAAGATGAACCAAAGGAAGAGGAAACAGAGCAGATTGTTATAATTGGAAATAAACCTGTAGAAACCATTGGTTTTGACTCTGTTATAAAACAGCAAAGGTAAGTGAAACTGATAATGGTCGAGCTGACTTTGACAGTTTCATCCAAGTTTAGGGTTTAAGTTCACTTGACTGTGTGTCAGTGCTGAGAACTTTGCTCCCAAGCAGGTCTCTTTTCTGCACATCACCAAATTGCAATCAGAGGGATCCAAGGATTGAATGTTTAGGGGAAATTAAAGTTCTTATTTTAGCACAGGACTTTTCTAGATTGAAAGAAAAACATTGATTTGCCCGTTATTATTTGTACCATACTCTACTGTATTGACTAATTATCACGGAGCTAAGGTTGGCCATTTGCTGAGTCAGGGATGGAAACAGAAGTCTGCTTCGTTACCTGTGCCATGTAGCAGGATGGCACCTTCTAAAACCCAGTAGTTCCCGTCTCTGCACACCCTCATCACTGGGCTGCTTTTGAAACGTGCCGAATTCTGGGTCCCATCCCAGACCTACTGGATCAGAATACCATGGGCTCTTGCTTTTAAAATGTACCCCAAAGTGACTGTGTCTAAGGGGCACTAAATGCATTTTGAAAGTGCTGTGTTTGAACTTTCTCTGCACTTTCAAACTCTTTGAACACAGTGATGCTCTTCAGAGAGCCTCATTGCTTATTCTGATGCACCATGTGAACCAGAGTAGAAACTAATATTCACACAAAGCCGTGCACAACTGTGTGGTTTGGGTGACTTCCGAGGCTGCGCTACTTTAGTGATGGTTAGTGTGGTGTGTGACCCTGACCTGGGTGAGGCGTCCTAGTAGTGACCCCTGGTGGCCACTCTGGAGAGTAGATTTGCTGCTATTGACACCTTCAGTCTCTGAGAGAGTTAAACTGGGATTCTGTTCAAAATTAAGTTCTTTGCTATCTTTTTATTGTTCTCATTATTATTATTATGGTGATTTAAACATGATACAGAATTTAACTGCACATGGGCACAAGGTTGAAGAGTAAATACATTTCCTTTTTTAAAATTAAAAAAAATATATTTTTTAAAATTTTGGCTATACCCTGTGGCTTGCAGAATCTAAGTTCCCTGACCAGGGATTGAACCTAGGCCATGACTGTGAGAGCCCGGAGTCCTAACCACTAGACCATGAAGGAACTCCTAGTAAATTCATTTTTCGATATCTCTGGTTTTTAGCATTTTAAACACACACACACACAAAAGAAATCACGATTTTTGAAAAAGCAGTAACTTGACTATTAATTACAAACAACATACATTCATCGTTGAGGATTTAGAAAATATACATTGAACGAAAGAGTCATGACTAATGCACCACTGAGAGACAACGAATATGGATGATTTTTGCTTTATAGAACTTGATTTATAGAACTGTGGGGCTTCCCTGGTGGCTCAGATGGTAAGGAATCTGCCTGCAGTGCAAGAAGCCCAAGTTAGATCCTTGGGTCAGGAAGATCGCCTGGAGGAGAGAATGGCTACTCACTTTAGTATTCTTGCCCAGAAAATTCCATAGACAGAGGAGCCTGGCAGGCTGCCATCCATGGAGTCCTAAAGAATTGGACACAACTGAGTGACTAACGCTAACAGAACTATATCCTTCATAGGTTTAGAGTTCTTTGCTTAATTTTTTCCATTTAAAATGCAATTATTAAAAAAATTTTTTACACCAGAAGAGGTACTTTCTCCCCCTGTTGGTTGATCTCTTTCAGAGAACACCACGGGCACTGTGAGTGTTAACAAATTGCCAACAGATTTTTCTCCCCTGGTTTATGAACAGCTGCATAACTCAGATTTCTAGTGAATGACTACGCTTGCGTATCAGCGTGTTCACTAATGGGCTAGTGTCTTTCTGGAAAGGACCCAGTGTTGGAGTCAGTCAGGCTGGGTTCAGATGTCAGCTCAGCCACTTTCTTTCTAGTCCTGACACCAGTTAGAGCTTCTTTGGTTTCTAAGCTTCAGTTTCCTCATTTCCAAAGTAATACCTAAGCTGTTAGAACTCTTAGGAATAACAAGTGGTAGGCATCACTGTTGGAGTGATGCTTGCTTTTTTTTTTTAAATTTGGCCTTGCTGTGCTGTGCGTGGGATCAACCTGTGCCCCCTGCTTTGGGAATGTGGAGTCTTAACCACACTCAATATGCCAGCAAATTTGGAAAACTCAGCAGTGGCCACAGGACTGGAAAAGGTCAGTTTTCATTCCGATCCCAAAGAAAGGCAATGCCAAAGAATGCTCAAACTACCGCACAATTGCACACATTCACATGCTAGTAAAGTAATGCTCAAAATTCTCCAAGACAGGCTTCAGCAATACATGAACCGTGAACTTCCTGATGTTCAAGCTGGTTTTAGAAAAGGCAGAGGAAGCACAGATCAAATCGCCAATATCCGCTGGATCATGGAAAAAGCAAGAGTTCCAGAAAAACATCTACTTCTGCTTTATTGACTATGCCAAAGCCTTTGACTGTGTGGATCACAATAAACTGTGGGAAATTCTGAAAGAAATGGGAATACCAGACCACCTGACCTGCATCTTGAGAAATCTGTATGCAGGTCAGGAAGCAACAGTTAGAACTGGACATGGAACAACAGACTGGTTCCAAGTAGGAAAAGGAGTGTCAAGGCTGTATATTGTCACCCTGTTTATTTAACTTCTATGCAGAGTACATCATGAGAAACGCTGGGCGGAAAGAAGCACAAGCTGGAATCAAGATTGCCGGGAGAAATATCAATCACCTCAGATATGCAGATGACACCACCCTTATGGCAGAAAGTGAAGAGGAACTAAAAAGCCTCTTGATGAAAGTGAAAGAGAAGGGTGAAAAAGTTGGCTTAAAGCTCAACATTCAGAAAACGAAGATCATGGCATCCGGTCCCATCACTTCATGGGAAATAGATGAGGAAACAGTGGAAACAGTGTCAGACTTTATTTTTCTGGGCTCCATAATCACTGCAGATGGTGACTACAGCCATGAAATTAAAAGACGCTTACTCCTTGGAAGGAAAGTTATGACCAACCTAGATAGCATATTCAAAAGCAGAGACATTACTTTGCCAACAAAGGTCTGGCTAGCCAAGGCTAAGGTTTTTCCAGTGGTCATGTATGGATGTGAGAGTTGGACTGTGAAGAAGGCTGAGCGCCGAAGAATTGATGCCTTTGAACTGTGTTGTTGGAGAAGACTCTTGAGAGTCCCTTGGACTGCAAGGAGATCCACCCAGTCCATCCTAAAGGAGACCAGTCCTGGGTGTTCATTGGAAGGACTGATGCTAAAGCTGAAACTCCAGTACTTTGGCCACGTCATGTGAAGAGTTGACTCATCGGAAAAGACTCTGATGCTGGGAGGGATTGGGGACAGAAGGAGAAGGGGCCGACAGAGGATGAGATGGCTGGATGGCATCACTGACTCAATGGACGTGAGTCTGAGTGAACTCCAGGAGTTGGTGATGGACAGGGAGGCCTGGCGTGCTGCGATTCATGGGTTTGCAAAGAGTCGGACACGACTGAGTGACTGAACTGAACTGAACCACTCGACTCAACCTCAACTTTAAGCCATTGTATTATCTCCTTAATAATTACAGCTGACCAGCTTTGAGTTTGCAGCGCTGAGAAAAGACTTATAATGAGGGAAGCAAAACCAAATGAAAACCACTGTGTATGGTTTCTCTTTGGAGATGACTGTGGCTCTGACTGAGGTCTGAATTGAGACCAGGATCCCTAAGCTTCCAGGCACCACATGGAACTCACGGGTCCAGCAGGATAGTTTTCATTTTAGAGGGGAACAGTGACATCTGCCGGACATGGTGTGAACTGCTAGTTGCAGGTAGTTGAGTGTCATGATATTCCTCTTCTTTCCATGGTGTCACATACCTGCAAAACTGGGTTTTGGGTCACTCTTGTGCTGAAAGAAAAGCGAGTACTGTATCTCCTGAAAATCATCATGGAACAGGAAAAGGAGGGGTGGGGTCCATTCAGACTCCAGGGTTTGAAAAGTTGCGTAATGCCCAGCAGACACTAGTTTGACAGGACATAAATAATTATAAACTTGTTTGGCCCTAATTGCTTACTAAATGGTACTTTCTTTTGGCCTCGAGGCACTGCGGAAAATGACTGAAAAGTTAAGGGCCCCGTGAACTGAGAAAGTTTGGCAGCCTATGGCCCCAGAACTTTGCTGCTGCCTTTCCTTCATTTCTGTGACTGTAATAGCTCATGACTTGCAGGTTGGTCTTAGTATTCCCCCAGAGGTTGTCAGATTTATGTTTACTTTTATAAATGCTTGTAAAATGACTTAGTGTATGTCACACTGTATTCTGAGGGTTTCACAAATACCAACCCACTAAATGATAGCATGTAAAAGTTGTAAAATATACATAATGTAAAATTTACCATCTTAACCATTTTTTTTTAATTTGGCTGCATCGGGTCTTCGTTGCAGTGTGTGGGGTCTTTTCGTTGCTGTATGCAGACTCGGTTGTGGTGCGTAAGCTGAGTTGCTCTGAGGCATGTGGGATCTTAGTTCCTGGACCAGGGATTGAGCCTGCATCCCCTGAATTGCATGGCAGATTCTTAACCGCTGGACCAACAGGGAAATCCCCATCTTAACTTTAAGTGTATAGTTCAGTAGGGTTAGGTACATCCCACTGTTGTGTAACCAACAGCACTGTCCATCTTCAGGACCTTCTCTTCTTCCCAGACTGAAACCTTGCAGCCCTTAAACAGCAGCTCCACATCTCTCCCTCCCCCGGCCCATGGCAGCCACCGTTCTACATCTGTGTCTATGAAGTTGACTCTCATCTGGGTACCTCAGATAAATGCAGGCATATAGTGTTTGTCCTTTTGTGACTGGCCTCTTTCACATAGCATAATGTCTTCCAGGTTCACAAATGTTGTTCCTTCCTTTTTAAGACTGAATAATACTCCTTCATATGGACTGACCGCACTTTATTCCTTGGTCAGTGGGCACTCGGGTTGCTTGCATGTGACCCATTGTGAATAATGCCATCGTGATCACGGGCATGTGGATGTGCCATCTGAGGTGTAGAGATGTTAACACATCCAAGGCCAGAGGAGGGGTGGAATCAGGACTGAACGCAGGCAGTCTGACTCCAGATCCTGTGTTCTAAACACTCTCCGGTGCTGTAACACTTGGGCTCTTCGGATGAACAGAACACAGATTCTCTACACTTAAAAAAGTGTCTCAGAGTATCTAAAAAGGCTACAGATACACACACGTGCTCTCTAGGCTATATCCCTAGAGAGATTTTGCCACGTGAGTACAAAAAGTATACAGTAGTGTGTCCTTTAGCACCATTGGGAATAATCTCCCTGTCACCAGAGGAGCAAATAAATCAACTGTGGTCTCTCTGCGGTGAGACTGCAGGTGTGAACGCATGTATTCCAGAGCACGTGTCCATGTCCTCCCACCTCAGTGCTGAACAGGGTACTGTTGAGGGAGAAAGTGAGTCACAGGGAAATGAAAGTGAAGTCGCTCAGTCGTGTCTGACTCTTTGCGACCCCATGGACTGTAGCCCGCCAGGCTCCTCCGTGCATGGGATTTTCCAGGCAAGAATACTGGAGTGGGCTGCCATTGACAAGGGATCTTCCTGACCCAGGGATCGAACCCGGGTCTCCCGCACTGCAGGCAGACGCTTTACCATCTGAGCCACTAGGGAAGCCGTACGCTACCGTTCATGTCAAATTTTATAATATTCAAAACTGCAATAACTGTTTAGGAACATGGAAATATAGTAAAACTATTAAAGTCAAATAGTAAACTATAAAAAAATAGTAAAACTATTAAGAAATGCTTAAGATTAAGCCAACACTGACCCCAGTGCCCTGGTCCCCTACGGGGAGTGGAGGACGAGAGGAGAGGGCAGTGGAAAGGGGCTCGAGAGGATTTCAGTGTTGTGTATAATGTTTGTGATGCTTTCTTTTTTTTTTTTTTTTCCAGTAAGGCTTTATTTCTTAAGTTGGGCGGTGGATACTGTTATTTCTGGTGCCTTTTTATGTATCTAAAATGCTTTTTAATTTTTTAAAGGGCCGATGGATAGCGTACATGTTTATGTCTGCATGTGAACTATGTGTTTTTCATACAGTCAGCTGAGCAAGTTGCAAGACGTTTCTTTGAGGAACTGCGCAGTAAATGGTGCTGGTGACAAAGGAGAAATTGCCAAAGCTTGTCCTAGTATCCTTTCCAGTAAGAACGTGTCACTGGGGTCGGGCTGGATTGGACACTGGAGCCAGACACCCTGGTTCCCTACCCAATGTCCGTTCTCCTAACGGGGACTTGGTTTCACCTGAGGTTGTCGCTGCTCGGGTAAATTGTTACCTTCCTAGACTATTTGCTTTCAAGTGGGATGTGGGACTCACTCGGACCGGGGAGAGGTAAAATGGAGTGTCTGAACGGGGCTTCTGGCCATTGCCCACCACCCTGCCCGCCCCCTTTTTGAGCACAGACAGAGGGTCCAGGGCTCGGCAGCCAGGCTGTGGGGCGAGAGCCATCCAGGGGAGCCGCGAGGGAAGGCACGGAGAGGGACTGGCGCTTTGGGTGGGACCCGGGGCCACTGCACCAGCCCCGACGGCCTTCCTGAGAGGGAGGGAAGTAAATCCTTTCCTTCATTAAGGTTCCTGCTCATGCAGCAATGCGGTTTGAAATCATACCTCAAAAACAAGCTTTTCCAAATTTGTCATCTATCTCTTGTAAGTGTGTTCTTTGTCTTTTGCCCTGTTTCTCTTATGCCCACACCTAAAAATAGAGGAGGTCAGTCTAAAAGAAAAATCATAATAAACTTGCCCTATTTTGTAGTCTGGTAGATTGGAGAAGGAAATGGCAACCCACTCCAGTATTCTTGCCTGGAGAATCCCAGGGACAGAGGAGCCTAGTGGGCTGCCGTCTGTGGGGTCGCACAGAGTCAGACACGACTGAAGCGACTTAGCAGCAGCAGCAGAGCACAGTTCAAGTGCTTCTTGGATCTGCTACAGTCCTAACAAACCTCAAATAAATGCATCTTTTGGCGTTAAAAACAAAAAGTGGCAAGTCAAATAGACTTTCTCTAACTTTAAAAGGTCTTCTCTCAATTCCTTAACCTGCCTCATCTCTGCATAATAGTTTATGCAAAAGACAGCAGCCCATAGGTCTCTCGACTGAGGAGATGCCTGATGAAGAGCTTTCTTTTAGCAAAATATTTCTAACCACTCTGACGCTACCTACCTTGTGATAGGAATTGAAGCATAGCTCCCCAAGCCAGTGTTTCAGAGGTGCAGTCCCTTGGCGCTGGGGTCTGCTGGGACTTGTGACCACTGGTCCTTTCTGCCCGTGAGTAGCGCCCCCACCCCACCTTTGCCCCAGATGCGGTCATTCCCTCTGCAGGTTAGGCAACAGAATCAGGGCATTGAGGTGGGTGTGGAATGGAGCTAGATATGGAGCAAAGTGCCACAGAAGTGCGTGGCGCATTCTATAATCTGCCTGGCCTCCTCCTAAATGGTTTCGGAAGACTGGGAATTGGGTGGTTCAACACTTCATTTTCAGCACAGAGAAAACCTCTGGTCAGCAGAGGGGTTTGGGTGTGCAGATCGGCTGATTGGAGTTGTCAGCAGTGTGCTGGGCAGTCAGCATCTTGCTTGTTTATACCGCTTTCTCCTGGGCAAGAATGTCCCCCAAGACATGAGGCAATGAGGTTTGCTGAGATAATCAAGTCACGGCCTATATTTGCAGACCCAGTGATGAATGCCTTGCACTTGCTGATTGAATTCTCGCCCGAAGCTGAAGGATTGCCTGGTGTGTTTAATCCAGTCGTCGTTTCTAGACTGATCCTTCTCTCAGATCCTTCACTGAGCCAGGGCTGACGGTGGTGGGAGCATGTCAGATCGGAGAGCTTGGCTGGGAAGAGGTGTCTCTGAACTTGGGGAGGAGCCTCTGCTCACAGGAGCGAGAGTGACAGAGCCGGAGCGAGAGTGACAGAGCTCCCAGGACTGTGTGCGCTCAAGTGTGTGTGTGTGTGTGTGCACGCGTGCGTGTATGTGCATGTATGCGTGTGGGGCCACTACATCAGGTTGAAGTCCGAATACAGGTGGTCCCTGTGGAGAAGGAAGTGGCACCCCACTCCAGTACTCTTGCCTGGAAAACCCCAGGGACGGGTGAGCCTGGTGGGCTGCAGTCCATGGGGTCTCGAAGAGTCGGACACAACTGAGCAACCTCACTTTCACTTTTCATTTTCATGCATTGGAGAAGGAAATGGCAACCCACTCCACTGTTCTTGCCTGGAGAATCCCAGGGACGGGGGAGCCTGGTGGGCTGCTGTCTACGGGGTCACACAGAGTCGGACACAACTGAAGCGACTTAGCAGCAGCAGCAGCAGCTGTGCTCTGGACAGGCTAGTAGAAATACATATAATTCTAGCTACACAATGGAAAGCACAAGTGAATGGAGAATGACTGTACATGAACCCTTTCCAACCAGCCTGATGGCCTGGAGTTAGCAGGACTGATGAGAATGAAGGGCAGTGGGTGTTTGACCACCGGTCACAAAAAGCGCCCAGCCCAGCCACTGCACGCGGGTCCGCGTCTAGGGTGGAGCAGCGGTCGGGGCATGGCAGCATGAGGGGCTTCAGTGCAGGGGCAGGAGGAAGGGCCCACGTCAGGGTCAGCCCCACCGCCCCTGTGGTGGCTTTGAGACCCTCAGAGTGAGCAGGTGGCCAAGTGGCTGGGGGAGGAGCTCGGGGGACTGGGCACACTCTGTATCTAGGTGGCCCACACTTATAGCCCTTTTTCCTTCCATGTGGATGGACACCTTCAGGTGGCCGCTGTTCTCCTAGTGGTAGAGGCCCAGCTTTTCTCTGCTGCTTTCTCCACTGACTGCCACTCTGCTGGCAGCAAGCCCTGGAGCGTGAACGAGCACCGTTCTGCTCCGTGTTTCATCATCAGGGCCTAAGAATCCTGCCCCCAGAGTTCTGAGTGTTATTCCCAAGCCTTCGTGCAGTCTGTCCTTTCAGATCTCCTTAGGTCAGGAGCTGGCAAGCTGTCCCCTAAGGAGCCAGGGAATAAATACCTTAGGCCTGTGGCCAACCAGCAAACTGGGATATTGTGTGGATGCTTCCATGACCCCCTCAAATGTAACCATTTAAAACTGTGAACACCGTCCTTAGCTCTCTGGCCTCAGTATGCCCATAGCGGCTGGAGCAGGGTACAGGCTCTGATTTGCCGGCCTGCCTGGGTTCATCCCCTTCTGGGCCTTTCCTCCACCTGTCTTCCCCTCTTCCTGCCTCCTTGTGGAGCTTCTTCATTGGCAAGTCTTTCCTCTCCAACCAGCCCTGTTGATGGACGTCACTATTTGTATTAAAAGTGACTTTCTCCATGTTTTATGGGCAATGATGCCTTGTTGCATTGGAGGCTATAAGAAAATGGGTTTGGGGCTGAGGCTGATTGGGATCTAAACTCACAGCCGTTGGCCCACACCAGGCAGCACGGTTACTGACTGCTCGGTTTTTTTCTTCAGTGAAAAAGCAAAATGCTGCCTGCACCTGGTGGGCTACCAGGATCGTGGGCCGTTGTTCTTTGATTCTGGTCTCTTTCCCTCTGTCGCTGCTCCCCCTCAGTCTGTCTGGCAGGCTGAGGTGCCAGAGGTCAGCACGCCTTTGACCCTTGGCCTTCCTGATGAGACGAGTCCAGCCTGCAGATGCCAGGCTCCTGCACTCCGGCCTCTGTCCCAGTCCTGTCTGTCTACTGTGTGCTACCTCTGTTGGGGTGTCTGTGGTTATCTCACACTGAAATGTCCCCTCAGACATGCTTCTCTGTAGTCTTTCTCCATAACGCGCAGTTCCAGTGACACCAGCCAAAACCCTCAGGGTTAATTTAACTCTTCCTTTTTTCTCGAATCTCATCTGAACCCACTGACAAGTCCCGTCGGCCTCTTCCCTCTGCTGCCCCTCTGGTTCAGGAGCCTCCCGCCTCCCCTTTCTGCTCTGTCTTCGTTTCCTTGCAGCGTGTCCCTTAGCAGTGCAGTAGAATGGCCTTTTAAAAGACCCGAGTGAGCCCACATCAGCAGCTCCCCTTGCAGGCAGAGACTAACAGAGACTTAGCCCTTTGTGATCTGACCTGGGCTCTGGGGCCTCCCTTCCAGTGCCTCCACCCTGTCTGCGCTGGCAAACACGAGCTTGCTGCCCCCACCACAGGCCAAACCCATTCCAACTTCAGGGCGTTTGCTCGTGTCATCCCTTCTGCCCAGATGCTCTTCTCCAGGGTGGCATTCCCTCATTTCCTTCAGCTCTGCTCACAGGTCACCTTCTCGGTAAGGTGGTCTTCGTGAGCACTGTGTATAAATCCTCCCACACCTCCTTTGCTGCAGGCCCAGCTCTGTTACTCTGAGGCATGTCTGTAACTGGCACACCAGAGATGCACATGCTTTTGATGGGCGTGTTCACTGCTAGACACTTGGTTTCCAGTTGTTATTTGCAGGATAGAGGAAAAGTTTCCATACATACTGGAGTAGTGTGTACAGTCCTCCTGGAGCCGGTCCAGCCCTTCAGGCTTTCCTCTGCCTCTTGATGGCACGCACTGCCACCATCCCCTGTGGCATCTGCGGCCTTTCTCTGTCCTGGGTTACCCACTCTTTATTCCTGTACCAGGGATGGTGGGTATCACACCAACTCCATCCAGTCTACAGGGGACCCTCAGAATTCCAGGTCATTCTTAGCCCTTTTGAACATGTCTCCAAAGTAACTGCTCTTGACCCCCTGGAGGCACCTCTCCTTATTTGGGGTCCCTAGGGTGCAGAGTTCAGCAGTAACCCCTGGGAGGAGACGTGCGCTTGACGTAAGGCTGCTGGACAAATCAGTTACCATGTCTGTTGGGTCTTTTCCTTTTTTGTTTTTTTGATGGGGGAGTGATGCTGGAATGGATTATTGTTAGTGACATTCGGTTTGCACTCACTTGATTGCGTCTGCCGCAAGTGTGCAGTATGTGACAGTGCACCTTTCAGTTTCTAGATGAACACCTGGATGATTAAAAAAGGGTAAAAGTAATATGTGCTCGTGAAAAAATTTCAAGCAGACTAGAAAGTATAAAGTGAAAAGGTAAAAATCCCACGTTCCAGAACCGAGGTAATGACTGTCTTGTCTCTTACGCATCTTTCCATATTACTGCTTCTTAACACGTGCATTTAGATATTAGAAGCATCGACTTGTCAAAAAATCTGTTGTCATCATGGGAAGAAGTTATAGATATTGCCGATCAGCTCAAGCACCTAGAAGTCCTTAATCTCAGGTATGAACTGGTAGTTGCCTAACTGCACATGATTATGAAGTCCTAATCTCTCCTGCTCCTTCACAGCATCTCTGTGGGAGTGAGGCGGGGAGGACAGCCGAGTTGAATTTATTGAAGTTTAACGTATTCTTTAATATTCTTTGATCCTAGTTTTTTAAATGGTCACATGAGGTGATTCATTAATAGGGAATGTGTTTCACTTTTGATTAGATGGAACATTAGGTTACCATGTCAAACTGGAAGGTCTTCATGTTTTTTTACAAGCCTGACCATAGAAGATGGGCCATCTGGGTACCTTGATATTTAACTGGGGAGAAGGAGATGTGATTAAAAGTGCTTGTTCATTCTGAACCCTCTAGCCTTTAATTGCTTTAGGAATGAGTTATTTTAGTGGAGGTACTGTTTAATTCACTTCTGATAAGGGCTTTTCACTGAGCTCTGTATTTTACTGATGTTTGCCAAGCCTTCTTGAGTATCTGATTAGTTTTAATCTCAGGAGCTAACTTTCCAAGGGCTCAGCCAGGTTTCCCCTTTCACATCTGAGCCAGCCTCACACATACAGGTGAGTTGTACCTGACTCAGGCAGGTTCAGCAGAGCAGATAAACAGGCCTAAATTAATTATTCTTCCAAACAGAGCAAAGAGTATATTTTGACCCATAGTATCACCTCCTCTAGAAATAAGGGTTAATGTGCTTTATTTAATGATATTTTCCTTCAAAATGACAAGATATGGGGTACCTTCTGAAAAAAGATGTGGGGTAACTTCTGAGATTAGGATCTTGAGAGGGAACTTAAAGGGCAGCAATTTATTTCGTCCATACTCACAGCAGGCTTTGTTCAGAAGCAAAATTCTAGCTCACAGTCCAGCACATCTGTAAGACTCTTGAGAGCAGGACTGAATTTTACAGCATGCAGAACAGCAGCTGACCTCACAGATCGCCGCCTGAGCCTCGTGTTTCAGATAATCTGCAGCCTCACCTGGCAGCCTAACCCTATGAACACACCTTTTCATGTCAGATACCAGTGAATTGTGTATTGTAACTATTAAAAATTAGGTAGTCTTGACACATTTTGTTTTTAATATAATTGCATTTTAAGGTTGAAACAAACCAGACCCCTCATGTTAAATCCCAAACTGTTGCCTTCGGTGACCATCTCAGCTGGGCCTCCTCTGTCGCAATAATAAGCTTATCATGTCTTTTCTTCTACACAGTGAAAATAAACTAACATTTCCCTCGAGCTCACCATCTCCAACCGGAACATTTTCTACGCTGAAGGTTTTAGTCCTTAACCGGACAGGAATAACATGGGCAGAGGTAATATGTCTCTTTGGTTTTGTTGCTCAGTTGCTCAGCTGTGTCTGACTCTTTGCTTTTTACCTAGTAATAAGTAGTTTTAAATTCTTGGTTAAAGGAGGGAGTGAAGCGCAGCGGTGGCTTCATTTTAATCATCCTGTTATCCAGATAACAAGGGTCTTTTAAACAGCCTAACAGAAGGGGGTTACAAAATCCTCGTAGTTAGTAGAATTTTCTGTCTCTGAATCCGCCCTCTCTTTCTTGGCTCCTCTGGTTAGTTCTGGTGTCTCCTGAGCGGTTTGCACCAAGTGCACACCAAGCTTTGAAAAGCCTTTCAGCTCTCCCAATTTTCCCAGGAGTGATCTTAGGGCTGAGGCCGAGCCGCAAAGGGTTCTCATACCCTTTTCTTGTTTGGGGTTCAGCTCCTCGAAGCCACTGCTCAGGTACCCAGCTGGGTTTGAAAGTGGACTCGTGAGTCCTGGGCCGGGCCGCCTCTGCAATCTAGATCTGGTACTACTCGGCTCGGTCAGAGGTTGACTGACTCCACACATCGAGAACACTGCGATTTCAAACCAAGTGCGGATAAGTGCACCCCAGCCAGGGTGTGCATCTGTGAAGTCCCGCCGGGGGCCTCTGGAGGACAAGTGGCCTTGCCCTTGGGCTGTCCGTGCCTCCACCACCTGACTTCTTCCTTAAGGGTTTCTCCATGCAGAACGGGAAGGAAGGGCACAGTGGAGGTGGCAGTCCCGTCCAGTGAGAAAGTGTAAAAACAGTTATGGAGAAAGTTTGTCCTATTAGCACGTTCTCTATAAACCCAGATTGGCATCGAGACGTGAGGAAAGGTGTTTAACATCAGTTTCCTTCTGTTGGTTAAGTGAACTGTATCTAATAATGAGAATGTGGTAGTTACCATCCCCAGTTCCGCTTTGTACAGGTCAGGATACGCCTGGATGACGGGCGGATGCCTACCCTGATGGGTTCCGGGTGCCCGAAGTTTGTGCTCCCGTTATTGAAGCTCGGTCCCTTAACACCATAGTCGTATCAGCTGTCCACCAGCACTCCTCGGAGAAGGCAATGGCACCCCACTCCAGTACTCTTGACTGGAAAATCCCAGGGACGGAGGAGCCTGGTAGGCTGCAGTCCGTGGGGTTGCTATGAGTTGGACATGACTGAGTGACTTCACTTTCACGCATTGGAGAAGGAAATGGCAACCCACTCCAGTGTTCTTGCCTAGAGAATCCCAGGGACGGGGTAGCCTGGTGGGCTGCCGTCTATGGGGTCGCACAGAGTCCGACACGACTGAAGCAACTTAGCAGCAGTAGCAACCAGCACTCCTGGCCTGAGACAGAATCTGTAACAAAATGTCCAAAGGCATTTATTTCTAAAACAGGAGCCACACTGAATTCATGTGGAAGTTCTAGTAATAAACACACGGGGGAGTGACTGAGGCCTCTCCACCCTGACTCGAGTTTCCCCTCAGGTGCTCCGCTGTGCCTCTGGCTGGCCTGTCCTTGAGAAGCTGTACCTTGAATCTAACAATATCGTCATTTCAGAAAGGTAACCAGGGTTTACATCAATGCATCTGTCACCATTTAGCCATTCTTTTTATTTTTAGTTCAAAACATTTACATTTATTGAAATACTAGTTTTTCCAAACATCAAGAGTAGAGAGATGTAATCACATTCTCCGAGAAGTAGCTGTATATCATTTAGTCATTCTGAATAAATAAATGCTCCTAATTATACCTAATTTTTAGAAGAGTTTTCAAATAAGAAAAACACTTACTATTCATTGCCCCCTCAAATTAGACTGTCAATTCAAACTTCACTAAGAGGTTCTAATTGAGGAAACCCCATCAGAGTAAAAGTTTTAAGTTAAATATTTTTAAGCTTTGAATTGTATTAGTTTTACATATGTAATTTCTAAGTGGAAGTTCTGTAGGATGACCTGTAAGGATTAAATAATGGATTTTGAATTAGCATTATCTGCTCAAGGTCAGTGTACCAATGTACAGCCCTCCACACCCCCAGTTTTGCATCCACAGATCCAACCAACCACAGATCGAAAATACTCAGGAAAAAAAAAAATTTCAGAGAGTTCCTTAAAAGCCAAACTGGAATTTGCCATGCATTGGAACTGTTTATATCGTATTAGGTGTTTTAAGTACCCTACAGGTGATTTATAATATATATACGTTATAGGCCAAGACTGTGTCATTTTCTATAAGGGACTTGGCATTCTCAGGTTGTGGTATCCTTAGGGGTCCTGGAACTAATTCCCCGGGGATACCTAGGGATGACCCTGTATGTAAAAAAAGCTTGTTGTCTTGTCAGTTTCATAGGTTGTCGCCTAATCCTCCTCTCTTGTTGGTATCATTAGCGTGTAAAATAAACATGGACAAGTTTATAGCAAATTCTCCAAGGAGTCCAGTGAATGAAATTACTGTTCAGAATGATTCTATTTATTATATAGACACAGTTTTTTAAAAAAAACTTTTAATTTTGGATTCACATACATTTATAAGATGTATATATGTAGCCAGAGATCACCTGTACCCATTCCCCAGTTTCCCCCACTGGTAACATCTTGCAGAGCTATGGTCAGTATCACAGCTAGGACCCTGGCCCGGTCAAGATAAGAACATTCCCATCACCACCAGGATCCTTTATGGGGCCTTTTATAATATCATACACTTGCCTCCCACCCCACCCCCACACCCCTGATCTCTCCTTAACACCAGAGCCAGGGATTTTAAGGCTGTATCTTTGAAAACAAATCTGTGTGAAAAAATTTTTATCTTCCATACAGGCCAACTGATGTTCTACAGACAGTGAAGTTGTTAGACCTTTCCTCTAATCAATTAATTGATGAAAACCAGCTGTTTCTCATAGCGTATCTGCCCAGGTAACCTGCTCCTAAAATGCCTGTTACAATAGAATTTAGTAGATTTTTAGTGAATGGATCCTATGCTGTATATACTTTCTCAGTGGAAATATAGTGATGATGGAAATCCCAAATTCAGTTAATTCCCTTTGGGAAATTTTTATTTGAATTCACGAAATGACTTGTCAACCACGTACAGTGTAGTCTGTGCCTGTACTGTGATACTCGAAGGATGAATATTTTGGCCCTGATGCTAATATCACAAGTTTTCATTCAGTGAGCTTGGGGAAGTCCCTGTCTCTTTCCTGAGACCCATTCAGCACCTGGCACAGCAGGAGGCACCCGGTGTTGTTTTGGTGACTCAGAATCCATCAGAAGGTGGCACAGCAAGTCTGCTTTGTGTGCCATACATTGGACTTTATGGTTCCTAAGCATCTCACACAGGATGAAAACCTAGGGTGTAGGAAAACATGTACATACAGATCTAGTCTGCTCGGATAGCACGTAGCATTTTATATTGTTCTGTGTGATCAAATTGCATGTTTTTACGTTTCAGATTAGAACAACTCATCCTCTCTGACATTGGAATCTCCTCTATACATTTTCCGGACGCTGGAATCGGTACCTAAGATCACCCAGTCCCCCTCCCCCGGCTGCTCCAGCCTTCAGCTTTCTCTCCCTTCTGCTGTGTAACTTAATGCTCTCTCTTCTAGGGTGCAAAACCTCCATGTTTCCTTCCTTGCAGTACCTTGTACTAAATGACAATCAGATAGCACAGGTAAGTGTCCTCAGAACGTGTGCACTGCGTTACTTATTTCCACTCTCAGGATGCTGTTTGTAGGCTCCTGCTCTTAAGGAGTATTTTAAGGTCAAAGAGAAACACTTCCTCAGAGTGAAACTCCTCATATAAACCCATACGTCAGTTTCCACAGCACAGTTGTAAAGTACCTGGTTTTCCTGGTGGGTGCTCGCTGTGGGATGAAATTCCTTGTCTCCGATGGAACTGGGGGCTTGCTTTTCTGCTACTGGTTCAAATACTCTGTTGAAAAGTTAGCCTGAAACATGTTTTTTTCATGTGTTTTGGATTTCAGTGGTCCTTTATGAACGAGCTGGATAAGTTGCAGAGTCTGCATGCGCTGTCCTGCACGAGAAACCCCCTGACTGAAGGCAGCAAAGATGCCCAGACCACACGGCAGTTCATCATCGCCAGGATCGGTCAGCTGAGGACCCTGAACAAGTGTGCGGTGAGTGCCAGTGTCCTGGGGAGGTATTTCTTAAACTGGAAATGAAATGGTCCAGTGTAAGAGACGCTGGAGCTGAGGATCATAAAAGCAGTCAGATATCACTTCCTTCAAATGGTATTATCCACGTGCACTTGAGTCGTGGCAGTTCTTTCTGGCCTAGCAGGTGGGGTTACACTCGGACGCCTGCAGAGAAACCACTCTTCGGCTGCTCCAGTCCAATTTATTGTCACTTAGCAGGGCTGGGCGGCGGAATACTAGGAACTCTCTCAGTAAGTCAGCTATTCCAGCCCAACAACCTCATGCTGTGGCCTCGGGCCTCAGGCAGGCTCCGTCCAGAAACTGGTCCGTGGGCAGATACACTCATGAAGAAAAGGATAAAACTGAGATCCGTTGTTCTTTTTGAATAAACTCATGGATCTACGAATGTTAAAAAGGAAAGGCAGAAATTTGTCTCGTTGCCTCAGTTTTATTATTCTCTCCGGGTAGGCAGTGGAGAAGGATAGGGTGCCAGACACACATATTAGAAAAATGCTTTAATAGATTTGCTTTTTTCTCACATCCCTGTAGATTGAACCAGAGGAGAGGCGTGGGGCTGAGCTCGATTACCGAAAAGCATTTGGAAATGAATGGAAAAAGGCCGGGGGACATCAGGATCCAGAGAAAAACAGGCCAAATGAGGAATTTCTCGCAGCCCATCCTAGATACCAGGCACTCTGCCTCAGTACGTACTGTGCGCCAGGGCCCTCGCCTGGGCATGGGGGATCCCCACTGGGACAGGGTTTCCTGTGGGTGTTAGGGGAGGTCCTCCGTGTTGTTGCTTTTCTCCGTTGGGCATCTAAATGGACAAGAGGGGCTCCTGCAGCTCTCGGGGAGCAGGTAATTACTTAAACAGTTGTCTTTAGAGAAGGCACATCTGCAGCACCTCAGCGGGGGAGGGGAGAGCAGCTCTTCACCAGAAGCTTGTCTCTCCACGTACTCACCCAGCTTTCAGTTTCAGGAGGGTGGGTACTGCTTCCTCCTTTTAGGAAGGGCAGGAAGGACTCCAGGTCATCCCAACCCTGGCTGTACTCTGGGGAATCTTTTTAATGAAGAGCATTTAATGTGGAACCTAGGCACTGGTATTCTTTGAAGCTCTGCGGGTAATTTTATCGTTCATGAGTTGCACATTGTCTTCCTGAGTGCTCGCCCATCCTGGCGCCTGGTGGGCAAGGCGCTTCCTGACCTGCTCCAGCCTGGCTCCCTGGACACCGACACTCTGACTCCAGGGCTCCTTGTCCCTGATGTACTTTCCATTTTGTTTTGACTTCATTTTTATTCCAAATTTCACTTTTATGCAGTTTCTCTTTTATATCTTTCCTAATATGAGCTCACTGCATAAACGCTTCAGGCTGAAACATCTTTGAGGAAGAAAAGCTGCCTGTGGGAATCGCTTTCAGATTACTCCATTAGCTGGCCCGACTTCCTGGCCACTTGAGGTGAATTCTGAATCACTCAGGGGCAGGGAGGTGAAGGATCTAAAGCTGCCCTGCAGGTATGGCTCAGGTCTCCCCTCCTGCCATGGTCTGGCCAAAGGTGGACGGCAGTCCCTCCTCCTCTTCTTTCTGCCTTGCGTAGAGGCTGCTTTTCTTGGCAGTGTACCTGGCTTCCAGTGGTGGTTCTGAGCACCCAAGCCAGCACTGCGCATACTGGCTGAAACCTAGTGACAGAGCCCATGAGTGTTTTTCTCAGGATCCAGAAGGACAGGAACTGTGACCAAAGGTGAAATTTTGCATCCAAGTACCTGCAGGCACAGCCTCACCAGTCTCTCGGGACAGTGTCTCCCAGGATCAGTGATGTGACACGCAGATGACAGAAGGGTTCCAGGCTTGGAAGCGGTTGCCGTCTGTCCTTCCCTCCAAAAAATACAGTAACCAAGTAACCAGATAAAAGGAAGCAGAGCCCAGGTTCCCATCCCAGTCGCAGCTGGGTTCATCCTGGGACAAGAAAAGGCTAGGTTGACACTTACCTATACATTTCTTCCCACCCCACCCCACCCCCCACAGTGGCCTTTTGGTTTATCATCCTTCTTTTTCTTTTTTCTTCTTAAACAGAATATGGTGCACCTGAAGATGGGGAACTGAAAACACAACAACCATTTTTGCTCAAAAACCAGCTACTAAGTAAGAACTCCACATTCAAAGACTGCTGATTTATATTCGAGTCCTTAGATGCTAAAACAGATGGTGATGAGTGAAAGTTGCTCAGTCATGTCTGACTCTTTGCGACCTCATGGATTATACAGTCCATGGACTTCTCCAGGCCAGAATACTGGAGTGGGGAGCCGTTCCCTTCTCCAGGGGATCTTCCCAACCCAGGGATGAAACACAGGTCTCCCACACTGTGGGTGGATTCTTTACCACCTGAGCCACCGAGGAAGCCCTGATGGTGACCTAATAAGGATTGTTTTTTTCTCTTAAGTAAATATCTAGACAGGCACTTTAATTTTTAAGGAAACGATCTCAAACATACCTACATTCTAATGTTGAACATACTTATTTAACAGTGTTATAAATGTAGGAAGTATCTGAATAGTGAGTTGAACTCTGATTTGGAAATTCATAAACTTAAAAACCTAGGTAACTGTCAGGACAGAAGTACTAAAGGGAAAGCAGTAGAATGTTGGTCTAGCTATTTTTCTTGCTGTAATTCAGTGAAGTAGTAATAGAAGGAATTTGTATTCCTGTTCCTTTAGTGGGATCTGAGCTGCATTCTTTGGTCACTCCTGTTAATATGTGTATGATTTAAACTCTTCCTCCAGCAGGGCTCAATTAATGTCAGTCTTTTTACTTTCAAGCACTGAAGATAAAATATCCCAATCAACATGATCAGAAAGTCATAGAGAAACAACTGCCGGGTAAGAATGGATGTCTCTCTCCCCTCTTTCTGCTTTTGAATCGCTGGCCCTCCCATGAGGCAGCTGGAAGCAGAACAATTCATTCAGAGTGTGGGCTTTTACAGCTTGTAAGTATTCACTAGTCTTCTACATTCTGAAGTACAATTGATCATGCTAAAACTACTCCTCCTGTGCGCGCTTCCCCCCAGAAAGTTCGAGTCTCCCGTAGCTTCTTGGCTTGTCTGGAGAACAGTTTTAGAATCAGGAGCCCCTGTGTGCGGTTACTTCTTTACCCAGAGGAGGAGCCTAAGGACTTGCCCTTCAGGGGCTTCCACAGGCCCCCTGCTGGCTAGTTCTCACAAGGCTGCTCTGGGGGCTCTTCTGGGCCAGAAAAACAGTGGCGTTGGCTTGAGTGCTTGCTACTCCTTACCAGTCAGGAGCCCCTGCAGAGATAGCTCGTGGACACTGTTTAATGGACACATTTGAAATAGTTTTCTCTCAAAAGATCAGTGTAACTTACCTTTCACTCAAAAGAGAAACATAGTCTGACTCTTAAGATTAAACTTGATTCACAGTTAAATACTAAAATATAAACAGCTTAAATTTAGCGCAGTGAGGACTTGAAGAAGTAAAATATCGTAAATGACTCTAGTGAAATACCCTTCTATTTGCCTGTCAGTGCAGTGAATTCACATTGATTTTTATCAAATAAAATAAGGTTATCCTGGTATTCTTTATGGAGGGCTTTTGTTGTGCCCAAAGAAATACCTTTACGATTGAAAACCATCATCTAATAGCAACTTACCAGTATTGCTCCATTTTTCCTTACTAGCAACCCAGTTTCTATTCCTGTGACATGTAATTTTGCTACTGTTACATAATGCTGAATTAAAATTAGTGGTTCCCCTTCATTTCTGTTTTCAAACTTAAATACTGCCAGTAAGGACCCTAATGGGAACAGGCAAGTGAGAGAGGACCAGAACTTTTTGTTAATATAATTGATTTTGGACATGTTTGCATTTTTCCTTCTTTTACATGAAGTCAACTTGCAGGAATGCTCAGGAATGCTCTTATTAGGTCTGTGTTCCTCTAACTGGGGCCGTCCTTTCCCCCTGGAACAGTCACCGTGTTCGTGGGCTGAGCTTTATTCACCTTCAAGTAGAATTAACAGATTAGACTAATATGGAGAAATTATATGTAATAATTATGCTATAAACAATTTAAATCTGAGTCGTATATTCTCTAAACTCAGCAGTCGGGAGTTATTAACCCATCACTAACCACCCTGTGAACAAGGAAAGCCAGTCTACCTAAACCCTTTGAAAGGACAAGATTATCCATATTCACAAATAAAAGAGCAAACTATGTCGATCGACATTATAAATGTCCATTTAGTGTCTGTTTTCAATACATAAACAAGAAAAGGCAAGTTTTTATTCTAAAATAAAGATAACATTTATTATCACAAGTTGCATAAAGACACAGCTTTTACAAAAATGTTTGATAGAAAAATATTTTTCTGAATACATGTGATATCTGTAGGAACACCACACTATTGCTGTACTTCCAGCTAAAGCTTCAGAAAAACTATTTCTCATAATCAGAATTTCCAATATTTACCACAGCCCATCTTTGGAAAGAAGTTCATAGTGTTTTCTGAACGAGCCAAAGCATGTCCTCATTCGGTTATGCCCCTGGGCCCAGTGGTCCCCTGCATGTGTGTGCTGCACACACACACACCACAGCGATTAGACTGGGAGCACGTGGGGCAGTAGTCTACACACCTCACTTTACAGAGGAGGGAACTAAGGCCAGAGAGACTGATACAAGTCCTCACCGAGCCCAAACCTGACGCCAGCATCCTTTAAGTAAGTAATCACAGGTTTAAAAAGTTAATGATTTCACTCACATTTACTTCTGTGCTGAGAATGATTTCTGGTTTATTCAGAATGAGGAGGAAATATTAAATACCACAGACATGATACGAAAAGTCATCATCAAAGGGCACTTAGGTCTGACATCAGCTCCGTTTTCCCACAGCCTCCCGAACAAGCCCCTAAGTGGTGTGACACCCTGGTCTGGTGGCCCACGCTGGGTGTGAGCTGTCCCCTGGTCGTTGCTTGGGTAAACGGAGTACGGAAGGACAGTGACAGCTCTCGTTACCAGTGTGGTCTTGGCGCGTGAGCTCGACTTACAGGTAGCTGTCACCTGCGAGAACTGATGTTTTTCTTTTCCTTGACAGACTCCATGACAGTCCAAAAGGTGAAAGGCTTGCTGTCACGTCTCCTCAAAGTTCCTGTGTCAGAACTTCTGTTGTCCTACGAGAGTCCCAAAGTAAGTTGCCCAGAAAAAACGCAAAGTCAAGCTGAGTGTCCCACAGAGTTTCCCACAGTATGACTCACTGTTAAACTAAGTCTTCATGCAACATGGTTTGGTTCTGAATAGAAACCATACATCTTTGTTGGGGTGTGTGTGGGTATATGTGTTTTGCCACATCTGTCTTAATCACCCCACCTCTCTGCTCTAATTTTAGATGCCGGGCAAAGAGGTTGAACTAGAAAATGACCTACAGCCATTACGGTTCTACTCTGTGGAAAATGGAGACTGTCTCTTAGTGCGATGGTAACAGCAACCAATAAAATTCAGAGGTTTGACAATGTAGCATGACTGGGTTTCACTGAAAATAAATGACATCTTGGGACAATTCTTTCCCAAACAAAAGAGGTTTACAACTTGCTCTAAGTATAGAATAGCTGTATTTTTTCATAGGGAAGAAAACATTTCTAGGCATGTATATAACAGCAATAATAAAGGCTTTGCACCTACTAATGATTTTCAGATTTTATTTCATGGTTCATGACTGTATTTCATTATGAGAAGATGTAAGTACTAAATAGAACCTCACTAGTCTAAAAATCTGAAGTTAATGATGTATTTATAAGTATTAATGGAATGCTCAATTCATACTATTGGTTTAAAACATTACTAAAATGATTTGGCTGATTTGGGAAAATCTTTAAACTGAAGAAAGCATATCCTCTATGTAATATATATGCTATGATCTCTCTTCTTAGTCGCACTGTTTTTTAGAGTGCTCACAAAAATTATGTGCTTTTCCCTACAGTTATACCCTAAACTGAGCATACATTCTTTCTAACGAAGATTACCAGCTCTGATTGAAAATCACTTATATTAGGTAAACATTTTACAATGGAAGAAAGCAAAATTAATTGTTTCATCTATTTAGAAATATCTTTTCCTATGGTATTAAAACGCTGAGAGGTATGATTTTACTTATATTGATAAAATTTTAGCATAAAAAAAGGAGTATTAATATAGCTGTGATCTTCAGGATTTATGTTAAATGGCAAAAGAATACTTGGAACTTAGTCTACTGAATGAATTTAAAACCAAGGTCCAGATGTGAGAAATACAGTGGTTCCTTTTCAGGCTGCCCACTTCATTCAGAGATTTACAAAATCTGACCTGATTTCCAGAAATCCCCACTTTGGTGTAAGTGACCACAGGTCACACAGCATGAGTTCTTTTTGGCCTGTAATTATCCTACTTAGCTGTCCAGAGCTAGTCTGCATTCCAGGCTGAAATTCAGACTAGAATACTCAACATTTCTGAACTAGGCCAAGTTTTAACCAAAATGATAGGTAATGAATTACTAACTAGAAATGATGCAATAGGACTCAGGAATGTTGTTTTTTAAAAAGGAAATTTTGTGCAAATGTTAAGAAATATCACATTGGTGAGAAGTGAAAGTGCCAGCTGAGAATTATCCTGAAAGACCGTACAATCTGCGGCCAAACCTCAGGCTTCTGCTCAGCCATTCGCCCACCTTGACCTTTAACACAGCAGATCGACCTCATCATCCTCTTCCTTCGCACCGACAAGGGTCACCGCAAAGCTCCTTTAGTCTCCACAGCTGCGTGAGCTCCTGCGGGGAGTACTGCGGGGAAGACAGCATTCCTGGTTCACAGGTCTTCTCACAGAGCCACAGGCTGTCCTGTTGGAACACAAAATGCAGGCTGACCCCCTACTGCAGACAGAACGGGTGTTCACGGGCACTTCCAGAGCCCGCTGAGGTGGCGGTCATTTCAAAGACGAGCGCGTGTGCGAACGCACTCAACTTATGGGGCACAGGGAGAGGGCAAGGCAGTGACCCTGAGACCCTGGAACAAAGAAACAGTGTGGGAACCACAAATGCAGCGTCTCATCTTTGCTACTGGAGAAAAGCTGGCCCAACAGCACTGTGAACAAGAGCAAGTGTTCTGGAGAACCGGTTACGGTATTTGGGGGGACAGAACCAGGGCTTTCTAGGTATTACCCAGTTTAGTTCTCACAATAACCTGTGAGCTAGGAATTATTTCCTTGTCATGAATGGGAAACTCAGTGAAGAAACTTGCTCCAGGTCACAGTGAAGTTCATGCTGGTAGGCTGAGTAGGAAGGGTTAAAAAGGAGTCTTATCAGAGTTCAGGTTCTCACCCACCAGCCTACTTCCCAGCTCCATGGACTGGCTCTGCTTCCAATAATATCAGAGTGCAGATTCCATTCAATTTGAGAACATAAAAAGGAGGGACATAATAATCAGACTCCTTCCCACAGAGAGCTGTGGCCCTGATGGCTGAGCACCTCCAGGGGTATTAAAGGAAATGGGAGGCTTTCTGTCTCTGCCCTGACCTTAGGTGGCTGGGTTGGGGAGGGTCTCCCCTGAGCACCTGGAGCCACAGCCCCCACTTAGGTGGGCACACTGCTGGAGTCTCATTCTGTGGAACCGTCTCACGGCCAGGATCTGAAGTCAGCCAACTCCTTTAAGTTTTAAAGCTGCAAAGAATTGAATGAAATGTATAAAAACATATAACACTTGACTCATTGTGGGTAGGACAACTTCTATTTAAAACACTTCCTTTTTGCTTTATGAGACCCTGGCCGATGATGGTAAATTAAATCAAGTGCACAGTTGTTACGACACTAGAAGACTTTGTATTCACAGTTTCTGCCCAAGGCTGGATAAGAGAAACTCACTTACCTCTTCCGAGCCCTGCGGCCAGCCCTGCTCAGGCTTGCTCACCTGGTATCTTTTAGGTCCTATGGCTGCCATCCAAATGCCCATGCTTACATCTTCACCCTACACATGCCCCAGAAGGTTCAGAAAGTAAACATTTCAGTGCTGCCTCATTGGTTAAGACAGTGTCACACCCACTCCCATATGTACTCTTTGTACTTGTTTTCTAATTACTCTAGTATGAGATGCTGAGCACGTTTTAACACTGATACACAAAGTAAAAGCTGCTGGTCATCATTCACATGAAGCAAACACGCCACAATGAAGTGAGACTATACACTAAGCAGGCGGCCAGCCCCTCTGCATGGACCTTAAACTTCCAGCACCAACAGTATGAAAGATACTGTGGATCTGAGACCCAGGCAGAGCTGTTTTATTGACACTGTCACCAGAATCAGCAAAAAAAAAAAAAAAAAAGAAAGCAAGCTTATATTCATAAGAAGGAAGACTAAGCACACTGAAGACTAAACCTTTACACTCCTCCAGGGACTATGCCTTTAAATACAGGCTGAAAATGTAAGAAGTTACGTTCAAAAACGACTTAGGAATAAGATTTACAGCCAAGGTTTAAGGGATAGAAGTGTATCCCTAACCTCTGAGGGCTGCTGATTCCTATATAGAAGGAATACCATACATTCCCCAAGGGAAGCTGCTCTGCTTTTAGGGCTGAAATACGAGGTCGAGTTAAAAAAAAAAAAAAAAAAACCTGCTTGATGAGTGGACTTTTAGGTCAGAAGTCCTTAATTACCTGGTAGGTCTTCAATCTCCCCGAGTTGCCAGCAAGCCAGTGGACGATGTCCCTGGAGATAACATACCCTGACCCACACGCAAAAGCGGGGTATGCAGGGCTGGGGTATTCCAGCTCCTGCCACTTCCCAGTCCGGTCAACTGCCCAGTTCAGTCTGAAACTAAGATTGAAAGTGAGTCGGCTTCTGTTTGGACACAGGTCCTCCCTACCACTAGCTAAGCCTGAGTCCTTAACTGACACCGCAAAGGAACAAGTTACAGAAGCAAGGAAAGAAGAGGTTATTTTTTTAGTCTTAAGGGATTAAGTATCTAGTGGTGTTTTTTATATAAAGACTGGTATGTTAAATTCTCTCATGGAGTTTCCGAATCATCTTGCATAGATATATTTAAAAAATAAATGAAAAATAAATCACTACTCCATATTTAGAGACATAGCAAATGGTTTCAGAAATGTATCATACATTTAAGGAAGAGCAGCTTCTAATTTCAGTAGTACTTGTAGGGCACGGTGATGAAAGTCACGTTAATTTCCCCCCTTCATTACATTAGCCTGAGATTTTCCATTTAAAAGAGTTTTTTCCCCTTTAATTGTAAATTAATAAAACATAGTAACTCAGGAGCCTAACAGGGAACTTTCCTATCTCAGCCATATTTTTTTAACTACATGTGCTCAGTACATGAAATGAACATCGATGGGCTAACAATGTTTAACTTACTTTCCCCACCAAAAATTAGGCCCGTCCAGATTCTTGAGGGCGATTCTATTAAACACAGCTTCCAAGTCTATATAACAGTCGTCATCTGTCTTTAGCAACAAATCAAAGCTGGTTGTTTCCACAGTCCTGTTGGCGAAAAGAGGGATACAGAGTCAGGGCACCCCTCCAGTATCAAGAGCACCTGCCCTAAGAGGAGACGGCTGCTGCCAACGAGTCCTCACTCGATGTTAGCAGAGTGGCCCAGCAGACGGGGGCCGAGCCGATCTGAAAGGTGTTAAGGACAAGAACATGATGGAAAAAAAGATTTCGCTTAGATGGAACATACAGTCAAACGCTTCTTAGGCCTTGTGCAGGTCAGGCCAGCGTGTCTGTCGAGCAGCAGAACTTTGCCCCTTGCATTCCTAACAAGAGGCCCAGGGTGAGGACACAGGTCCTTTCACAGAACACCGGCGCACGGAAGAATGTGTTCTTTGCTGCCATCTATACTGTACTCGCGATTTATGGTGTTTAAAAAGCTGAGTTAAAACACTGAAATACATTTCCCCTTAGAAACGATCTTCAGTAGTTCAGCCATCACCAACGACCTTCTGGAAGGCACAAAAGGGTGACTTCATTTATCTAGACGTTAAAAAGTATCTAATGGCAACTACAGACGAAACTGACTCTTCAGTTTCACACTGCCAACCCCTGCACCTCTTTGTTAAAAAACCCAGTCTTGGTAAGTAAGAACCAGTAAGATGACAGAAATTTGAACTAAGAAATCTGGAGAAAAGGTTTCATTAGGTCACAAAATGGTGAATTTTAACAACAGATCCACAACCGAAAGCATAACCCTATGTTTCTCAAGTTTTATTTTCCGTTAACAGCAGAAGATATACATACTATTTACTTGCTAATCAGAAATAAACTTCCATGATAAGGGACACTGAGGTCACTGATGGAGCCCCTGGATAAAGATGAATGAATAACAAAGATGTCATTTACAGTGTGGAGGGTCGACTGGGACGAGTGGGAAGCGGGTCTGGACACGCAGCCTGTTAATAGATCGCTGCAGTGTCCTGGCAGACATGAGGGCCCAGAAGAGACAGCGGCAGAGAGACTAAGATCACAGAGACATGCAAGCAGAAAAGACAAAACCTGAACTTCTACAGTGGAGAATCAGCTCCCTATAGAAAGCCCTAGAACTCCGCAGTCCTGATCTCCACCACCTGGACCTCCACTACCCCTCCTCACCTCTTCACGTCCTTGCCTTGGCCCCACCAGCAGAAGCCCATCAGTGGCCTCGAGCTAAAAGAAGGTTTTTCTCACTACAGCTGTCAAACTTAATCCTGGTGTTCTGGGCATACCCACACCTCCAACTCTTTTTTATATCTGCCCTCTAACCACAAGAGGACTCCAAAATTATACTAACTAGCCCCAGCTATGAAACTACATAAATGAATTTAACTGTCTATCCCTCAGGACCAGAAGTTGGTAATTTCCCATGAGCAACAGAGAAGAACAGAAGGGACAGCCTTTGGGGCTCATCAAGCAACAAGCTCTCTGATAAAGTTTTAAAAAAAGACAAAAGATGTACGTATACTTAATGTGTTTGATCTAGACAGAGTTGGAAGGTTTTACATCTATAGTCAGCGTAGACAGTATCAGAGGCTCAACAGAAAGTTATGGGACTCTAGAGTAACTTAGTAATATTAACAACTACTTGTATTCAATTAATAAGTTACTATATACTTACTGTTGGTATTAAAAGGAATTACAACCAAGACCCAAGAAATACTGGAGGGTCTGGGAAGTAACAATATGGTAGACTCTAAGGGTTGTTGAATTTCATCTTACTAAAGGTTTTGGAATCAGGGCAGGTAGTTTTTCAATGAGTGGAGGACAGAACAGAAATACAATGTGGATGTTCAGCTGAACAGAACTCAGATCAGTAACCTGGGTGTGAGTGACTGTAAATGGGAGATATTAGGTGGGTGGGGATGAAAACCACTTTCAAACTCACTGATTTTCACCTAATGTTGGCTCCAGACAACTATGGAAAAGCAGGAATGACTCAAAGTGAGCCATCTTTTACCTTGCTTTTGATTAATAGCACTCACATTATGGATCTGCTAAGAGAAAGAAGGCACCATTTCAGAAGATTAGTCCTCACAAAGAACTAGGGGATGACTGATCACACCACAGGTACTCAGGGCTCTTAGGTAGGTTGTTTAAAAAAATCTCAGTGGTTTGATGTTATTGATAAACTGCTTCTACATCAAAAGAAAAATAAAACAACACCTACCCAACATTTTTATAACATACCATCTATAGAAGTTCAGTAATTTTGCAGGAACATTTCGATAAGTGTCGACAACATCCACAAACACAATGTCGTCATAGAGGCTGCTTTCTTCCTTTAGTAAGGCATCCTCCTCGTGGAGATTATGTATATGATCAAGAAGTCTTCGAGGGCGAGAATGAAGGGTTTTTAAAAGAGCATCGCCTTCTAAAAGGAGAGAGGGGGTTTCAGGATGGGGAGCATGTGTACACCCGTGGCGGATTCATGTTGATGTATGGCAAAACCAATACAATATTGTAAAGTAATTAACCTCCAATTAAAATAAAAAAAAATAAAGTCAAAAAAAATAATAGAAAATAAAAATAAATAGAGTTGGAAAAAAGAGCTACTGCAAGCTTAAGACCTAGAACTTGTAACATTATCACACTAATTCTCCTCCCAAGGCAACCTAACAGAAAACATTTGTTAGGGATTTTGAGGGAGGGAAACCAGGACTCCCACACACTGTTGGTGGGAGGATAAACTGAGGGGCTCACTGTGGGGAGCAATTCCGCAACACCTGGTTAGGCTGAAGGTGTCCGACTGTGTGCCTCACTAAGTCCAATTGTAGGTACGTTCCCAGAGACGTTATTTCACACGGTCACAAGGGTATTTATGGCAGCACGTTTGTGACAGTGATAAATGGAACCAGTCTAAATGCCTACCAATAAGAATGGCTAAATCATGGTATATTCACATAATGGGATACAGCAGTTAAACAAATTAACCTGCAGAGCAGCACTACTCACAACAGCCAAGACAGGGGAACAACCTAATGTCCACTGACAGATGAATGGGTAAAGATACGGTACATATATACAGTGCAACACTGCTCAGCACAGAAAAGAATGATACAGCCATCTGCAGCCACATGGATGGACCTATCATTCTAAGTGAGGTAAGAAAGCAAGGGACAGATTCCACACAGTATCACTTATATGTAGGCTCTAAAAAACAGTACAAATGAAATTATTTACAAAACAGAAACATTCACAGACACAGAAAACAGACCTGTGGTTGCCAAGAGGGAAAGGGAGGAGAGCAGGATAGACCGGGAGTTTGGGGTTAGCAGATGCAAACTATGTATATAGAGAATAGATACACAACAAGGTCCTACTGGGTAGCACAAGGAACTGTACTCCATATCCTGCGATAAACCACAATGGAAGGGAATATGAAAATGAAGCACATATGTATACACACACACACACACACACATATATATCTAACTGAAACTTTCTGTACAGCAGAAATTAACACATTATAAATCAACTATACTTCAATAAAATATATTTTTAAAAAATCAACCTGATCTTGGATGTTAATAGGAACAGCACTAAAAAATAATGCTGAGTGAAAAAACATATTTTGCTGATTGCTATATATACTACAGGTATAAATTATGAGATACTTTAATCAAAGCTGTACGTTATAGGAGAAAGTAGGATAGTAAGACTGGGAAGGATGCACGCGAGCTTTAGGACACTGGTGTCCGCTCCGAGGGGAGCAGGAGGAGCAGGGGTGGGAAGTCCTAGGAGGGAGGGGCTTCTACTGTATCTGAAATGCTTCATTTCTCCAAAAAAAAAGCAAATATGAAAACATGTAAACATTTATTAGTTCTAAGCAACAAGGACACGAGTGTTTCTTAATAGCACTGTTTCTGGATTATCTGTGCTATTCCATAATAAAAATGATTACCAATGTGCTTAAAAGACAGTTTAATTACCATCTCACAAGCTAATGAATCATTTGTCACATTTGTGCATGGACTGTCCTCAAATAAGGCAGCAATTCTTTCACTGGCACAGGATTTTGTCAACTTAGAAAATTAGAAAATCTCTGAAAAATGACAAATGGGTGGCTGAGCGGTGGGGGAAGGAAACTGAGAAGTAACTTAGTGCTCCGCTCTGTAACTGCAGACAGACTGCAGTGCGGGCTGAAGACCTGTTCTGATTTCCGCCTCTGCCACTGTCTGTGGGATACTGGACACACTGCATGTTTCTGGGCCTCAGCATTCTCATCTGTAAAAGGGGGAGCTGGACTAAGTCTGTGGTTCTCAGGAATGCTTATGGAATACAGATTTCTAAGCCCCAGGCCTAGAGAGCCAGCGGGGCCCAGGAATCTGTATTTCTAACCTGTGACTTCCTGTAACTTTGATGTAGGTGGACTACAAACGACCCTTTGAGAAGCACGGGCCTAAATGATCCTGGGTCCCTTCTCAATTCTTACTGTAACATCCTGTCACTTTAAAGGTAAGGATAAATATACACAATTTAACACTTGAAGGAAAGTATAAGTGTATAAAATTATGGCAATAGGAAAATGGTTGGTAACAAGAGCAGAAATTAAATACAGGCTTTTTCAGTAACAGATTGTACACTCTGGCTTATATTGCATATATCTGGAAACTGAGTATACTATCTGTTTTAAATCTGACCATCTGTCTAGGTGCTATCTACAAGAATCATACAGTTTACACCCTCTCAAACGTTAGAGGCATCAAATCCATCTAGCAAGCTTGTTAAAATACAGGTATCTGAGCTCCAATCCTGAAGATTCTTAACTTTCTAACCTGAGGCAGGGCCCAGCCAGAGATGCTAACGCCCAACAAAATTTGAGAATTTGTGTACCACGTGATTCTTAAGAAAACAGCACAAAAATTCTCAATTAAAAAAAAAAATCATAGTCAGCTTTTCAGATATATCCAGAACATGAGAAGTAAAATCTATTCATTCTAATTCCTTTACCCTAAAATTGAGATAGTTCTCTCTTGTCTGAAAGGCATTTTTCTCACCCGAATCTTAATCCTTTGGCCTCAGAGAGAAAATTTAAGATAAACAGTTGTTCAAGACACAGTAGCTGCTCCCTGTAGAAGAGTTCAGTGCCAGAAGTCTAAAGGGCCCCTCAAGGTTTTTAAGTCCCCTGACAGTACAGAGTTGACATAACCGGCACAAGAAAGCAAGCTGCAAGACATTAAGTCAGATGGTGTGTACACCTGTAGCCGCCCCCAAGTGTGAGCTGCTTTATGAACCTGGCCTCCTGACCTGAGTTTTCCCCAGGGGGCCCATTAGCTAGTCTCTGGTGAGCTAAGTTGATACCACCCCTGGCAGAGTGTTCTCATAGTTTTATGAACAATCTCTGGACTAAAATTAAGGATCCCTAAACTTTACATCTCGATGTTTAATGGCAAGTTTGTGGGCAAAACCTAGGTACCTATTCTGACTTTCCCTTAGGGGTGGTGTAAATACTGTGCGGGAACACTGTATAAATAAAGATGCTACCGGAAAAGAGAAGGCGCCACGGCCATTCCCATCTTCAAACTACATACAGTGCCTCAAATAGAGGGTTCTGTCCCATCCTCAGTCCTGCACATTAAAGGAGTCCCCCTGAGGAACTGCCTCTCAGAATATGGACTCTGCTTCACCTCAGGGTGACTTCAGGGTGACTTCAGGGGAGCTGGGTCCAAATTCTTTCATAGGAATCCCTGATCCACAGAGCTGAGAAATCAGACAGGACCACCACTGGGCACCTTTGTTCTGTAAGTGATGCTCAGGACAAGTGACCACCACCAACAGCATCTACAATGGCTGTTCTTAGGGGTCACTAATGCAGAATTCTCAGAAGTTCACAAATGGTATTTCCAGAAGCATCACTGAAGACATGGCGACTCCTTTTTGAGGGTGATAGAAACGGTCTGGAATTAGTGGAGATGATAGCAGAATGAAGGATATACTAAAAAGTATGGAATCAAACACTTGAAAAGGATAAGCTATATGGTATATGAATTATTTGTCAATAAAAACTTTTTAATAACTAAAAAAAAAAAAAAGATTACCTTTCATGACTAAAGTATGAAGATGAAGTAGGTGAGATTCAGTATGCTTTTCAACTTCCAACCAGCTGACTTACCCTGAATGGTATAAATAAAACCTCCTGCAACTCCCTCCACACCTTCCATGAATTCATGAGGCAAGGCACCCTCCCCAGTCTGAAAGAAACGAGAACAGAAGTGCTTGATGCTTCATGGCTAAAAATACATTCCTTACACTTGAAAACTGATTTTGCAAAATTCATAATGGCACATGAATCCACCTAAGATGCTATCAGGATATCAGCATTCTACTTTTGCTGTTGTCGTCTAATTACTACAATGTCCAAGATAGGTATACCCAAGAATCTCCAGACTGGTGTTCAGAATTCCAGCTTACACAGAATCACATATTCTTGAACTTGCTACCAACATTATTACCAAAACCAACTTTATTTTACATCCTCAAACACCCACACTTAAAAATAAAATCACGATCACGTACTTGGAGAATGGCCGTGAGTTCAAATACACCAGGCGCATTTTACAGTGTCTGCTACCATACAGTGAAAAGCCCTCTAAGCCAACGGTTGAACCAGAGGAGCCCTGATGACTAATGACGTTGAAGGTGCCCAGAGATGATTGTGCCAACAGCCGACAACAGTCCTGTCTACCTCTCAGCTTTGGAGGAGCTGCTGTTTTTAGAGACATGCCTCTTTTCACCTCACAGGTTACCCGAGGCCCTTCCTTGAAGTGAGGGGCTTCACCTCTGGGTATTACACCCCAACTTAACTCGTCTCCCAGCTGCTGCAGGCTGGATCAGACCGTCAGTCAAGCCTCAACACCTTGACTACATTTTTTCTACATACTCACCCAATCAAGGGGCCTTACTGCCTGCCTAGTCCTTTTTTGAACAGATCCTTCTAGCAGAGCTCTACTGTACAAAGTAATGTTTTAAGGCCAGTGGACACACAAGTGTTCTGGGGTGACTGAGGTAAATCACCATTTAATTCAGAATATAATTTGTAGCTGAATGTGGAGAAAATCTCTAGAGGTGAATGCTACAGATTCCAACTTTGTAGCTCCACAAAAGACTGCACACTTTTTTTTGGAGGTGGGGGAAGAGTTGGTTTTTTCTTCTTTTTAAAAACTACACACTATACAGTTTGGGCTTGTTTAGAACTGGACAGCACTTTATTAACTTCTATCTAAAATGTCACATCTTGGCTTTTATTTTGCTTTTGAAAATTTTCTGAGGTTATTACTTGCTGGCAAGGGAGAAAGGCTTAGGAAAACTTCCAGCTCTGTGCATTTATGATGAAAACCTTTATTTGCACATGGGTTCCTTAGAACAGGCTCCTAAGCAATCAGTTTTGTTTTGTTTTTTTTTTCCAGTTAACTGAGTATTTAAGCTCCCGTTAACCCTCCACAAGGCTTCCTGGTGGCTCGGATGGTAAAGAACCTGCCTGCAATGCAGGCGACCCAGGTTCAATCCTGTGTCGAGAAGATCCCCTGGAGAAGGGAATGGGTACCCACTCCAGTATTCTTGCCTGGAGAATTCCACGGATAGAGGAGCCTGGTGGGATACAGTCCATGGGATCACATGACTGAGCTTTCACAGCCCTCCACAACCATATTCATTCCCAAAGCAGATCATGTGAATCTTTACCTTAAATCTAGCCCAAAACTCAGAAGTAAACTGATTTCCTTTTATGCAATCAACTGAATAGTATAGAATTCTGTCATGTTTTGCATATTTAAGTTTCACACACAGAGAAGGAGACAAGAAATTCAAGGTACTTGCTTTGAAAATAAGGAAAAAACCCTACAAATCCATAAAACACTGTATATTAAATGAAGGACTTTTCATAATCAAGGATGAAATCCTAAACATGGCCTCCAAGGCTAAGGCTGTAATTACACCTGAATGCGTGGGTCTGTCTGTTTAATGTCTGTCTTCCTCACTGGACTGTAAATCCCCCTGTGGGACAGTTACGGGTCTCCCAAGATTGTGCTTGCCTCACAATGAGTATGCAAAAATGCTTTCTGAATGTACAACAAACCTCACGATTTTCATTTCAAATTCAAGGATTAATTTATGTGAATAAGGTTAATTAATGAAATGTACTAACCCTGTGAATTTAAATGCCAAGTGCTTTCCTAATCATTAGGCCAGAATTCAAGGAGAACAATTCTATGACCACACCACACCGTCACTTATTTATTTAAAGTTCATCGTTTTAAGTCTGCTCACACCTTTTTATCATCCTGCACTTTGAGAAATCTACCTGTTTTAATTTTAAGAAAATTTGGCAAATGAAAAATAAAAACCACAAAGCCCAGCAATATAAATGACAGTGAACAGTCAATCTTACTTTCTAATACTTTTGTCTACAGTATTGTAACTGACATCATACAGTTAGGTGAGACTGAATACTCTACTACTGAGTAAGTGAACTTAAAAAGATGTTCACCTAAAAACTAACACGAAATAAAACATCATACTTCCTAAAATTGCACTAATCTTAAGGCAAACTGTCTATGAAGGTTGAAGCTATAAAATCACAGAACATTTGAGTTTTTCGTCTTTTATTATCGTGACTCAACAACACTTTCTATTACATATGTTCTAAAACATAAGATTCATTGTTCCATATGAGTTGGTGTAAAAGTAAACTTAAAAACATTTTAAGATTTTAAAAAATGCTAAGGTATGCGAAACAACCTTAAATAAAAAGGAAGGACTTACTGTAACAACTCTGAGAACTCCTCCTCCATCGTTAACCGTCACTTTGTGGAGATTCCTTGACACGAGGCCTTGGAGGTCTTGGCTCTCCCACACGATTGTACCTTCAAAGCTCTTTTGTAGAAAGATGAACACAGAGTCAGTTTCTTTATTGCTGTCATTTAGGTCTTCAGTAAGTTTCCAGGGAAAGGTTTATTTTTCTAAGACACATCAGTTAAAACTTCTATTGTGCACTCCAACACACCAATAGTAACATTTTAGTATATATCTTGGAGTCTTTTTACACACATCTAAATCAACATTTTCAAAGACCTATTTCTGACAGTTTTACATGCTGCTGTTCTGTCATTTCCCACTGCATCAAAGGCATTTCCTTCTGTGACTTCAGCTGTTACGACTGCTCTTTTTCAAGGGCTTGTACCAATGCCACGGAGTGAATGCATCCTGAGTCACTTCAACATGTCCCTACTGGCACACATTTCAGTTCAGTTCAGTTCAGTCGCTCAAGTCGTGTCCGACTCCTTGCGACCTCATGCACTACAGCACACCAGGCCTCCCCTGTCCATCACCAACTCCCGGAGTTCACTCAAGCTCACATCCATCGAGTTGGTGATGCCATCCAGCAATCTCATCCTCTGTCATCCCCTTCTCCTCCCGACCCCAATCCCTCCCAGCATCAGAGGCTTTTCCAATGAGTCAAATCTTTGTATGAGGTGGCCAAAGTACTGGAGTTTCAGCTTTAGCATCATTCCTTCCAAAGAAATCCCAGGGCTGATCTCCTTTAGGATGGACTGGTTGGATCTCCTTGCAGTCCAAGGGACTCTCAAGAGTCTTCTCCAACACCACAGTTCAAAAGCATCAGTTCTTCGGCACTCAGCTTTCTTCACAGTCCAACTCTCACATCCATACATGACCACTGGAAAATCTATAGCCTTGACTAAATGGACCTTTGTTGGCAAAGTAATGTCTCTGCTTTTGAATATGCTATCTAGGTTGGTCATAACTTTCCTTCCAAGGAGTAAGCATCTTTTAATTTCATGGCTGCAGTCACCATCTGCAGTGATTTTGGAGCCCAGAAAAATAAAGTTTGACACTGTTTCCACTGTTTCCCTATCTATTTGCCATGAAGTGATGGGACCAGATGCCATGATCTTCGTTTTCTGAATGTTGAGCTTTAAGCCAACTTTTTCACTCTCCTCTTTCACTTTCATCAAGAGGCTTTTTAGTTCCTCTTCACTTTCTGCCATAAGGGTGGTGTCATCTGCATATCTGAAGTTAGTGTTATTTCTCCCGGCAATCTTGATTCCAGCTTGTGCTTCTTCCGGCCCAGTGTTTCTCATGATGTACTCTGCATATAAGTTAAATAAGTAGGGTGACAATATACAGCCTTGACGTACTCCTTTTCCTATTTGGAACCAGTCTGTTGTTCCATGTCTAGTTCTAACTGTTGCTTCCTGACCTGCATACAGGTTTCTCAAGGGGCAGGTCAGGTGGTCTGGTATTCCCACCTCTTTCAGAATTTTCCACAGTTTATTGTGATCCACACAGTCAAAGGCTTTGGCATAGTCAATAAAGCAGAAGTAGATGTTTTTCTGGAACTCTCTTGCTTTTTCCATGATCCAGCGGATGTTGGCAATTTGATCTCTGGTTCCTCTGCCTTTTCTAAAACCAGCTTGAACATCTGGAAGTTCAAGGTTCACGTACTGCTGAAGCCTGGCTTGGAGAATTTTGAGCATTACTTTACTAGCATGTGAGATGAGTGCAATTGTGCGGTAGTTTCAGCATTCTTTGGCATTGCCTTTCTTTGGGACTGGAATGAAAACTGACCTTTTCCAGTCCTGTGGCCACTGTTGAGTTTTCCAAATGTGCTGGTATATTGAGTGCAGCACTTTCACAGCATCATCTTTCAGGATTTGAAAGAGCTCAACTGGAATTCCATCACCTCCACTAGCTTTGTTCGTAGTGATGCTTTCTAAGGCCCACTTGACTTCACATTCCAGGATGTCTGGCTCTAGGTGAGTAATCACACCATCGTGATTATCTTGGTCGATCTTTTTTGTACAGTTCTTCTGTGTATTCTTGCCACTTCTTCTTAGTATCTTCTGCTTCTGTTAGGTCCATACCATTTCTGTCCTTTATCGAGCCCATCTTTGCATGAAATGTTCCCTTGGTATCTCTAATTTTCTAGAAGAGAGCTCTACAGGAGATGGCAAGAGTGAACGTCAACATTGTAGGAATCAGCGAACTAAAATGGACTGGAATGGGTGAATTTAACTCAGATGACCATTATATCTACTACTGTGGGCAGGAATCCCTTAGAAGAAATGGAGTAGCCATCATGGTCAACAAAGGAGTCCAAAATGCAGTACTTGGATGCAATCTCAAAAATGACAGAATGATCTTTGTTCGTTTCCAAGGCAAACCATTCAATATCACAGTAATCCAAGTCTATGCCCCAACCAGTAATGCTGAAGAAGCTGAAGTTGAACGATTCTATGAAGACCTACAGGATCTTTTAGAATTAACACCCCAAAAAACGTCCTTTGCATTATAGGGGACTGGAATGCGAAAGTAGGAAGTCAAGAAACACCTGGAGTAATAGGCAAATTTGGCCTTGGATACGGAATGAAGCAGGGCAAAGACTAATAGAGTTTTGCCAAGAAAATGCACTGGTCATAACAAACACCCTCTTCCAACAACACAAGAGAAGACTCTACACATGGACATCACCAGATGGTCAACACCGAAATCAGACTGATTATATTCTTTGCAACCAAAGATGGAGAAGCTCTATACAGTCAGCAAAAATAAGACTGGGAGCTAACTGTGACTCAGATCATGAACTCCTTATTGCCAAATTCAGACTTAAATTGAAGAAAGTAGGGAAAACCACTAGACCATTCAGGTATGACCTAAATCAAATCCCTTATGATTATACAGTGGAAGTGAGAAACAGATTTAAGAGACTAGATCTGATAGATAGAGTGCCTGATGAACTATGGATGGAGGTTCGTGACATTGTATAGGAGACGGGGATCAAGACCATCCCCATGGAAAAGAAATGCAAAAAAGCAAAATGGCTGTCTGGGGAGGCCTTACAAATAGCTGTGAAAAAAAGAGAAGCGAAAAGCAAAGGAGAAAAGGAAAGATATTAGCATCTGAATGCAGAGTTCCAAAGAATAGCAAGAAGAGATAAGAAAGCCTTCCTCAGCGATCAATGCAAAGAAATAGAGAAAAACAACAGAATGGGAAAGACTAGAGATCTCTTCAAGAAAATTAGAGATACCAAGGCATACATTTAGACCCGACTTCCCTGGTGGCTCAGATGGTAAAGTGTCTGCCTGCAATATGGGAGACCCAGGTTCGATCCCTGGGGTGGGAAGATCTCCTGGAGAAGGAAATGGCAACCTACTCCAGTATTCCTGCCTGGAGAATCCCAGGGACGGAGGAGCCTGGTAGGCTACAGTCCATGGGGTCGCAAAGAGTCGGACACGACTGAGCGACTTCACTTCACTTCAAATACCTACTAAAGCAATGTGAGGCGTGTTCTAGTGTAAATGTTTATTTTCCCCAATAAATCTGTTTTCTTTTGTTTTTTAAAATAAATCCCAATTTTCTGTATGACACAGGGAACCCAAAGCTGGTGCCCTGTGACAACGAGAGGGGTGGGATGGGTTTTAAAGTTTTAAGAGGGAGGAGATGTGTGTACCTATGGCTGATTCATGTTGATGAAAGACAGAAACAATCACAATACTGTAAAGTAATTATTCTCCAACTAAAGAGATGAAATTACGAGGACAGTAACAGAGATATTTTATATGCATTTCGGCACACACTGCCAAATTGCCTGTCATTAGCAATTTATAAGAATGCCTGGTTTCACTCTCCTTTTCCCAGTATGGGATATTAGTAAAAGAAGAGAAGTTTGAGCTAATTTAGTAGATTTAAAGAAATGATTTTTTAATTGGCGTTTCTTTTGATTTTTGGGAGGGGTGCCACGTGGCATGTGGGATCTAGTTCCCTGACCACGGATTGAACCTGCACCCTCTGCAATGGAAGCACGGAGTTTTAACCACTGGACCGCCAGGGAAATCCCTGTTCCTTCTGATTTTTAATGATGTGTATCAATTATACCATCTCTTCTGGGAAGTGCCTTGTCATGCTTCTTTACCATTTAACCACTGAGTTTTATATATTTCTTATTACTCTGTATGAACTTGTAATAAATTACCTTAATCCTGTAATATTTTATATACTATTTTTCCAGAATTGTTTGCCGCTTCATATTACAGGTTTCTTTGTTTTTTCTTTCTTTGGCCATGCCAGAAGGCCTGTGGGATCTCAGTTCCCCAACCAGGGGTTGAACCTGGGCCACCACAGTGAAAACGCCGAATCCTCACCACTGGACCGCCAGGGGATTCCCGGGTTTTTTTTTTTTTTTTTAATCCATAACTTTTATCTTGTCAAATCAGACAAACTTTTCCTTAGTAATTATTAGCAATAAAATTGGAACTTAGAAGTTATGCTCCCGTCCCTCTTTTGAATTCTAGTATCGTCTAATCTCTCTACAGTTCCTGTTTTTAGTATCTGTGCATGGCTGGCTCCTCAGTACTGCCCAGGTCTCAGCTCCACGGTAGTCTCAGGAAGGCTTTCTCTAGAGACTGGACAGAAGGCAGCCAACTCCCAACTTCTATCACGTCAGCCCGTCTTCTTTTCTTAATATTTATTTATTTGGCTGCACCGGGTCCTAGTTGTGGCACGTGAACTCTTAGCTGCAGCCTGTGGGATCCAGTTCCCTGACCAGGGATGAACCCAGGCCCCCGCATCACAACTGTGATCTGGTCTTAGCTATTGGACCGTCAGGGAAGTCCCCAGCCTGTCTTATTTTCTTAAACCACTTACCACTCTTGACATTTATTTTTCTATTGCCCATCTAACTGCTCCTCCCGCTGGACTGCAAGCAGAACAGCAGTGATCTTGTCTGTCTTATCAGCCAGCATTAGAATGCCTGATACCAGGCGTTACTCAAATAAGGAGCTCAATGACACTGAACTCAAAAGCAAGTAGAATTCTGGTATACAACAGGACATAAAAGATACAGGTTTAGCATCCTAAAAATATTTTATGTATTAAAATTAAAAGATAAAGTACTTTATAGTAATGTTTCATTCAACCAGCATTATAAGGGAACTAGACAGAACTGAACCTGTCCCATAAGCTAGGGCAACGATTTACAAGCTTTTTTTTTAAAAAAAAAAAAAGACCATAAAACTTCTCTACCACAAAAGATAAGAACATTGAAAGAATCTGGATTCCTTGGGCAGTGTGTCATTTTATATTTTGCAAATGTATCCTTAAATTTCATTATCTGTGAAACTCCTGGTGTGCATTGCAGAGCCCTAGGGCTCCTCAGAGCAGACTCTGCAGACATAACCTGTGTCATCATTTCCCAGCCTTTACAGAGGAGAAGATGAGGCCTATGTAAAAGGGCTGTTTGAGGATCAGTGATAAAGCATATACTGCACAATGCATTGCCTTTTTAAAGGATTCCATTTCCTCATCTTACAAATAGCTCCTGCTCACTTCTACATTTCCCCTGGGAGACCTCAGCTCTTTATTAAACTTGATGTTCATTAACCTCGATCCTTTCTGTAAAAACAAGAAAATGTTCTCACACATAGATAATGTACACAGAAGCAAAAATTTTTAAAAGACTAGGAAGAGGACTTCCCTGGTGGCCCACTGGTTGAGAATCTGCCTTCCAAAGCAGGGGACGCGGGTTTGATCTCTGCTTGGAGAACTAAGATCCCACGTGCCACGGAGCAACGAAGCCTGCACACTGCAGCTGTGGAAGCCCGCATGCTCTAGGGCCCGTGTGCCACAACTAAGACCCTGTGCAGTTAAACAAAAAGACTGTGAAGAAATACACCAACCATGCTGTACAACAGATGGGTGGCATCATATTCTTTTAACTTTTCCGTATTTTTGTCAAGTTTTCAACAGTGAACAAGTATTACTTTCAAACATTTTCATATTTTTATAATCAGGAAAATTTTTCTGGTAACTAAACATGTATATAAAACTAAATTTGGGGTCAATCTTATTTCAGACATGAGCCATTATTTAAACTTTTGAATGTCTACTATGTACCAGGCTGTGGGCTATGTATTTGAAGATTAAAAGAAAAAAAGAAATAGCCACATCTTTAAGTAAGCATAGTATGTCATAACATGCTCAATGACAAAGGAAAGTCACTGGTGACGTCAGTCAGAACTTCAACGACTAGGAGAGCTGAGCTTAAAGGAGTTTGAGACCAGAAAAATAGGGAGGAGGCAGATAAAATAACAAATGAAAGGGGAGACTTGAAACAGCACTAAATATTCAGAAAAATGTTAAGTAGTGAGTGCACTACTGGTAAAGCACAAGGCTGAGGAAAGAGAGCAAAAGATAGGCTGAGGCCTGCTCTGTCTGCTCTAGCAGAGTCTGTTCTTTACCAAAGGCAGTGGGAAGCACAGAAGGTTACAAGTACAAGAGTCACACAATCATATTTGCAGTTTTAGAAAGGTCACGCCAGTCTCAGAGAGGCAACAGAGTAGAAGTTGGTAGGGAGAGTGGTAACTGAGTTATTTCAAAAATCCAGGTGAGAATAAGCAAACACCTATCTTAGGAATTAAGACTGCTGAGAAACTGATGAACTCACAAATAAATGTGAAGATATTCCATGATCATTGATTGGAAGAATTAAAAATGTTAAAATGTCGATACTGTTCAGTGCTGCTGCTGCCGCCAAGTCGCTTCAGTCGTCAGTGCAATCCCTATCAAAATCCCAACAGCATTTCTCACAGAAATAGAACAAACAATCCTAAAGTTTGTAAGGACTCAGGAAAGATCTTGAATAGCCAAAGCAATCTAGAGAAAGAAGAACAAAATTGGAGGCATCACGCTTCCTGATTTCAAACTATATGACAAAGCTATAGTAATCAAAACAGTGTAGCACTGACATTAAAAACAGACACATAGCTCAACAGAGCAGAACAGAGCTCAGAACTAAACCTGCACATACACAGTCACTTAATTCACAACGAAGGGATGAAGAATATACAACGGGAAAAGGACGGTCTTTTCTTTTTTTATTTGGTTAAATAATAAACACTGGTATGGATGAAGCACAAGCTGGAATCAAGATTGCCAGGAGAAATATCAGTAACCTCAGATATGCAGATGACACCACCCTTATGGCAGAAAGTGAAGAAGAACTAAAGACTCTTGATGAAAGTGAAAGAGGAGAATGGAAAAGTTGGCTTAAAGCTCAACATTCAGAAAACTAAGATCATGGCATCCGGTCCCATCACTTCATGGCAAATAGATGGGGAAACAATGGAAACAGTGAGAGACTTTAATTTTTTTGGGCTCCAGAATCACTGCAGATGGTGACTGCAGCCATGAAACTAAAAGACGCTTACTACTTAGAAGGAAAGTTATGACCAACCTAAGCATATTAAAAAGCAGAGACATTACTTTGTCAACAAATGTCTGTCTAGTCAAGGCTGTGGTCTTTCCAGTGGTCATGTATGGATATGAGAATTGGACTACAAAGAAAGCTGAGCGCCAAAGAATTGATGCTTTTGAACTGTGGTGTTGGAGAAGACTCTTGAGAGTCCCTTGGATTGCAAGCAGATCCAACCAGTCCATCCTAAAGGACATCAGTCCTGGGTGTTCATTGGAAGGACTGATGTTGAAACTGAAACTCCAATACTTTGGGTCACCTGATGTGAGGAACTGACTCATTTGAAAAGACCCTGATGTTGGGAAAGATTGAAGGTGGGAGGAGAAGGTGATGACAGAGGATGAGATGGTTGGATGCCATCACTGACTCAATGGACATGAGTTTGAGTAAACTCTGGGAGTTGGTGATGGACAGGGAGGCCTGGCGTGCTACAGTCCAATGGGTCGCAAAGAGTCAAACACAACTGAGCGACTGAACTGAACAAACATTTATTTCTCATAATTCTGGAGGCTGCAAAGTCCAAAATAAAGTCACCAGCACATTAAGGTGTCTGATAAGAGCCAGCTTCCTGATTCCAAGGTAGCTAGGACAGTCTTTCTTTAAAAAAAATGTTTAGGTCGTGCCATGCGGCATGCATGTTCTTTGTTTCCTGACCAGGGACTGAACCGGAGCTCCCTGCACTGGGAGTGTGGAGTCTTAACCACTCTGAACTCGGCAAGTGCCAAAAGGAATATCATTGTACTAACTTACGCTGCACACAAAAATCAACTCAAAAAGATTAAGAACTTGAACCTGAGACCTGAACCCATGAAACTCCTATAAGAAAACAGGCAGTGAGATACTTGCCATCGGCCTTAGGTATGAGTTTTTGAATTTGACACGAAAGCAAAGGCAAAAATAAACAGGCAGGACTACATCCAACTAAATAGCTCTAGACAGCAAAGGAAACTATCAACAAAATGAAAAGACAACCTACCAAATGAGAGAAAGTACTGGCAAATCATAAAATATATAAGCACCCACACACAAAAACCCAAAGAATCCAAATTAAAGAAAGGGCAGAGTATCTGACATTTTTCCAAAGAAGACATTCAAATGGCCAACAGGTACACGAAAAGGTGCTCAACATTACCCAATCATAAGGGAAATGCAAATCAGAATCACAGTAAAATATAACCTCATACATGTTAGAATGGCTAGTATCAAAAAGACAAAATATAACAAATGTTGCTAATGTGTAGAAAAGGGAACCCTTGGGTACTGTAGGTGGGAATGTAAATTGGTGCAACCATTGTGAAAAAAGGTTTGAACTATTATATAATCCAACAATTCCACTTCTGGGTATCTATTCAAAAGAAATGAAAATACTAACTCAAAAAGATGCATGTGCCCTCATGTTCACTGCAGCTTTATTTATAACAGCTAAGACATGTAGGCAACCTAAGTGTCCATCAAGGGATGAACGGATAAAGAAGATAAGGTATTTGTATACAATGGAATATCATTCAGCCATAAAAAAAGAATAAGTCTTGTCATTTGCAACAACAGGAATAAATCCCGAGGGCATTATGCTAAGTGATTTCATCTCATTTATCTTAAACAAACAAAAACAACCGGAACTCATAAATACAGAGAATATATGGGTGGCTGCTAGAGGTGGGGGGTGGGAGGTAGCTAAAACAGGTGAAGGTGATCAAAAGGTGCAAACTTCCAGTTACAAAAAAAGAAGTCTCAGGATGTAATGAACAGCACAGTGACTACAGTTAATAATACTGTGTTGCATATTTAAAAGTTGCTAAGACAGATTCTTGCCCTTGAAATCCCATGGACAGGGAAGCCTGAGGGGCTACAGTCCATGGGGTCACAGAGTTGGACATGACTTACTAAACACCAAGGCAGATCTTAAAAATTCTCATCACAAGAAATGTTTATAACTCTGTCTGGTGATGGATATTAACTAGACTTGCATTGATCATTTTGTAACATATATAAATATTGAATCATTATACTACATACTTTAATAAAATGAAAGTCAGTTATATTTCGATTAAAAAATAAATTTAAAGAGACTGCCCTCTGAGTTGAACTAATTAAATCCTTATAGTAAAGAAAAAAATGTTCCTAGTAACTGGGAAGAGCTCTAAGGTTGAAGCTTAATTAGTAAAATCAATACCTTATAACACTAAAGGAAAGCTGGTTTCAGAGAGAATTCTGGCACTGCAGCAATGTCTAAGGGGAGAAAGATACAATAACCGGAAGGTATGAAGTCTTCTGGTCACATCCCACCTGAATGAGAAAGTTATCAAAAACACTCACCTCCCACTGCTGTAACCAAATTCAACTCCCAAACTAATGGTTCAGATTGTCTTTTAGGTGCCTTGACATACCAGGAGGAAGTTACCAGTTAGTGGCCTTAAGCATTCAAACCACCTTAATGTGCTGCTGCTGCTGCTAAGTCGCTTCAGTCGTGTTCGACTGTGTGTGACCCCACAGATGGCAGCCCACCAGGCTCCCCCGTCCCTGGGATTCTCCAGGCAAGAACACTGGAGTGGGTTGCCCTTTCCTTCTCCAATGCGTGAAAGTGAAAAGTCAAAGAGAAGTCACTCAGTCGTGTCCGACTCTTAGTGACCTCATGAACTGCAGGTCCTCTGTCCATGGGATTTTTTCAGGCAAGAGTACTGGAGTAGGGTGCCATCGCCTTCTCCACTTTAATGTGCTAACACCCATTAAAGATGAATCAACAGACACTCTGGTTTATATATTCTACAAGGTCAACGACAGGACTTGAAAGCTAAGTCCTAAACTCTTTGACTATATGAGGCTGCTTTTGGTTAATCATAAGTCTTTCTCCTGGAAACAACCACGTCTTCCCCTTGGAATATATCACGATCTTCTAAAACTTTAACACTGATAAAATTTGGAAGGACTAATACCAAATATGTTTCAGTTCAGTTCAGTCGCTCAGTTGTGTCTGACTCTGTGACCCCATGAACCACAGCACGCCAGGCCTCCCTGTCCATCACCAACTCCCGGAGTTTACCCAAACTCATGTCCATTGAGTTGGTGATGCCATCCAACCACCTTATCCTCTGTCGACCCCTTCTCCTCCTGCCTTCAATCTTTCCCAGCATCAGGAGCTTTTCCAGTGAGTCAGCTTTCTGCATCAAGTGGCCAAAGTATTGGAGTTTCAGCTTCAACATCAGTCCTTCCAATGAACACCCAGGGCTGATCTCCTTTAGGATGGACTGGTTGGATCTCCTTGTGGTCCAAGGGACTCTCAAGTCTTGTCCAACACCACAGTTCAAGAGCATCAATTCTTCTATGCTCAGCTTTCTTTATAGAATGTTTCTATGAAGACCTATAAGACCTTTTAGAACTAACACCCCCAAAATGATGTCCTTTTCATTATAGGGGACTGGAATGCGAAAGTAGGAAGTCAAGAAACAACTGGAGTCAGGCAAATTTGGCCTTGGAGTACAGAATGAAGCAGGGTAAAAGCTAACAGAGTTTTGCCAATAGAACACACTTGTCATAGCAAACACCCTCTTCCAACAACACAAGAGAAGACTCTACACATGGACATCACCAGATGGCCAACACTGAAATCAGATTGATTATATTCTTTGCAGCCAAAGATGGAGAAGCTCTATACAGTCAGCAAAACCAAGACCGGGAGCCGACTGTGGCTCAGATCATGAACTCCTGATTGCCAAATTCAGACTGAAATTGAAGAAAGTGGGGAAAACCAAATATGTTTAGGAGAAAGAATTGACAGGGCTTAGTGAATGCTTGGATATGAGAGCTGAGGATAAATTCCACGATTCTGGTTTGGAGACCTGAAAAAAAAGGAGACACTATGACCCAGGACTGAAAATACAGGAGGTGAGAATGGGTGGATGGAGATGCTATCACCACTAGAACACCCAGGGGACCTTCCAAGTGGAGGCGTTCAGCTGAAGTGCATACAGAGTTCGTAAGAAATGTGGGCTGCAGACAGACTGAACAGCCAGTAACAAACAGGTGGTAATAGATGAAACTGCCTAGAAGAATGAATAAAATAAACAGAAGGCTGGGTATCAGCTCTTAATGATTAAAGTTTAAGAGGAAAACAAAAGAGGAATAGGGAAGAAGGACTGCGTCAGATTAAGCAGAACCAGAAGGATGTATATCATATTGAGTTGGCCAATATGTTCATTCTGGTTTTCCCAAAAGATGTTACGGAAAAACCCAACAAACTTTTTGGCCCAACCCAACATAAGCTACGGAGAAGACGATGGCACCCCACTCCAGTACTCTTGCCTGGAAAATCCCATGGACGGAGGAGCCTGGTGGGCTGCAGTCCAGGGGGTCGCGAAGAGTTGGACACGACTGAGCGACTTCCCTTTCACTTTTCACTTTCATGCATTGGAGAAGGAAATGGCAACCCACTCCAGTGTTTTTGCCTGGAGAATCCCAGGGACGGGGGAGCCTGGTGGGCTGCCACCTATGGGGTCACACAGAGTTGGACACGACTGAAGTGACTTAGCAGCAGCAACATAAGCTAGAGAAAGCTGCAGTCAACTCAGGTAACGACTCAAAGTGTCCCCTAGAGGTAGCAGTTAGGTCACCAGGAATCTTTGTGATTGTAGTTCCAAATGAACCATATCAAAGTAAAAAGCTATGGTAACCCAAAAAAGCTTCACCTTGAAAGCAGAAATCTGGCAAATACGACAAAGCAAGTAATTCTCTTGTCCACTCCATTCAACTGACACTTGGCACCTGACTGCTATTTCTCCTGCCCGGCACCAACTCCATCTTCCTTGACTGGGTCCCAATATAAGATCCATAATATTGAGCAGGGACTTCCCTGGTGGCCCAGTGGCTATGGCTCAGTGCTCCCAATGCAGAGGGGCCCAGGGTAAACCCTTGCTCAGAGAACTAGATCCCGCAGGCCCAAACTAAGAGTTTGCATGCCGCAATGAAAGATCCTGATGCTGCAGCTAAGACCTGGGGCGGCCAAATGAATAAATATTAGAAAAAAATAATAATGTTAACTAAATTGAGTAGTTACCATAAACACTCATTGGCTCAAAAGTGATCCTGGTTCATTCACTCAACTTACAAAAGCTGCCAGTTGTTTTGCTGTGAGGGAGGGGAAGCGCTCTCCCTTCCCCACCTCTCCTGCACCTGCTCCATGTCACTGTTAACATTTCTGTTCCCCACTTCTCTCAAATGCCTTCTTCCTACTCTCTGACACAAAGCAATCACTAAGCTAGGAATCTCTGCAGATGCCTAACACCTTGTTTATGACAGTTCCCTGCTAAGATCAAGAAATTAAAGTAAAAGGGAGGGAGACTTCTGGACTTGTGGTTCAGTGGTTAAGAATCTGTGCTCCCAATACAGGGGGCCTGGGTTCAACCCTTGGTCAGGAAACTAAGATCCCACATGCTGCACAGCATGACCCAAAACAAGTATCCCTTGAAAGCAGACATAAAATATGTAATTGCTTCTGAAAATTAAAACATAATTACAAAAGTAAAAGGTAGGAAAGAACAGCACAGTGCAGACTGGAAAAAAGAGCTCTCACAAGTCCTCTCACCTGTAACGTAAGTGAGCTATCTGCAACCCATGTGGTCCTTCTGTGTCCTATTTCTAACTCATCATGCAAACCAATAGAGCAGCTTAAACATACACAGTATTTTTGCGCCTGTAACCATTAACAATTTCTTATGGCCTGCAGAGATGACTACTGCTGAAGAATTTTAACTTCCATAAAAAATAAGTATGTAAGTCCCCACGATACTGACAGGACTGTCTCTAGTGACTTGGTCTAATGAACAGGCTTTTTATTGAAATTAGTTTCCGGTTCAGGTGCACTCCTAAAAGAAATATGAAATTAGAGAAATATTTTAAGAGAAACACACAGCAGTCTTCTATTTAAATGTGCGACGCCGCCCCCCACACTGAGATTTCTGCTTTAGTGAGACACACAACGAAAACACTGCAAGAACCCTGCTTATTAGCTGACAAGCCACACTGCTGACATGTTACTCCAGCAGACTGTGAAGTTTAGAGAGAATATGATGATGAACAAATTATCTACTTCTCCCTTGCAACTGGGATCAACGATCTGTTTTTCTTTGGTTATTCTCTGCTGATGATATGTAGGCAAACCCATTCATCACTATCGCTTTTTTCTGTGCAAGTAAGTCCAACAAGGGCTTGATGCAGCAAAAGTGAATATATACGTGAAATTAAACAAGCTTTCGACAAAACCAGGATTTTGTGTAAAAGGAAAGGATTTTATTTTTAAAAGCTTTTTCTTTTAATAAGGCTAATATTTATTTCAGGACATTTAAAAAACAGATATATAGAAGAAAATAAAATTCATCCACAATCCTACTCCCTCAGATGTAGACACTATTAAATAAGTGCACGTTTATAAAAAGAAAAAAAGACTACTTGGATGTAATGAAAAATCAAAAGCCAATTTAGCTTAAAGCTTCAAGGGAAATAAAGATCACAAGGCTGGGATTTCCCTAGCAGTCCAGTACTTAAGACCTTGTGCTCCCACTGCAGGGGGCCAGGGGTTCAATCCCTGGTTGAGGAACTAAGATCTCGCATGCCGTACGGCACAGCCAAAAAATAAAACAAGAATAAATAAAATAAAATCTCAATTAAAAAAAAAAAAACAGAACAAGGCTTTAGCTAGCGAACATCTTAATAACTGAAATGGCCACTGCCTGATTTGACTGAGTCCTTCCCATCATGAGTACCTTCTACCATATATACCAACCTGAACACAGGCAAGGAAGGCAGCCCTTTGCCCCAACCTAGATTCTTTTTCTGAAAAACTTCAAACCCATAGAAAAGTTCAGATTAACACAAAATCCTCTAGACTCAACAACTGGCAATGTTTGGCCACATGTGCGCTTTTTTATTTAACTTTCTGGCTATGCTGCATGGCACTGGGATCTTAAGTCTCTCGACCAGGATCAAACCTGCCCCCCTTCAGCGGAAGCGCAGAGTATTAACCACTGAACCACCTGGGAAGTCCCTGGCTTTATCTCTGTCTACTCTTCTGCTGTTCTTTGTTGCTAAATCACTTGAAAGTAAAATACATTTCACCTTGGCTTCAGCACGGATTTCCTAAGGACAAAGACATTCTAAGGGAAAGTATAATATTGACTAACTAATTAATCAAACTGTAAATCTTTCTATGAGGTGACCAAGATAATGGAGTAGATGCATTATTGCGATTATGCTGAAGTTAATATTAAAGCTTATTTTGTTCCTCCTGGGACTCCTTCCTCTTCGAGTTTCTCAACCTGGGGAACCACTGGCATTTAGGGCCAGGTCATCTTGTGCTGTGGGGACCGTCCCTTATATTGTAGGATGTTGGGCAGCATCCCTGGCCTCCGCCACAGGAGGCAGGCATGTTCCACACCTGGCCGCAGCAACTAAAAGCAACTCCAGACATTTGCTAAGGGTCCCCCAGGAGAAGAGACCCTGCTCTCGAAGAACAAGAACCACAAATCCACATGAGAACCAGCAGTAAGAAGACAGCACACGTTGATCTACTGAACCTCACCACATGGCAGCACGTTCTAAACATTCTGCATCTACGAAATCACCTGAGTGTGTTAAGTGTGTGTGTGCTGAATCGTGTCCAACACTTTGCAACCCCATGGACTGTAGCCCGCCAGGCTCCCCTGTCCATGGAATTCTCCGGGCAAGAATACTGGAGTGGGTACTTATTTCCTACTCTAGGGGATCTTCACAACCCAGGGATTGTCCCTTGTGTCTCCTGCATTGGCAGGTGGATTCTTTACCACCACATCACTTGGGAAGCCCCATGAAATCATTTACATGCTAGAACAATCCTCTGAACTGGGTCTACCTTACAGAGGAGGGAACAGACACAGAGAGGGGAAGAAGTTAGTGCCAGGTCACGGAGCCGCTGAGCGGCAGAGCAGGGACTCAGGCTCACCCACAGGCGCCCAGTCACACACCTGCACCCAACCGTGCCCGCACAGATGTACTCACTTCCTGGTGCGGCAGTTTTTCCTTTCCTACTCATGCTAATCCTCGTGAGTCATTTGTGAAAATCAACCTTCCAGCAGGTTCCAGACCTTTCTGGACAGCACCTAACACGTGCTAGCACTCATGATCCCCACAGAATCACTCTCCTCTCCCTTGGGAATCACACAAGGTCTGAGTGAGGTTCTGCCCAAACTGGCTCTGAGTAGGAAAGAAGGACTCTCATCGATGACTTGCTTCAATCCTAGAAGACCTCACCAACAAGCCAGTGTACGAAATCTGCTTACAGCTGTGTCTGGGACACAGCAGGGTAAGCACAACATCAATGTCAGCTCTTCTGTCCTCACTAGTTGGCTCAGTGGCTCAGTGGTAAAGAAGCCACCTGCTGATGAGGAGAGCCGGGTTCAATCCCTGGGTCAGGAAGATCCCCTAGAGAAGCAAACGGCACCCCACTCCAGGATTCTTGCCTGGGAAATCACACAGACAGAGGAGCCTGGCAGGCTACAGTCCGTGGGGTCGCAAGAGAGTTGGACACAACTGAGCAACTAAACAACAACCCTCACCAGTACACAAGCGGCTCCACGGGTAGGGCCTGCTGTACTATGTCCTCCAGTGCTTGGCATATACTAAGTGCTCACAAAACATTTTCTGAGTAAATGAGTTAACAAATCAAAGAATTACTTCCTTCAAAAACTGAAATCCGGGATTTCCCTGATGGTCCAGTGGTTTGGGTCCGTACTTCCAAGGCAAGTGATGTGGGTTTGCTCCCCGGTCAGGAAACTATGATCTCATTTGCTGCAGAGCAACGAAGCCTGTGCGCTGCAGCTACTGAGGCCACACGCCACAGCCAGAGTCCCCACACTGCAGTGAAAGATCTCGCATGATGCAATGGGGATGCCCTGTGCTGCAACTGAGACACGATGCAGACAAATAAACAAATATTTTTTTAAATTAAAAAAAATTGTTATTGGTGAAAATGAAAAATGTCTTAAAAAAACAAAAAATGAGATCCAACACTTAGCCCATCCTTCTTAGTTGAACCACTATTATTAAGAGATACCTTTGATGGTGCATATCTCCTTTAACTAGGAAAAAAGTTCATATATGAAATTTAAAAAGGACACAAACAGGTAAACTCATATAATGCTGATGACTATTCAAATGGATATAAACTGCTAAACTGTTCTCCAAAAAAAAATCATATGCCTCAAAAATATGTAAAAATTTGAACCCACAATTCATCCTAAGAAAACAACCAGTTGGGTACCCCAAAGAGAGTGTAAAGATGTTCACTGAAGTCTTTTTTCTAACACCAAGAACTTGGAAATTTTTTGTTTCAGTTTTGTTTTTCTTTACGTGTTTTTCAACAGAAGTTCACATATAGGTGAAATAAAGGAGCTCGCTTTGACTGTCATGGAATTAACACACACAGTTTGACTACCTGTACTCAGCTCCGAAGATCCAGAGCACGTTATAAAATGCGTGACTTTGTTGTTGCCCAAGTGTGAACACCACCCACGTGACCAGTGGCAGGAAGAGGCTTCCTGGTTAGCCAGCAGGGCTGGTCAATCATCCAGCTTCCACATCTTAATCCAGCTTTGGTGTCCCTGGGTGAATGCCAAAATTGACTGATGGTGTCTGCCAGAGAGGACTGGGAAACTGAGCCTTGCACAGTGGTTCCAAAACACTCTGCTCAGAAAGGTACTCAGACAGACTGGAATAGCCTGGAAAGGGTGAGGCTGACAGTAACGGTCTGTTCACGTCTAACTGTGTGATACACGATGTGATACAACCACATATGGGCTTAACTCCAGGGCTGACGAGGCCCTTGGCAGCTGAGGAATAGTTATGGTTTCAAATATCTTCCACAACTTGGAGAAGTTTAATTTATCTTGGAATGTGACCCACCTTTTGGCATTAGCCTATCTGCACTTCCCTTCACCTCCTTGTTGTTTAGATAAGCAACTATCTGATGTACTCAAACAGTGTCAGCGTCTTTCTAACAACCACACCTGCTACTAACCTTTGTCACTTAGGCAGTCATGCAGTGCTCTACTCCACTGAAGAAGCCATGGTAACATGCAATGCTTTTCAAGGTGTGGTTGGGAACCTCTGGGGCACCATGAAGCTCTCTGGTGGGAGGAGTGCACAGGGCTACAACTTAGTACACCCCTGGTGCAGTGTCATCTGTCACTCTGGAGAGCTGTCCTGGCAGGAAAGTATCAAATGCCTGCCCCTGGAAGCACATCTCCAGGGCGATAACGGCCCGCATCAAGACCAGAGTCTCTTCGTTATAGTACCTCGGGTAAGATGAATTGCTCCACAGGCTTGTACCACAGCTTGTTCACCTGCACACCACAGCTCGGAGGACTGAAGCGAGCACTGAAGAGGGCCTCCTATAGATTGGGTGGGGAAAAGACAAGAAGAAAAACTTCCCATCAGATGCAGCAAGTTCTCACACGGCTGACATTCTAAATTCTCAGTGGCCCCAACAGCGGCTACTAACATTGTGCTACTGCGGTTTAAGCATCATTTGGGCTTTCCAGGGCAATCGTGGTTATCAAGTAAAGCTATTTAAGATCACCAAGGCTGTCGTGAAGTTCTAAAACACTAAATATAATCCACATAACCTTAAAAAAATAAAAACGATACTTTGAGGTGAGGAGCATTAAGGGAAGTGTAAGGTGTTAAGTCAACTCAGTTCCTTAACCCCAAAGGGTTAAGAATAAACTGAAAGATCATAGACTTCTACATAGAACAAAGGTACTCAGCAATCACCCTTCAAAAAGAACCTTTAGAAGAACAAACAGAAACAAAAATGGGAACATTAAAAAAAGACTGATTCTCATTATGTCTATTGTTTTCTTTGGGTCCTTCCTTTTTGTTTTCGGCAAGAACATTTCCTTATTCTCATAGCTATTCTTAGATACCAATTTGCTACAGGAGATGCTTCTGTTAAAGCTATCAAGACCATGCAGAAGTTCAGAACGAAGGGAGTTTAAATGAATTAAGCGTATTTCTTTCATCAGTATTAGTCTATGGCAATACAGTGGTAATACTTTATACACCATGACTACCTGTGAACCCACTGCAATCCACCTGAGATCAGACATTCCTTGAGGACAAAGAGTTATCTCTCCTTGGGTAAAAAAAAAATATGGCAACTAAAAATTAAATTAACATGATAAAAATATTGTACATCTGAATCGAACTACTTGAGTGACAACTCAAAAAGACTACAGGGACTTCCCTGGTGGTTCAGTGGCTAAGACTCCATGCTCCCAGTGCAGGGGGCTCAGGTTTGATCCCTGGTCAGGGAACTAGATCCCACAGACTGCAACTAAGGCCTGGTGCAGCCACATAGATAAAGAAATAAAAGCAGCTTAAAAAAAAAAAAAACCCACTACATATACTAAGACAATTAATCATGAAAAAAAATTCAAGATTGATCCTCATTTCTAGGTAAGGCTGACAGTGGAATTCAGAGTACGGCTCTTGCAGTTACCTATTTGAGCTTCAGTATCAATGCAACCTTTAATCACAATAATATATGAACTCCTATACTTAAGTAATAAAGCTCTTTTCACTAGAATCATAATGGCTGGAATCATCACTAAGATTTGCTCCCTCTCTTATATTTATGTCATTAAGCACATTTACAAACTAAACAAGTTCTTTAGAGGATGAAGGAATATGACAAACAAAAAAATTAATATTAAATTGATCTGGGTGTTTATTGGTGACTCTGACATTGTATCTGTTAATAACAATCAACCTTAACACAAAAACATTTTTAAACATGCCTAAAAAAACTGCACAGGGTTCTACTTCCAGTGACAAGCCTAAAAAAACTGCACAGGGTTCTACTTCCAGTGACAACAAGCCAAGTCTCCTACAGATAACAATTACGAACATGCACAAAGGATACACCGGAGGAAAAGCAATACCCAGAAGGTGAGAAAGGCACTGGATCTGCTTCCCCTATATTTTTTTTTAATGGCTCTTTGTCTGAGGCATACTCAGGGGACAACTAAAATTCTGAAATAAGAACTGCAGTCTTTCTGGTTCCAAATCGGAAGACAGAGTGGAGGCAAACACATTGGCTAACAAGTGAAGAAGAAAAACCCAGAAAGGAAAGGGTCACAGAGTTCTCAATCCTTCCTATTAACTCTGTCCTAGTCTGCAGCTGAGTCAGGAAAGACACATTTGAAGCAGAATCTGAGCAGCTCATCTAAGTCCAAGGGAACAGACTGGAGACATCAGCTGCTGCTCACCGTAAGGGAGACAGGGTTCAGGGTCCATGCCCAGCAATTTAACTGACGGCTAAAAGAAACAAACAACAAAACAAACAAAAGAGACCATAGCAAAAACCAGCAAAGCCAAAAGCTGGTTCTTCGAGAGGATAAATAAAATTGACAAACCATTAGCCAGACTCATCAGGAAAGAAAGGGAGAAAAATCATATCAATAAAATTAGAAATGAAAATGGAGAGATCACAACAGACAACACAGAAATACAAAGGATCATAAGAGACTACTATCAGCAATTATATGCCAATAAAATGGACAACTTGGAAGAAATGGACAAATTCTTAGAAAAGTACAACTTTCCCAAACTGGACCAAGAAGAAATAGAAAATCTTAACAGACCCATCACAAGCATGGAAATTGAAACTGTAATCAAAAATCTTCCAGCAAACAAAAGCCCAGGTCCAGACGGCTTCACAGCTGAAGTCTACCAAAAATTTAGAGAAGAGCTAACACCTATCCTGCTCAAACTTTTCCAGAAAATTGCAGAGGAAGGTAAACTTCCAAACTCATTCTATGAGGCCACCATCACCCTAATACCAAAACCTGACAAAGATGCCACAAAAAAAGAAAACTACAGGCCAGTATCACTGATGAACATAGACGCAAAAATCCTCAACAAAATTCTAGCAATCAGAATCCAACAACACATTAAAAAGATCATACATCATGACCAAGTGGGCTTTATCCCAGGGATGCAAGGATTCTTCAGTATCATATGCAAATGTAATACACCACATTAACAAATTGAAAAATAAAAGCCATATGATTATCTCAAAAGATGCAGAGAAAGCCTTTGACAAAATTCAACATCCATTCATGATAAAAACTCTCCAGGAAGCAGGAATAAAAGGAACCTTCCAAAGCAAACCATTCAATATCACAGTAATCCAAGTCTATGCCCCAACCAGTAACGCTGAAGAAGCTGAACGGTTCTCTGAAGACCTCCAAGACCTTTTAGAACTAACACCAAAAAAGATGTCTTTTTCATTATAGGGGACTGGAATGCAAAAGTAGGAAGTCAAGAAACACCTGGAGTAACAGGCAAATTTGGCCTTGGAATATGGAATGAAGCAGGTCAAAGACTAACAGAGTTTTGCCAAGAGAACGCACTGGTCATAGAAAACACCCTCTTCCAACAACACAAGAGAAGACTCTACACATGGACATCACCAGATGGTCAACACTGATCAGACTAATTATATTCTTTGCAGCCAAAGATGGAGAAGCTCTATACAGTCGTAAAAACAAGACCGGGAGCTGACTGTGGCTCAGACCATGAACTCCTTATTGCCAAATTCAGACTTAAAATGAAGAAAGTAGGGAAAACCACTAGACCATTCAGATATGACCTAAATCAAATCCCTTATGATTATACAGTGGAGGTGAGAAACAGATTTAAGGGACTAGATCTGATAGAGTGCCTGATGAACTATGGACAGAGGTTCATGACATTGTACAGGAGACAGGGATCAAGACCATCCCCAGGGAAAAGAAATGCAAAAAAGCAAAATGGCTGTCTGGGGAGGCCTTACAAACAGCTGTGAAAAGAAGAGAAGCGAAAAGTAAAGGAGAAAAGGAAACATATAAGCATCTGAATGCAGAGTTCCAAAGAATAGCAAGGAGAGATAGGAAAGCCTTCCTCAGTGATCAATGCAAAGAAACAGAGGAAAACAACAGAATGGGGAAGACTAGAGATCTCTTCAAGAAAATTAGAGATACCAAGGGAACATTTTATGCAAAGATGGGCTCAATAAAGGACAGAAATGGTATGGACCTAACAGAAGCAGAAAATATTAAGAAGAGGTGGCAAGAATACACAGAAGAACTGTACAAAAAAGATCTTCACAACCAAGACAATCACGATGGTGTGATCACTCACCTAGAGCCAGACATCCTGGAATGTGAAGTCAAGTGGGCCTTAGAAAGCTAGTGGAGGTGATGGAATTCCAGTTGAGCTATTTCAAATCCTGAAAGATGATGCTGGGAAAGTGTTGCACTCAATATCCCAGCAAATTTGGAAAACTCAGCAGTGGCCACAGGACTGGAAAAGGTCAGTTTTCATTCCAATCCCAAAGAAAGGCAACGTCAAAGAATGCTCAAACTACCGCACAATTGCACTCATCTCACACGCTAGTAAAGTAATGCTCAAAATTCTCCAAGCCAGGCTTCAGCAGTACGTGAACTATGAACTTCCAGATGTTCAAGCTGGTTTTAGAAAAGGCAGAGGAACCAGAGATCAAATTGCCAACATCTGCTGGATCATCGAAAAAGCAAGAAAGTTCCAGAAAAACATCTATTTCTGCTTTATTGACTATGTGGCTCACAATAAACTGTGGAAAATTCTGAAAGAGATGGGAATACCAGACCACCTGACCTGCCTCTTGAGAAACCTGTATGCAGGTCAGGAAGCAACAGTTAGAACTGGACATGGAACAACAGACTGGTTCCAAATACAAAAAGGAGTACGTCAAGGCTGTATATGGTCACCCTGCTTATTTAACTTCTATGCACAGTACATCATGAGAAACGCCGTACTGGAAGAAGCACAAGCTGGAATCAAGATTGCCGGGAGAAATATCAATAACCTCAGATATGTAGATGACACCACCCTTATGGCAGAAAGTGAAGAGGAACTCAAAAGCCTCTTGATGAAAGTGAAAGAGAAGAGTGAAAAAGTTGGCTTAAAGCTCAACATTCAGAAAACGAAGATCATGGCATCTGGTCCCATCACTTCATGGGAAATAGATGGGGCAACAGTGGAAACTGTGTCAGACTTTATTTTTTTGGGCTCCAAAACCACTGCAGATGGTGACTGCAGCCATGAAATGAGAAGACGCTTACTCCTTGGAAGGAAAGTTATGACCAACCTAGATAGCATATTCAAAAGCAGAGACATTATTTTGCCAACAAAGGTCCGTCTAGTCAAGGCTATAGTTTTTCTAGTGGTCATGTATAGATGTGAGAGTTGGACTGTGAAGAAAGCTGAGTGCCGAAGAATTGATGCTTTTGAACTGTGGTGTTGGAGAAGACTCTTGAGAGTCCCTTGGACTGCAAGGAGATCCAACCAGTCCATTCTGAAGGAGATCAGTCCTGGGTGTTCTTTGGAAGGACTGATGCTATTGCTGAAATTCCAATACTTTGGTTACCTCATGCTAAGAGTTGACTCATTGGAAAAGACTGTGATGCTGGGAGGGACTGGGGGCAGGAGGAGAAGGGGACGACAGAGGATGAGATGGCTGGATGGCATCACTGACTCGATGGACATGAATTTGGGTAAACTCCAGGAGTTGGTGATGGACAGGGAGGCCTGGTGTGCTGTAATTCATGGGGTCGTAAAGAGTCGGACACGACTGAGTGACTGAACTGAACCTCAACATAATAAAAGCTATATATGACAAACCCACAGAAAACATTATCCTCAATGATGAAAAATTGAAAGCGTTTCCCCTAAAGTCAGGAACAAGACAAGGGTGTTATTTTCACCACTACTATTCAACATAGTTTTGGAAGTTTTGGCCACAGCAATCAGAGCAGAAAAAGAAATAAAGGAATCCAAATTGGAAAAGAATTAAAACTTTAAAGACTCCACCAGAAAATTACTAGAGCATGAATATAGTAAAGTTGCAGGATATAAAAATCAACACACAGAAACCCCTTGCATTCCTATACACTAATAATGAGAAAATACAAAGAGAAATTAAGGAAACAATTCCATTCACCATTGCAACGAAAAGAATAAAATATTTAGGAATATATCTACCTAAAGAAACTAAAGACCTATATATAGAAAACTATAAAACACTGGTGAAACGAAGAGGACACTAATAGATGGAGAAATATACCATGTTCATGGATAAGAAAAATCAATATAGTGAAAATGAGTATACTACCCAAAGCAATCTATAGATTCAATGCAATTCCTATCAAGCTACAAATGGTATTTTTCACAGAGCTGTATGGAAATACAAAAAACCTCGAACAGCCAAAGCAATCTTGAAAAAGAAGAATGGAACTGGAGGAATCAACTTGCCTGACTTCAGGCTCTACTACAAAGCCACAGTCATCAAGACAGTATGGTACTGGCACAAAGATAGAAATATAGATCAATGGAACAATACAAAGCCCAGAGATAAATCCATGCACCTATGGACACCTTATCTTTGACAAAGAAGGCAAGAATATACAATGGAGAAAAGACAATCTCTTTAACAAGTGGTGCTGGGAAAACTGGTCAACCACTTGTAAAAGAATGAAACGAGAACACTTTCTAACACCATACACAAAAATAAACTCAAATGGATTAACGATCTAAACGTAAGACCAGAAACTATAAAACTCTTAGAGGAGAACATAGGCAAAACACTCTCCAACATAAATCACAGTAGGATCCTCTATGACCCACCTCCCAGAATATTGGAAATAAAAGCAAAAATAAACAAATAGGACCTAATTAAACTTAATAGCTTCTGCACAACAAAGGAAACTATAAGCAAGGTGAAAAGACAGCCTTCAGAATGGGAGAAAATAATAGCAAATGAAGCAACTGACAAAGAACTAATCTCAAAAATATACAAGCAACTCCTGAAGCTCAATTCCAGAAAAATAAATGACCCAATCAAAAAGTGGGCCAAAGAACTCAACAGACATTTCTCCATAGAAGACATACAGATGGCTAACAAACACATGAAAAGATGCTCAACATCACTCATTATCAGAGAAATGCAAATCAAAACAACAATGAGGTACCATTTCAGGCTAGTCAGAATGGCTGTGATCCAAAGGTCTACAAGCAATAAATGCTGGAGAGGGTGTGGAGAAAAGGGAACCCTCTTACACTGCTGGTGGGAATGTAAACTAGTATAGCTGCTATGGAGAACAGTGTGGAGATTCCTTAAAAAACTGGAAATAGAACTGCCATACGACCCAGCAATCCCACTCCTGCGCATACAGATGGAGGAAACCAGAAGGGAAAGAGACACGTGTACCCCAATGTTCATCGCAGCACTGTTTATAATCGCCAGGGCATGGAAGCAACCTAGATGTCCATCAGCAGATGAAGGGATAAGAAAGCTGTGGTACATATACACAATGGAGTATTACTCAGCCATTAAAAAGAATACATTTGAATCAGTTCTAATGAGGTGGATGAAACTGGAGCCTATTATACAGAGTGAAGTAAGCCAGAAAGAAAAACACCAATACAGTATACCAACGCATATATATGGAATTTAGAAAGATGGTAACGATAACCCTGTATGCGAGACAGCAAAAGAGACACAGATGTATAGAACAGTCTTTTGGACTCTGGGAGAGGGCGAGGGTGGGATGATTTGGGAGAATGGCATTGAAACATGTATAATATATGGGAAACGAATCGCCAGTCCAGGTTCAATGCATGATAAAGGATACTCGGGGCTGGTGCACTCGGATGACCCAGAGGGATGTGATGGGGAGGGAGGTGGAAGGGGGGTTCATGATGAGGAACACGTGTACACCCAAGGCGGATTCATGTCAATGTATGGCAAAACCAATATAATATTGTAAAGTAATTAGCCTCCAATTAAAATAAATGTATTTATATATATATAAAAAAGAAACAAACAAAAGCAACTCTCCTCAAAGACTACAACAGGATCCACAATCTTACAGTGAATTATTCACAGTATCTAGGATTCAATCCAAAGTTACTCGATGTAAGATAAAACAGGAAAATGTTACTGTATGCAAGAGAAAAGATGATAATCAACAAAGACACGCCAAGATGACTCAAATTTAGTATAGCAGACAGGATTTTAAAGCCATCATTATAATCTAGGTCAAAACCACAGAGAAAATATGTTCAAGATGAATTTAGAAAAACAGGAAACTTAGAAAAATGGGATATTTTAGAGAAAAAGAAACTATAAGTAACTGAAATCCCAGAAGGAATGGACATAAATGGGGCTGGGAAAAAATTTTCTTTATGAAAAATAGGTGAAAGTTCTCTAAATTTGTTAAAAGACATAAATTTACAGGTTGAAGGAACTTGGCAAACCCTGAGCGGAACACACGAAGAAAAACCACACCAAGATATAACACAGCCAAATGGCATAAAACCAAGTATGTATAAAGAGAAAGTCTTTAAAGTAGCCAAGATGACTTTTTCCTCTAATACATATTTAGCTGTTTAGAGCAAAAATCATAATACTGTGTTGTGGGATTTATAGCACACATAGATATAAGGCATGACAATTAGAACAAAAAGATGGGGAACAGTAAATGGAATTATATAGTTCCAAGGTTCTTATATTTTACATGAAGGGGTACAATGCTAAAGGAGACTGAAAAAGTTCAGAACATACATTGTAATTCTTACGTCAACCAGACTGACACAAAATAATAATACAAAGAGCTGTAGCTAAATGGAAAATAGAAATATTAAAATGGAATTCTAAAAAATACTCAACCCAAAAGAGGTAAAAAAGGAAGAAAAGAGAAACAAAAAACACAGGATAAATAGAAAACAAATAGCAAAAAGAAAAACTGAAATCCAACCACTTTAGTAATTGCCTTAAGTGTAAATGGAATAAATAGCCCTTATAAATAGCAGGGATTCTCAGACTTGGATAAAAAGGAATACCTAACTATATGCTTGGAGAAGGCAATGGCACCCCACTCCAGTACTCTTGCCTGGAAAATCCCATGGGCGGAGGAGCCTGGTGGGCTACAGTCCATGGGGTTGCTGAGAGGAGGGCAGGACTGAGGGACTTCACTTTCACGCCTTGGAGAAGGAAATGGCAACCCACCCCAGTATTCTTGCCTGGAGAATCCCAGGGACAGAGGAGCCTAGTGGTCTGCCATCTGTGGGGTCGCACAGAGTCAGACACGACTGAAGCGACTTAGCAGTAGCAGCAGCAACTATATGCTGTCCATAAGAAACACAATTTCCAGCCATATGTAAAAAGAATTAATACATCATGATCAAGAAGAATACCAAGTTGCTTTAACACTCCAAAGTTAATAAATGTAACCCAAAAACAATACAAGAGAAAAGGGGAAAAACCCTGGAAACATCCCTGTTGCCCATCGACAGAACAGATAAATACCATGTATTGCTGGAATACAACTTAGCAATTACAACAAGGCAAAGGAAAAATCTGCTGATATATACAATAACATGGATGAGTTTCTAAAACATCACAGTGAGTGAAAGAAGCCTTACTCTGAAGAGTGCTTAGTATATGCTTCTACTTATAAATGAACTCCTACAACAGGCAACACTAGCCCATGATTAAAAACAAGAACAGTGATTGCCTCTAGGGAATGGGGCAGGGTGACAGGAGCCTGGATTACACAGGTTTATGTAGTTTATGCACATTATACTCTGTGATTTTTTTAAACCGTAAACAAATATTAAAATCTAGTTAATGATAAGCACACTGAAGTGTTTAGGGCTGAAATATTATTGAAGCCTGTGAGTTAATCTAAAACACATTTTTTTTTTTGGCTGTGCTGTGCAATGTGTGGGATCTTAGTTACCCGACCAGGGATGAAACCTGTGTGCCCTGAGTTGGAAGCGTACAGTCTTAACAACTAGACCATGACTTTTTAGGAAAGTCCCTAAAATATATGTGTTTTTTTAAAAGCTAGATTGATGAATGACTGTAGTGCAAGGAGACCCAAGCAGTCCATTCTGAAGGAGATCAACCCTGGGATTTCTTTGGAAGGAATGATGCTAAAGCTGAAACTCCAGTACTTTGGCCACCTCATGCGAAGAGTTGACTCAGTGGAAAAAGACTCTGATGTTGGGAGGGATTGGGGGCAGGAGAAGCAGGGGACGACAGGGGATGAGATGGCTGGATGGCATCACTGACTCGATGGATGTGAGTCTGGGTGAACTCCGGGAGTTGATGATGGACAGGGAGGCCTGGCGTGCTGTGATTCATGGGGTCGCAAGGAGTCGGACACGACTGAGCGACTGAACTGAACTGAATAGATGTCATAAAGCAAATACAGCAAAACATTAACTACTGTAGAATTTACTTGGTGGATATATGGTGTGCTTAGTCACTTCAGTCATGTCCGACTCTCTACGACTCCATGGACCATGGCCCGCCAGGCTCCTCTGTCCATGGGATTCTCCAGGCAAGAATACTGGAGTGGGTTGCCATTTCCTCCTCCAGTGAGAAAGTATGAAGTGAGTGAAGTGAAGTTGCTTAGTCGTGTCCGACTCTTTGCAACCCCACGGATTGTAGCCTACCAGGCTCCTCCATCCATGGGATTTTCCAGGCAAGAGTACTGGAGTGGGTTGCCATTTCCTTCTCTGGATATATAGCACTCACTGTATAATTCTTTTAAGATTTCTATAGTTTAAAGTCCAGGGACAGATCTTTTCAAATACAATGCCTTGCTACACTCCTTCAGACAAACTCTGAACAAATTTGAGGAAACAAATGGGTTTCCTCAAATATCAGAAACAGTAACCCCAGCTGTTTTAAACTTTTATTTCCTCTATGCTCTTATTATAAAAAAGGTCTGACGTATCTGTTAGCCTGTATTATGTTGATAGACTTTTGGGGTTGGAAGGAAGAGGCAATCATACTTGCTTACACCTATGAGTCCCAAATATTTAATACTCATCAACAGCTTTTTAAATTCCTTAAGCTTTCAGGGATTTTAGGTTGGAAATTTCTAATCTGGTCCAACTCCTCCTTTCCTGGGTATAACATGTTTATTCATCAGTAGTCTCTTCTCAAACCAGCATTATAATACACTACACTACAGTGTGTCTAATCATAAGGGAAGACAGGTGGAAGTCTCCCAACCTACGCACTGCCACAAGGAAAAGGCTGATGATTTTGAAAAATAAAAATGGGGCAAAGCGTGTACGAAGCAGTGCATACCTCCTGTTCTGCCTGATAAAGCTTGACAGTGATGTTCCTCTGGAAACCCACATCACCGGCGTCGTAAAACACCCCGAGACTCGTAATAACGATTGGATAGAGAACCCGGAAGCTCACGCTGACAACTCGGTCCTCAGACAGCCCTGATGAAGTGTCTTCCAAAAGACTGAATGCTTCAATCTCCTGATTCAGAACTAAGGAAGTAATAATGAGAAAAGGAGTTTTACACAATCAAACACAATCTTTTATTTTACCAATATGAAGTACGCTTGATAGCAAAATCTTGATTTGTTATATAATTCTTTCACAAATGGCAATACATTTTTAAAGTGCTTCAGAAAAAAAAAAAACTTATTAAGAACAAAATTTTCAGCCACATCTTAGCAAAATAATTATTAGAGGTACTTTAATAAACTTTTGCATATGCATATATGCCTCTGTATGTATAAACACTATAGGGGAGTATTAAAGATTGGATAAATGGGGAAAGGTTGGATAAATGAGGATATTAAAAACAGTACTAATTGCAGTCATAAATAATGAGTACATTTGTCTTGCTCTGCAAATTCCAAAAATCCTACTGCACGTTGAGCACTTTTTGTGATGTCGGGCAGTTATCACTGTACAAAAGTAACTGAAATCAATTCAAATAGCACTGAAAAACTAGCCATATAGTATTGACAAAGATAAACACATTAAGCACAGCATTTCTGACCACCTACTATGTGTCACATACCATCAGATTTAATCTTTACAACTACCCTCTGTGGTTGTGGCATTATCTCCAGTTTACAGGGTCGGAAAATGAGCTCCAGAGATGTATCTGATTAAGGTCACAGAAAGTGACAGAGCAGAAATCAAACCCATATCTACTGACTTCAGATTCAGTGCTCTTTCTATTCCCCAGAGTCTAATCAATGACAAAAGCATCCCTTTTGGGATGCCTTATGCCTTTCTCAGCTACCATAAATGAATCAGGATAGACTACATGAAACAGTTAATATGGCTGAAAATATCAATGCCAGCTTGAGAAATAATCTAAAAACTTATTTTAAAAGATTATTCTACATTCTTTGTATGTTTTAGAGCTATGATTTTCCAACTCTGCAGGTCACACAGGCCCTGATGCAGGTCCCGTTAAAAACATGTGCACACATACTCATATTTATAAAATATATATGCATTGTCAGTGTATTCAATATTAAGGTTACATTTTATTTTCAGATAAGCAGAAATTCTGTTTCCTTCCCACACTCCAGAGGATCATTTGGATCCCTACCTTAGAGTTCCTAGTGTGCTATTTTACGCTTAGTAGCTGCTCAATAAAATAGGATTAAATAGAATTGTTGGCTCCTATCCACTTACAAACATGAGCAGGTGGGAAAAAAGGAGGATACAGATTTTGTCATGGGTTGGGGCAAGCACTGGCCAGACAGTCTAGACTCCAAATATACTGGAAAATAACAAAAATTTTTCTCTTTAATATTTTCAGTAAATAGGATATCCAAAGTGAAGCACGTCTATTAAAGATTATAACATACATATATTTATAAAATATACACATATTGTCAGTCAAGACATTCAATATTAATAAAGATTACATTTTATTTTCAGATACACAGAAATTCTGTTTTCTTCCCACACTTACCCAAATGATCCGCTAGGGTGTGGGAAGAAAACAGAATTTCTGTATATCTGAAAATAAAATGTAATCTTATTAATACCAAAATATTAATACTTAATACTTTAATATTAATACTTAATACTGTAAGTATTAATCTTAATACTGACAATACGTATATATTTTATAAATGAGAATATGTAAATAAAATTATAACCATCTAGAAAAATTATTTTCTATCTAAAACAAACGTAACTTGAACTTCAAGCCATCTGGACACAAGATAGCCTGCTGCTCCGATAATCCTATTAATCAAACTTCTATACATCCAGGGTATCATGATGATTAATGTTCATGATGACCTTAAGGTACTGAAATAAATCTAAATGCCATTTAAATCAAAGTGATAAAATCAGATTCTAAATACTAATTTAGCTATACCTATTTTTACAAATTGGTAACCTAAATATTATATACATGAAAACTTTCTATTAATGAAAATCTTCACTCCTTTACTATTAATGAATAACAGCACTTAAAATAATAGAAAGTCTGGTTAAAGCTTTCTTTAAATTTGGCTTGGCCTGGATTTGAATTTCAAATATAATCTGTTCTCTTACATCATCAGTAATACAATATTTTATTAGGTTCACGGTCCCTTTGGGACCTCAGTGAATGTTAAAGGGAAACATTCACTGTCACCCTCTCCCCAGAAAAACACAGTTATACTTAAAATTTTACTTACAATGTTAACTAAATTCATAGACATCCTAAGTAAGAAACATCTGTTTTACAATACAGACCTGAAAATATGGTCCAATTTATTTAAAAAGCTGATTACAACCCAATTTTATAAAAAGGTGGGTTTTTAAAAAAATAACAGTATTAAACACCAAACATATCCCAGAACTAAATACTTCATATGTATCAACTTATTTCATCCTCATGTCAGTCCTGACGGGGTAAGTATAATACTTTTCCCTCCAGTTTACAGATCAGGACACTGAGGTTGCAAGTTGTAAATAACTGTTTGAAGGCCATACAGCTAGGAAATGGCACAGCCTAGATTTAAAGCCAGGAAGCCTGACTACAGAGCCCTTACTCCTAACCATTACTCTGCTGCTACCTACACAGGCAAGGTGCACATAATCATACACATGTGACAGGTCTTAAAACACCTGAAGTCATACTCAGTAGATTCAAGATGTGGGGAAGTTTAACCTCCCTCAGAACCAGAGCTGAACATAATAGGAAATGCTAATAAATAAAGGTATAAAGTTATCACCTTCCTAAAATTGTTTCCCTGGCAACACAGAGAACCTAATTAGGACCACTTGTCTTTAATCTCATCAGAGCTCCCACAAATTTTTAACTGTAAAGAATAAAATAAAATTATTGTGTTTTCTTTCTTTTTTTTTTTATTATTTCTTTTGTACCTTAGGCAATAGTTCTTAGAGAAAGGTGATTCATAAGATCTGTATCAAGGCTATTATAAATCAACAGGCTGGTGAAATTAGCAGTTTTCTGTAAGTTTAAACTTTACTAACTCAGGATTTATCTACACACAAGGAATTTCCAGACGCGTGGGAACCATACTGAAAAATAAACTCTCCTGGATCCCAAAATCATATATATATTCATAAGGAATCTTCACAGACGCGCAAAGTGGTTAGTTTGTCAGAAAGGATGAAAGATAAATTTCAATGAAAGTTTGATTTTAGTCTGCCAAAAATAGACTGCTATACTATTTATCTCAACAACTCTTCCTTAACATCAAATTTGCACAGTAGCCCACCCACCCCTTAACTGCAGTTCCGCTTTCCCAAGTTTTCAGTTATCTACATTTAACTACTGTCCAAAAACATTAAATGAAAAATTCCAGTAATAATTCATAAGTTTTAAACTGCGGGCCCTTCTGAGCAGCATGATGCAATTTTGAGCCATCCAGCTTGATCCTGCCTGGTACGTGACTCATCCTTGTCCAGCACATCCCACCCATTAGTCACTCGGCAGCCGTCTGGGTTATCTGGTCAACCATCCACGCACTGCACTGCTTGTGTTCAAGTGATCCTTATTTTATGTCAATAAGGCCTCCAGGGGCAAGAGTGGTGATGCTGGCAACTCAGATGTGCCAAACAGAAGCCAGAAAGTGCTTCCTTTAGGTGAAAAAGTGAAAGCTCTCCACTGAATAAGGGAAGGAAAAAACATCATAGTTGAAGTTGCTAAGATCTACCATAAGAACAATAGTCTATCTGTGAAACTGTGAAGGAGGAAAAAGAAACCTGTGTTAATTTTGCTGTCACAATTCAAACTGCCAAAGTTATGGCCATGTGTGATAAGTGCTTAGTTATATGGAAAAGCATTAAATTTGTAAGTAAGATACTCTGAGAGACAGATCATACTCACATAACTTTTATTATAGTATGCCGTTACAACTGTTGCATTACTACTTACTGTTGTTAATCTCTTACTGTGCCTAATTTATAAATTAAACTGTATCACAGCTATGGAGGAACAGGGGAAAACAGTGTACATAGGATTTGGTTCTATGCAAGATTTCAGGCATCCACGGGCCGGGGGAGGTCTTGGAATGCATCTCCCGTGGGTAAGGGAGGACCATTGTACACGACAGTGGTAGGGCTAAGGAAAAGACTTACCTGGATTCGTGATGTTGAGTAGTTTGCAGGAATAAGGATCTTCCCTGTCCTCCACAGGCACAGTGCAGCCATGAGCACCTATTATGAACTTCACAAGGACACTGAGAGATGTGTTGGCATTAACATCAGTTACTGATCTTCACCTCGCCCATGCATGCTTCTTCATGCCCATTTCAGAGCTTTTACTTTGAGACAACGAGTATTTATTAGGATTAATTCTAACTTTATTCTTTTGGTCTAGCAAAAAGGGGGAACAGGCAAACCAGAAGTTGCTAACTGCCAAGTGACTGACGTGGAAGCCCTCTACCACAGGACAATATTAGGGCAAGCCTGGCCACCAGCAGACGCTCGGGCCGTTTAACTGCAAACTATGGTAAAGCCAACTTCTCATGCCCACACCTAAAAACTTGTCTCTATCGGTGAACTTCTTCACTCACTCCCTTCTCTTTCAGAAAGTGCTCCTTCTACTCAAGAGTAGCCTTTCTAGGCCAAGGCAGGGAACATGGGTTCGATCCCTGGTCCAGGAAGATCCCACACGAGTAGCAACAAGAGAAGCCAACGCACTGAGACGCCTGTGCACCACAACTAGAAATTAACTCCTGCTCACAACCAGAGAAAGCCCGCGTGCAGCAACAAAGACCCAGCACAGCCAAAAATAAATAAACAAAAATAATAAAAAAAAAAAGTAGTGTTACTATCCCAGGAGAGGACTTCTCCTGAGATCTTGCTTCACTAGCCACCTGTAACCCACAGCTCCTTCCCTACACATAATAAGTATAATGAAGTCCTGACATTAATTTTTATCCACCGTCCTTCCCTCCTTGTCCCCATCCTTTCTTTCCTTTACAGTGAAGTCCTACAAGGGAGAAACTAAAATTGCAGCCTCTGGTTTTCCCTTCTCATTGTATACCACAAAATTTTAGTTTCAGTACCCACCACGCCCACAGAGATGTCTACTACGAATATAACTAGTGATCTGCTGCTTGATCAACACTCCTTACCCTTCCCTACTTGGCTTTCCTGAGCCTGGAGGGTGCAGTTCTCCTTAGAAAGCTCTCTTCCTTTTTCACGTGGCCCTGCTCGGTGGCTCCCAGCTCTTCTGGCCCAGCCTGTCCACTGAGTGGACATCACCCCTGGGCTTTGCCCTTGGATCACTTCTCACTCAACTCACTCTTTTCCTTTGCTCTTTTTGGACATTTTTTTCTGGCCTCGTCACATAGCATTTGGGATCTTAATTCCCTGACCAGGGATCAAACCCAAGCCCTCTGCAGTGGAAGCGTAAAGTCTTAACCACTGGACCACCAGGGAAGTCCCTCCCTGGACAATATTTATTTCTAAGGCTTCAACCAGCTTGGGAGTGATTCCTGAATTAGCATCTCTAGCTTGGACCCATCTTCTAAGGAAAAGATTCACAAATTTATGGTACATTTTCAGCTCGACGGCCCCCAAACAGCTGTGTGCTACAGCCTGCTCCCACTGTGCCATGAGGGCCGACTATAAAATTTTCAAGAATTTTGTGAGCTGGTTATTAACCACAGATTTTATTAAAAATTAAATTATATAAACTTACAACTAAATGCATTATATTAAGAACAAATGATACAAATACTCAGATTCATCATGTCTTAATTATTTCACCATCATCTCTGCTCCTGAGGTTATGTTGTATCTGTGTGGTGGGGATATTACGATGCTATGCCACTGCTGATCTTCCCCAAGTCTGTGTCTAGAGACATATACAGCTTGAAATTGGCCACAGTGGTAATACTTACACCATGGAAACGAGCAAGCACTACAAATAAAGGCTGGATTTATTGTTCTGTTGACTGTCCAGACGTAAAGTGATGGAGAAAATGTTAGTAATTCAGATTAAACTTAAAACTTGTGGGTACACGTATAACTGATTCACTTTGCTGTATAGCAGAAAGTAATACTACATTGTAAATCAACTAGTCTCCCAATAAAGATTCAGTTCAGTTGCTCAGTCGTGGCCAACTCTTTGCAACCCCATGGACTAAAGCACACCAGGCTTCCCTGTCCATCACCAACTCCCGGAGCTTGCTCAAACTCATGTCTATAGAGTTGGTGTCATCCAACCATCTCATCCTCCAAAATAAAATAAAAGCCTTAAAAAAAAATGAAACCACACACCCAAAAATTTGTGGCCATTCCACAGTGAATAGTACAAAAAACTGAGGAAATACTCCTCCCTTGTTCAAAACCTATGATCTGATTCAGCAAGGAGGTCACTCACTCCATTGACTCAGAGTTCTGTCACGTACCACAGCTGTCATTTAGTTTTACACTTGAAATATTCATGCCAGAATTATGCTCTTGTCAACTGCAGCAACAAGCCCGCTATAGATACAAAAGTCTGACAAATGATGAAGACACTCTGAGAATCAACTGGCTAGATGAAGTCTGAGACTTTTATAAACATTAGTTTCTGTCAATTATACACTACACAGCCTTTGTATCAATAAAGTTTATAACAAACATATACATACAAATAAGCATGCTTTTCTTCAGATAGCCAGTGGATAAACATTTAACATCACACCCCTGACTGCAGGTACCTCAAACTCAACAAATCTATAACTGAGCTCCTTTCTCATGAAACCTGCTCTTCTCATCTAGTACTTTTTGTCTCGATGTATGATTTCATTATTCTCCAAGTTAGAAAGCTAGCAAATATTCTAGCATTCTCTTTCTCTTTCTACGTTCAATAGCCTTATTTTCTTAAAAAGTCACCACTTTAGCTCAGCCCTTAGCAGTCCTTGTCTAAATGGGTCTCACCCACCCCTGAACTCTCAACACACTGTCTGGTTCCTGCCTGCTGCTGCTGCTAAGTCGCTTCAGTCGTGTCTGACTCTGTGCGACCCCACAGACAGCAGCCCACCAGGCTCCCCTGTCCCTGGGATTCTCCAGCCAAGAACACTGGAGTCGGTTGCCATTTCCTTCTCCAATGCATGAAAGTGAAAAGCGAAAGGGAAGTCGCTCAGTCGTGTCTGACTCTTCACGACCCCATGGACTGCAGCCTACCAGGCTCCTCCATCCATGGGATTTTCCAGGCAAGAGTACTGGAGTGGGTTGCCACTGCCTTCTCCGATATCACAGCACACATAACATTTTATTACACTACTACATCTATTTCCTTCTACTAAACTCCCAGCCCCCATAAAGGCTCGGGCTGTACTGGATTTATCTATACATAGCACACCACCTGCGCAAAGGATAATAAACACTTAAGAAACTGACAACTTACAGCTTCACTACAAAGGTTTTTAATTAAATAGAGTCCTTGAGATGTATGTGGAGTCTGGCTCCTTCAGTGAAATACAAGACTTGAAAGTAAGCCATAACCACAGAAATGCAAAGGCTTTCTTTTACTAACAGCCAATTATTCCAGAATACTTTTTACAAACTAGAATATAGCTGTTTAGAATAAAAGTATAAACAGAAATGAACAAATGTGTTAAATTATTGCAGATATTTACCGAATTTAAGCTACCTTAGTCTCACTAGATCCACAAAATTACTCTGCCCCAGGAAAAAGTATTGAGCTAATATCTATTTTTATATAGATAGCCCATCATTTTAATAAAACAAATCACCAAGCTTACTTAATTGAAAGCCCTAATGCTATGACAGCAAATAAACTATCGATGAGAGCCTGAATGTTAACTCTACTCATTATATGTAGCTCTCAATCATCCCCTCAATAGTTGTTGAGTGTCTTACTCTGCCAAGTTAGGTTCCAGGTGCTGGAAATATACCAGTGAAAAAAGCTGAAGCCCCTATGCTCATAAAACACAGTTTGTGGGGAAAGACAAAATTTGTAAATATACAACTAAGTATAATAAACATGCTAGCTTGTGATACATATCATAAAAGAAATAAGTCCAGTAAGAGAAGACAGAGTTGGAATGGTACTATTTAACATGGCACTGCCTGCGAAGGTGATATCTAAGCAGAGGCCTGAAGACAGTGAGGAAGTGAGCCGTGAGGACATGCGTGGAACACGGGCACAGGCAGGGAATGGCAAGTGCAAAGGCCCTGAGGCAGGAGCACACTGAAGGTGTTCAAGGGGGCCAGGGCAGGGGGAGTAGACGCAGGTAAGGCCAAGGCCACCTGGGACCTCACTCTGAGCAAGAAGAGAAGTTAGTGGAGGTGTATGAGCAGAAAAGTGGCATAATTTGACTATTTTTAAAAGGATCATTCTAGTTACAGTATGGAAAATAAAACAAGGGATCAAAGGTGGAAGCAGAAAGTTCAGACACAGAGGCTCCTGCAGTAATCTAGGTGAGGGGTGATGATGGCCTGAACCAGCGTGCTGGTTCTGATGGTGGTGCAGGTGGGGAGAGGCTGGATTCCAGATCCAACGGAAAGGGAACACTGAGAAGATACGCTAGTAGACTGGATGTGGATAAAGATAACACTGTACTATGAATTGCAAAAACCTATTTTTCTGATGCTCTGACATTCCCCCCAACAGGCTGTGAGCATCCTGCCCAGATGACCAGGTACACGTGGGTGACGAGGCTGGTCCTGCCACAGGTTTGCCCTCTTGCCACCCCCTACCCCGACAGTGACCTAGTGACATTCAAACACAGCAATGAAATGCCCTCACACCTGTCGCTTGTACTTTCCTCTCTGACCCCCAATAAAGGCACCTGCTGTTGGGTCTTCCCTCTCTTGGCTCCCCACCTGCTCGGGTGAGTCCGTTCCCTGGATGCTCCTCCTACTCGGTCCCCTGCACTGGGGTGTTGGACCTCTCTCTCTTAGACCTGTGAGCATAATAAATCCTTTAATCTCCTATGCCTCAGGAAATTCCCAGGGTAATTTCCACTGCTGTGTTGCAATGATCCTTCAAGACCCCACAAGGGCGACTTACTCCTCCATTCACAAGACAAACACCCAAGTTTTTGGTCTGAGCAACTGGGAGAGAAGGTCATTAGTTTCTGAGCTGGGAAAGGCAATCAGAAGTGCAGGTTTTCAAGGTGGTTCTATAGCAGTGATGATTCCGAGGCCCTTCTATCATCATTTCGATCATGAACTAGAGAAACCTGTCTTGAAAAGGAATGGAAGCTGCTATGAGTAAGATAGGAAATCTATAAATTTCACTACTGGTGATGAGAAAATTCACAACCACAGTTCCCTCGTATACTACTCAGTCACAAACATGCCAGCTGTATACGATCCTGAGGGCCTTCTCTGCTTCTCAGTGACTTCACACAGCACAGAAGAATCTTCACACCACTAGGAGTCCACACTTCTCTGCCTCTCTTTCACTAGCCCCTCACTGCATAATCTTCAGAGGCTGCTTTTCCTGAGAAGACTAAGACCTTGGGCTCCTAACCAATAACTGAGCCATCTAATGCCAACACATGACATGCTGGTACTTCCCTGACGGTCCAGTGGTCCAAGAATCTGCCTTGCATTGGAAGGCACTCAGGTTTGATGCCTGGTTGGGGAACTAAGATCCCACACGCCATGGGGCAACTAAACTAAGCCTGTGTGCCACAACGCAAGAACCTGCACATTGCAACAAAAAATCCCACGTAATGCAACTAAGATCCAACAGCTAAATAAGTATTTAAAAAAACAGATAAATCAACTGTACTCCAATATAAAGTCAAATTAAAAAAAAAAACCACAACAACACGTGACATGCTATCAAAGCTCAAGTCTGGAAGGGTGGCTGAGAGAAAAAGAGGATGGCAAACTATACAAATCGTAGACCACACACAGCTAAAACCACCACAGAACAGAAACAAACTAAGTGTCTCCCAGTGAAGTCAGTCCAAAGCATATTTAGACACAAATCCATCTAGTAGAAACTACTCTGGAACAGAACCTTTTAAGGACCATTCTTCTAAATAAAAGCAAAAAAACCCCCAAAAGCCAATAAAGAAAAAGCAAACAAACCAACCACACTAGGTATCTATAAAAACTAGGTATGTGAACCACTGAATATGGAATATACTCCTCTCCAACTATCTTTTGGCTTAAAATCTTGGTTAAGTTTACTTTTAGGGCTCAACTACATGGAGAAAAAGCAAAATGAGATAGTCCTCTCTGCTGGGAAAAAGAGGCCACATATCTGAATTAATAGCTCTGACTATCCAAGAAGAGGTTTTTCAGAACACTCACTCAATATGGCAGGCAAGGTGTGAACTCAAGGAACCTACCGTTGACTTAGTGCTGGATGTTGTAGCAAATGCTTCAGCCAGGTGCTTCTTATCACATTGCGAAGCTGATGGTTATTGCGGGCTGACAGCACACCAACCACCACGTCATAGTGATTAGATTTCCACTGAGGAAATAAGGCCAACTGATCTAGAAATAAGCAACAATAAGCTGAAATGTCATGTCTCAATTACTGTTAAGTCCAATATGGAGCATACAAATGTTTATTACAAAATAATATATGTTGATGCTTGTAAAAAAAAAAAAAAAAGACAAATAAATACAAAGAAAAAAAATTGTAAAGCGCTCGTAACCTCACCATCCAGAGATATCCACTACTAACATTTTGGCGTAGCCGTTTTGTTTCCATACCTATATATGTATTTGCGCTCACACAGTACGTATGTCGGGCTTCCCTGGGCTCAGCCGGTAAAGAATCTGCCTGCATTGCAGGAGACCCCAGTTCAATCCCTGGGCTAGGAAGATCCCCTGGAGAAGGGATAGGCTACCCACTCCAGTATTCATGTGCTTCCCTGGTGGCTCAGCTGGTAAAGAATCCGTCTGCAATGCAGGAGACCCAGGTTCCATCCATGGGTTCAGAAGATCCCCAGGAGGAGGGCATAACAACCTACTCCAGTATTCTTGCCTGGAGAAGTCCCATGGACAGAGGAGCTGATGGGCTACAGTCTATGGGATCACAGAAGAGTCGGACACGACTGAGCACCTAAGTGCAGCACAGCATGCATGTCAATTCTTAAAAACAAGTGAGATGTTTCTCATGAGAATCAGTTCAGAAGGTCAATGTGGCATAAACTGCACAGCAGTGAGCAGCAAGAGCCAATTAAGCTATAGTCAGAATCCTGGCTCTTTAGCTATAAAAGTTATTTAACTTCTTAAGCTTTAGTTTCCTTAAGTAGAAACAGGTGTAATAATACTTCTCATAGAGTTGTTGTAAAAATTAAACAAAATAATGTGTATAAAGGTCCTGGCTTGGTACCAGGCAAACAGCAGGCAATCAAGCAACTAACAACAACAAATTTGCTTTCAAAGGGGAAGCCACACATTAATATTGGTTACTAAGTCTGGGAGATAAAGCTGAAGGACTACCATGCTGCAAAGAATCAGAACCCTTATTTATGCCAATAAATTCTACAAGCAGCAAACATTTATCACTTAGTCTAAAGAGGGGAAATAGCATTTCTTTTTTTCTTTTACTTTTTGGCTGCATCACACAGCAAATGGGATCTTCCTTGACCAAGGATTGAACCCACACCCCCCACAATGGAAGTCTGGAGTCCTAACCACTGGACTGCCAGGGAAGTTCCTGAAACATTTCTAGTTTGAAGAAAAAAAAAAAAATCAAGTGACAAGTCATTATTTTTACTGTCATATTTATGACTCATTTTCTATTGTCATTTAATGGACAAGATTACATCTTATAAATCTGTCCTCAGAAAAAGATAGAAAGATATTTTGTCCCTATTTATCATCAGCAGTTTCAAAGCTTGTAAGCTACAAGCCTATACATAGCTCTGATTAGGGATCCCATTTCATCTTTCTCCAGTGGTGAAAACTGATCCAAAATGTTTCCAAAAATAAATCATTGAAGGCCGGAGAGTGTTACTACATTAAACACAATGTTTTTGTATCCCATAGGATCTAGTTATTCAAAAGACAACAAAACTATGTTATTTCTTCAAGGGAGAATGATTTAAATGCTTATGTAAAATTAGCAATGACAACCCATTCCCTCCTCCTCCTTTATCAGAGAGACACTGGTAGTAAGTATATTTTATTGACAGCAGTGAGGCAAATGCAGTCACCCACACATAACTGACTGCAGAGCTGACATGCTGCCACAGTATCAGTAAGAAGCTATTCAAATCCTTGGGCCTCAGTTTCCTCATCAGAGAAGACTGACACCAAAAAGTCTTTAGATGCTCTATTTCATCTGTTTCAAAATGTCTTCTCAAAAGATTAAAAAGCTTTAAAAGATTAGAGGAAAATTTAAACGTATCCCAAATGCCTCAGTTATTGACATCGTGAGAAAACAAAGCTGCTGCACAAAAATCTCAACATAACTGAAACATCTCTTTAAATGCCAAACACCACTACCTTATTTTGGATCAGTAATCAAAATAGGTCTTTTATAGATGGATTACATGAGACATAATTCAACCTTTTCTTGATCGCAAAATCTCCTTAAAATTGTTCTCCGATCTCTCTTTCTCAACATTAATTCTAGCCGAAGCATCAACTCAGTTTCTTATCTTTTACTTGGACCTACAAGGGTATCCTAATGGTTTCACCCGGACCTCTTGAGATTTTTCTAAAAATAAACAAACAGACATGAAGATAACCATGTGGTATGTGAAAATCTCACGGATTACCGCTGTAAAGTACTTTTTGATCTTATTTCACTTCTCTCTGCCACTGCCAATCCTCTCTGCTTCTAATCCATGTCTAAGTTGCTTCTATTGAACTGTGTAACTTCCCATACATTTCTCTTTTTCTTGCAGAAGAGAAGTACATGTCAGATTTTCGCCTTCAGAGAACTTCTACTTCCAGGAAAACAGTTTTCTAAAGACTCAACTGAAAAACTCTGTTAGAACTAATAAATTCAGTAAGGTTACAGGATATATAATATACGAAAGTCAACTGTATTTCTATACAATATCAAACTATCAGAAAGAGAAATTAAGAAAACAATCCCAATTTTAATTGCATCAAAAAGAATAAAATACCTAGGAATAAACTTAACCAAGGTGGCAAAAGATCTGTACACTGAAAAGTATAAGATATTGATGAAATCAATTGCAAAACATAAAAACAAAAGATATCCCATGCTAATGGATCAGAAGCATTAATATTGTTAAGATGTCCATACTAGCTAAAGCAATCAACAGATTCAGTGTAATCTCTATTAAAATTTCAAGGACATTTTTCACAGAAACAGAAAAAAAAAAAATCCTAAAATTTGTATGGAACCGCAAAGACCTTGAATAGCCAAAGCAATCTAGAGAAAGAAGAACAAAGCTGGAAACACCATACTGCCTGGTTTCAAACCATATTATAAAGCTACGGTAATCAGTACAGTACTGGCATTAAAACAGACGCACACATCAATGGAACATAATAGAGAGCCCAGAAATAAACCCACATGTGTATGGTCCATTCAATTACAGCAAAGGAGCCAAGAATACACAACAAGGAAAGGACAGTCTCTTAAACAGATGATATGGGAAAACTGGACAGCCACATGCAAAGGAATGAAACGGAACCACTAACTTACCACTATACACAAAAATCAACTCAAAATGGATTAAAAACTTGAATGTAGGACCATAAAAGTCCTATAAGAAAACACAGGCAAGTAAGCTCCTTGATGGTGGTCTTTGCAATAATTTTTTTAGATGTGACACTAAAAGCAAAGACAACAAAAACAAAAATAAACGAGACTACATCATACTAAAAAGCTCCTGCACAGCAAAGGAAACCATCAACAAAAAGTGAACAGGCAACCAACTGAACAGAAGATATTTACAAATCATATCTGATTAATATGCAAAGCACATAAAGAACTCATACAACTCAACAGCAAAAATCCACAGAATCCTAGTTAAAACTGGGCAGAGGATCTGAATAGACGTGTCTCCAAAGAAGACATACAGCCTGCTGTCAGCTACGTGAAACGGTGCTCAAAATCACTCATCAGGGAAATGCCAATCAAAACCACAATGAAATCTCACCACACCCCCTGGCACAGCTAATACCAAAAAGGTAAGAAATAATAAATGTCGGAGAGGACGTAGGGAAGAGGGAACTCTTGTGCACACACTGTTGGTGGGAATGTAAATTGATGCAGCCACTATGAAAAACAGCATGGTGGTTCCTCAAAAAATTAAAGATAGAACTCCCATTCGAGCCAGCAAAACCACTTCTGGATATTATCTGAAGGAAATGAAAACTTCCACTAGAAAAGACAAGAATGGAGATGATATGCATGATAGTGAACATGGGGATGCTCACTGCAGCATTATTTTCTATAGTCAAGATATGGAAGCAACCTAAGTGTCCACTGATGGGTGAATGAAGAAAATGTATTCTTTACACACAATGGAATGTTACTCAGCCACAAAAAAGAAGGAAATCTTGCCATTTGCAGCAACACTCAAGACCCTGCGGGCATTATGCTAAGTGAAGTAAGTCAGACAAAGACAGACTAATAAAACAAAACACCAAATTCATAGAGAACAGATCAGTGTTCACCAGAGGATGCGGGTAGGCAAAACGGTAAGAGGTACAAACTTCCAGTTATAAAATAAGTAAGTTCCGGGGTTGTAAATACAGCATGATGACAACAGTTAATAATACCGTATTGTAGAGAGTTGCCTGGTGGCCTAGTGGTTAGGAGACCAGGCTTTCACTGCTGGGGCCTTGGGTTCAATCCCTGGTCAGAAAACAGATTCCACCAGCAGGGCCAAGAAAAGCAAAACAAAACTGCATTGTATTTAAATGTTGCTGAACAGAGTAGGTCTTCAAAGTTCTCATCAGAGGAAAAAGAAAACTGTGACTACGCGTGGTGACAGATGTTAACTAAATATATTATGGTTAGCTATATATATTTCAGGATATATACGTGTATCAAATCATTCAGCTGCACAACTGAACTGAGGCTTGTTAGTCAATTACACCCCAATTTTAAAAAGAGCCTGTGGTTTCTTCTACCACATGCCACCAATGTGTATCAGTGCAACAGATCTGTGAATACTGTTACACAGTATAAAACTCAAAGGGGACAGCTGCCTGGCGGCCTCGGGGTTAGGATTCAGTGCTTTCACTGCTGTGGCCCAGGTTTGACATCTAGTCAGGAAACCAGTATCCCGGCAGGCTGCATGGTGCAACCAAGGTTAAACACACACACAAACCCCTCCAAGTGGATGCTGTGTAAGAACGCAGCCCAACTTCTCAGACCCCTTCTGTATTTTTCTCACCTCTGCTCAGTGTTCCAAGCATAGGGTAACTTGTTCAATTCTCATGTCTGAAAATTGGGGGAAAAAAAAAACAACCCAACCCAACTAAAAAGTAAACATGGGCAAAAAAAGATAATTCACAGAAAAAGAAATGTAAAGAGCCAACACATCTACGAAAAACAGTTCAACGTCACTGGAAGCCAAGTTTGAATGACAGCAATAAGACACGAGTTTTCTCTTACATTCAAACTGACAAATATCTTCTTAAATGACAATGCCCTAATGATGGATATTTTGAAACAGGCAGTTGTTACCAGGAAAAGGCTACTTTCCTATGCTGCTGACAGGAACGTACTCCGGTATAATATTCTACAGGAAATTTCCCCACGATACATCAAATACCTCAGAATTCTGTAACTTTTGTCCTTAGCTAAAAATACATTTTAAAGAAATAACCGGTGATGCATTAAAAGATCTCTATTCATCACAGAGTCGTTTCTTAATAATGAAAAACTGCAAACTACATGAATACAATGGACAAGGCACTAGTTAAATAAATTATGGTGTATCCACATGCCAGAATACTACACAGCCACTGACATTATGCTTTAAAGAAATCATTAAATATTGTTCTACATCTTATGAAAAGAAGCAGGTTATGAGATCTATGTACATTGAGTGTGTTAGTCGCAGCTGTGTCCAGCTCTTTGTGACTCCCTGACTGTAGCCCGCCAGGCTCCTCTGTCCATGGAATGCTCCAGGCAAAAATACTGGAGTGGGAATTTCCTTCCTACTGGAGCCACTTCCTTCTCCAGGGGGTCTTCCTGACCCAGGAATCAAACCCAAGGCCCCTGCACTGAAGGCAAAGTCTTTACCACCTTAGCCACCAGGGAAGCCCTATGTACTATATGATTCTATTTACATAAAGCACATAAAGCCGGCAAATCTCTGCATTAAAGATTAGGATCCTGTTACCACTCCTGGCCATGGGAGCACAAAGGAAGCTTCTAAGGTGTTGGCAGTTTTCCTGTCTTTAATTTGGGTGCTGATTAACTGGGTGTATTCAGTTTGTATTAGAAATGGACACAGAACAACGAACTGGTTACAGACTGGGAAAGGAGTACGTCAAGCCTGTATATTGTCACCCTGTTTACTTAACTTATATGCAGAGTACATCATGCGAAATGCTGGGCTGGATGAAGCACAAGCTGGAATCAAGATTGCCAGGAGAAATATCAATAACCTCAGATATGCAGATGACACCACCCTTATGGCAGAAAGTGAAGAGGAACTAAAGAGCCTCTTGATGAAAGTGAAAGAGGAGACTGAAAAAGTTGGCTTAAAGCTCAGCATTCAGAAAATAAAGACCATGGCATCTGGTCCCATCACTTCCTGGCAAATAGATGGGCAAACAGTGAAAACAGTGGCTGACTTTATTTTTCTGGGCTCCAAAATCAATGCAGATGGTGACTGCAGTCATGAAATTAAAAAACACTTGCTCCTTGGAAGAAAAGCTATGACAAACCTAGAAAGCATAATAAAAAGCAGAGACATTACTTTGTCGACAAAGGCTCATCTAGTCAAGTTATGGTTTTTCCAGTAGTCATGTATGGATGTCAGAGCTGGACCATGAAGAAGGCTGAGCACCGAAAAACTGATGCTTTTGAACTGTGGTGTTGGAGAAGACTCTTGAGGCTCTCTTGCAGATCTGCAAGGAGATCAAACCAGTCCATCCTAAAGGAAATCACTCCTGAATATTCACTGGAAGGACTGATGAAGCGCCAATACTTCAGCCACCTGATGCAGAGCCGACTCACTGGAAAAGACCCTGATGCTGGGAAAGACTGAAGGCAGGAGAAGGGACAACAGAGGACGAGATGACTGGATGATATCACCAACTCGAAGGACCTGAGTTTGAGCAAGCTCCAGGAGATGGTGAAGGACAGGGAAGCCTGACACGCTGCAGTCCATGAGGCTGCAAAGTCGGACACAACTGAGTAACTGAACAACAAACTCGGTTTGTGAAATCACATCGAGTTTACATTTATGTGCACTTTTCTGAATATACATATCAAAAATTTTTAATACTAAATAATTCCCCAAACATGTTTTATGTATATACATTCAAAAACTGCCCAGTATAGATCATTTTCTTTCATTTTTTTAAAAACTAATTTCAAAATTTTCTATAAGAAGCATGTTTTACTTTTGTAAGTAAAAAATTTAAATCATGGTATGTGAATGGACGGTCTATGAATCACAAATCCATTCATACTCTGCCAGTTTTATCCTCTTGATCCATTCCTTTAAATTACTGAGCACTTCCTACATTCACTGCCTTAGATGGCAAACATATAGCAATAAACAAATCTTCATAATGTCAAGAATCATTAAAACTACACACAAGCTCCCCAAAGGCAATGACCATTTTTCTTCTTTAGTATGTAGGACACCCTGAGAGTCTGGCAATCTGCTAGCCTCTGGACTGAAAGTGGACATTCAAAATTTTATTAAAGACCAGTGGAGATAGAATTCAGAACTGAGTGTTCAAAACAAGCTCACAGATCCTTAAAATTGAGACTGAAATTTCCACTCTTATATGATTGCTCTCAGATGACATCAACCACAGATAGGCAGAAACCTAGAAAATGAAGAAAACATGTAAGTTCACCACAGATCTGATGATCAGGACAATCATTATACACACCAGCAGTACGTTCTCACCAATTTCAGATGCCAAAAAAAACACCTCACTAGCATGGGCATTAGCCTCCATCAAACCACCACTCCTCTCTAACATTCACGAAGTGTTCACCATGAATCAGGCACTCTTCTGGGTGTTTTATTAACAGAATCTTCACAATAACCCTATGAGGTCATCATCTTATAAATAAGGAAACAACAGAAGCACGGAGACAAGATTAACATTTAGGGATCATTTCAGATGAACCAGCCCTCGGCGAAACTGCTAAGCAAGCTCAATTTGTCTTTGACCTTCTACTTGCCCCATGTCAGTTTCCATTTAACAAACTATGAATACCTTGAGAGCTGAGACTAAAAACCCAGCGCTCTAAGGATTTGTTGAATGGCTATGCTTCTTTCCTGTCTTGGTTTCCTTCTTCCCAAATATCCTAGAGAGAAAAGACTTCTTTTGTTACATCATTTTTCTAAGTTAACTGCTAAATTAATTCCTGCTAAGGCACAACCCAAAAGCAGTACGTTAAAACCGAGATATCCTGTATCGTTATTCTCCAGCTCAAATGGCTGTCTATGCCTCTACGGTCCTCTCCTCACCCCAGGTGTGTGGGATTTCACAACAGAAGAGCTGCTTGCTCTTCATCAGCTGTTCTCTCTGACCAGGTCTCACCTGTTCAAGGTCATTAGAACAGCGTGCCTGTGTGCTAAGTCGCTTCAGTCGGGTCTGACTCTTAGCGCCCCTATGGACTGCAGCCCGCCAGGCTCCACAGATTCCCCAGGCAAGAACACTGGAGTGGATTGTCCCCTCCTCCAGGGAACCTTCCCGACCCAGGGGTCAAACCCGCGCTGCTTAAGTCTACTGCATCGGCAGGTGGGTTTTTTACCACCAGCACCACCTAGAAAGCCCCACATTAGAACAGCACCAGGCACTAACCCACCTGACTCAGTGCACTCAGGTTCCTGCCCAACTGTGGCCTCAAACAACCTCCCCGACCACTCTACTTAACACAGCAGCACACCATTCTCTGTCCTCTTACGCTGCTTTATTTTTGCCACCACACTTATCACTCTCCCCTATGACATTTAATAATTACTTTCCTATGTTCTGTCTTCCCTTCAAAATTGTAAACTGCATGAGGGCAGGGACATTATCTTGATTACTGCTTAAATTCCACACCTACAACAGGAGTTGGCAGTGAGACAGCTCTCAAACATCTGCAGAGTCAGCTCTCTAAAAGTTAGAGAGCCTTTTTTAATATTCAGGGGAGATAAACCTCCCTTTTGAAAAATACTGCCATGACTTAATGAAACTGAAGACAAAGAGGCAGAAAAGAGAACAAAAACGAAACTTAAAATGTAAACACCAGGGATGAATACTAACAAACTTTTGGGTTTTCTCTCTCACTTTAGGCTTAAGGGATAAGGGCTGAAATGTAAAAATGCTCAAATGTTTGTTTGAACTGGTGATAACACAATGAGAAAAGGATTTGTGGGAAATTTTAGCAATTGAGATGCTTCTTTTGTTTTTAGTTTCAAAAGTACCAGAAGTGCAAAAGGGACAGTTAGGACTCTCCAAGGTTTCACTTAGATTAAAATACTCTATTTACCATTTGACTGGATGTACAAGATCCATTTAAAGTCAACGTTAACTTACACACTAGTACTGAACTCCTCACTGAGAGCTGTGTCCCTTTCCAAGGTCTCCTTCCTAATTTCCTTAATCTAGCCTGGTCTCACAAGACGGCAGATAAGGCACCATCAAAACTAATGGAGGGGGGAAACTTAACTCTGAAAAAGAAAAAAGTTGTTTACAAAGTTACTTTTAATACTTTGAGGTGAGCCCACAGGACTTTAAAAAAAAAAAAAAGGAAGGGGTAACTCCCTCACCCCCAAGAGTGGTCCAGGGAAGACTGGCTACTTGAGTGGAAGGTACCACAAGAGAGACAAGAGAGACCCAGTGCAGACTCAGGGCAAAGGGCTGCCATTGGGGCTGGGAGCTGTGAGCACTATGAGAAAATGCGAGCACGGTGGGACTAGCTCCAGGAACAAAGACAAGCATCAAGAGGGTTGGATGCGAAGTCATAAAACTTACAGAACTGGAGCAAATAATTTTTTAACACAAAAGACCCCAAATAGCCAAAACAATCTTAAGAAAGAAGAACAGAGCTGGAGGAATTAGGCTCCCTGACTTCAGACTACATTACAAAGCTACAATCATCAAAATAGTATGGTAGTGGGACAAAAACAGACACACACATCAGTGGGAACAGAGAGCCCAGAAATAAACACACACACTTATGGTCCATTAATCTATGACAAAGGAGGCAAGATGAGACAATGGGAAAAAATCTCTTTAGTAAGTGGTGCTGGGAAAATCGCACAGCTATATGTAAAAGAACAAAATTAGAACATTCTCTAACACCATAAACAAAAATAAACTCAGAATGGATTAAAGACCCAATGTAAGATTCAGTTCAGTTCAGTCGCTCAATCGTGCGTGACTCTTTGCTACCCCATGGACTGCAGCACGCCAGGCTTCCCTGTCTATCACCAACTCCCGGAGCTTACTCAAACTCATGTCCATCGAGTTGGTCATCCTCTGTCATCCCCTTTTCCTCCCGCCCTTAATCTTTCCCAGCATCAGGGTCTTTTCAAATGAGTCAGTTCTTCGTATCAGGTGGCCAAAGTATCGGAGTTTCAGCTTCAACATCAGTCCTTCCAATGAAATTCAGGACTGATTTCCTTTAGGATTGACTGGTTGGATCTCCTTGCAGTCCAAGGGATCTCAAGAGACTTCTCCAACACCACAGTATATAATCTTACATATAATTTAATGTAAGATTAGATACTATAAACTCTTTGAGGAAAAAACAGGAAGAACATCTTTGCCATAAATCACAGCAATGTTTTTGGACCCAACTCCTAAAGGAAATAAAAGCAGAAATAAACAAATGGGATCTAGTTAAACTTAAAAGCTTTTGCACACCAAAGGAAACCACTGACAGAAACAAAAAGCCAATCTACCAAATAGGAGAAAATATTTACAAATGATATGACCAATGAGTGATTGACATCCAACATATATAAACAGCTCATATAATTCACCATCAAAAAACAACCTAATTAAAAAATGGGCAGAAGAACTGGAGACACTTTTCCAAAGAGGAAATGCAGATGGCCAACAGGCACATGAAAAGATGCTCAACATCCCTAAATCATTGCTGCTGCTGCTGCTGCTGCTAAGTCGCTTCAGTCTTGTCCAACTCTTTGCGACCCCATAGACGGCAGCCCACCAGGCTCCCCCGTCCCTGGGATTCTCCAGGCAAGAACACTGTCCCTAATCATTAGGGAACTGCAAATCAAAATCACAACGAGATATCACTCCACACTTGTCAGAATGGCTATCATCTAAAAGAATACAGGGTTTTTGCTTGTTTATGGACCCTAAAAGATATTTAGGTCATAAATATCCCAAGTACACTCTAAAAATAAATTCCAGTAGAGCTCACTCATCAAACCAAAAAAAAAAAAAAAAACTTGTAAAATACAAACACAATGAATCTTACAGAGCATTTATATATATATACACATCTATATATATAGTGCTCTCTCTCTCTCTCTCTATATATATAGCACTTTTTCCTCAGGTCCATTTACAAAAGTCTAAAAAAAGAAAACAAAAACAAAATCCTAACCTGTTAAGTTAAATGTCCTGAAATGCTGCACTTTCATTAAATCATTTAAATAGGATCTTAATTCTATTCAGGTCACACAAATAGTCTTTTCAAAGAGCTTGTAGCTTGTCTAAGAGAAAAGGATTTTAAGAGAGTGTTACCAGAATAAAGAACTCCAATTATAACAATGAGACTGCTTTGAGGATTGCCAAATTAGTTTCTATACTTTCTACTTCTAAGTTAAGGCACAGAGCCATCTCAGGATTGCAAATATTCAATTCTAATCCTTAAAAATACTGCACAAGCAAACAACTGTCTTGGGAAGAAGTGGTAAGAAAAAAATTCCCAATGGAGTTAAAAACCAAAACGACTATTATCTCATCTTTACAACAGCCTTCCAGGCTTCTTTAAATAATATGTCCTAGGGCAAGCCCTTAAAAAAGAAGACAAGAAAAAAAAGAAACCTTAATTCTTAGGAGCGGTGGAATTCATTAACAGCAAATCCACCGTGCTGTGGGCAAAGCACTCTATTTATCAGGCTGTGAAGCGAACATGAACAAAGGTTTTCCCACGAAAGAATAACTTTTAGAGCAAACGGTTAACATAAGTAAAGAACTCGATACTTTCGTGTATGTTTCATTAGCAGGCTTTGCAAAGGAAACTCCCAGGAGCAACTCCACTCGGAGCCATTCCCTACTTCATGCCTAAATTTGTTCAACAGACTTACATCAGAGTTTTCAAAAAATACAAAGTACAGTACATTTTTAAAGCAAACTTATTCCTTAAAAGCAAAACCCAGCCACCTTTTAAAACACGCACAAACTTGATCCCTGGCCCGAAGACCTCAAAGTCTTGACCGAATAAGACCAACAACTTGGGCAGGAAAAAAGCAACCTGGTAGCCCTGCGCTGGGCTGAGCAGCTGCCGCTCGGGGCAGAAGGACCCACGGGGCTTTGCTCCCGGGCAGGCGCCGGGCGACCCGGGCCAGGCCTGGGGACAGCCGGAGGACCTGCTGTCGCGTGCACCAGCCTTGTGGCCATTGAGAAACGCGGGGAGGTGGGAAGCGTCCTCAAGTTTGCCCGATGTTAACGCCCCGCGGATAAAGAGGGTTATTTGTTTCATCTGCGGAACTTCGCGTCGGGCCGCCCTCCCCCCAGTCCGGGACCCGCGGAGGAGGCCGCCAGGAGTCTCGGAGCCGGCCTCCCCGCCTCGGGGCCGCCCGGCCCGGCCCCAGGTCCTCACCTGCCGGGCCAGCCCCCGAGGCGCGGGCGGGCGGCGGGGAGCGCAGCCGCAGCCAGAGGTGCAGCGCGGCCCCGAGCACACACGGGCACAGCAGCACCAGCCAGTTTCGCATTGGCCGCCCCCGCCGGCTCCACCTCGCGCCCCCGCCGCGCGCCGGGCTCTCCCGCGTCCCGGTGGAGAGAGAGGGGACCTGCAAGTCGGGAGGCCCAGGGGAAGCGGCCAACTCCCTCACGACCACTCCGGGGACACCCGCCCTCGCGCCCGCTGCCGTCTAGGTTCCTCTCGGCTCCAGGGCCCGCGACTCACGTTCCTCCGACCGCGGGCGGCGGAGGATCAGCCGGCTGGAGCACCGCCCACTCCGCTGGGCCTTCCCCCAGCCCCGCCCACCTTTTCTCTCGCTTGCCCCGCCCCCTTCTCTCGCATCCCCTCCCGCTCCCACCAGCTAGCCGGGAGTCGAAGTCCCGCCCTGGGCTCAAGCAAGGAGTGGATCAATCATCCCGTGGCTGAGAAACCATATTTCCCATAATCCCAAGAACTCGCTTCCGTCACTCGGCGGTCGCAAAGGCGAAGTGCGAGGCCCCACATTGAGCATGCGCAACCTTCCTCGAGGCCTACTGCCCCCTGATGGCCAAGCCGAGGTAGTGCTGGGCCACCCAGGACTCCGGGACCGCCTTTACCCAGAGAGGGAAACACAGCTGAGGTGAAGTGTGCTGACAGCCTAAGGTGTAGAGGCGATGGAAAGGAGGACTCTTCCTTTAAATCACACAGGGCTTCCTTCTGCCGAATGCTAGTCTTGTGTGGGCGATGGGATCTTGCTGACGTCTACTTGGCGCAGAGATCGGGGCGAGGCAGCCCAGTTGCCGTCAGCTGTGAATCATCCAGTATTAGTCCTGGTGCAACGTGTACCCGGCTCTTTGCCCTGTCCTGTCCTCTAGGAACTCCGATGACTAAGATCGCGCCTAGGAGTTAAATTGTGGAGTACGACAGTGACGGTCCAATCGAGGGTAAAATTCCACTGCCCCGGTTTCCAACTGGCTCTGGGAACTTGCAAGTAGAACGAGATGCAGGCACACCTGCTGCAGTGCGTGCGCCGGGACAACACGGGCTCCAAGACCCCTGTGCGCAGGACCCCTGCAGCGCTCCTTAGGGATGAGGTGCTGCCCATCGGCCTGAGGACTTGGCCCCTCCGGCTCGCCTCTGGTCAAACGCACGAGTACCGTGGTTGAGGCAGTGAGTGAAGGGGCGAGATGGTCAAGGTACCGATGTTAAGACGGAGAGGGTGAAAATGAGCGCCTGGCTTATGGTGTTCCGATTATTTGTTTTTAAGGTTTCCCAAATTGTGGAAACAGAAGATAACTAAGGGGTTGACCAAAAATTTAGGTTTAAGTAAAAATAAAAGACGCGTTTTTCATTTCTACCAAGGACTCTATTAAACATTCTCACTAACCAAAGGAACATTTTGGCCAACCCAATATATTGTTGGAAAAAGTCTTGGTTGAAAGCCACAGAAAATCCACTCAAACAGGCTTAAGGGATAAAGGGTAATTTATTCAAGTCACTGAACAGGCCAGAAGAGGTCTTAGGCACCGTCAGTACCATAGTCTCACTGATTGGCAATTTAACTTCAGCAATTAAAATTACTTTTTATTTGATTGTTTTGTAATGTGGTCTGTATTACGTTTAAAATTTGTTTTAATTGTTGTATAAAAGCTATAAGCCTAAGGAGTTTATACTGTATGTTTGTACTATTTAAGTAAAATAAAAATAATTTATTTTTTTAATAATTTAATTAATACAGGATCAAAAGGAATTTTTTCATCTTAAAGGAATTTGTATATTTGTTACTTGTCTCTTTTTATTATATCTCTATTTGTTAAGGGCTTCCCTGATAGCTCAGTTGGTAAAGAATCTGTCTGCAATGCAGGAGACCCAGTTCAATTCCTGGGTCAGGAAGATTCACTGGAGAAAGGATACGCTACCCATTCCAGTATTCTTGGGCTTTCCTTGTGACTCAGCTGGTAAAGAATCAGCCTGCAGTGAGGGATACCTGGGTTGGATCCCTGGGTTGGAAGATCCCCTGGAGAAGGTGACAGCTACCCACTCCAGTATTCTGGCCTGGAGAATTCCATGGAGTGTATAGTCCATGGGGTCACAAAGAGTCGGACACGACTGAGCGACTTTCACTTCACTAGTCATCTCTTGCTACCTAACAAATTACTCCAAAACTCTGAAAATGATAACAGTCATTTATTATGCCTCACAGTTTCTGTGGGTCAGGAATTGAGGAACTAAATTTTGCTTCAGGATCTCCCATAAAGTTGCAGGCAGAGGTCAGCTGGGGCTGTGGTCATCTGAAGGCTTGACTGGTGCTGGAGAAGCCACTTCCTGGGTGGCTCACTTCCATGCCTGGCAAGTTGGTGCTCTCTTTTGACCGTTCTAAGTGGGTCTTTCCAACGAGCTGCCTCAGAGTCTTCACACCATGGCAGCTTGCTTCCTAAGAGCTGGAGACCTGAGAGACCAGTGTAGATGGCACAGAGCCTTTTAGGATGAGTGCTGGAAGACATGCATGGTCACTTCTGCAAGATTCTATTGGTCACACAGACCAGCCTGGATTCACTGTGGGAGGGACCACATAAGAGTGTGGAGACCAGGAGGCAAGGATGATTGGCGGTCACCTTTGTTGTTGTTTGGTTGCTAAGTTGTCTCTGACTCTTTGCGACCCCATGAACCGTAGCATGCCAGACTTCCCTGTCCTTCACTATCTCCCAGAGTTTGCTCAAATTCATGTCCATTGAGTCAATGATGCCATCCAACCATCTCATCCTCTGTCACCCTCTTCCCCTCTTGCCCTCAGTCTTTCCCACCATCAGGGTCTTTTCCAGTGAGTCAGTTCTTCACATCAGGTAGTCAAAGTATTGGAGCTTCAGCTTCAGCATCAGTCCTTCCAGTGAATATTCAGGGTTGATTGCCTTTAGGATTGACTGATTTGATCTTCTTGCTGTCCAAGGGACTCTCAAGAGTCTTCTCCAGCACCATTAGTTTGAAAGCATCAATTCTTCGGCACTCAGCCTTCTTTATGGTCCAACCCCCACATTCTGTACATAACTACTGGAAAAACCAAGTGGGCATGTATGTGCTAGGTTTTGACTATATGGTTCTTTGTTGGCAAAGTGATATCTCTGCTTCTTAGCTTCTTAATATGCTGTCTAGTTTTGTCATAGCTTTTTTCCAAGGAGCAAATGACTTTTAATTTCATGGCTGTGTTCACCGTCTCCAGTGATTTTGGAGCCCAAGAAAATAAAATCTATCATTGTTTCCACTTTTTCTCCATCTATTTGCCATGAAGTGTTGGGACGAGAATGCCATGATCTTCGTTTTCTGAATGTTGAGTTTTAAGTCAGCCTTTTCACTCTCCTTTACCCTCATCAAGAGGTTCTTTAATTTCTCTTCGCCTTCTGCCATTAGAGTGGTAATATCTACGTATCTGAGGTTGTTGATATTTCTCCTGGCAATCTTGATTACAGCTTGTGCTTCATCCAGTCCAGCATTTTGCATGATGTACTCTGCATATAAGTTAAACAAGCAGGATGACAATATACAGCCTTGACGTACTCCTTTCCCAATCTTGAACCAGTCCATTGTTCCATGTCTGGTTCTAATTGTTGCTTCTTACCCAGCATACAGGTATCTCAAGAGACAGGTAAAGTGGTCTAGTATTCCCATCTCTTTTAAGAATTTTCCACAGGGTAACCTTAGATGCAGGCTACTGCAATATACTATGCAAATTTGAGAAACACTACTGTTTCTAAGGTCATGCAGTGATGAATCTGCCTGCCAATGCAGGAGATGCAAGAGACATGGGTTCAATCACTGGGTCAGGAAGATCCCTTGGAGGAGGAAATGGCAACCTGCTCCATATTCTTGCCTGGAAAATTCCATGGACAGAGGAGCCTGGCAGGCTACAGTTCTTGGGGTTGTAAAGAGTTGCACCCAACTGAGCATACACACACACACACACACACACACACACACACACACACACACACACACTCTAAATCTAAACAGTCTGGGGAGTCCTTATGTGTGTGTATGTTACTCAGTCGTGTCTGACTCTTTGCAACTCTATGGAGTATAGTCCGCCAGGCTCCTCTGTTCACAGGATTCTCCAGGCTTTAGGACGCCAACATATTCTTCATGGCCCCTAAAAGCCCTGAAGACAAGAAAGAACAATTTGTCATCCTTGTGAGAAACATGGAATTAGCAGGATGTGATCATTGTGTCTCCTGGATATATGTCACCAATATCAGTGTGCCCTTGTCCCAGAATAAGGAAGGAGACAATGTCATGTCTAGAATTTTTTTTTTTTTTTTGTCGCTCCTCACAACCCATGGAATCTTAGTTCCCAGACCAGGGATTGAACCTGTGCCCCCTGCAGTGGATGTGCAGAGTCCTAACCACTAAACCACCAAAAGTCCCCATTATGCTGACCTGCTTTCTATATTTTAATTAAGGAAATTGTCAGAAAGTAACAATTGGTTGTTACTAAGGGCGTCCTGCTTTTTTATCTTCAGAAAGGCAGTAAAATGCCTCTCTTAAAATCCTAAAATTTTCATTGTGTGATTAAAGAATTATAATGAGCTAACCCCAAAAGAGGTATAATCCCCAATTTAGGTAGATCTATTAATTCGTCAAATACTTACTTAGCACCTACTATGAGCCAGGCATTTTTGTAGGCGCTTGTGATAAATTTATGAACAAAAACAAAGGCTCCTGTCCTGTGATGGTGGGGGCTGGGGGCAGAAGACAGACTATAGATATAATCAAGAAATACATTTTACCAGCATGCACTACAGAAAATATGAAAAGTCGAACAGGGACAGGAAATTGGGAATGTGGGACTGAAATGGGGCAGATTGCAGTATTAAATAGCAGTATTTAAACAGCTGTTCAGAATTAGTGAGCATTAAAGGGAGGAATCAAGAAATCAAGTAAGATGGTAGGTGTTGCGAGAGGGCATCAGAGGGCAGACACACTGAAACCATACTCACAGGAAACTAGTCAATCTAATCACACTAGGACCACAGCCTTGTCTAACGCAATGAAACTAAGCCATGCCCATGGGGCAACCCAAGATGGGTGGGCATGGTAGAGAGGTCTGACAGAATGTGGTCCACTGGAGAAGGGAATGGCAAACCACTTCAGTATTCTTGCCTTGAGAACCCCATGAACAGTATGAAAAGGCAAAATGATAGGATACTTAAAGAGGAACTCCCCAGGTCAGTAGGTGCCCAATATGCTACTGGAGATCCGTGGAGAAATAACTCCAGAAAGAATGAAGGGATGGAGTCAAAGCAAAAACAATATCCAGCTGTGGATGTTACTGGTGATAGAAGCAAGGTCCAATGCTGTTAAGAGCAATATTGCATAGGAACCTGGAATGTTAGGTTCATGAATCAAAGCAAATTGGAAGTGGTCAGAAAGGAGATGGCAAGACTGAATCTCGACATTCTAGGAATCAGCGAACTGAAATGGACTGGAATGGGTGAATTTAACTCAGATGACCATTATATCTACTCCTGTGGGCAGGAATCCCTTAGAAGAAATGGAGTAGCCATCATGGTCAACAAAAGAGTCTGAAATGCAGTACTTGGATGCAATCTCAAAAACGACAGAATGATCTCTGTTCGTTTCCAAGGCAAACCATTCAATATCATAGTAATCCAAGTCTACGCCCCAACCAGTAACACTGAAGAAGCTGAAGTTGAATGGTTCTATGAAAACCTACAAGACCTTTTAGAACTAACACCCAAAAAAGATGTCCTTTTCATTATAGGGGACTGGAATGCAAAAGTAGGAAGTCAAGAAACACCTGGAGTAACAGGCAAATTTGGCCTTGGAATACGGAATGAAGCAGGGCAAAGACTGATAGAGTTTTGCCAAGAGAACACACTGGTCATAGCAAACACCCTCTTCCAACAACACAAGAGAAGACTCTACACATGGACATCACCAGATGGTCAACACTGATCAGATTGATTATATTCTTTGCAGTCAAAGATGGAGAAGCTCTATACAGTCAGCAAAAACAAGATCGGGAGCTGACTGTGGCTCAGATCATAAAATCCTTATTGCCAAATTCAGACTTAAATTGAAGAAAATAGGGAAAACCACTAGACCATTCAGGTATGATCTAAGTCAAATTCCTTATGATTATACAGTGGAAGTGAGGAATAGATTTAAGGGACTAGATCTGATAGCTAGAGTGCCTGATGAACTATGGACGGAGGTTCGTGACATTGTACAGGAGACAGGGATCAAGATCATCCCCATGGAAAAGAAATGCAAAAAAGCAAAATGGCTGTCTGGGGAGGACTTACAAATAGCTGTGAAAAGAAGAGAAGCAAAAAGCAAAGGAGAAAAGGAAAGATATAAACATCTGAATGCAGAGTTCTAAAAAAAATAGCCAGGAGAGATAAGAAAGCCTTCCTCAGTGATCAGTGCAAAGAAACAGAGGAAAAAAACAGAATGGGAAAGACTAGAGATCTCTTCAAGAAAATTAGAGATACAAAGGGAACATTTCATGCAAAGATGGGCTCGATAAAGGACAGAAATGGTATGGACCTAACAGAAGCAGAAGATATTAAGAAGAGGTGGCAAGAATATACAGAAGAACTGTACAAAAAAGATCTTCACGACCAAGATAATCACGATGGTATGATCACTCACCTAGAGCCAGACATCCTGGAATGTGAAGTCAAGTGGGCCTTAGAAAGCATCACTACGAACAAAGCTAGTGGAGGTGATGGAATTCCAGTTGAGCTCTTTCAAATCCTGAAAGATGATGCTGTGAAAGTGCTGTACTCAACATGCCAGCAAATTTGGAAAACTCAGCAGTGGCCACAGGACTGGAAAAGGTCAGTTTTCATTCCAATCCCAAAGAAAGGCAATGCCAAAGAATGCTCAAACTACCACACAATTGCACTCATCTCACACGCTAGTAAAGTAATGCTTAAAATTCTCCAAGCCAGGCTTCAGCAGTACGGGAACCATGAACTTCCAGATATTCAAGCTGGTTTTAGAAAAGGCAGAGGAACCAGAGATCAAATTGCCAACATCTGCTGGATCATCGAAAAAGCAAGAGAGTTCCAGAAAAACATCTATTTCTGCTTTATTGACTATGCCAAAGCCTTTGACTGTGTGGATCACAATAAACTGTGGAAAATTTTGAAAGAGATGGGAATACCAGACCAGCTGACCTGCCTCTTGAGAAACCTGTATGCAGGTCAGGAAGAAACAGTTAGAACTGGACACGGAACAACAGACTGGTTCCAAATAGGAAAAGGAGTACATCAAGGCTGTATATTGTCGTCCTGCTTATTTAACTTCTATGCAGAGTACATCATGAGAAACACTGGACTTGCAGAAGCACAAGCTGGAATCAAGATTGCTGGGAGAAATATCAATAACCTCAGATATGCAGATGACACCACCCTTATGGCAGAAAGTGAAGAGGAACTAAAAAGCCTCTTGATGAAAGTGAAAGAGGAGAGTGAAAAAGTTGGCTTAAAGCTCAACATTCAGAAAACTAAGATCATGACATCTGGTCCCATTACTTCATTGGAAATAGACGGGGAAACAGTGGAAGTAGTGTCAGACTTTATTTTTGGGGGGTCCAAAATCACTGCAGATGGTGATTGCAGCCATGAAATTAAAAGACACTTACTCCTTGGAAGGAAAGTTATGACCAACCTAGATAACATATTGAAAGGCAGAGACATTACTTTGCCAACAAGGTCCGTCTAGTCAAGGCTATGGTTTTTCCAGTGGTCATGTATGGATGTGAGAGTTGGACTGTGAAGAAAGCTGAGCACCGAAGAATTGATGCTTTTGAACTGTGGTGTTGGAGAAGACTCTTGAGAGTCCCTTGGACTGCAAGGAGATCCAACATGTCCATCCTACAGGAGATCAGTCCTGGGTGTTCATTGGAAGGACTGATGCTTAAGCTGAAACTCCAGTAATTTGGCCACCTCCTCCGAAGAGTTGACTCACTGGAAAAGACTCTGATGCTGGGAGGGATTGGGGTCAGGAGGAGAATGGCACGACAGAGGATGAGATGGCTGGATGGCATCACTGACTTGATGGACATGAGTTTGGGTGAACTCTGGGAATTGGTTTCAGATAGGGAGGCCTGGCGTGCTGCGATTCATGGGGTCGCAAAGAGTCGGACACGACTGAGCGACTGAACTGAACTGAAAGGGAGGAATAAACTAAACCATCCTAATATATTAACTAATCACCATGTTCCTTCCAACTACCAAGATGCTTTAACCTACTGAGGAAACTTTACTGGTGTGTGGCAGGCCTATAACAGAGATATGAGTAACTTTTAGCATCTTCAGATATCACCACAGTGAGAGTGGCCTGTATGACCTGTTGACAGGACCAGTCACCTTTCTACGTCCTCGTTATCTTTTATCACCTGATAAACTTAAGACTAAAGTGAGTAAAGCACATAGAGATGATAAACTACAATGGAAAAAAACACTGAAAAAAGAATGCATGTTTATGTGTAACTGAATCACACTGCTGCACAGCGGAAATTAACAGGGACTTCCCTGGTGGCCCAGTGGCTAAGACTCCGGCTCCAGATGCAGGGGGCCCAGGTCTGATTGCTGGCCACAGAACTGAGACCCCGCATGCCACAGCTAAGAGTTTGTATGCAGCAACTTAGAGTTCACATGCCCCAACGAAGATGGAAGATTTTGAGTGCTGGTACTAAGACCCCATGCAGCCAAATAAGTAAATATTTTTTAAAAAGAGAAATTAATGCAACATTGTAATTCAATTATACTTCAATTAAAAAAAAACCCTGAAAAAAGGGCTTCCCTTGTTGTTCACTGGTTAAGAATCCACCTCGCAATGCAGGGGACACCAGCTGACCCCTGGTCTAGGAAGATCCCACATGGCACAGGGCAGCTAAGCCCGTGAGCTGCAAATACTGGGCCCGCACGCAGCAGCTGCCGAGGCCAAGCACCCTAGAGGCTGTGCTCCACAGCAAGAGAAGCCGCCACGATGAGAAGCCTGGGCCCCACGACTGGAGAGGAGCCCCAGCTCGCCGCAACTAGAGAAAGCCCCCACGCTGCACCCAAGACCCAGTGCAGCCCCAAATAAATAAGTATTTTTCTAAATTGAAAAAAAAAAAAAAATTGGTACAAAAAAAGGTCAGGAGAGAGACAGTCTGTATACTGGGAAGAATAAAAAATGTTGAACGCAGAGATGATGTGAACAGTCAGTGGAGTTAAGACGCTCCTCGCCTAAGATGGGAACAAGATAACAGAGAGTAAGAGTTAAGGAGAGGCAAACCAGGGAGGCTTGGTCACTCTGACTGCAGTTCAGGGTGAGCAGTGCTATGAGAAGGGAACCACGCACGGACTGTGATGGCAGCACAGAGGAGGAGCATTGGACCCACCCCAAGGCGCCCCGGAGGAGGCTATCCCCTGAAAACAAAGGGCTGGGGCTTGAAGAGGCCAGTTAGCCAGGCCAGAGGGGGAGAAGGGCATTCAGGAGCATCCCAGGCAAAAATAAACAAAACAGCAAGAAAACAACCCCCAGACAGTGATGACATGGCAATTAGGGAAATGCAAGCAATTTGGTAGGACCATAGGAAAGTTTGGACGAGGAAATGGTGAGAAAGTGAAGAGAAGGCCCAGGCCAGATCATGATTATATGCTGCTGCTGCTGCTAAGTCACTTCAGTCATGTCCAACTCTGTGCGACCCCATAGACGGCAGCCCACCAGGCTCCGCCATCCCTGGGATTCTCCAGTCAAGAACACTGAAGTGGGTTGCCATTTCCTTCTCCAATGCATGAAGTGAAAAGTGAAAGTGAAGTCACTCAGTCGTGTCCGACTCTTCATGACCCCATGGATTGCAGCCTACCAGGCTCCTCCATCCATGGGATTTTCCAGGAAAGAGTACTGTAGTGGGTTGCTATTGCCTTCTCCAGATTATATGCTATGCTAAGGAATTTGGATTTTATCCTGAAGGCTCTGGACAAGAATATTTTTTCTGACTACAAAAGTTGCACAAAATTATAAAAGGGAGTTTGGAAAATACAGAAAAATATAAGGAAGAAATTCTTTTTTTCTTTTTTTTTGCTGTACCACAAAGCATGCAGGATCTTAGTTCCCCAACCAGGGATCAAACCCATGTCCCTGCAGTGGAAGCTCAGAGTCTTAACCACTGGTTAAAGAAAGTTCCTTTTTCTAATTTTTTTTGAGAGAAGAAATTATATCACACCAAATACAAATCATATATTGCTTTTTCCCACTAAAATTTTGCTATTATACTATAAATAACAAATTTACATCCACTTATTTTTACCTAACATATAAACATTTTCATATTTAATTAGTAGTCTTAGAAAATATAACTTAATTGAGTAATCATTTGTCTACACTACCTGGTCACCTATTGTTGGACATACAGGTTATGCCCATTTTTCCCCTATAGTAAATGATATTGGCACTTCTGTGCATAATACTTCACCCACATTTTGGATTATTTCCTTTATAAATATTATTTTAAGGCTCTTTGTTCATGCTGGCATTGTATCAACATGTATGTCTTCCTTTAATAAGTACATTTCTAGCTCATCCTACCTACATTAGCATTAAAAAAATTCTAATTCAAGGAGCAAAGTATTTTTTCATTAATGAGATTAAATATTTTTATGTTTATTAGGTGCTTCTATTTCTTTTGTAAATTATCTGTGTATTTTGCCTTTAATCTATTTGTAAGAGCCCTTTATATATTAAGGATATTAACCCTTTATATGTATATTTGTTGAAAATAGTTTTCTTATTGTCTTTTAATGTAATGACTTTTGATACATGAAACATTTAAAACTTTTATGAATTTAAATCATCAATATTTTTATTTTCCCATATTTTAGGACATTTCTAACCATAAGATCTGATCAATGTAGGCATATCTCATAGATGTTGTGGGTTCTGTCTCAGACTGCTCATATCGCAATAAAGCGAGTCACACAAATGTTTCATCCTCGCCAACACTTTCTATTTCTTGTCTTTTTGATGATACCCATCTAACATGTTTCAGGTGACATTTCACTGTGGTTTTGATTTGCATTTTCCTGATGATCAGTCATATTGGTCATGTTTTCAGGTACCTACTGGCCATCTTTTTATCTTCTTTGGAAAAATCATCTATTCAGATCCTTTGAATAGAGTCTAGTTCTTATTTGCCAACCAATGAAGTAAAAATTACCCTTGAAAATCTCTTAAATAGTCAAAATAGTATGTGTGACTTTGTGTATGCAAAAATCCGTGGATTTTTTCTTCTAATTCTTTATCATTAATGTTTCTCTGTAGCTCTTTATTCACTTTCTACCCTAAGGCAACCATCTTGCTTAGTCACTTAAACAGTAAGTTGAATTCTTTGGGCTTATAGTTGCTGCTGCTGCTGTTTATTCACTAAGTCATGTCTGACTGTTTGCAACCCCATGGACTGTAGCCTGCCAGGCTCCTCTTTCCATGGGATTTCCCAGCAAGAATTCTGGAGTGGGTTGCCATTTCCTTCTTCAGGGGATCTTCCTGAACCAGGGATTGAACCCGCATCTCCTGGTTGGTAGGTGGATTCTTAACCACTGAGCCACCTGGGAAGCCCATGCTAATAGCTGGGAAACCTTTAAAACTAATCAGATGTTCTTTTCAAGGGTTTCAGGATTACTAGGCAGCCTTTGCCTAGGGCACACGCTGCTCACGTAATGTGTACTATTTAAATGATTCTTTTTAGAATCTTTCTTTTTTCAGCAAATAGTTGAATTCTTTTAAATTAAGAATTAGCTTAAATGATAATAAACAATCACACAATTTTTGCAGAAGACAGCTTTTTTTACACCACCAGATGGAATTCTTAACATTTCAGTCTGAGGCATCTTGTGTTTTGATTGTCCCACTTGTTTAAGGCTTCTCCAAGATGAGTAGGAAAACAGATACTGCCAAACTGTTTTACAAAACGTGTTCAAGGAAGAGGAAGAAGGCTGGTGTAATGGGAGCAGAATGAATAAAGAGGAGAAGAATACAGGATGAGATGAGAGATGTAGTCTCAAGCGAGAATATGATATAAATCATGAAAGGGATTCTCACTTTCACTCTGAAATGGACAGTAGTTACTTGATGGTTTTAAGAGGCGTAACATGATCTGATTGTGTTTTAGCAGGATCATCCACACTGCTGTGTTGAGAATGGACTGGCGGGGGCAGGGGAGGGGTACCTACCAGGAGTATCACAGGGGGAAGATGATGAGTATCATCTGCACTTTGAGGCAGGCTGCAGCAGCAAGGGCCAACCAGGAGGTGAAGGAATGTTTCTAGACTGGAACTAAATAGACCAGGTGGAGCTAAGAGGATGCAGTGATACACCATCAAGATCTCCCTTTCTGGATGGAGAGAGGACTGCTAATGAGTCTCAGCTGAATCTCCTTTTGGAAATCTCAGCTGACCCTGAGCTGAAGGGTGCTGCCTTGCCCAAGGGTACAGCTGTCTCCCTGGAGGCCACCTGCATACAGTGACTAGTTAAATATGGGAAAGAGATCTAGGATCATTCTGAAAAGCCATCCCATGGCCTTTGTTGCAACTGCATCCCAATTCATCTTCTTCCTCTGCCCAATTCGGCTTCCCTGACACACTTATAGGGCTTCCCTGATGGCTCAGCAGTTAAGAATCTGTCTGCAATGCAGGAGATGTAAGTTCAATCCCTGGATCAGGAAGATCCCCTGGAGGAGGGCAGGGCAACCCACTCCAGTATTCCTACCTGGAAAATTCCATGGACAGAGGAGACTGGTGGGCTACAGTCCATAGGGTTGCAAAGGTCAGACATGAGTGAGCAGACAGGCACTCCATTATAGGTGTCTCCAATAACCAATAAACCTCCTGTAAACACTGTGAGTTTGAGTCTGTTTCCCAGGAAACCTGATCTAGGACAATGAGTCTATTAAAACATAAATAAGGGACTTCCCTGGTAGTCCAGTGGCTAAGACTCTGGGTTCCCAATACAGGGGGCCCAGGTTCGATCCCTGGTCAGGGAACTAGATCCCACATGCTGCAACTAACTATCCTGCATGCCTGCAACTAAGACCCAGCACAGCCAAAAAAATAAGTAACTTAAAGACAAAAATACACAAATAAGACTATCCCACTTCTCAACCTAAAACCCTACAATGGCTCATCAGTTCACTCACAGGGAAGCTCAAGTCCTCACAACGGCCTACAGGGTCCTCTAACCTCATCCCTATTACCCTCCCCCTCTTGCCTTTGTTCCAGAGCCATACTTGGTCCTTTGACCTCCCTTGAGAATGACACCTACATTCTTGGCTCGGGATCTTTGCACTGTGTGTTCCTTCGCTCTTTCTCCAAGTTCCTTCATAACTCACTCTTTCTCTTCCTTCAAGTCAGCTAAATTGCTACCTTCTCAAGGAAGCCTTCCCCATCCCTTCCACTGAAAATTATTAATACAACCTCCCCCAACTCCTAATCTCTATTATTCTATTCTACATCACTTATCACCCTCTAATATACTGTCCAGTCTACTTATTTTTTTCTCCCATGCAGAGCAAGAACTTTCCTCCATTTTGTTTGCTGCCATATCCCAAGACGGGCACTTTGTAGGCATTCCATAAATATTTCTAAATGAATGACTGAGTGGATGAGTTAGGAAGTCCTTAGCAACTTGACTGCAGTAGAATCCATGATGTGTGATTACCCAGGGATGGTCTAATAGAGACACAAGGTTTTAGCTACAAGCAGAGGAAGAGGAAATTACAAAGCACACTGAAAGGAAGTCCGAATACAGGAGGAGAGCAGGAGAAAGTGTCACGGAAGATGGGAGTGCGGTGCGGAGGGAAGACAAGCAACTGAGAACAGTGCTGTCAATATACGAAGCAAGGTAAAGACTTACAGACTGGGGTCTTCCCTAGGGTCCAGTGGCTAAGGCCTTGAGCTCCCAGTGTAGGGGCCCTGGGTTCAACCCCTGGTCAGGAAACTAGATCCCACGTGCTGTAACTAAAAGGTCCTGCATGTGGCAAGGAAGATAGAAGATCCTGCGTGCTGCAGCTAAGACCCAACACAGCCAGATAAATAAATAAATGTTAAAAAGAAAGGTTGAATGTGTCCCCCACATTCATATACTGAAATCTCACTCCCAACAGTGATGGTATTTGGAGGTGGGGTCTTGGGAAGGTAGTAAAGTCATGAGGGTGGAGCCCTCATGGTAAGATTAGTGCCCTTATAAGAAGAGACTAGAGAGCTAGGTCATTCCCTTCTACCAATTTCTAGAACAAGAAATTTGCAGTCTGCAAGCCGGCCGAGGGTTCTCATCAAAATCCAATCATGCTGGCACCTTGATTTCAGATTCCAGTCTTCATAACTGTGAGAAATAAACTTCTACTGCTTATAAACCACTCTGTCTATGGTACTTTGTTAAAGTAGCTGGAACTAAGACAAAGACAGAAAGGTGCCTACTGATTTGATCTTGTAAGTGGTAGAATTTTGAGCTACTTAGGGCAGAAGGGAGTGTCCTGTGAGTTGAGGGAAGAATAAGATGTAATAAAGTAGAAATGGTGTACAGATTACTTTTTCAAGAAGCCTGATTGTGAAGGCAGGAAAGAGAATGGGAGCTAGGAAGAAGGCTCAGATTAAAGATGTGTGTGGGCACTTAGTTGGGAGAGATCAGACTAACTCAAGTATTTCATATGATGGAAAGACCCAGTAATAACCATATAATTTATCATCCACTTCAGAGTTTTGCGAGAAAAAGGACACCAGACAAGCGTTAATTGGATAGATGCCAGGAAACCTGGGACTTGTAATAAAACAGATATGTGCTATGCTGTGCTTAGTCATTCAGTCGTGTCCGACTCTTTGTGGCCCCATGGACTGTAGCCTGCCAGGCTCCTCTGTCCATGGGGATTCTCCAGGCAAGAATACTGGAGTGGGTTGCCATGTCCTCCTCCAGGGGATCTTCCCAACCCAGGGATTGAACACAGGTCTCCAGGATTGCGGCAGATTCTTTACCATCTGAACCACCAGGGAAGCCCAAGAATAGAGTGGGTAGGTTATCTCTTCTGCAGCGGATCTTACCGACCCAGGAATCGAACTGAGGCCTCCTGCATTGCAGGCGGATTCTTCAGCTGAACTGCCAGGGACAGAGCTCCATCCAAAGCTCGGGTTCTCTATTCAAGGCAGTCCTCTGTGCACTTGGCAGTCGATTGCATTTTCTACCGGTAGGTGGCAGTAAAGAGCTTGCCGCTTTAAAAAAAATTTTTTTTGGAAAACGCGACTAAGTATTGGTAAAGGTTACTTTGAGTTGAGTTCAGTTCAGTTCAGTCGCTCAGTCGTGTCCGACTCTTTGCGACCCCATGAATCGCAGCACGCCAGGCCTCCCTGTCCATCACCAACTCCTGGAGTTCACTCAGACTCATGTCCATCGAGTCAGTGATGCCATCCAGCCATCTCATCCTCTGTCGTCCCCTTCTCCTCTTGCTCCCAGTCCCTCCCAGCTTCAGAGTCTTTTCCAATGAGTCAATTCTTCACATGAGGTGGCCAAAGTACTGGAGTTTCAGCTTTGGCATCATTCCTTCCAAAGAAATCCCAGGGCTGATCTCCTTCAGAATGGACTGGTTGGATCTCCTTGCAGTCCAAGGGACTCTCAAGAGTCTTCTCCAACACCACAGTTCAAAAGCATCAATTCTTGGGCACTCAGCTTTCTTCACAGTCCAACTCTCACATCCATACATGACCACTGGAAAAACCATAGCCTTGACTAGACGGACCTTTGTTGGCAAAGTATTGTCTCTGCTTTTGAATATGCTATCTAGGTTGGTCATAACTTTTCTTCCAAGGAGTAAGCGTCTTTTAATTTCATGGCTGCAGTCACCATCTGCAGTGATTTTGGACCCCCCAAAAATAAAGTCTGACACTATTTCCACTGTTTCCCCATCTATTTCCCCCAGGCAAATGCTCCAAACAGATTTCAAACTGGGTTTTACTTCTGGAAAATTTACTATGTACCTTTTTGTGAAAAGAAACATCTCTAACACCTCTCAAAGAGGAAATAATATTTGCGCAATTATAAAATATGTTAGTTGTGTTTTCTTAGTGAGTCATTTGACCTTTAAAATACGAACTTCTCTCTTTCTCCTAATACAGAGTAATTTCTATCAATGCCACCAGTTCCATTCAGTACATGCATTGGTATATGAATACATTTCTTATTTGCACATATAAATTTTTAGTCAAGTCCAATTTTGATAGATCTTGGGGGACATGGCTATTGAGAGATTACAAATATTTCAAAATGATTACAAATGATATCAAAATTATTTTTATCAAAGATAAGACAAGAGTTGGCCAAAGATTAAACATTTTAGAAGTTGAAAATGATAAAGTGAAAGAGCACACATTATTTAAGTCATCTTGGAAGAATTTAAGACTTAAAATTCAGAAAAAACTCTAAGAGAAAAAGACAGAATTAGAATATTCTTTGCAGGCCCATCAAAGCTGAGTTCAAAACCGAATCGTATTTGTGAGTTATGTGACCTTGAGCAAGGAAAATATATAACCTCTTCAGGTCTCAGATTCCTAATCTGTGAAATGAGACTCACAGGGCATACTTTGAACATTAAATTGTTTTGAACATGAAATAAGAAAACATATGGGTGGACCTTCCAGGCGGTACAGTGGATAAGAATCTGCCTGCCAATGCAGAGGACACGGGTTCCATCCCTGGTCTGGAAAGATTCCGTATGGTGTGGAGCATCTGAGCTGGGGAGCCGAGACCACTGGAGGCCTCGCACTTAGAGCCTGTGCTCTGCAACAAGAGAAGCCCCGGCAACGAGAAGTCCACGGCCACAACTGGAGAGGAGCCCCTGCTCGCCACAGCTAGAGAAAGCTCTCATGCAGTAGAAGACCCAGTGCAGCCAAAAATAATAAAAGAAATAAACTAGTTAATTAATGAAAAAAGAAAACATATGGGTAAAGTCGATAAATATGTTTCCTGCTCTCCTTCAAACATGAAGACAGCTAAACTAAAATGGGGCTATTACAACTTTAACTCTTAGAAAATATATCACAAAGATTAAGAAAATGAAATTCTAACAGTTGTTTTAAAACAAGCAAACAAACAATAAAACCCCCAAAAGGGCTGGACATAACTTGTTTTTATTCAACTTTACAACTCAATCCCAATTATTTAGTAAGAAGTTTCCTATAAGGGAATATGGGGACAAAAAATTGCAATATTTGGATTAGGGCCAGAATTCCAACACCTGGTGGTGAGTCCTCTGCCTTTTTTTAAACTCAATGAATTGTATTGCTCTGCCACTTCCTCCACTTCCTCTTCAGCTTCATGGAAATGCTAAATGCCATCCACAATATCAACCATATTGAATTGCATTCACGGTGGTCTCAGTACTGGAGGGGTCTGCTGCTGCTGCTGCCGCTGCCACTAAGTCCCTTCAGTCGTGTCCGACTCTGTGCGACCCCATAGACGGCAGCCCACCAGGCTCCCTGTCCCTGGGATTCTCCAGGCAAGAACACTGGAGTGGGTTGCCATTTCCTTCTTCAACTGGAGGGGTCTACCCCATACCAACTCCCTGTTAACATTAGAGGTCATGGATGTTGACATGTATCCTTTGGCCATTCTGGAATTGGCAAAGCCAGAGTCACTAACGGCTTTGACAATGAATAAGAAGTGTCTGCTGTCTCTGCAAGACTCCCCCAAATGCCCTTATTCTAGGAAATTCTACTAGCTCACTTCATCTCATCATGCAGGTGTCTTACCATCTCACATCATCACAAGCAGAAGAATGGTGCGTATACTGCAGTAAAATACTTTGAGGGGAGTTCCCCAGTGATCCAGTGATTAAGACTTTGTGCTCCCAATGCATGGGGTCTGGGTTTGATCCCTGGTCAGGGAACTACATCCCTCATAATGCACCTAAGAGTTCAAATGCCACAATGAAGATTGACGATCTCAAGTGCCATAACTAAGACCCAGCACAGTTAAAAAATAAAAATATTTTTTTAAAAAGACATTTTGAGAGGCCACAGTTCTATAACTTTTATGACAATATATTGTTACAATCGTTCGGTTTTACATTGGTTGCATTTGTTAATGTCTTACTGTGCCTAATTTACAAATCAAACTTTATCATAAGTATGTATGTATAGGAAAAAAAAAAAACTGTATAGAGGGTTTGGTACTAGCTGTGGCTTCAGGGTGCCAAAATTGGGGGTCTTGGAACATAATCCCCTGTGGATGCTGCTGCTGCTGCTGCTAAGTCACTTCAATCGTGTCCGACTCTGTGCGACCCCAGAGACGGCAACCCACCAGGTTCCCCCGTCCCTGGGATTCTCCGGGCAAGAACACTGGAGTGGGTTGCTGTTTCCTTCTCCAATGCATGAAAGTGAAAAGTGAAAGTGAAGTTGCTCAGTTGTGTCCGACTCTTCGCAACCCCATGGACTGCAGCCTACCAGGCTTCTCCGTCCATGGGATTTTCTAGGCAAGAGTACTGGAGTGGGGTGCCATCGCCGGGGGCTATTGTCCATATTTCTCAAATTACAAAATAATTTAATACCCTTTGAGTGACTTGGGTTTTATGTACAAAAGAAGACATTCATTTGTACCCTTCTCTGCCCTGATTTTTTTCATCTTGTTCCTCCTTGTTCATTTGCTACCTGGAGATATGTGAGAAATCTTGCTTTTAGGAGATCAAAGAAAAAGTTTTTCTCCCATACCTTTGTGTTCTGTTTAGGTTAAAAATCAACATTGTTTTTCTACCCGCCTAGGGCATACTATTAAAATTACTTCAAAGCTTCTTGACCAAAATCTGTGCAAAGAAGCCTTATGGCGAATTGCAGCGTGATAATTTTGTAAGAAATGAATTTCAAATGCTAGGAGGGAGGATAGTACTGGGTTTCCAAAACGACAGACATTACATTAATTCAGCAAGCATATCAGCGGCATTCTGAGTCAGAGGACAGGATGATATTTTGATCTCAAAAGATAAAAGGGTAATTCCAAATAGCTAATTATGCATGGGGGTTCATTATCCGCATTGGCATAACTATTAGGGTGAATTTCGTCTGTGACAGTGGTGCCTGATCCCATCTTACACACTGTTAAACAGTTTTTCCTTCTGATTTATACACAATGAGGTGAAGATCTCTCTCCCCTGATGACTAGTGTTGGGGTACAAAGCCTATAATTACCTTCCATGGAGCCGGCAATCAGATGCTCTGTCGACCTCATCTGATCTCTCTAAAGGATTTGGCAGTGCAAGTGGGGTTTCTCGTGAAGTCAGAAGACCTGGTTTGGAATCCTAAATCTGTCACTTACTAAAAGCACAACTTCAGATGAGTTACTTCATTCTCTGAGCCTCAGTTGCCTTGTCTGTAGGATGCAACAAAGAATGCCTACCTCATAGGACGTTTGAAAAAGTAAATATAATAGTGTATGTGAAAACGCTCTGCAGGTGCCTAGAAATGTTGGTTTCCTTTCTAGAGAAACACAGAGGGTAGAGAGCTGTGTCAGTCAGTGACTGCTGCATAAGAAACCACACCACAGCTCAGTGCTCACTCTCGTTCATATATCTGCAAGTCAGGAGGGTGACAGCTGTAGATTGTGAATTGGATGGAGTGGCTCTACTTTGCTTGCCTGGTTCTGGGATTCATGCTGAAGGGACAGCCACTACCAGTCCCTTTTTATGGCACAGTCAGAAGCACAGGTGAGGTTTCTTAAGTTTGAGGCGCAGACGTGTTAGGTCACTGCCTCCCACAGGCCACGCCCAGTGTGTGTTGAAATACTCGCCACCTCCAGCAGGGGGAGCTGTGAAGCCACACGCAAAGGGCATGGATGCAGACAACTGGGAAAAACAAGTAACTTCTCAGAGAAGCAAGAGCAGCCCCCTATACCTCCTGAGTCAGTCAAGGTCAGGCTAATAAAATGCCCTTGTTCTCTACGAGCGAAGGGATCGGGGTGGGGGAGTGGTCCAAAGAGAGCGTGGTCTGAAGGCGCCGGCCACTCCTCATTTGCAAAGCTATAAACAGTGGGACAGTGAGATTCACACAGCACAGAGGCCTCTGCAATGTCAGATGAACTCCTTGGTCTAAAAATAGACAAATGACAATGACGAAAATCACTTCTCTGCTATAACAGTCATTTATCAAATGGCATTACAAAGAGGTCGATGGTGAGTATCTGCTCCCTGAATTAATGGACGCTCCCGGATTCTCTTCTCTTTGATCTGGTATCAAAGAGGACAGAAAGGACTCCCCCAACCGCTCACTTTACACTCCAGGAGGAGCTCTGATACGATTCAAGGGAAGATGGGAGCTTCTGGAGGACACATGCCAGGGTGCTCAGGGGGAAGGAGTGTTGGGCGGGAGGAGGGAGAGGGCCACTGTTCCCTTCCTCTACTTGGGCTTCTCTTGAGCTGCCACGGGTTTGGAGGGACAAGGCCGGGCTGGGGTGCCTTCTGCTCAGGAGAGGTTGGACCACGGAAGGCAAATAGGATCATGGTGAAGCCCAACAGAAGGAAGGCTTGATGCCTAGGCTTGCCTCTGCTCCTTCCTCCACAAACACTGACCCAGCCATCTGCTGAGTAAAAGGCACTGAGCTGAAAGACTGGCAAGGCAAAGACTAATGGAGAGATGGACTAATAAATGATCACAGGGACTTCCCCGGTGGTCCAGTGGCTAAGACTCCATGCTCCCAGTGCAGGGGGCCAAGGTTCGATCCCTGGTCAGGGAACTAGATCCCACAGGAGCAACTACGAGTCTGCTTGCCACGGTGAAAAGAGCCCACATGCTTCAACTAAGAGCTGGTGCAGCCAAATAAATAATAAACCCCAGCAAACAAAGAGCAGTCACAAAATACTGTGATTAGCACCAGAGGTAAAGGAAACCCAGGTGCTATTGGAATACACCAACCTTGGAAAAGTTAAGGAAGGCCTTGCAGAGGAGGTGTGATTCCTGGAATTAGTACAAGAGTTCAATCCAAGTTTTAGGTCATCAAAGGAAAAGGTGGGATGTTTTGTAGAGTTTGCAAGCACAGCTCATGCACACCAGAAATGCGAATGTGATAAGACATAAATTCAAATAGGAAAGAGAACAGGGACTCAGTTGTAATTCTGCCTGTATATATGCCTGGCGAGGTTTAACTCCTTTTCGGTCATTTAACAAATATTCTGTGCCTGGATCCAGCAAAGTTTGAGCCAGACATGGCTCCTGCCTTCATGGAGGAAAGGACAATCAGGGTCACCACAGAGGAAGGACACGTTGCCTTTGAGCCTCCAGGAAGAGGGTGTGACCATGCAAAGAGCATGAGGAAAGGCTGGCAGAGGAAGGTGCTAGCCTGATGAAGCCAGGGCAAGGGAGGAGCATCCTAGAAATATAGATGTTTAAAGTATTACAGAACCTCCCTGGTGGTACAATGGTTACGAATCCACCTGACAATGCAGGGGACACCGGTTCGGTCTCTGGTCCAGGAAGATCCCACATGCTGAGGGGCAACTAAGTCCATACTCTGCAACAGAGAAGTCAGCGCAATGAGAGGCCCATGCACCACCACTGGAGATTAGCCCCCGCTTGCCGCAACCAGAGAAAGCCCATCACAGCAGTGCAGACCCAACACAGCCAAAAATCAATAAATGCTATTTTTTTAGAGGACTGTAAAAAATCATTAAACTTAAAAAAATATATATTACACAAGGAAATTCAATTCTGCTGTATAGGAAACAAGAAAAGCAACTGGGATGGATAACAAGCAATGAACTTGTGACGCAGAGGCGGAAATTACATAACGTTTTAAGTAATCAATCTGTAAGACATGTCAAAGATAGGATAAATAAAGCACATGTGTGTGCTTTATACACATTTATACACATGTGTATAAATCAAAAGGATGGAGCAAAGGAGAGTGTCAGTCTACACAGAAGGGCTGGGAACACCAAACCAGACCGTACGTATTCATAAGACATGAGTCCTGCCACCCCCAGGTTGATGGCACCGCCATTCCTGCCCTGGCCATACCTGGTGTCATCTACACTGCCCCGCATATGCAGCTCACCCCAGATGCGGGTGAAAGGCATGGAGGATGATCAGGCTGTTGGTGAGCCCCTCTGGCTGGGGTGCTGCCCTGAGGCTCTCTGATGGGGAGATACTGGCCCTCCTGTCCAACCCCTCCTCTGGTCCTCATCATCATTGAGGAAGTTGGTGTGGCAGGGGGAGAAACAAGACAGCCAACATGCAGAACACAGAGTCCTGCCCTGCCCGCACCCCATTCTGAGTGTGCTGACCTGCCCTCTGCCTTTCCCCTCGCTACTTCCTGAGTCTTTTAACAACTTGCCGACTAGAGATGTATTAACATGTCTTGATTGGAGACGCATCAATGTTCACTTACATAACGCATTGCTGGCCACAGGCATTAGTTTCTGCAAAATCCCCCAGTCAATAACGTGTTAGGTTGATCTGTTAACCCACGTGATGCAAACTCCCTGATGTGCTGTGTGGGGCTTTCTGCTCTGTGGCTTCCAGATTGTCTGCGTGGTGTTGACTACTGCATCAGAATCATTTCCTGAGGCACATCGTATTTTGTGAGTTTCTTCCACAGATCAGCAACCTGAGGGTGAAGGACACCTTAAAATTAAGATGCGTTTATCCAGGATTGGGGTTCCACCAGGAGGGCTCAAAGAAAACAGGGTAAGGGGATCTAGGGAGTTGGCAAGATGTAGGTTGAAGATCCTTTCAGAGGATCTAACTCTTAGAGTTCGATCGTGGACACTAACTTGATGAGGGACAGAAAGGAGGAAAATAAAGGGTTATGTGAGTGGGAGGAAGTGAGGGATCTGTGTGCTAGAGGCCTCTGAGGGGATGGAGAAGAGGGAAGGATATGGCTGTGAGTGAGTGACAAGCCAGAAGGATGTGAGATTGTGGTGGGGGTGAGCTATCTGAATGTGTGCCTTATGTTTATCATATGACTTTGAAGTGATGAAGCGTCTACAGTTCAGAATCGCCTCAATGGCACCTCCATCATCTCAGCGCTTAATTCTCGGCACTGCCTTTCATGTGTGTGTAATGACTGGAAAGCCACTGTGCTGTGATACCCTTCATCATCTCGACCACTCCCTCCTTTGTTGATTAACCCATCACACAGCTAACTCAGCGCTTTTAGTGTAAGTTACCTTTCTACTTCCGGAGAAGGCATGGCACCCCACTCCAGTACTCTTGCCTGGAAAATCCCATGGATGGAGGAGCCTGGTAGGCTGCAGTCAGTGGGGTCGCAAAGAGTCGGACACGACTGAGGGACTTCACTTTCACTTTTCACTTTCCTGCATTGGAGAAGGAAATGGCAACCCACTCCAGTGATCTTGCCTGGAGAATCCCAGGGACAGGGAAGCCTGGTGGGCTGCCGTCTATGGGGTCACACAGAGTCGGACACGACTGAAGTGACTTAGCAGCAGCAGTACCTTTCTACTTGATTATACTACATGTTTATAAATGTCTTGACATTCGAATGGTTCAAACATTTTACAAAAATGTTTTGCTATACATATATAGAATGGATAAAAAACAAGGGCCTACTGTGTAGCACAGGGAACTATATTCAATATCCGGTGATAAACCACAATGGAAAAGAATATTTTAAAAAGAATATATATATATAACTGAATCTCTTTGCTGTACAGCAGAAATTAATACAACATTGTAAATCAACTATACTTCAGCAAAAAAAAAAAAAAAATTAAAAAGCCCAAATGTCCCGTTTTAAAATTTAATTCAACAAATGATTAAGTAGCTGCTGAGAGTCAGACACTGAGGCAAGCCCTGGGGTCTAACGGTGAAAAGATAAACATGATGCAGGGTGCTTAGGCAGAGGTCTTGCGGGTGGGGACCTTAGGTGACATGCAAATCCATAAGAAATAGGGGGGAAGGGGGCTGGGCACAACCTCTGAGAGAAAGACATAGCCCCAGGGCACAACATAAGCTGCTTAGAACCAAATGGGTCCAAGATGGCAGACAAGTCAACTTGTCTAGACCTTCATCCTCAGTATTGGCTCATTGTAACACACTGATAAGCTAAGTGACACAGTCAGAGGCGCTGTGACAGATCCAAGGTCAGCCTTCAAAGACCAAAATGTGGGCAGTGGGCCAACCCCTGGAAATCTCCACCCCCTTCCCCCAAACAGTTGGCATAATCTGCCCACTCATTAGCCTATGAAATGACCCAGCCCATAAAAGCTAACCACACCACATTTCGAGGCCCCCACACTTGCCCTCTGCCATGGCCTACACTCTGTTTGTGGAGTGTGTTTCTCTCTGAATGAAATCCATTTGTTACCTATCACTTTGTCTCTCACTGAATTCTTTCTGTGATGAGACGCAAAGGACCTGAGCGTCAGTAATCCAGACACCAGCTGAGTGATTCTAATTGAAAGATCATGGGTTCAATTCCCAAGGAGGGTTTTGTCTGGGTTCGAATACCAGCACATGGGCTCCAGTTCCATTCTGAGTTAAACAGTTTCATGTTTAACAGCGGACTCAGGACCACCTCCAAAGCAGCCCACTCACCCACATGAGTTTGAAAACCTCTGTCCCACCGGATGCTAACTTTGTCACACGCAGAACTGAAGCTTGTTTTCATTTGTTGGCAGCTCCCCATAGCATGTGGGATCTTAGTTCCCTGACCAGGGATCGACCCCCTGCAGCGTGGAAGCGTGGTGTCTTAACCACTGGACCTCCAAGAAGTCCCAGAGTTGCAGCTTCCTTGTTCTCTTCTCAGAGTTATCCAAAATAGCGTATTTGGGGAATAGCCTCTGGCTCATGCTTTTTTTTTTTTTTTAAGGTTTATTTATTTGCTCATTTTCGGCTGTGCTGGGTCCTTGCTGCTGCACTTGGGCTTTGTCTAGTTGCGGTGAATGTGCGTGGTTGCTCCCAGGCATGTGGGATCTGCCCAGACTGGGGATCAAGCTCAGGTCCCTTGCATTGCAAGGCAGATTCTTAATCACTGGAGCACCAGGGAAGCCCTGGCTCACGTTTTTACACTTTGACTGTCTGTGTGTCCATCAAAATATGTCATACTGTTTTGCTTTTCAAATCTACAAAAACAGCATATTTTAATTACTGTTCTATAACTTGCTCTTCTCACTCAGTGTTCTATCTTCAAGGCCTTATTTGATATATGTGGACCTAATTCATCCACTTGGGCTTCTGTTTATTACGAAATTGCACCGCTGGATGACTATGTCACAGTTTATTTTGGCATTTCCCCATGGGATGGACATATATACAAGAGTCACAATCTGCTAGGCACGGTTCTAAGTACTTTACAAATTCTCATTCATGTATCCTCATAGGTTGCATCATTTCCACCTTCATTTTACAAATGAGGAAACTGAGACACAGAGAGGCTAGCTAACCCACTCAGGGTCACCCAGGGGATAAGTAGCAGAACTAAGATTCAAACCCAGATGTATCTCTCACATCAGAGTGTTTATCCTAACTCCTGAGCTGTGCGGCTGCTTTGAAGTGCTTCCCTGCGGGGTCGCAGAGTCGACAGGACAGTGTGCATGCTGTGAACATCTTACTGTACTTATCCTTATGCACATGAGCAGAGGTTCTTTCCTGGAACTGAGATTGATGGGTCCAGATGAGATCTCTCATTGTGATGAGTTCTTACGGCATTAACTAGACTGAGGAATAAAGCATCAGAGGAACAATTCTGAGGCTTTGACAGAATTCAGAGCAGTTAAATAGTTCTTCGATGTTTTACCCAGCTTTTAACCACAGGCTCTTTTCTGTCACTGTCATCATGCGAGAAGCGTTTAATAGATTATCAGATACTTTGGGAGAAGACAGAGTGGCCCACATCCAATTATCAACTCCTCTGGATTGCTTCATTCTCATCACAAAGGCACTTTCACACAACCATATGTTGCTGTGTGGTCCACTTAGGAATTGAACAATTCCTCTGTTTAATTTCAGCCCATAAATTTCACTTATTAGTCTGCTAAACCACTTAGAGGATTCTGTATTACTCTATATATCATTCTATACACTGGTCTAAACCAACGATTTTGAGCACATTTTTGTAATATTACTACAGTAAGAACAGAAGCTTTTGGTTTTGTAAACAGCCAGCACAACTGGTCTAAGTCCTTGAGGATGTTTGTGTAGGTTCTCTCTTCCCACTGTCTCATCCAGGGACAAAGTAGAGCACCCTTGTCTGAAAAGGACCAACGCACATGCTGCTGTCGTGACCAAGGGCACGCATTAAATTCAACAAATAGAACTGTCTTACAAATGAGATGTCCCCAACAAGCTCAGACATGAAATGGAAGTAGAATCAGGAGCATTTTGTTAATCTTTTCCGAAGCCTTTTTGCTTTGGCTGAGTCTGAAACAGCAAACTCACGGACTAAGACATGCATCTCAGAAATGGTGAGGTCCAAGCTTGATGTTTCACCTCCTTTGGTTCATTCCTGGGCCGCTTCAGCAGGGGGCCAGGGGAAGAACGGATTTGTGAGTCTGATGCAGATACATCCTGCCTCCGTGGGCTTGTGTTTGAAGGCTAGCTCTCAGATCGTCAGTAGAGTGGTCCTGAGACAAGCTGGCACCTAAAACCTGGGATTCTTTGCCACCTGGACAAACATTTCCTTGAACAACAAAATACAAAGAAACTCCAGGGGACTAAAAATAAGTGCATGCATGCCCAGTTGTGGCAAATTATGAGTAAGAAAACACAAAATCACCAAAAACCCAACTGCCATTTCTGAGGAATCTGGAGTGAAAGCAGGGAACTGCACATGACCCCTGCACACAGCACCACCAGCGGGGTGGGCAGACCACCTAAGCCACACCTCCAGCCCCACCCCTGGGCCCGCCCCCACCCTCACTCCATTTAAGGACCCACCCCAACCTTCACTCCATTTCAGAAATCAACCCACTCCCTAAGCTCCAACAAGGGCACCTGTTACTTGTTTTCACTCCCTCTTGCTACAGCTCAAGTCCCCAGAATGCCTCGCCTGAATTCCTCTGCTGGCCTCTTATCAATTTCTATTGAGTAAAGGGTCCAAGAACCTCAGAAGTAATAATCACTTAGTCTCTGCAAACTGTCATTTCCTAATTTATAAAATGGGGCTAATACCATTTCCTCAGTTAACTAGGGAATTCCTGTACCAATTCAACATTTACTGACTTCTCCAAATTCCTATTCTCAAGTTGCTGGCAATCCAGTAGGGTAATAGATGCCTGTGATTGTGCATATGTGTAATGCCAGGGAGGAAATCTTAATTTCCTAGCAGGTCACAAGAGGCACAGTTTCATTGGATAGATACTATGATACTCCCTTTCAAGGGAGAACTCCAGCACCTGTAGGTGAACTGGTGCCTTGAACTGAAAGAAACTAACAGCGCTACTTTGTGCGGAACACAAAAAGGGAGGCATCTGTTCCTGGGAGGAAGAAGGGAGGAAGGGACCCTCTCCCGCACGGGGGAGGAGTGACAGGGGAGCACCTCAGTTGGTGGAACAAACTTGTCCAAGTTCAGTTCAGTTCAGTCGCTCAGTCATGTCTGACTCTTTGCGACTCCATGAATTGCAGCACGCCAGGCCTCCCTGTCCATCACCAATTCCCAGAGTTCACCCAGACTCACATTCATCGAGTCAGTGATGCCATCCAGCCATCTCATCCTCTGTCGTCCCCTTTTCCTCTTACCCCCAATCCCTCCCAGCATCAGAGTCTTTCCCAATGAGTCAACTCTTCGCATGAGGTGGCCAAAGTACTGGAGTTTCAGCTTTAGCATCATTCCTTCCAAAGAAATCCCAGGGCTGATCTCCTTCAGAATGGACTGGTTGGATCTCCTTGCAGCTTGTAATCAATAGAAACTTATTTCTCATAATTCTAGAGGCTGGGAAGTCCAAGATCAGGGTGCCAGCGTGGTTGGATGAGGGTTCATTTCCTCATTCCTAGTGCCTTTTTTCTCCCTTAATTTTTATGACAGTCTAGTTGCTTTACAATGCTGTGTTAGCTTTGTATATAGTCACTGTATAGTACAGTGAATCAGCTTTTCGTATACATATATCCCCTCTTTATCGGATTCCTTTACCATTTAGGTCACCCCAGAGCGCTGAGTAGAGTTCCCTGTGCTATACACAAACAATAAATGCTGGAGAGGATGTGGAGAAAAGGGAACCCTCTTGCACTGTTGATGGGAATGTAAATTGTTACAGCTACTGTGGAGAACAGTATGAAGGTTCCTTAAAAAACTAAAAATAAAGCTGGTGCCTTTTTGCTGTGTCTTCACATGGTGGAAGGGGTTAGGGATTTCTCTGGAGCCCCTTTTATAGGGGTACTAATCCCATTCACAAGTGTTCCACCCTCAAGACTTAAGTACCTCCTAAAGGTCCGCACCCTATCCTCTTTGGGGGTCAGGATTTAAACATATGAATTCTGGGGTCCCACAAAGATTTTAAACCATAGCACTATGTGTGTCCTGAGTTGTGATATAAAATATATTTCTTTTTGTGGACCATGGTAAAAAACAAAAGTGATAAAGCACTCTGGTATAATTATAATTAATACAGTATACAGTATTGTGTATATAGTAATAATACAGTATATAGTATTGTATATATAGTAATTAATACAGTATACAGTATTGTGTATATAGTAATTAATACAGTATACGGTATTGTATATATAGTAATTAATACAGTATATGGTATTGTATATATAGTAATTAATACAGTATACAGTATTGTATATATAGTAATTAATACAGTATATGGTATTGTATATAATTAATACAGTATGTGGTATTTTGTATATACAGTAATTAATACAGTATATGGTATTTTGTATATACAGTAATCAATACAGTATACAGTGTTGTATACATAGTAATTAATACAGTATACAGTATTGTATACATAGTAATTAATACAGTATACAGTATTGCATACATAGTAATTAATACCGTATACAGTATTGTGTACATAGTAATTAATACAGTATACAGTATTGTATACATAGTAATTAATACAGTATACAGTATTGTATATATAGTAATAATACAGTATATAGTATTGTGATTATAATAGTAATCTTGACAGCTCACTCTGCCAGATGCCTAGAGTCTTTATAAGAGGAGTCTTGACACCCTTGTCATTGAAGTACTATTTACAGTTGCAAAGGGGTAGAAGTAACCTTATGTCCATGGAGGGATGAATGGATAAACAAAGTTATGCCCATACAATGGAATATTATTCAACCTTAAAACAGAAGGAAATTCTGTCCTATACCACAACACAGATGAACTTTGAGGACATCATGCTAAATGAAATAAGCCAGGCATGCTAGAACTGTAGGATTCCACTTCTATGATGCATATCTAAACGAATCAAAGTCACAGAAACAAGAACTAGGGACTTCCTGTGGTCTAGTGGCTAAGACTCCCTGCTCCTAATGCAGGGTGGCTGGGTTCAGTTCTTGGTCAGGGAACTAGGTCCCACATGCCGCAGCTAAAGATCCCACATGTCAACTGAAGATCCCACATGGTGCAACAAGACCTGGGGCAGCCAAATAAATAAATACAATGAAAATAACTACCAAAAAAGATTAAAAAAAAAAAAAAGAAACAGGAAGTAAATGGGGACTGCTGGGGGCTGGGGAGGCCAAGGGGAATCAGGAATATAGAATGTTAGCCATGCAAGATGAAAAAGTTCTAGAGGTCTGATGAACAACAGAACATGCATATAACATGCTATAGCATATACTTAAAAATTGTTCAGGTTAAACTTCTGTTTTGTTTTTTAACACATACACACGTACATCTGTGGAGAAGGAAATGGCAACCCACTCCAGTATTCTTGCTTGGGAAACCCCATGGACAGAGGAGTCTGGTGGGGTACAGTCTACAGATTTGTGAGTCTGACATGACTTGGCGACTAAACAAGACACACAAAAGGAGTCTTCACTCTAAGGTTCCCCACCACGGGGATGAGCAGTTCCTACCTTCCTGATTCTCCCACTTGTCTGTCTGCTTTCAAGGTCCTTTGGATCTTTCTTGGCATCTCCGCTGAGCCCCTTTAGACAACCTTCTTGCTCTGGGGTTTGTCTTTGATTTGTGGGAACTCCACTCCCCGCTGGAGGCCACCCTGGCCTCCCAGGCCTGAGGGAAGCTCACCTGGCAGGCTGGTAAGAAAGAGCATTGCAGACATCCTGTGCGTGCGCATCCCCACCTTACCTGCATCACCTACCTCACCGCACAACCTGCTCACAGCCTCCCCTCCACGTCTCCCCAAACATGGAAAACACCTGAAAAGGTCCTGGGCACTTTGCTTCTTTTTCTCTCCACTTTCCACCCACTTGCTTCCTCCTGGTAACAGGACTGTCTGCTCCCTGAAGACATGTGAGCTCAGGGCCATCTGGAGGGTCACGTGCTGCACCATGGGTCCATGTGTCTGGCTCCATGGTTCCTCGGCAGCCGTGCTAACAAAGATCAACTGAAATGGAAGATAGAGAAAATGGAGGTCAGGTCAGGGGGGAATACTCACATGATTTTTCAGTCCTTTCCCCTTACTGTGGTGGCCGGGAGAGTCCAGAATGCAAATCAGATAGATTCAACCCCCTTCCCCAAACTCTCAGTGGCTCTCTGATGCCCTCAGCAAAAAATTCACACCCCAGCCTCAGTTTACCAGGCCCCTCAGCCCCACCCTCCCTCAGCTCCCTGTTGGCCACTTCCTTACTTATAACTCCTCCAGGGCTCCAGAACTGCCTGCTGGGACTTCCCTGGTGGTCCAGTGGTTGAAACTTCACCTTCCCAATGCAGGGGGTGCAGCTTCGATCCCTGATCAGGGAGTTATGATCACACATGTCTCTGGGCCAAAAATCCAAAACATAAAACAGAAACAATATTGTAATAAATTCAATAAAGACTTTAAAATTATCCACGTCAAAAAAAAAAATCTTAAAAAAAAAAAAAACATATAACTACCTGTTGATAAAAAAAAAAACAAACCACATAACTACCTGTAGACACTCCCTCCCTCCTTGGACTCTTGTTTCTGCATTTGTTGGGTTCTCGGCCAGCTCTCGTTTCTACAGCTTTGCGACCTGGCTAATTCCTACTTATTTTTCAAGTCTTAGCAGACTCCACAAGTAAAGGCAACTTAATTGTCTGCCCCACCATCTAAGGAGCCCTCGGGAACAGAGCATTTTCATGAAAAAAAAAAAAAAGAAACAAAATATATAGCATCATTTTTTTCTTTCCTTTTCTTACTGAAGTCTTTAGTTTGAGCCATCAGGCACTTCTTCACTCCTAATTGTGCCTCTGGCTCAAGTGCAGCTCTGGGGACAGTAGGGTCCTTTTCCTGTCCCCCTTTAACACTTGTGAATTATTCCTTCTAAAAACAGGCTAACACAGTGGTTGAGAACACAGTGTGAAGTCAGACTTCCTGGGTTCGAATCATAGCTCTTCCACTTACTGATCGTGTTCGCTGATCTTGAGCAAGTGAGTTGATGGGCTGATGACAGCCAATTGTTAAATTTTCAGGAACATCGCAAGCCTGTTGGTATCATATTGGTAACTTGACATCAGCTTTGATGGAAGCATTAACACCATGAAAATGGACAGAATCTATAAATCCATACCTGCCCCCTTCTCTAACCTGCTTATTACTATTTTTTTAATGTAATTAATTTTAATTGGAGGCTATACTTTACAATATTGTAGTGATTTTTGCCATACATTGACATGAATCAGCCATGGGTGGACATGTGTTCATCATCCTGAACCCCCCTCCCACCTCCTTCCCCATCACATCCCTCTGGGGTCATCCCAGTGCACCAGCCCTGAGCACCCTGTCTCATGCATTGAACCTGGACTGGCGATCTGTTTCACATATGATAATATACATGTTTCAATGCCATTCTCTCAAATCATCCCACCCTCACCCTCTTCCACAGAGTCCAAAAGACTGTTCCATACATCTGTGTCTTGCATATAGGGTCATTGTTACCATCTTTCTAAATTATATATATATATGCTTTAGTATACTGTATTGGTGTTTTTGTTTCTGACTTACTTCACTCTGTATAATAGGCTCCAGTTTCATCCATCTCATTAGAACTGATTCAAATGCATTCTTTTTAATAGCTGAGTAATATTTCATTGTGTATATGTACCACAGCTTTCTTATCCATTCGTCTGCTGATGGACATCTAGGTTGCTTCCATGTCCTGGCTATTACAAACAGTGCTGCGATGAATATTGGGGTACATGTGTCTCTTTCCCTTCTGGTTTCCTCAGTGTGTATGCCCAGCAGTGGGATTGCTGGATCATAAGGCAGTTCTATTTCCAGTTTTTTAAGGAATCTCCACACTGTTCTCCATAGTGGCTGTACTAGTTTGCATTCCCACCAACAGTGAAAGAGGGTTCCCTTTTCTCCACACCCTCTCCAATGTTTATTGCTTGTAAACTTTTTGATAGCAGCCATTCTGACCGGTGTGAGATGGTACTTCACTGTGGTTTTGATTTGCATTTCTCTGATAATGAGTGACGTTGAGCATCTTTTCATGTGTTTGTTAGCCATCTGTATGTCTTCTTTGGAGAAATGTCTGTTTAGTTCTTTGGCCCATTTTTTGATTGGGTCGTTTATTTTTTTTGGAATTGAGCTGTGGCAGCTGCTTGTATATTTTTGAGATTAGTTCTTTGTCAGTGTGCTTATCACTGTTTACCAGCACACACCTGCTCAGTTTCCTCATCTGTAAACTAGGAGTCATAACAGCGAATACTGTCATGGAGAATTCTAGGAGAGTTAAATTAAACATGCTTACTTGTACATGGCAAATACTCAACAGTTGTGAGATGCTCTGGGTGTTTCTCCCATTTTACATGGTCCAGAGCCTTTCTGCCATTACTTCAAACTTGGTACCAGCCAGGAGAAGGCAATGGCACCCCACTCCAGTACTCTTGCCTGGAAAATCCCATGGATGGAGGAGCCTGGTAGGCTGCAGTCAATGGGGTCGAGAAGAGTCGGACACGACTGAGCGACTTCACTTTCAATTTTTCATTTTCATGCATTGGAGAAGGAAATGGCAACCCACTCCAGGGTTCTTGCCTGGAGAATCTCAGGGACGGGGAAGCCTGGTGGGCTGCCGTCTATGGGGTTGCACAGAGTCGGACAAGACTGAAGCAACTTAGCAGCAGCAGCAGCAAAGCCAGTAAAACGGTAATTAAATTGAAAAAAATCACTTAGATTAGTGCCTTAAAACAACTAGCTCATAATTGATAGGAAATGTGTGGTCTAATGTTTATGAGGCAGACACTGATTATAAAATCAGAATTTTTCTCAGTCTAGCATTGATTACTTTTTAAAATTTATTTTTAATTGGAGGACAATTGCTTTACAATGTTGTGTTGGTTTCTGCCATGCATCAATCTGAATTAGCCATAGGTATTCACATGTCCCCTCCCTCTTGAAACTCTCCTACCCTCCCACCCCACCCCTCTAAGTTGTCACAGAGCAACAGGCTGAGCTCCCTATGCTATGAAAACAACTTCCCACTAGCTGTCTTTTTTACATATGGTTGATTACTTTTGTTATATACATTTCCTTTGGCTAGCTGTTAGAATTTCTTTATGGAATTTCTATTTTTTCTGCTCCCAAGTAAAGCAAAAGCTGCAAAGATAGTTTATCACATTTTTTGGTAGTTCAGTAAACAAATATGCTCTAAAAAATGGAAATAGCTATGCTAAAGTAAAAGATGCACTGATAATTCACGTTAATTATATACAAGTTAGTCAAGATTTTGGTGGGCAAATAAACTCTTGGTAATGTGTTGTTGTTATCTGAGTGCTATAAAAATATTATATAATCTATATTATAAATATCTGACTCACTCTGACCACTAAAGAATTAATCACATATCTGTATTTAAATACAAATATTCTACTGGCAAAGCTTAAGTGTAGTGTTTTGTTAAATGAGTCTCTCATTTATCCTCAATAGATTTGGGGGAACTTATTTTCTCTTAGTCTTCGTGATTAGTGGAATATTTAGATCTTAAGTTTACTTTATCAGCATTTACACTATAAGAGTGCATTAGTTGCTTAGTTGTGTCCGACTTTGAGGTCCCTTGGACTGTAGCCCACCAGGCTCCTCTGTCCATGGAATTTCCCAGGCAAGAATACTGGAGTGGGTTGGCATTTCCTTCTCCAGCGGATCTTCCTGACCCAGGGATCAAACCCAAGTCTCCCACATTGCAGGCAGATTCTTTACCACCAGGGACGCCCCAAGGAAAGTGTTATTAATGCATAGTTGATCATCACTGAATCATTATAGATTCTGCATCCAGGATACTCTGTATTAGAGACTTCTTCAACCAAGATGTTTAGAAGTGTATCTCTTCAAACAATTCCCCTCTTCATAAAAAAAAATATAGCCTGCTTTTAGGATGTTTATAAAATGTCAGAGGTCAGCATGGAAAAAGATAACAGCTTTTGGAGGACAGGGAATCCTGTTTCCTTCTCCTTCAAGATGCTCTGATGTCAAATTTGTTTGCTTCTGGGAATCCTCTCTCTCACAGCAGTCAGTTTTTTCAAGCCTTTCTCTGTTAGTGGAACTGAATGTGGCCTTAGTGGTAGGTTTCAGGATAATTACTATAAAGGTGTCTCCTTCTCCATAGGCGAGCAGGGACATTCCCAGAGGTTGGTCACCCCCTGGAAAAGTTTTTCTCCTACTTTCCCTTCCTCTTGCCTTTTCTGGTCTCCAGAGTTGGGCTTCCTGAGTCCCACACAATCAGTTCCAATCTGTGTTCAAGTATCCTTGCCCACATCTGTAGAGTTTTGTCCCCAACCCTTCCAAATGAGGCTGACTTGGAAAAAACAGTACCTGTCACCTGGTTGAAATCTGTGGTGTTCTTCTTCTGATCATGTCCACCATCTCTTCTGCTCATGAGGCCTCTGCCCTGAATCCTCAGGCCTGACTTCTGCCTATGGTGTGTCCCAGTCTGCAAGATTCGTCTTCTACTATGGTCTCTACTTGGAGAAGGCAATGGCACCCCCCTCCAGTACTCTTGCCTGGAAAATCCCATGGATGGAGGAGCCTGGTGGGCTGCAGTCCATGGGGTCGAGAAGAGTTGGACACGACTGAGTGACTTCACTTTCACTTTTCACTTTCATGCATTGGAGAAGGAAATGGCAACCCACTCCAGTGTTCTTGCCTGGAGAATCCCAGGGACGGGGGAGCCTGGTGGGCTGCCGTCTATGGGGTTGCACAGAGTCGGACACAACTGAAGCGACTTAGCAGCAGCAGTGGTCTCTACTCCCCATTCTTTTCCGACAAATTCTAGTTCCCCAGACATTACGTGAATCCGGATCTTACTCTAACCAGGCCCATCACAACTGGGGCTTGGCCCCGTGACCTGCCCTGTGGCCATGTGCCAGCTACGCGCAGTTTATGTGTCCCTGTCCCCGTGATGACTGACCGCCTGCTGGGACCCTTTGCATCACTTGCGTCCTTGGTCCCCTGTTTGGCTCCTTGCTATTTTCACTTGAACTCTGGGTGTCAAATTTTTTTTTTTTTTAATTTTTTGGCTGTACCCCACAACATATGGGACCTTAGTTCTCCAACCTGGGATCGAACCCATGCTCCCTTCATGGGAAGGTGAAGTCTTAACTGCAGGACTGCTGGTGAAGTCCTTGGGTATCAACTGTTTCCCATTTACTCCAAGAGGTAGCCTGGCACAGTGGTTAAGAGCATGCATCCTGGCACTGAACTATCTGGGTTCTAGCTTTGCCTGTTCCTACTTGGGTGACACGACAGTCACTCCACTTCCTGTGCCTCATTTTGTCATCTTTAAAATGGGCATAATCATAGTACTCTAAGTATTGTTCACAGGAGCTATAAAGTGATATTTGCAAAGGGCCTGAAAGTTGGATGGGCACCTGGTAAATTCTATATGAAAATTAGAAAATGGTATTAGTTTGCTAGGGCTGCCATAACAAAGTACCACAGACTGGGTGGCTTAAACAAGGGACATTTATTTTCTCACTGCTCTGCAGGACACAAGTCCAAGATCACAGTGTTGGCGGCATGGTTCCTTCAAAGGCGTCTCTGCTTGGCCTGCGCGTGGCAGTCTCCTTGTGTTCTCACGCGGTCTTCCCTCCATGTGTGTCTGTGTCCTAACCTCCTCTTCTTATGAGGACACCACACTCATATTGCATTAGGTCCCACTCTAAAGACCTCATTTTGGCTTGATACCTCTGTCAAGACCCTGTCTTCAGGCTTCCCTGGTGGCTCAGTGGTGAGGAATCCACCTGCCAATGCAGGAGACTTGGTTTTGATCCCTGATTCGGAAAGATCTTTTTTGCTGCAGAGCAACCAAGCCCACATGCCACAACTATTGAGCCTATGCTCTGCTGCTGCTGCTGCTGCGAAGTCGCTTCAGTTGTGTCCGACTCTGTGCGACCCCATAGACGGCAGCCCACCAGTCTCCTCTGTCCATGGGATTTTCCAGGCAAGAGTACTGGAGTGGGGTGCCATCGCCTTCTCTGAGCCTGTCCTCTAGAGGCCGGGAATCACAACTACTGAGCCCACGTGCTGCAACCACTGCAGCCTGGGCCCTCCAGAGCCCGTGCTCTGCAACAGGAAAAGCCACCCCCATGAGAAGCCCATGCACCACAACTGGAGAAAAGCCCGAGCAGCAATGAAGACCCAGTACAGCCAAAAAATAAATTAATTAATTAAAAAAAATTTTTTAAGACCCTGTCCTCAAATGTAGTCACATTCTGAGTTACTGGGGGTTAAGACACCACCATATGAATTCTAGGGAGCCATAATAATTTAGCCTGTAACAATAATTCAATAACTGGCCCCTGGGCTCTGACAAGCCCCTGCCTCTCCCTAGCAGAACCCCTGGGGACCCCCTCCTCCATCTCTCCTCCAGCATCCAGCTGGGACAACAGGGGAACCTTCCTCCCCAGTCCAGCCTGACCTACTGAGCCCTTCCTCCATGTCCTGCAGGATCTGGTATCTAGAGGAGGGGTCCCGCCTTAGCCGTTTTGGTGCAGCATGTTTTCATTCAAGATTGTCCAAGGGGGACTTCCCTAGTGGCCCAGCGGTTGAGAGTCCACCTTCCACTGTGGGGGATGGGGCTTCCATCCCTGGTCGAGGGGCTGGTATCCCACGTGCCACAGGGCAGCTAAGCCCACGTGCCACAACTAAGAAGCCCGAGTGTTGCAACTAAGACCCAACCCGGCCAAATAAAGAAATACTAAAAAACTGTCAAAGGTAAAAACCAGGGGACGATAACAGAGAAAAATCAGCTCAGCCACACAAAGACAGCACTGCTTGGTCATAGAAAGTTCCAGCCATCAGAGAGACCCTTAATGGTTTACTTCCTTGGGTGAATACCGTGGTCCCTTCAGAGACACTGAAGGTTTTACCAAACACTTTGTCCTCCTTCAGATAAGTAGTAGTATCACTTTTTAAAACAGCAATTCTGAAGTTTGCAGACTTACAATTTATAGGCCTGACCTCTGACTCTAATGGTCATGATTGCCAGGCCTTATTTCCTTGTCTAGCATGAGGCCCCTTCTTCACAAGGCTGTTCTAGGTCTGGGGACCTCCTCCTCCTTTACATATATAAAGAAGCCTATACTTCTGATGTGTCAAGGTGCTGGACTATGATGGCTGCTCAGCTACTGGCTGCTAAGCTTGACCTTCTCTCCTTCCTTTTTGATGCCTCTTTGATAAATGACTTTTTTTGGTAATTTTTTTTTTCTAGTTTTTGGCATTCAAGATCTTAGTTCCCTGACCAGGAATCAAATCTGTGCCCCCTGAAGTGGAAGTGTGGTGTCTTATCCACTAGACTGCCAGGGAAGTCCCAAGAAAGTCTTATTTTAACGGCTGAAACTGGTTTTGTTTCCACAATAAACAAACAGAGTCTTATTTTAAATTCTGAACCTGGTTTGGTTTCCACTATAATAAAAGATATATATGGTGGTGGTTCAGCTACTAAGTCATATATGACTCTTTGCAACTTCACAGACTGTAGCCTGCCAGGCTTCTCTGCCCATGGGATTTCCCAGGCAAGAATACTGGCATGGGTTTCCATTTCCTTCTCCAGGGGATATTCCCGACTCAGGAATTGAAGGCAGATTCTGAATTGCAGGCAGATTCTTTTACTGACTGAGCCACCAGAGAAGCCCTCAAAGACATATATCAGTTCAGTTCAGTTCAGTCTCTCAGTTGTGTCCAACTCTTTGCAGCATGAATCGCAGCACGCCAGGCCTCCCTGTCCATCACCAACTCCTGGAGTTCACTCAAACTCATGTCCATCGAGTCAGTGATGCCATCCAGCCATCTCATCCTCTGTCATCCCCTTCTCCTCCTGCCCCCAATCCCTCCCAGCATCAGGGTCTTTTCCAATGAGTCAACTCTTCGCATGACGTGGCCAAAGTATTGGAGTTTCAGCTTCAGCATCAGTCCTTCCAATGAACACCCAGGACTGATCTCCTTTAGGATGGACTGGTTGGGTCTCCTTGCAGTCCAAGGGACTCTCAAGAGTCTTCTCCAACACCACCGTTCAAAAGCATATAGTCGGTCCCTATTTATTGAGCATGTGTACGTCCCAGGCCATGCTGAATACTTACGTTATTCCATTGAATTCTTCTAAAATATATGTTGCTATCCTCATTTTTCTAGATGAGGTCATGAAAGTTCAGAGCAGCGGTGGAGCTGGTAAGTGGCAGAGCTGGGTTTTAATTTGAGTCCCTCTGACTCCAAGACCAGGCTCCTTAGCACTCTGTGTTTTTTGGTCCCCCAAATACCTCCAGCCTCGATCATTATGTGTTGACCAAGTGGGGCCTCTCCTTTCTCTTGCATTGCCTTGTTTGCATGTAATTTTTCCTGCAGCAAGATGTGCCGATGGTGATCTGTACTTCTGAGTATAAGAGACCAGGCAGAGCTAAGATGAGACAGTACATTATTTGATAAAAAAAAAAACAGGTGTCATACAAGTGGCATCAGCTACAGAGGGCTGACTTTATCAGGGGCAGTGATTGTCTTTACTCTGCCTGGGGATGGGTTTCTACTTAAAATTAAGTTAAATGAAGTTTAACTGAAAAACCAAAAAGAGAATTTAACAAAAAACATAAAAGCCCCAAGTAAATGATAAGAATGTTCCAAATGCTTGGGAAGGAAAAGTCAGAGAATTAGTACTTAAGTGCACACCTGGGCATGGTAATAATAGGTCACTTTTGTCACAGAAACACGTCAGTACCCCCTCCTCCAAACAATAGGCATTTAGGCCGGAACTAAACTGGCTAACGTTCCTTCATGCTTCACGGGACAATGTGTCCTTCCTCTTCCAGCTGTTCTTTCATCACTTACCAGGAACTGCTCTCCCTGGGCCTGAATTACTACAATTAATACAGCCATACAGTGTGAAGGTGGGTTTACAGCACGCAGGTGCTTTACGGTTTTAAATGGCTTGAAAGCATAATCATGCAGTAAAGCAGCAGTCCCTGACCTTTTTGGTACCAGGGACCAGTTTTGTGGAAGACCATTTTTCCACGGACCTGGTAGGGGGGATGATTTGAGGATGACTCAAGCATTGCATTTACTGTGTGCTTTATTTCTTTTATTATGACATCAGCCCTACCTCAGATCATCATTCCAGAGGCTGGGGACCCCTGCTGTAAAGTCAAGAGGGCTTGGGACTGCCCTGATGGTCCAGTGGTGAAGACTCCATGTTTCCACTACACGGGGGCATAGGATCCATCCCTGGTTGGAGTACTAAGATCCCAGGTGCTGTGGGCGCATAGCATGGCCAGAAAAATAGGCAGACCCAAAATGGAAAAACAAGCAGAAATATGAAGTTCAGTTAAAGTTGGAAAGACAAATAAAATTACCATTAAAAATTTAAAAAGAGCATTCTCCCAGGTTTCCTGGTAGCTTTTTTAAAAAACACAGAGTGAAGGATCTGAAAAGCTTTAAACTCTTATACTCCTTGATTTGACTACAGATGCTCTGGTGGTGGTAAGTTAGAAGGACTGATCAGAATTCCAGGCATCACTTAGTACTTGTTGAATATTGGATGAGTTACTTAAATCAAACTTAGTTTCCTCACATACATCTAAGGAATATCTATCTACAGAATGAGGGTAATTAATCTTACAACACAGTTGCTGTGAGGATTAAAATGTGAACACCTTGGTCGAGCACATTTTTTTCCTGTGCAATAAATGATGCACTCCACAGATAGTGGTTTCCTTCCTTCCTCGCCTCGGTTATTATTTCAGTGTCATCTGAGGGTTCATTCACACTGGTTTGCAGCTTATGAAGAGCACACACCCTCAGGGTCACAGAAGTACTGGTAGTGACTTCCGCTCGCTCACTGGGATCATACTTAACGGGTTTGCATCATGTGCCAGGGGACATGTTGGGGCCCAGGGATAAAACCCTGCCCTCGCGGAGCTGAAGGTGTAGTCAGGGAGGCAGACGGGCACTGAGCGGGTGCACGTACAAATGTAAAACTGCAGCAACAACAGACTGCTTCGGAGCACAGCAAGACCCTAGATAGATGTGACTTGGTCAGAGGGTTCAGGGAAGGCTGGCACCTTTGGACTTGAGATCTGAAGAAGAAGACCAAGAGAGGCATGAGGAATGTCCTAGGCTGAGGAAGCAGCAGGTGCAAAAGCCCTGTGGCAGCAGGGAACAGGGCTAGTGAAGTGGACTTGAACAACGACCAGTGTAGGTGGAGCACGGGGTTTTGTGGGCAGTGATGTGTGCAAGTGACTTCGGAGAATAAGTAGGGCCTAAGAGGCCGTTCTGGCTTCCCAAGTGGCTCAGTGGTAGACTGCACCTGCCGATGCAGGAGACTCAGGTTTGATCCCTGGGTTGGGAAGATCCCCTGGAGGAGGGCACGGCAATCTGTTCTAGTATTTTTGCCTGGAAATCCCATGGACAGAGGAGCCTAGTGGGCTACAGTCCATGGGGTTGCAAAGAGTTGGACACGATTGAGCACACACACACACACACACACACAAAAGGCCATTCTATGTCACTGGAGAATCTTTATCTTATTGAAGTACAATTGATTTACACTGTTGTGTTAGTTTTTGCTGTAAAGTGACTCAGTTATACTCTTTGTGACCCCATAGACTGTAGCCCACCATATATATATATGAGCTTCCCGGGTGGTGCTAGTGGTAAAGAATCCACCTGCCAATGCAGGAGATGCAGGTTCCATCCCTGGGTTGGGAAGATCCCCTGGAGAAGGAAAGGAAATGGAAACCCCTTCCAGTATTCTTGCTTGGAGAATCCCATGGGCAGAGGAGCTGGGCAGGCTATAGTCTACGGGGCCTAAAGAGCCGGACATGCGCGCGTGTGTGCACTCAGTCGCTTTTTTTCCTATTCTTTCCCATTACGGTTTACCACAGGATATTGAACAGTTCCCTGTGCTGTACAGTAGGACCTTGTTGTTTATCCCTTCTAAAGGTAAGTGGTCACAATTGCTTCAGTGTTTGATTAACTACCATGCATGGACCCGAACATCTTATAAATCAGTAACTTATTAACAGTTAACACAGAATCAAGTGTTAAGGGTTTTATCAGAAATTGGATGGGGTATCAGGTCCTGACCAGCGGGAGTTGACATCAGCTCATCCACACGTATCTTCAGAGACATTGAAACTGGGCAGACCTCCAGCTTATTCCCCGCCCTTCCTGCTCTGGCTGTGCACCCTGGGGAGGGTAGAGTGGTGTGCACCCTGGGAGAAGGAGCTGGGACATGGGGCAGGGTGGAGAAACTGCCTGTGCCCTGTGTCCTCCCACCACGCTGAAGAGCTGAAGATGAAGTATAGGGGTGAAGTCTGTCTAATCTTTATCTCAGCCCATCTTCTTCTCAGGTCAAAACACCAGTTGTTTTTTGTTTGTTATGGTTTTTGGCCACATGACACAGCTTGTGGGATCTCTAGTTCCCCGATCAGGGATTGAACCCATGCCCCCTGCACTGGAAGCATGGAGTCTAAACCATTGAACCATCAGGGGAGTCCCCAAACACTAGCTGTCATGACTCCCATGTCAAATTGGAGCAGTCATCAGAACAAAATCCCCTCTGACCTTTGGTTTGTTCTCTTGCCATGACTCCCTCAGAGGGAAGCTGCTGCTGACTTAGACTCATTGTTGAGATCTGTGGGGGTGGTGTTCAGCGTTGAAAGTAAGACCTATGGATTTGTGTAGCAGGAGTCCCAGCATGAAGTGACTCTGTGATCAGCCTGGGATCTGATGCATCAGAGCTGCACAAAGGAGAATGGCCAGGCCACCTGGGAGCTGAGAGACAAGGAGCTCAGAATCAACCAGAGGTTTGGAAGGGGCCCAGCATTCCCATGGGCGGGGGCAGAGTCGAGGGAGCTGGTTCCCTCCATGTATTTCCAGGTCGGGCTGCCTGGGACACTGGGTTGCATTCAGAAGATGAATCATTGCAAAGCCAGCTGATGCCTGTAGAGCTCTTTCCCCCAGAGGTGGTGTCTGATAACAGGGCTTTGTGGCCTGTTATCCATTCATTCCAGTGGTCAGAAGCCAGGAGAGGCTGAGAGGAAGTCATCAGCCTCGCTGACAGAGAGGCTGAGCCAAGAGGGAAATCCCAGGAGGATTCCTCACTGTTCTCCCAACAACACAGATTCCACACATGGCATTCACACGCCCCATTCATAGGCTCTGTCTGCAATACTCTGGGAGCTACTCTCTGTCCAGAGAGCTGTGGATTACAAGTACTTTGTATTTCAGAATGTTATCACATACTTAAATGTCCCACTAACGATGTTACACCTAAAGGGGAGTAAAAAGTTGAGCTGTCAAAAAAAAAGTCGGGGTCGGGGGGACGGGAAATAACCATAGGATTCTCAATTGCTAAGCACACTTTTTATTGAAGTACAACATACATACAGAAAAGGGCACAAACCACAAGTGTACAGCTCAAAGAATTTTCACAAAATAGACATGCCCAAGTGACCAGCAACCGGATCAAGGAACAGAACATCCAAGGAACACCCTTGTGCCCATCTAAGAGTAACTTACATAACTACTTGCGAACAGCTTTGCCGGGTTTCTCACTTGATGTAAACAGAACTATACGGTACGGCTTTGCCTCCTCTTGTGAGACTCACAGTGCTGTCTGCGTGTCTGCACGAGTGTCGCTTCTCCTTGCTGTGTGGGGCTTCATTGTGTGAATAGACTATAACTTGTTTATCCGTTCAACATGGGCATGTGGGTACTTTCCAGTTTGGGGTTATTATGAACAGTGCTTCTCTGAATTTTCTAGTACATTTCTCTTGGTGAATATACATACACATTTCTTTTGGGTAGACACCTAGGAATGGAGTCTTTAGGTCATATGATAAGTACACTTAACCCAGGCTATTTCACAGAAGAATGAGGAATTTATTGGATGGAGCTTGAATGCTCACCGAACTGACAGAAAGCTAGAAAGGAGAGTTAGGAAGACAGGTGGGGGCCGCGACAGCCCAGTGGGGCCAAGGAATGAAGCAGAAACAATCTGCTCAGGACTCCGTCATCCCTAGACACCACCACCAGTGGGCGCCACCCCTGGCCTGCTAGTCTCGGAAACCTTCACGATGGGCCACTGCCAGCCCTGGGCCATCACGGCGCCCATGAAATGAATCTCAGCATCCCTTCATTTCTGTGTCACCTGCACCAAACTCACAGTCCTAAGCATGGGTGTCCAAGGAGTCCACCCTAGGTCACTGGTCACTGCCTGGTCAGTCTGGTGCTGGAGAAGGGGGTGCACCTGAGACAGGGAAGGCGTTCCCATTTCAGCATCCATGGTGCTGGAGGCGCTGCATCCCACTACATTTGTTTATATGGGGTGATTTCATGATTTCCCCCTTCAGGAAACGGGTCAGGTGTTGGACAGTCAAGCTGGAAACACCACATGAAAACTGCTCACTCCAGGCAGCTTCATCGGATCCCTACTTCTGCTGGGGGAGGGTCTTATCCACACACTTGTGCGTCTCACAGCCCATGCGCATGAGTTCGCCTTTACGGGCAACACTGAGTTCAGGGATACATTAGAAGGGGCAAGCCACACAAAATGCTGTAGGTTTGAAAGGCAAAGGTGTAGTGAGAGACAAAAAGCATTTCCTGGAGGGATGCAAGGCAGACAGGAGGAGAGGGAAGAGAACATGGAGGGATGGTGAAAGCGAAAACAAAAGGAAGAAAGTCTGGTGAAGTCCAGGAGCGCACTAGTTCTCTCTTGACCTGGTTTAGCTGGTTTCTGTGTTGTCCCACTGTCCCAGTCTCTCTGATGTGCTTTTATGGATTGTGCTTTGCTTGATCAAGTTAATGATGTTGACATGGACCACAGGATAAAGAGATCCTGGTCATAAACCAAAATAGAGGGAGACTGGAAGTCATATTACCACAGACAGCATACAATTATGCTATAGTTTGAGCACACAGCTTCCTAACAACACTGGTATTGTCAGGGAGCTTTCATGAAAGGAAGAATTGATTTCAACAAAAGAAGCCAAGAATAAAAATGTACTAAAATCATTCACAAGGGTAGCAAGTCACTAATTGATCTGAAAATTATATTGTCTTTTTTGCGGGTGATTTTATATGATTCTTCCAACTGAACCATGGATCTTTGAAGTCACGCATTCTAGATCCCTATACTATAACCTGGCATTCAGTAAATTTACTTGTTTTAAATGATAATCAGAGCTTTCATCTATGTAGCACCTCCTCCTATCTTAGAGCAAAGACAGGAGGAGTTCAGTTCAATTGCTCAGTTGTGTCCAACTCTTTGTGACTCCATGACTCGCAGCACGCCAGGCCTCCCTGTCCATCACCAACTCCCGGAGTTTACTCAAACTCATGTCCATCGAGTTGGTGATGCCATCCAACCATCTCAATCTCTGTCGTCCCCTTCTCCTCCCTCCTTCAATCTTTCCCAGCATCAGGGTCTTCTCAAATCAGTCAGCTCTTCGCATCAGGTGGCCAAACTACTGGAGTTTCAGCTTCAATATCAGTCCTTCCAGTGAACACCCAGGACTGATCTCCTTTATGATGGACAGGAGGAGTAACTGCCCACTATCCACAATCTGCAGACTGGAACGCTCCAGGCATACAGTGGCTTGCCTAGAATTACTCAGTGTAGCCACTGCCAGAGCCAGGGTGGGAGGAAATTTCCAAACAAATGGAACAGGGCAAACTTGGACAGAGCATTCACTCTCTACCCTGTGGTTTACTCCCTTCCTTTATTGGAGTGATAGGAGTTTGTCTTAGGTGAAACCTGCAAGTTTGTCTCAGAAAAATCAAAAGCTGTCAAGCCTTCCACGTGGGCAGACACATATCATTTTCCATAAGCTGCCAGAATATGGGACTGACACGTCTGCTCCCAGGGAAGATGGGAAGAGAAGTGTGCTGCTGAGCAGACCCCAGCAATGGTGCTTCGTGGCACATGGCTCAAGCTGTTTTCAGGTCTACCTACCTACCTGCAAACAGGTAGGGCTGGAAGACAGTGGAACTCAGGGGCTTAGGAGTTGGACTGTCTGCACTCAGGTCCCAGCCTTCTGGCTTACTATCTATAGCTTGGGGAAACTACATGGTCTCTCTGTGCCTCAGTTTTCCTCTTTTTAGAACAGATGTATGTTGTTGGAGGATTAAGTAAGTGGATACATGTGAATGCTTCGATCAGTGGAGGCTACATGGTGAGCTGCTCCCCCTGACTCGCTCCTCTGGGGCAGGGGCCACCCTAGTGAAATCCTGCAGGGCCCAGTGCTGTGCCCAGAACAGGCCCGTATTAATGCAGCCCCTGCAGGGCAGGAGCCAGAATAGGAGGAAGCAGGATGAAGTGGTATTTGGAGAGAAGAAACATGCCCCTGGCCTGCTTGGCTGGAGCACGTAAAGAGAAGTGATGGGGCCACATTTACAGTTAAGCTCACTCCAGTATCTACCCACCACCTGCATTTGCAGAAGGACCACCTACAAAGGGAATCAAGGACAATCAGTGGGAAACAGGGGTCTGGGCCCCCCATCTGGGGTTGAGTCACAGGGCCCCCGGATGACCCTATTTAGAAAACCATCCAGTGATGTGGGTTCTTTCTTTTTTAAACAGGATGATGGAAAAGCAGGAAATAGAAAACTTCCAGAACTTTCTCCAGGAAGAGAGATGGAACCTTTACCCACAGACTTCAGTTGGTCAAAATGCTCTAATTTGATACTGAATGATGGTAAATGGGGGGCTTGTTGAGTACCTCTTCTCTTCTCAATAAATTATCCACTGAAATGTATAAACTTGATGTAAGTAAACTTGGGAACTGATGTTTAAAAAGTTTAAGCCCTTACACCCATACTTATTTTTAACTTGGCACATTTGTTATTTGGCTATAAAAAAGGTGTATTTTCTTTACTAATAATGAAAATAACAGAAACATGAAAAGAAAAGGTGAAACTGCAGACAAGGAAGAAAACCAATGAAAAGACAGGCAGCGGGGTAACGCTGGTTGGGCAGGGGTGAGTGTGGGCAGAGCTCCCTAAAGCTAAGAGCGTGCGTGGTCTCTACCAGGGATTTTAGAGACAGAAAAGGAGACATTTTCACAACAAATGGAGTCAGAGGATGGTACAAAAGAACTTCTTCTCTCGGAAGGGGTTTTCTGACGCAGGCACCGGGATGATGAGAGGGTCCTCCCTCACATGAGCTTCACAGTAGGCCAGGAGGTCCGCCGCTGCCTGGGAGACCTGGGGGGTACACAGCACAAGTGCAGGGTTAGAGGCCAGTTCACGGTGGGTCCAAGGCAAAGGTGTCGGTCTGGAAAGTGGACAAGCCTGAGGATAGGCTGTGCTGCATGCACTGCCGATGACAAGGCATTCCGCGGTCTGGAGAGAGGGCTTGTGCAAATCCAGAGACGGGTTTTGAAAGTTGCCTCCGAGGAAATGTAATAGAGAAGAACAAGCCTGACTCCATATTGGATCTATTCCTTTAGCTCTAACCCTTGTGCTGTGTTATCTGTGCTTTGTCATGCAGGCTCTGCATCTTTCATAAAAGAATGCTCCTCCTGAAATATACAGGAGACCCATTCTCAAGGCTCTGACCTTTAAAAGTATAACACTTTTCCATTCACAGAGAGATAGAAAGTTGCAGAACAGAGAAGAGCATTTATCTTGTTGGAGGTTTATGGGAATATTGTGACCAGAGCTATGCGGACAGCTGTGAGAACAAAGGATTCCAATACCAAGAAATTTGTAATAACCAGCCACCCTCTCTCCTCCTTTAGTATAAAAGAAACCCGAGTTCTAATTCAGGGAAGATGGTTCTTTGGGACACCAGTCCACCGTCTTCTCCATCTGCTGGCTCTCCAAATAAAGTCAGTCTTCTTTGCCCCTACAACTCGTCTCTCGACTTAGTGGCCTGTCATGGGTCAAGCAGGACGAGCTTGGACTAGGTGACAGAAAGAGGTGCCACACAGTGGAAGTGTAGATCAATACCAGCAGAGGTATGAGGCACCATCAGGAGGGTCTAGACATCTAGTCCTACTCGGAACTGAGTGATGAGTGACGGTTCCAGGCCAGGAGCCTCACCAATGACTCTGTAAAACGACCTCTAGACAGATAAAGCCAATTTCTGGCCCTGGTGATTGTAATTATTATTATTAGTGTTATTGTTTTACTGCAATCCACTCTCATGACCAACCCAGGCTCTTGATCCTTCCCAGGAGAACACAGATCATAAGCACATTACAGAGAACACACACACACATAAGCTACACACAAGCCCACATTGAACTCGGAAGGCCAACTCTCTCTGAGCAGAGAGTTGCTCCTGACCAGAAACCTCTTTGATTTTCCTTTCAGGCTTCTCTGAAGCCTGTTGACACTTGGCAGCTGTGGATCAAATTATCTTGCAGGTAATCTCCAGGAGCAAGGGACCAGCTCATTGGCCCGTGGTCTAGGTCACGAGTCCAGCAAATGACTGGTCTGCGTATTGAATCATCCTGCCGGTTGGCTTGTTCTGCCTGTAAGTGCCTATTAGAGGCCACAGGCTGCAGTAAGTATATAGCAGTCAAAAGGAATCCTTTTCATGCAATTAGTGTCTAATCTCCCCCAGAATGATAAACACGCTGCAGGTGAAAGAAAAACGTTTGAAGGCCCCCAGGACACACAAGCCATACACCTTCCAACCGGGTTTTAAAAATTGGCTGTTGGTACTTCCCTAGTGGCCCAGTGGCTAAGACTCCGCATTCCCAATGCAGGGGGCCTGGGTTCAATCACCGATCAAGGAACTAGATCTTATGTGCTGCAACTAAGAGTTCACCTGCTGCAACTATTAACAAAAGTCTCGCATGCCACAACTAAGACCTGGTACAGCCAAATGAATAAATATTAAAAACAAAACAAAAACAATGCCACCAAGGCTCAAAACTTAAAAAAAAAACTGGCCCATCTTCCAAAATTTTATAGAAAATCTTCTGATTTCCAGCCTAGATTTACCTATTTCAGCAGTGGCTAGAATATAACAAATAATTTTAGTGGAGATACGTAATACATTTTTCCTTCTGATGAAACAACTAAAAGTTGAGCCTATGAGTCCACCTAAATCCAGACAAAGTCTACATTTGTTGGGAGTGTGGGATGGAGCATCAGGCTTCCCTGTCCATCTTAGTCCCAAGGTGACTGTGCGACTCTAGGTAAGTCACTCAACTTCTCTGAGCTTTAGCTTCCTCATTTATAACATTGGGAGAGTTAGCTATCTCCAAGATCCTGTTTACTCTAAACGGTCTGTAGTTTTAGCTCTGATAGCACCACCGCAGTGCAGTAGAGCCTAAATAAAATGGATGTTGGGTTGAATGAGAATGAAGTTTGCAGTGATTTACAGGACACCCATACAGGAATCTCCCAGGTGAGGTGGAGGCCACAGGTTAGGCCTGCAGGGGACCTATGAGGCCAACACGAGGGGCTAGAGAACAGGAGCAGGGAAGCTGACTCTGGAGCCCACAAAGGTGTGAGGGAGGGACTCTGCCGGTGGCCCAGTGGCTAAGGCTCCACGCTCCCAATGCAGGGGGCCTGGGTTTGATTCCCGGGCAGGGAACTTAATTCCACACACCGCAACTACTATTAGAGTCATGCGCCGCCACTAAAAGACCCTGCGTGCCACAGCAAAGACCTGGTGCAGCCAAACAAATAAATGTATTTTTTTTTAAAAAACTCGATAGACATACAAAAAACCAGAATCACACCGTGAGTGCGTGGGTGTGGAGCCTGAGCCTGGCATCAGGCTTGTCACCTTCTGAACCAAAGCCAAGGGCTCTCCCCTGACTGCCTGGGTCGCAGTCCCCTCCTCTCTACTCCAGGCGTCTCCTTCAGCCCACAGAGGCAAGGGGTCTTCTCCATGGCCGCTGTGTTAGGATGACCACAGAATTCACCCAACAGTTCCTCCCACAACCACTGTGAACCAGTCTTCACCACTGCCCAGGCCAGCACGTGCAAGAAGGTGGCGATGTTCGAGCACCTGTCTTCCTCCCTAAGAGCCAGGTCCTCTTAGCTCTAACTTCAGTGAGTTCTTCCAGATGCTTCATTTAAGAAAGTCATGGGACTCCCCTGCTGGTCCATTGGCTAAAACTCCATGCTCCCAATACAGGGGGTCAGGTGTGATCCCCGGGCAGGGAACTAGATCCCACACGCTGCAACTAGGAGTTCAAATGCCACAACTAAGATCCGGGACAGCCAAATATAAATAAATAAATATATATATTTTAAAGTCTTATCATCATCCCCTATCTCTAGTTTTCCTTTTTCCCATCTATTTCACTTTTGGGGACAAGGACATGCTTCCATTCATTCTGAATTCTCTATAAACCTTACAATTTCATCTAGGAAGCTGTGTGTCAATCTTTCAGCTAATTGAGAGGATATAGGGGAAAAAATAAGGCAAGACTTTTGCTTTCCAGGGGTCTGAGAAGACTCAAAAATTGTAACATTACTAAAATAATCAGGGTGCACTAAAACATCACAGAAGCACAGCTGCACACCTCTGCAGGGCTACGCAGACAGGGGTGTCTGAGTTCCCCACCCCATCCAGTTCCACATGGGGGCAGTTACCCTGGTGAACCTGCCCCTTTTATCCAGAGGCTGGTTCCAGCCAACTGATCCCAGAGACGTGATTTTCTGGCAAGCCAAGAATGGCTCATATCTTGTGGCAGATCCATATTAAACAAATCCAAGAGACAACCATATAAAATCATTAATCAAAATAATAGTTGGCATGAACTGAGTCCTTGTTATTAATATGCACCAAGCCCTGGAGCTAAACACATTGTCATATGTCTTGTGTGTGTATGCGTGCTCAGTCGTGCCCAACTCTTTGCGACCCCATGGACTGTAGCCTGCCAGACTTCTCTGCCTATGGAACTCTCCAGGCAAGAAGTTTGGTGCCGGGAGCCGGCGTGAGGAGCTCTACCAGTGGCAAAGGTCATGAGGAAGGAGGCTCGGCATACGCAAAGGCGGGATCGAGCCTCAGGAGTCCCCCTGGATATTCTCGAGCATCTACCCCCAAAAACCAGAGTCTGCCTACTTTACTGCTTTGTGCTCTCACCTCTGACTTTACGGGGGCTGTCCCCCACCACCATCTCGCTCTCTCTAAAAAGAGTTAACTTACAGCTCGAGTTAATAAAGTTCCTGGGCATTTGGAGTGTTTAAATCCAAACCCCTCACATAGCTCTCTAACTTGCCTGACAAGTTTACCCGGACTCCTAAAGCTAGTCATATGATTGTTTACAGTCTCCCAGCCGTGAGAGGCATGGGAAGCTTAAGATATTCAAATAGCTTAGAGCCTCTCAGAGAGTTAGAAACTGTCAGAATAAAACTAGTAAAAGATTTCATTGATGAACCAATGCTTGCTGCCAAGTTTCCATATCCCCCGTATTGTATCCTTGAAAGGATATCCTTGTGTATTAATATAGTTGGTATGTAGTAAAAATAAGTAGTGGCCTTGGTGTTAGCAACTTTAGACCCTTAAAGTAATAAATTCTTTCCTTTGTTGTAAACCCACTGCACTTCTGCCCTATAGGAATGCAACTTTATCTAACACCTTTGGAGGATGGCGCCAAACCTTAAAATAATTACTCTTAGAGAAAATAAGTCTTACAGTTGACAAACCTTTGTCAGAGTCATAAAATGTTAATAGACCTTCTGGCCAGAAGATGATGTAAATCACCTAAACCATTTGTATACGATAAATTTGCAGGAAAGAAATCCTGGTTTCGATAAGGATCAAAGACTGCTGACTTTGCATGATTTCACATCCCCTATTATCCTCTACATGCAACTTAGGGTATAAAAGCCCCTGTTGAAAATAAAGCTACGGGCCTTGCTCACCGAAGCTTGGTCTCCCCACGTCATTCTTTCTTTCACATTCTGGCTGAGTCTCCATCTGGAGCGTGGAGGTCCTCTGCGACCATTTATTTGCCTGGGCTTCTAAGACCCACTCAAGAAGGTGCCTAAGGTGGGGCACCTTCCGCTATTCGAGAGGGCGACTGTGGCCTCCGTGGTCAGAGCTAACCTGATGTCACAGGTTATATTGATTTTCCGCGTAAACCAAGCTACTCAGCCTCTTTTCTCCACTGAATTTTTCTACTGAGCTATCCTCATTCTATTACTCTTTATATCCTTGATGAATATTTAAATAAAGCCAGTGAACTCGCCGAAGCCGTCTCCCCTTCAAATTCCCTGGATCAGCCGGGGCTGGACCTTGGCAGTTTGGAGTGGGTTGCCATTTCCTCCTCCAGGGGATCTTCCTGACCCAGTGATCGAACTCACGTCTCTTGCATCTCCTGCCTTGGCAGGCAGATTCTTTACCGCTGAGCCAAAGCTATGGCTTTTCCAGTAGTCATGTATGGATGTGAGAGTTGGATCACAAAGGAAGCTGAGCACCGAGGAATTGATACTTTTGAACTGTGGTGTCGGAGAAGACTCTTGAGAGTCCCTTGGACTACAAGGAGATCAAACCAATCAATCCTAAAAGATATTAGTCCTGAATATTCATTGGAAGGACTGATGCTGAAGCTGAAGCTCCAATACTTTGGCCACCTGATGCAAAAAACTGACTCATTGGAAAAGACCCTGATGCTGGGAAAGATTGGAGGCAGGAGGAGAAGGAGATGACAGAGAATGAGATGGTTGGATGGCATCACCGACTTGATGGACATGAGTTTGAGTAAGCTCCGGGAGTTGGTGGTGGACAGGGAAGTCTGGTGTGCTGTAGTCCATGGGGTCGCAAAGAGTCAGACATGACTGAGTGACTGAACTGAACTGAGCCACCAGGGAAGCCCCATTATATGTCTGGCCTCATTTAATTCTTCTAAATACTATTGTCAGGGACTCTTCCCTCCTGGAGGAGCCATGTATGGTGGCCAGCCCCCCCAGCCAGAGGCCTTTGAGGAGCCACGGGCAGCAGGATTGGAGGAGGTGGGGCCCAGTGACCACTCCCTGCCGCCAGATCCGCACCTACCCTACCAGTTGCTGCCAGGTCCAGGGCAGTATCATCGAGGACTGGTGACCTCGCCCCTGCCTGCTCCACCCGCCCTGCATGAGCCACTCTACTTGCCTTCTGAGTATGAAACAGCCCCCGGAAACTTTGGGGGTTTTACTGAGGATGTTCCTACTTGCGAGACATGTGGGAAGACCTTCTCATGCTCTTACACACTGCGGCGTCACGCCACAGTGCACACGCGGGAGCGACCCTACGATGCCGCTACTGCCTGCGCAGCTACACGCAGTCAGGGGACCTGTACCGCCACATCCGCAAGGCTCACAATGAGGACCTGGCCAAACGCAGCAAACCGGATCCAGAGGCTGGCCCCGTCCTGGGAGCGCAGCCCCTCCCTGGCTTCCCGACTGCAGACAGACGAGCAGCAGTGCTGGAGGGCCACCCAGAGATTTTGTACTTGGTTCCAAAAACTGACATCCGGGAGAGCGTGCGCCGGGAGAGCGAGCGCCGGGAGAGCGAGCATCCAGGCTTGCTCTTGCTGCCACCAGGGGGCAGCACGGAAGGTGGAAGCACCTGATTTCCTCGCTGGGGACGGAATGAAGATTCTGCCCAGGCTGAAGGTTCCTACCCTTTTCTTCTCTCAGCCACAGAGGACTTTATGGGTATTGCATCTCAGCCAACTCCTCGCCGCCCTGGAAATTTTCCTGAGATGTAATCGCTTCTCACTCTGCATTTTGGACCATAAAACTGGCAGTGAAAGTATTTCTCTGAACCGGTTGGCTGGTTTCTTCCACAAACCTGCATGCCTCCTGATTTTTTCTCCAGGCTTTTTAGGAATCTGACACCTGCATTTGGGGTAGGGGTCAGGTTGCTTAGGAAGAAAAAAGTGAGATAAGGAGAGGGTAATGTAGACTTTACTTAGGAAAAGTATACAAATTAGGTTATTTTACACAATTACGGTTTATTGTGGGAGAAGGCAATGGCAACCCAACTCCAGTACTCTTGCCTGGAAAATCCCATGGACGGAGGAGCCTGGTGGGCTGCAGTCCATGGGGTCCCTAGGAGTCCGACATGACTGAGCGACTTCACTTTCACTTCCATGCATTGGAGAAGGAAATGGCAACCCACTCCAGTATTCTTGCCTGGAGAATCCCAGGGACGGAGGAACCTGGTGGGCTGCCATCTATGGGGTTGCACAGAATTGGACACGACTGAAGCAACTTAGTAGCAGCAGCAGCAGCAGCAAAGTCACTTTACAGATGAGGAAACTAAGGCATGAAAGTTAAGAAATCTGTCCAAGTTCATACAACCAGTAAGAGAGAGACCAGGATTGAAGCCAAGCGGTCCGGCTACAGAAGCTAAACACTACAGTAGCTGCCTGATTAATTGCTCATGAAAACTGTACCTGGAAGGTGGCCTGGAAAGTTCTTGTCTGCTGGGCCAGCACACTCTTTTTGTAGACCAGCTACCTGGGAACTCATGTGACCAGAAGGAGAAGTCCTGCAACTAAAATTTCTTAGGTCATTTGTTTAATCCAGGGACAATTTAAAAATAATCTTTTGGTCATGCTGCACGGCATGTGGGATCTTAGTTCTCTGATCAGGGATTGAACCCACACCCACGGCACTGTCAGCATGGGATCTTAACCGCTGGACCACCAGGGCAGCCCCCCATGGACAATCTTGCCAAGAAAACCATGAGTGTCAGCAGCTGGGACTGGCTTCCTCTTCCTTTGCCCTGGCTTGGATGGATGCTCCAATATTGCTCTGAGACTCCTTCCTCTAGGCTGTGACCTGCATGCTGTTCGTGTATCAACAAGGATGCTATTACACTGGGTTGGCTCTAATTCCTTAGTAGCAGCCTTTTTAAACTAAGGGTTTCCCAGGTGGTGTTAGTGGTCAAGAATCTGCCTGCCAAGGCAGGAGATACAAGAGACCCAGGTTCAATCCCTGGGTTGGAAAGATCCCCTGGAGGAGGAAAATGGCAACCCACTCCAGTATTCTTGCTTGGAATATCCCATGGACTAGATGAGCCAGGTGGGCTACAGTCCACAGTGTCCCAAAGAGTTGGACATAACTGAGCACAGCACAGCCTTTTTAAACTAACGCCTAAGCCAGAGAACTTGAAAAGGTGAAACTTAAGACCACCACAAACAGCCAGCCAGGCTTTCCCACCTAATGCAACTGCTTAAGCTAAACCTGTCAAATAGTGCTTTGCTTCAGCATCTTTCTACAAACACCTTGCCCTCTGCCTGTCAACGGATGGTGCTAACTACCTTTGGTTTAGCATTGCCAGCTTCGACTCCACCTGTGTCCAAATTAAATAAAAAAATTTTAATGTTCTTCAGTTTACCTACTAACAACAGGATCCAGCTGGTCTGAAGTTTGCAAATATTATTAGCAGGTATTTTTTGGTTTTTGGTTTACTAAATATCATCACTTTTTTTTTTTTTTTGGCTTTTTGGTTTGCTAAATATTATTTCAGCTTCCTTCCTCTTGATCAGTTTACTTGTTCAGATGCTTGTCAACATCCATTCATTGTGGGCAGATTTGACTAATTTTCTGAGAGCTACCGCACCGCAAGGGGGCGCTGCATCCTCAACCATCCGGCCAAGGCATGGGAGGAGGGGTTCAAAAAATGGGGCTTTAGGGGTCGCCCTGCGGAGGTGCGGTAGTTTGAGCATTCTTTGGCATTGCCTTTCTTTGGGATTGGAATGAAAACTGACCTTTTCCAGTCCTGTGGCCACTGCTGAGTTTTCCAAATTTGCTGGCATATTGAGTGCAGCATCATCTTTCAGGATTTGAAATAGCTCAACTGGAATTCCATCACCTCCATTAGCTTTGTTCATAGTGATGCTTTCTAAGGCCCACTTGACTTCACATTCCAGGATGTCTGGCTCTAGGTGAGTGATCACACCATCGTGATTATCTTGGTCATGAAGATCTTTTTTGTATAGTTCTTCTGTGTATTCTTGCCATCTCTTCTTAATATCTTCTGCTTCTGTTAGGTCCATACCATTTCTGTCCTTTATCGAGCCCATCTTTGCATGAAATGTTCCCTTGGTATCTCTAATTTTCTTGAAAAGATGCCGAAGAATTGATGCTTTTGAACTGTGATGTTGGAGAAGACTCCTGAGAGTCCCTTCCAACCAGTCCATTCTGAAGGAGATCAGCCCTGGGTGTTCTTTGGAAGGAATGATGCTAAAGCTGAAACTCCAATACTTTGGCCACCTCATGCGAAGAGTTGACTCATTGGAAAAGACCCTGATGCTGGGAGGGATTGGGGGCAGAAGGAGAAGGGGACGGCAGAGGATGAGATGGCTGGATGGCATCACTGACTTGATGGGCGTGAGTCTGGGTGAACTCCAGGAGTTGGTGATGGACAGGGAGGCCTGCCGTGCTGCGATTCGTGGGGTCGCAAAGAGTCGGACACAACTGAGCGACTAAACTGAACTGAACTGAACTGTGGAGGTGAGTTAAGACTGGTCTCCTTCTGGTCTCACAGTTGTATATTTGCTCCCCTCACAGCCCCGGGTCTACAACCATGCCATTAACATGTGGCCTCACTAGCTCTAAGCAGGTCCAACCTAGGGCTTTTTCTGTCATATCAAAGGTGATACTGTGCTTGATGCCACAATTTTTCTTTCAAGAAAACAAGCTGTTCTTAGAATGCCTCCTTTTGTTGTTTCAGGGTCACAGATGTGTTTGCTTAGTTATATGTACACACCTCTGGATTGCAGAGTTCCATCTGGAGCACCTGTACTACAAGAATGAAACCAGAATTGTTAGTACTGGTACCAAGTGATCAGCACCCAGTTTTGTGTGGATCTGGGTCGGCTCCACACAGTATTAGCTTTATTATAGATGCACTCAAATTATTGAGAACATCCTACAGCACAGTATGAGCAAATTAAGTCATTTTACAATAAAAGGAGTTTTCCACCTTTTCCCACCTTTGCCATCAGCTTTATTTCATGCAGTGTCCAAGGTCCCTTTACTCCTGTATAACCAAAGTATCTTGGATAACCCCTGAAGCTTGCTGTAATGGGATCTGAAGATACACACATGTAACGATCATCTTAATGAGCCTTCCAGAGGAAAGGTGACACCCTAACACGCAGTTTAGTAGCCCGGCATTAATTAAACTAAAAACCCACTCCGTAGATTGAAAGGGAGGGTTTCCTTAATCAGCCCTAGATTGATTTTTATGGTTCAAAGTTTCCTTCAGTGTATACAAAATATTGCATGCAGACTTCACCATATCCTAGAAACATCTGCCATCTTTGAAACATAAAATAGACAATTTACTTTCTAAGAGAAATCTTTATTCTGAAATTTAAGACTCCGTTACTGTTTATGTTTTATCAAGCCTGAAGTCTGCTTTGCCTTTAAATCCGCTGTTACAAAATGCCCAGAGCATCTCTGCCTCCTCTCCTTAGTACTGAAGTGTTAAGAGTTACAGGATAACAGATGTTGAAAAGAGAAAAGAATTGGGAGCTAGGGAACAACTGTGGAATTTTACCATTACATTTCAGAGTAAAAGAGGTGATTAAAACAGCTCAAGTTAGCACATAATCCCATTTGTTGCACTATAATTACAAGCGTCAATGATGGGGAGAAAATGTTGCAATTACTAAGTCACATTCCAGGACAAGACAGATGACATAATTACTATTCTGGCTGTGACACCCACTGCATTTACCCTTTGCATCTAAGTATCTAAAGGACAGCAACTCACAGCTATTTTTCAGCAATCCTGGTCTATTTAACAATACTACTTGGAATAGATCACAGGCATTCTTGATGGCTCTGTCTGCTCCTCCCTTCCCCGCCAAGAAAAGAAAGCGGGATCAGAGTCAAGAGTACAGCCAGGTTGCATCCCCCACTGTGCAACGATACCTTTTACCAGGTCAAACCTGGTACAAGTACCAACAGAAGAAATCATATGCCATGTATCCCTAATAAAAACCCGAGGATATTACATCTATGCCTCACCTCTGAATTCTGAGCAAGAGCTACAGGGTGAATCCTTGTGAATTTTTTTTTTTTTCTTTCTTCTAATGTGGGATATTATTTGAGATTAACACACCAGTTTTGCTTTGTTTTTTAAAGAATCTGCCTGCAAGGTGGGAGACTGGGGTTTGATATCCGGGTCAGGAAGATCCCCTGGAGAAGGAAATGGCAACCCATTCCAGTGTTCTTGCCTGGAAAATCCCATGGACAGAGGAGCCTAGAGTTCATCAGGTCACAAAGAGTCAGACAGGACTGAGTGACTAATACTTATTATTTTTAAAGACTTTATTGAATTTGTTACAATATTGCTTCTGTTTTAGGCTTTGGATTTTTTTTGTCCCTGAGGCATGGGTGGGGTGCCATTGCCTTCTCCCAACCAGGGATTGAACCTGGACCTCCTGCACTGGAAGCGCAGTCTTAACCACTGGACTTCCAGGGAAGTCCTAACACCAGTTTTTAAGGGCATTCTTGAGATACTTCCAAGTAATTATGCTATAGGCTGAATGTGTGTGTCCTCCCACCACCCCCTAAGTTTATAAGTGAAACCAAAATCTCCAGTGCCATGGAGATGGGGTCTTTGGTAGGTAATTAGGTCCTGACGGTTGAAACTTCATGAATGGAACTGAGATGGGCTGGGACCTGGGACCCTTTGCTGCAATATTTGCACCTGGTCTCCTTGAGCACCGAAATACAAAGAAACTATAAGGGACTAAAAATAACTGTGCTACAATGTACAGCTGGGGCAAATTATGGACACAACATAGGAAAAGACCAAAACCCAACTGCTGCTCCAGAAGCGTCGGGAGCAAAAACAGGGTGTTGGGAGCAAAAGCTGGGTACTGCGCATGCCCCTTGCACACAACAGCACCAACACAGTGGGCAAACCTCCTAAATCACCCCTCTGGCTCCACCCCTCACCCCATATAAGGAGCCGGCTTGCCCTGCCTAGGAGAGTGAGGAAGCAAGGAAACCTGTTACTTCTTTCCTTCAGACCCCCACCACCAGCTGCAGCAGGAGCCCCAGAAAAGCCTTGCTTGAATTTCTTGTCTGGCCTCTGATCAATTTCTATTGATTAAAGAGGCCAAGAACCCTGGTAGGTGATAAAATTAGTGCTCTTAGGAGAAAAGGTCTCTCTCTCCCTCCCTTCCATGTGAGGTCACAGCAAGAAGGTAGCCATTTGTAAACCTAGAAGAGAGGCCTCACCAGCACCTGACTGTTGGTACCTTGATCTCAGACTTCCCAGCCTACAGAGCTGTGAACAATGAATTTCTACTGTTTGAGTCACTGAAGTCCACGGTATTCTGATACAGCAGACATTTGGCTTCTAGTGGTTTCCAGCAAATGTTGTGTATTGACTAGATCAATATTGGAAATTCTCAATCATTGGGTCCTAGGCCACAAATAGCATCTAGTAGGGAGAAGGCAATGGCACCCCACTCCAGCACTCTTGCCTGGACAGTCCCATGGATGGAGGAGCCTGGTAGGCTGCAGTCCATGGGGTCGCGAAGAGTCGGACACGACTGAGCGACTTCACTTTCACTTTTCACTTTCATGCATTGGAGAAGGAAATGGCAACCCACTCCAGTGTTCTTGCCTGGAGAATCCCAGGGATGGGGGAGCCTGGTGGGCTGCCATCTGTGGGGTCAAACAGAGTCGGACACGACTGACTCAACTTAGCAGCAGCAGCAGCAGGAAGTAAGGTTATTCCTGGAGGAAACCAGTGGGAGATATGTGTGAATACATGATAATATAACAGAGAGTCCTTCTCTGAATTCTAAAGTCAAATGTCCAGACTAACGAATCAGCTGCTGTTCACTATCACCAGCATATAGGGTTTTTTTTCACATCAAACGTTGATATGCACACTTGCAGCAACACAGATGGATCTAGAGATTATCACGCTAAGCGCAGTCAGACACAGACAGATAGACGTCATGTGGTATTACTTGTATGCAGAATCTTAAAAAAAAATGATACAAATGAACTTACAACAGAAACAGACTCACAGACCTGGAGAATGAATTTATGGTCACCAGCAGGAAGAGTGGGTGGGAGGGATAGATTAGGAGTTTGGGATTGACATGTACACACTGCTATACTTAAAACTGATAACCAACAAGGACCCACTATAAAAGTTGATTACATATTAAGAGGTAATTCTGAGATACTTGAAAGAGAGTTTTAATATCCCCAAGTTAATCTTAGTAAGAGCTTACTATTACATGGCTTTCACCATCAGGAACTGAAAAGCTCTCAGTTCGTTTAGAGTGATTAACCCAGGTCCACCCAGGATCTTGATTTAACCAAACCCTTTTAACAGGTTGATATGTGTCCTACATGACTCTGACCGCCTCTCAGCTTTGACACATCACAATTTCCCACAAAGGAAGCCAAAATTCAGTCATTTTGCAAGCTCACCAAAAGAGTGATGTATTTGGTGACAGAAACTAGTGAGTCACTTTAGAGTCTCCTGGGACTAATGTCGGCGTGAAAGATGAACATAACAAGTGGGTTCTAGCTCCAGTGATTCTAGAAAGCTAGCAGCATCTCAGAAAGGAAGCAGGGGGTTATGAGTCAGAAGACAATGTCCCAGATGGGCAGCACTCAGTTTCCACTCCTGTGGAAACAGCAATACCTGGTAGTTTGTGGCTAAATGACACAATAGATGTATTATATGTACAATGTATTATTATTTCATTATTCATTTGGCTACTTTTTGGTACGGTGGGAAAGCTGTTTGGGCCATAGACATGAAGTGGTTTTTGTTGTCACTAAACTGTGTCCGATTCTTTGCAGCCCCATGAACTGCAGCACATTAGGCTCCTCCGCCCTCCACTGTCTCCTGGAGTTTCCTCAAATTCATGTCCATTGAGTCGGTGATGCTATCTAACCATCTCATCCTCTGCTGCCCCTTACTCCTTTTGCAAGAAGTAATCTCTCAGAAATGATCAGGGCAATTTGATCTCCGAGGCGCCCTCGCTCACAATGTCCCTTGAATTGGGAGGCATGTTTCATCTTCCTGGTCTCCTACTCACATTCTACTCTCTGATTTAACCGAAAGATTTCTCTCCTTTTATCTGATACCTATTTCTTGAAGTGCTCATTCATAACCCCTGTTCTTAATTTTATGTCTAAATCTGATTGTAGAATGTTATCATCTGAATCATTTAAAGTCTAAAGGTCTGGGAAAGGGCTACGAATGTTTCTGGCAGAGGAAGGGGAAATGAAGACAAGGGTTAAACCTCAATTGCTAAACTAGCAGAAGCTGGAATAAGAAAGAGTTGCTACAGAGTATAGAAGAGACATATGAAAAAGGCAAAACTCTACAAGCATTGCCTCTAAAATTTGGCTAAATCATATGACATAACTTATATTTAATTTTTTTTAGAAATGCCATTCTTTCTACTGTAACATCATCTAACATCTTTCAAAAGATATTTATTTGGCTGAGTGGCATGTGAACTCTCAGTGTGGCATGTGAGATCTAGTTCCCTGACCAGGGATTGAAGCCGGTCACCTGCATTGGGAGTGTGGAGTCTTAGCCACCTGAACACTGGAAAGTCCCTATTATCTTAATTATATCCCTTTTCCTGGACTTCTCCAGACCCTTTAAATCATCCATGAGTGATCTATCAGAATGTGAAGATCTGCCCAATTTTGCTTTTTTTAAACTTGTTCACAGGGAACACCATATTTAAAGCCTTACTTCTTTTGTTTTAATAACTACTGACTTTGGCTTCAGAATTTTCTGCACTGGCTTCAGAAACTTCAGTTCAGTTCAGTCCAGTTGCTTATTTGTGTCCAGCTCTTTGCGACGCCATGAACTGCAGCACGCCAGGCCTCCCTGTCCATCACCAACTCCTGAAGCTCACTCAAACTCATGTCCATCTAGTTGGTGATGCCATCCAGCCATCTCATCCTCTGTCGTCCCCTTCTCCTCCTGCCCCCAATCCCTCCCAGCATCAGAGTCTTTTCCAATGAGTCAACACTTCGCATGAGGTGGCCAAAGTACTGGAGTTTAAGCTTCAGCATCATTCCTTCCAAAGAAATCCCAGGGCTGATCTCCTTCAGAATGGACTGGTTGGATCTCCTTGCAGTCCAAGGGACTCTCAAGAGTCTTCTCCAACACCACAGTTCAAAGGCATCAATTCTTTGGCACTCAGCTTTCTTCAGAGTCCAACTCTCACATCCATACATGACCACAGGAAAAACCATAGCCTTGACTAGACGGACCTTTGTTGGCAAAGTAATGTCTCTGCTTTTGAATATGTTGTCTAGGTTGGTCATAACTTTCCTTACAAGGAGCAAGCGTCTTTTAATTTCATGGCTGCAATCACCATCTGCAGTGATTTTGGAGCCCCCAAAAATAAAGTCTGACAATGTTTCCACTGTTTCCCCATCTATTTCCCATGAAGTGATGGGACCAGATGCCATGATCTTCGTTTTCTGAACATTGAGCTTTAAGCCAACTTTTTCACTCTCCTCTTTCACCTTCATCAAGAGGCTCTTTAGTTCCTTTTCACTTTCTGCCATAACGGTGGTGTCATCTGCATATCTGAGGTTATTGATATTTCTCCTGGCAATCTTGATTCCAGCTTGTGCTTCTTCTAGCCCACCATTTCTCATGATGTACTCTGCATATAAGTTAAATAAGCAGGGTGACAATATACAGCCTTGATGTACTCCTTTTACTATTTGGAACGAGTCTGTTGTTCCATGTCCAGTTCTAACTGTTGCTTCCTGACCTGTACATATGTTTCTCAAGAGGCAGGTCAGATGGTCTGGTATTCCCATCTCTTTCAGAATTTTCCAGTTTATTGTGATCCACACAGTCAAAGGCTTTGGCATAGTCAATAAAGCAGAAATAGATGTTTTTCTGGAACTCTCTTGCTTTTTCCATGATCCAACTTAATAGTACATGTTTTATCTCTTGCCAAAATAAAACCATAAAAAAATTTTGTTCCTTCCAAAGAATTCACAAACTGGCAGTGCAGCTGCAACTCTTAGGAAATGCTATAAAAAATAAGGATAACATGTACAGATGTGAGACCTGGACCATGAAGAACAGGCTGAGCATGGAAAAACTGATGTTTTCAAACTGTGGTGTTGGAGAAGACTCTTGAGAGTCACTTGGACTGCAAGGAGATCCAACCAGTCTATCGTAAAAGAAATCAGTCCTAAATATTCATTGGAGGTTTGGGGCTGAATATCCAATACTTTGGCCACCTAATATGAAGAGCTGACTCATTGGAAAAGCCCCTGATGCTGGGAAAGATTGAAGGCAGGAGGAGAAGGGGGCGATAGAGGATGAGATGGTTGGATGGCACCACCGACTCAATGAACATCAGTTTGAGCAAGCTCTGAGAGATGGTGAAGGACAGGGAATCTGGCATGCTGTAGTCCATGGGGTCTCAAAGAGTCAGACACAACTTAATGACTGAACAACAGTGTGTTCAAGATGTATCTATTAGAAGAATTATGATTAAAAAAAAAACCCTGGTTCAAACACACACGTGAAACAAGAATCATGTTGATGCCCAAAGGGCTATGTCAGAAAACTTTTGGACACTTACCACTGGCTGCAGCAAACAGCTCTGGATTATCCAGCTGCTGGAGGAAATGATTAGTATAAAGACAATCCCAACCAAATTTACACTTTAATCTGGAATATAAGTTATGATTTCTATGCAATGTGTTTCCATAAGAATATGCTCATATTTTGCACTGGGCGGTTAATCCTGAAGAGATAGAAAGGCAGATTCTATACAAAAAGAATAATGCACATACAAATAATTAAATTGTTCAACTGAACTGACAGTAGTCAGACACCCCTCCCGGGTTTGAATACAGTGGCTTGGGCTGACGGTGTGGCGGTGAGATCCTGCACGGAGCAGACAGAGGAGCCCCCTTTTCTGTCTCCTGCACTAAGAGGTCACCTTGTGCGGCTCCCTCCCCCTTCAGACGCCCTCGTACTACACAGGTAAGAAGTTCAGAGGAGGGACTTCCTGGTGGCCCAGTGGTTGAGAATCCGCCTTGCAGGGGACGCAGGTTTGATTCCTGGTCAGGGAACTAAGATCCCTCATGCCATGGAGCAACTAAGCCTGCCCGCCACAATCAGAGTCTGTGCACCACAACAAAATATCCCACATAACCCAACAAAGATCCCTTGTGCTGCAACTAAGACCCAACACAGATTAATAAATAGATAACTATAACAAAAAAAAGTCCAGAGGAGGGAGGGAGTGAGTGCTGGGGGAGGCAGCACTTCTGCAGGGGTGTGATTTCCAGGAAGAACTTGACTTTTGGAAATAGCTTTATTGCCTTTATGACAATAATAATCCTTATTTGTCTGTAAAATTACCCCAAAGGACAAAGATGGACATAAAAATCAACAGAAACCCTGCCATTTGGGGAGAACATTTGGTGAACATCTTTACAGACATCTTACTATCCATCTTCGTACACACAATGTCACATGCTGTTCTGCAATATGCTTTTATAATCACTCAGAGCACACAGATGTACAGCATTTAGTCAGATGATAGTGTAACACTGTCTGTATATAACTTCAGATGAAATAAAATTCGTACTTTATGGCAAGACAAGAAAAACTTAAGACACAAAAATTTTTCTCTGCCATTTGGCTGCCTCTCTCTCCCCACTGTGCACTCTGTGTGATGCATTGCACAAACCTCCCCTCTGGCAGAAATACCTGCTCAACCATGAAGTGCAATATTCTCCTGGCATCAGTAAGTTCAGTTCAGTCGCTCAGTTGTGTCTGACTCTTTGCGACCCCATGGACTGCAGCACGCAAGGCCTCCCTATCCATCACCAACTCCCGGAGTTTATTCAAACTCGTGTCCATTGAGTCGGTGATGCCGTCCAACCATCAATGTACTCGTGTACAAGCCTCAGTAAGACAACTCCTCCAAGATGACATTCCTTCTTGACCTTACGGGGTCACATGACCCACCACTTTGCACTTGCAGACCAGGATTATGTAAACTATCAATAACATTATTTGATGTACAGCCTTCTGACTCAAAAAACTTGCGTAACTCTGCTTTGACCTCTAACAGGCGGAACAGTTCTCAGAGCTTTCTGAGATGCTCTTCCCGAATTGAATCCTCAATTCGGTTCCAATAAAATCTTCCCTTTCTTTCTGATTAATTTTTCATTGACACTATTTAACCAATCCATGTGTATGCTTAGTTGCTCAATTGTCTGCAACTCTTTCCGACCCCATGGACTGTAGCCCTCTAGCCCTCCAGAGCCCTCCAGGGTCCTCTGTCCATGGGATTCTCCAGGCAAGAATACTGGGGTGGGTTGCCATTCCCTTCTCCAGGGGATCTTCCCAACCCAGGGATTGAACCTGGGTCTCCCGCATTGCTGACAGATTCTTTACTGTCTGAGCCACCAGGGAAGCCCAACCAATCCCTACTGATGGACAAAAACATAATTTTTTGACATTATAATAGTGCTCTGATGAAATTCTCACAGTCCTTCATTATTTGTGAGATTGTCTCCTTTGGGTAATCCCTAGAAGAGAGAGTGCTGGGTCAGAGCATGCACAATAAACATTTGATACATATTCCAAACCACTCTTTGGGAAGACTGTAGGTTTCCACTCCAACTATCAAAAAACTGCTCACTTCCTTTAACAGTTGATAACAATACGGGGTTTCAGCGACAATTAAAAACATCAATAGTCTGGATCTGTTTTTTTTTTCCCCAAGTGCATCTCACTGTGTTTTGGAGGCACAACTCTTGTATTATTTTTTTTTTTTAATTTTTTTTGGCTATGCCATGCAGCTTGGAGGATCTTAATTCCCCGACCAGGGATCAAACCTGCAGGGCCTCCTGCAGTGGAAGTGCAGGGTCCTAAGCACTGGACCACCAGGAAGGTCCTCTTTATTATTTTTGAAGCTAAATGTCTCTTCATATATTGACCCTTTACATGTCTCCTTTTCAAATTGCCTATTCATGTCGGTTGTGCATTTTCTTTTAAAAAGGGAGGAGCCTTTTTATCTGCTTTATTTTTTCTTAAAAGGGAGGCTGTTTTATATCTTATTTTTTCAGAGAAATTAAATTTAAAGATATTAACCTTTTGTTACTCAGGTAGCAAATGTTTCTCTTAATTTGTTGATTGGAAGATTTTTACCATATAGAATTTTTTTTAAAAATGCAATTAAAACTTTTATTTAATGAACTGTTCAGTTTAGTTCAGTCGCTCAGTTGTGTCCGACTCTTTGAGACCCCATGAATCGCAGCACACCAGGCCTCCCTGTCTATCACCAACTCCCGGAGTTCACTCAGACTCACGTCCATCGAGTCAGTGATGCCATCCAGCCATCTCATCCTCTGTTGTCCCCTTCTCCTCTTGTCCCCAATCCCTCCCAGAACCAGGGTCTTTTCCAATGAGTCAACTCTTCGCAGGAGGTGGCCAAAGTACTGGAGTTTCAGCTTTGGCATCATTCCTTCCAAAGAAATCCCAGGGCTGATCTCCTTCAGGATGGACTGGTTCGATCTCCTTATAGTCCAAGGGACTCTCAAGAGTCTTCTCCAACACCACAGTTCAAAAGCATCAATTCTTCAGTACTCAGCCTTCTTCACAGTCCAACTCTCACATCCATACATGACCACAGGAAAAACCATAGCCTTGATTAGACAGACCTTTGTTGGCAAAGTAATGTCTCTGCTTTTGAATATGCTATCTAGGTTGATCATAACTTTCCTTCCAAGGAGTAAGCGTCTTTTAATTTCATGGCTGCAGTCACCATCTGCAGTGATTTCGGAGCCCAGAAAAATAAAGTCTGACACTGTTTCCACTGTTTCCCCATCTATTTCCCATGAAGTGATGGGACCGGATGCCATGATCTTCGTTTTCTGAATGTTGAGCTTTAAGCCAATTTTTTCACTCTCCACTTTCACTTAGATTTTGGAATATGCTTGGCCTTCCCAAACTCACATTATATAAAATATTTGCTCCTATTTTACAAGTACTGTTTTGGTTTTGTTATATTTAAATCTTTGATTAAAGTTATAGACTGAAATATGTTTCCCCAGACTCATGTTGAAGCCATAACCCTTGAAGCCATAACCCCTGCAAACATTAATAAAGGCAAGAATACTGGAGTGGGTTGCCATGCCCTCCTCCAGGGGATCTTCCTGACCCAGGGATTAAACTCCAGTCTCTTATGTCTCCTGCCCTGGCAGGCAGGTTCTTTGCTGCTGCTGCTGCTAAGTCGCTTCAGTCGTGTCCGACTCTGTGTGACCCCATAGACAGCGGCAGCCCGCTAGGCTGCCCCATCCCTGGGATTCTCCAGGCAAGAACACTGGAGAGGGTTGCCATTTCCCTCTCCAGTGCATGAAAGTGAAAAGTGAAAGTGAAGTCGCTCAGTCAGGTCCGACTCTTAGCGACCCCATGGACTGCAGCCTACCAGGCTCCTCCGTCCGTGGGATTTTCCAGGCAAGAGTACTGGAGTGGGGTGCCATTGCCTTACCAGCCTTATTAAAATGGAGCCAGGAAGCCAGAAGGGGGAGCTCTCAGGCAGAACTGTGCAAGTCAATTACAGGAAGCATTTCGGTTTCAAACACCAGCAGAAGAATCCTCAACAGAAAAGAATCATCAGTTACAAGCCCCAACAGGAAAAGAGGTACACGGAATCTCCTACAAGAAATCCACTACCCCCACAACTTGGCCAGTGAGAAACTACCATCACTCTGAACTCTCCTTTTTCTCTATAAAATAACATTCTTCTCCTTTGTTTGTTGGACTTGCCCATAGTTTCTGCTGTAGCATGATCTGCCTGAATTGCAAGTCTCTGCTATTTCCAAAGAAATCCATCTTTGCTGGTAAAGTAGCTGACTTTTATTTTTAAGGTCAATACTCCCAGTCTAACTGTATTTAGAGACAGGCCTCCACGGAGATAGCTGGCCCTCTGTATTCATGGATTTTGTATCCGTGGATTCAACCAACAACCAACTGAAAATGTTTGGGGGAAAAAAAGAAAAACAGAACGTTCCAAAAAGCAAAACTTGAATTTGCTGCACACCAGCAAGTATTTCATAGCATGTATGTTGTATTTACAATATTTACACAGCATTTACACTGTATTAGGCATTATAAGTCATCTAGAGATGATTTAAAGTACATGAGGAACCTCCCTGGTGGTCCAGTGGCTAAGATTCCGTGCTCCTAATGTAGGGGGCCAGGTTCAACCTCTGGTCAGGGAACTAGATCCCACACGCTGCAACCAAGAGTTCACATGCCTCAGCTAAAGATCCTGCATGTCATAACGAAGGCCTGGCAGGGCCAAATAAATGGTTTTTAAAACCTATATGAAAGGAAGAGTGTGGGTTATATGCAGATACTATACCATTTTATAAATGGAACTTGAGCATTCTTGAACTTTGGTATCTAAGGAAGGTCCTGGAAACAATCCCCTACAGATAAGAAAGAATGACTATAATTCAGGCTAGATGAGGTCATAAGGGTGGGACCCGAATCGAATAGGATTGCGTGAGTTAATAAGAAGAGACCCTAGAAGCTCTTCACATGAGCACAGAGGAAAGGCTGTGTGAGAACAGAGTGAGAAGGCAGCTAGCTGTCTGCCACAGGAGAGGCTTCAGCAGACTGCTCAAGTGTCTAAATTGGCAACTAACTTGCCAACACCTTAACCTTGGACTTCCAGCCTCCAGAAGGGTGAGAAAATAAATTTCTGACGTTTAAGCCACATATTCCGTGATATTCTGTTATGCCAGCCCTAGCAGACAAATATGGGGTTCCCTGGGGAATCAGCAGTAAGGAATCTGCCTGCAATGCAGAAGACCTGGGTTGGATCCCTGGGTCAGGAAGATCCCCTGGAGGAGGGCATGGCAACCCACTCCAGTACTCTTGTCTGGAGAACCCCATGGACAGAGGAGCCTGGCGGGCTTCAGTCCATAGGGTCTCAAAGAGTTGGACACGACTGAAGCGACTAAGCAGCAGCAGTTTCAGACAAATACAACCCATCTGATACTTATCTGGATAAAACTAATGGTATGCAACTTTATTTCCAAAAGGGTTAGCAATTTCTAGCAACATTAATAATCTGTTCTCTACTGAGCTGAGATGCTATCTGGATTGTACTTCAAATTCCCAATACACTTGGGCCTATTTAGGGACTTCCTATTTTTTTTCTGTTGATCTATTCCTAAAGGAGTATTATAATTTTTTAAATACTACAGTTTTATAATAAACTTGTAGGAATATTCAACATATATTGTGTTCCGTCGCTAAGTCATGTCCAACTCTTTGTGACCCCACGGATTGCAGCATGCCAGACTTTCCTGTCCTTCACTATCTCTCACTCAGAGTTTGTTCAAACTCATGCCCCTTGAGTCGGTGATGCCATCCAACCATCTCATACTATGCTGCCCCCTTCTCCTCCTGCCCTCAATCTTTCCCAGCATCAGGGCCCTTTCCAATGAGTCAGCCCTTTGGATCAGGAGGCCAAAGTACTGGAGCTTCAGCATCAGTCCTTCGAATGAATATTCAAGCTTGATTTCCTTTAGGATTGACTGGTTTGAGCTTCTTGCTGTCCAAGGGACTCCCAGGAGTCTTGTTCGGCACCACAACTTGAAAGCATCATTTCTTTGACGCTCAGCCTTCTTTATGGTCCAACTTTCACATCCGTACATGATAACTAGAAAAAACATAGTTTTGATTATACGAACCTTTGTTGGCAAAGTGATGTCTCTGCTTTTTAGTAACACTGTCTAGGTTTGTCATAGCTTTTCTTCCAAAGAGCAAACATCTTTTAATTTCATGGCTATAGCCATTGTCTATAGTGATTTTGGAGCCCAAGAAAATAAAATCTGCCACTGTTTCCATTTTTTCCCCATCCATTTGCCATGAGTGATGGAACCCGATGTGATGATCTTAGGTTTTTGAATGTTCAGTGTTAAGCCAGCTTTTTCACTCTCTTCTTTCACCTTCATCAAGACGGTCTTTAGTTCCTCTTCATTTTCTGCCATAAGGGTGGTATCATCTGCATATCTGAGGTTATTGATATTTCTCCCAGCTCTTCCTCCTCAAATATATATACTTTTTAAAAAATTTCTGGATATTCTCACACATTTATCTAATTGAAATTAGAATTAAGTTTGCTTTCTTCAAAAACTGATAGAATTTCTTTCTCAAGCTGAATAATATTCTGCTGTGTAGATATACAGACATATCTCGTTAATTGTGCTTCACTTTTTAGCACTTCATAGATATCGCGTTTTTATTAATTGAAGATTTGTGACAACCAAGCATTGTCAGACGATGATGAGCAATTTTAGCAATAAAGTGCTTTTAAATTTAAATGTAACATTTTTTATACACAATGCTATTATTACACACTTAACAGACAACAGAATAGTGTAACCATAATTTTTATATGCACTAGGAAACCAAAACATTTCTGTGACTCACTTTGTTGCTTTACTGTGGTGGCCTTTTAATCAAACCCGTAATATCTCCAAGGTCTGCCTGTATACAGTTTGTTTATCCATTAGTCTGCTGATGGACACTTAGGTTTCGTCTACCTCACAGTGTTTCTGAATAACGCTGCTATGAACTAGGTGTACAAATCACTCTCAAAGAGCCTGATTTCAGTTCTTTGGGATGCATACTAAGAAGTGGAGTTGATATATCCTATGAGTAATTCTTTAAAAAAATTTTTTTAGAGGAACTGCCATACAGTTTTTCCTAGTGGCCTCACCATTTACATTCTTGGCAATACTGCCCCAAGGTCGGAGAAGGCAATGGCACCCCACTCCAGTACTGTTGCCTGGAAAATCCCATGGATGGAGGAGCCTGGAAGGCTGCAGTCCATGGGGTCGCTGAGGGTCAGACACAACTGAGCGACTTCACTTTCACTTTTCACTTTCATGCATTGGAGAAGGAAATGGCAACCCACTCCAGTGTTCTTGCCTGGAGAATCCCAGGGACGGGGGAGCCTGGTGGGCTGCCGTCTATGGGGTCGCACAGAGTCGGACACGACTGAAGCGACTTAGCAGCAGCAGCAGCCCCAAGGTTCCAATGTGTTGTTTTCTGTTTTGGTGACAGTAGCCATCCTGATGGCTGTGAGGTGATGAAAAACGTTTTAACACCAATGCTACCCCTTCTAGTGTTCTTGCTTGGAGAATTCCACGGACAGAGGAGCCTGGTGGGCTAGAGTCAACAGGGTCTCCAAGAGTCGGACATGACTTAGCGACTAACAATTTCACTTTCAACCTCAGCTGTAAGTGTATTTCAGGGTTGATTGTTTTCTGTTACATTCTTTTCTGGAATGTGACGAGCTATCTGGATCTGCACATTCCAATCTTCCTTTTAATATTCTTTCCTCAGGAGTATTTTCTGTTTCATCTGGTCTGCCAGGAACATCAGCATTCAATATTGACATGTTGTCAGTCTTATTTCTGTCACCCTCTAACTGTGTTGATCTGTGTCTTTTTCTTCTGCTTACTGTGAGAGTTTCTTAAGTCTGTTCTCTGTGTCATTAATTTTGATTTTCTGTAGCATGTGTTATATTCTTTGCCCCTTCATTTTATTTTTTTATTGAAGTATAGTTGATTTATAATGCTGTGTTAGTTTCAGGTGTACAGCAAAGTGATTCAGTTATACGTACATTTATATCTGTTTTTCAGATTCTTTTCCCTTATAGGTTATTACAAAATACTGAGCAGAGCTCCCTGTGCTATACAGTAGGTCCCTGTTGGTTACCTATTTTATAGATAGTGATGTATCTCTCTGTTAATCCCGAACTCTTAGTTTATCCCTCTCCTGCTCCTTTCTCTTTTGGTAACCACAAATAAACAATACTACAATTTGCAAAAATACATGCACCCCAATGTTTGCTGCAGCACTATTTAAAATAGCCAAGACATGAAAATACCCAAGTGCCCATCAATAGACAACTGGGCTTAAGAAGATGTGATATATGTATGCACGTGTGTGCTTGATGGAATATTACTCAGCCACTAAAAAGAATGAAATATTGCCATCTGCAGCAACATGAATGGACTTAGAGAATAATACACTAAGTAAGTCAGGTAGAGAAAGACAAATATCATTTACATGTGGAATCTACAAAATAATATGGCCTTTCCTTGTGGCTCAGCTGGTAAAGAATCCGCCTGCAGTGTGGGAGACCTGGGTTCGATCCCTGGGTTGGGAAGATCCCCTGGAGAAGGGAAAGGCTACCTACTTCAGTATTCTGGACTGGAGAATTCCATGGACTGTATAGTCTACAGGGTTGCAAAGAGTTGGACATGACTGAGTGACTCCCTTTCACAAAATAATACAGATGACTCTATATACAAAAGAGAAACAGACTTACAGACAGAGAAAACAAACTCATAGTTACCAAAGGGGAAAAGGGTTGGGGGGAGATAATTAGGAGTATGGGATTAACAGATACACACTACTGTTTACATAAAATAGATAATAAGGGTTTACTGTGTAGCACAAGGAACTATGCTTGCCTGGAGAATCCCAGGGACGGGGGAGCCTGGTGGGCTGCCGTCTATGGGGTCGCACAGAGTCGGACACAACTGAAGCGACTTAGCAGCACAAAGAACTATATTTAATACCTTTTAATAACCACAATGGAAAATAGTATGACATATATACACATAATTGAATCAGTTTGCTATACACCTGAAAATAACACAATATTGTAAATCAACCCTACTTCAATTGAAAAATAAAAGAAGTAATGCTGAAAAAATGGAAAGAATGGAAATGCCCAAGAATAGGGGACCAGTTAAACAATTGCACATCAGATGATAAAGATAGTAAAGATGTACATTTTAGGAGAGTATTTACTGACCTGGATATATAATCACAGTATACTGGTCAATGATAAATCAAATTGCAAAAAGTAATAAATTGAACTAAAATTTACATTTTCAGGCAAGATAAATCAAACACAAAGTTCTCTCTCTCTGGGCCTCCTCCCTCCTCCTAACGTGCAGGGTGCTTTTGCATTACACATGAACCAGAGCACCTCAAACATGGGAATGCTTGCTCAGCTGTAAAGAGCATTCCCCCGCTTTCTTCTGATGCTAGGAATACAACTTCTTAAAAGAACAGTGTTCTTTTCCAGTGCTGTAGGCCATCATGGTGGCTTGCTGCTCCCTTGCTAGCTGTTTACCTGGACTCTCTAACCTTGGTTAACTCTATGTAAAATATCAATATGTCATCTTGATGTACGATCCTTTGTCTTGAAAACGCATGTGACTGTACCTTCTATCTTTAATGGGCAGAACAGTGCTCAGAGCTTCTGAGAGTCTGTCTCCTAGGTTATCAGCCTCAGTGGGCTCAAATAAAGTTTCCTTTTCTCTTAACTTGATTGTTAATTGAACTTTTGTCAACAAAATATACATTATAACCACAATTTTATAAGAAAACTAGGTATAGTTTATAAGTAAACAGCTAGATGGAAAAACATGAAAATATAGTGGCTATAGTTTAAATTTTCTTTATACTTTTCTATATTTTCCAAAATTTTCTAAAATAAGTGTTATTTGCATGAACAGAAAAATTGCATTATTTTCAAAATGAGATTTAATGCCCCTAGATACAGACATTCTCATTTTAATTTCTCCCTTTCTCCTTGAGGAGCCTTAAATATGCTTCAGGGAGTGTCTAATTCTCTAGCACTCATTTATGGTTTGCAGAAAAGTTCTAAATAGAATAAGCACAGCACATGTAACCTCTATCTTGAACACCCATAAATTCAGTTTTTGGGTCTTTGTATTTCCTAACTAAAATGTTTTTTGATCATGTACCTGCGTTTCCTTTAAGCATCAAACAAGAAAATCTCCAAGACCAAAAGTAAATGGGAATAAGTCTTTCTCTAAAGGTATTGCCCTTTTCCAAACTGTTTTCACCAGATTTTTCATACCTCTGATGGAGAAGGATTGTGAACACTTGTCGTTATTTCTTGCGATAGAATCCCTCTTCTTTTGTGTCAATACTTTCAGCACTAATTTCATCACTGCTGCCATGCCTCTGGGTACCTTTGTGCCCACTCATCACCTGCCACTCTTCTTGACCTGCCCTACTTTTTTCAGTAGTCCATAGAAGGGCGGCTGATGGGGACTACCCTGGTGGTCAGGCAGTTAAGAATCTGCCTGTCAATGCAGGGGACACAGGTTCGATCCCTGGTCTGGAACGATCCCACGAGCTGTGGGGCAACTCAGCCCATGCACCACAATAGAGAAGTCACTGCAGTGAGAAGCCCACGCACTGCAATGAAGAGTGGCTCCCGCTCACTGCAACTAGAGAAAGTCTGCACAACGAAGACCCAGCACGGTCAGCAATAAATAAATAAAATTAGAAAAAGAAAGGAAGCCGATGTGGAACAGGGTGATATGTCAACAATCAGCAAATCAAGCTTAGGTTGACAAAATTAATTTCAGCCTAAAGGCAACCCTTTGGGGGGATGTGAGCACAAACGTAGCTGTTTATCTACTGAAGGTGCATGAGGGAGCTGCGCCTAGTGCTGCTTGGCAAATGTCAGATTCCTGATCCCTGGCTGAGAGATACTAGTTCACTGAGGGTGTCCATCCTTCCCCAGGGTCTGCCAGGATAGTCCGTGGGGTTGGCCCAGCGGCAGGAGAATCAGGGCACCCTGAGCAGTGCCCAGTGGAGCAGGAGCTCCCAGCAGCCTTCCTGGGGCCTGGCCTGCTCAGGGCCTCTGCCCCTCCTCCAGGGGATGATGACTTCTCTGGAGCTGAAGTCTTCTCTCGGGCTGGACAGGTTGGCTCTAGAGACCATTTTCTTCACATAAGCCTCTTCTACTTTGCTTAGCTCATATCTGCCTTCAGTTCTCAACAAATTTTCCCTATTTGATGATCCATGCCGTGTATATGCTTTCCCGGTAGAATTTTATATTGCTTGAGCCTCCAATGGGTGAGAGCAAGTATCAGGTTATGGGTGTTCTTTTCCAAGGGACCAAAACATCTTCCAAGTTATCTTTATGTGCTCTTCATTTTTGTTAGGATCCTGAGTATTATTTTCTAAGCTTTCTGTTCTTGGGGAAGCCATACATGTTGAATCTTCCCTGTACTTACAATGAATGAAGTACATATGGATTTTTTTTAAAAAATTATTATTTTAAAAACTTTATTGGCGTATAGGTGGCTCAGACAGTAAAGAATCTGCCTGCAATGCGGGAGACCTGGGTACAATCCCTGGGTCAGGAAGATCCTCTGGAGGAGGGCATGGCAACCCACTCCAGTATTCTTGCCTGGAGAATCCCCATGGACAGAGGAGCCTGGCGGGCTACAGTCCACGGGGTTGCAGAGAGTCGGACACGACTGAGCGACTGAGCACAGCACGTAGTTGATTTACAATGTGTAGTGTCAGGCGTACAGCAAAGTGAATCAGTTGTATACACACATATATCCTCTCTTTTTTAGATTCTTTTCCCATATAGGTCATTACAGAGTCCTGAAAAGAGTTCCCTGTACTACACAGTAGGTCCTTGTTAGTTATCTTTTTCTTTTTTAAAAATATTTTTGAGTGGTTACTATCTGCTAGGTACTTTCTTTGTTTTTGTTTTATTTGTTTTGGCTGTGTCTCAGGGCATGTGGGATCTTAGCTCCCCAACCAGGGACCAAACCCATGCGCACTGCATTGGAAGCACAGAGTGTTAACCACCGGGCCGCGCCGGGGAGGTCCCTGCTGCTGCTAAGTCGCTTCAGTCGTGTCCGACTCTGTGCGACCCCATAGACGGCAGCCCACCAGGCTCCCCCGTCCCTGGGATTCTCCAGGCAAGAACACTGGAGTGGGTTGCCATTTCCTTCTCCAATGCATGAAAGTGAAAAGTGAAAGTGAAGTCACTCAGCCGTGTCTGACTCTTAGCCACCCCATGGACTGTAGCCTACCAGGCTCCTCCGTCCATGGGATTTTCCAGGCAAGAGTGCTGGAGTGGGTGCCATTGTAGTTACCTATTTTATATGCAGTAGTGTGTATACATCAAAGCAGCTGATACGGTTCTCAAAGTGGAACACCCAGCTTTGTTGGGAAATGGACTGGTGAGCTTGGAGGTGGGATGGAGAAGAGTCACCCGAATGCTGGGGGAGATGGAGGAGTCTGGGGAAGCAGTCAATAACATTAAAGGAATGCAGGTAGTGTAAGTTGCTTTTGGCAAGAGCTATCCTCAGGGGGCCCCTTTGTCTTATCACTAATCTTAAATGAGGCGCCCCCATGCTCCACTCATCCCCGGCCCTGGCACACCTTTCAAATCTTTTCATCACACAATATCTTGCCTAACTTGTGGGTTCTCTCCATAGGTCAAAGGAATGTAATAGAAATGAAACATAAGTAGTGCACAGGTGACCAGATCTCTTCCCTAGCTTCCCCTTCAGGAATCTCCAGAACAAAGTGTGAACAAGACAGTATTTCAGGGAGAATCACAAGGGATCAAGAGGCCTGCACACAAGCCTGCACGCCGTGGGGGGCAGCTCTGATCCCCCATCTCAAGGCTCCACCAAGATTACTTCCCGTGTTTCCCCTTAAAAACTTCCATAGGCTAGCAAAATCCTCAGAGGTGGTTTCTAGGTGACACCAAGTCCACCATCTCCCCAGATTGCCAGCATTCTGATAAAAGCAATTTTTTCCTACCAACATTTGTCTCTCTCTCCAGTATTGATTTTTGAGTGGTGATCAGCTGGATCTGATTTGGTAAGGGTAGGGAGGTTTAAGAAGGATGTTGAGGGTGAATGTGGGGAGGGTCTCTGTAACATGTGGGGTTTGTGGGCTGGCTGGGGGCTACATGGTGAAGTCTTTGTTCTATGTCCTACAAAATCTGCAATAAAGTCTCCTTCAGTCTATTGCACCAGTGCTTTGGTGCAGATGACATCTGCGGAGACAGACAGGACCTGAAGATCACAGTGGATGTTTCTACATTATACCTCCACGAACTGCCCAAACCTCTCTTGAGTTCACACTGATACTTTTTCCTACCTTTGCAACCCAAATAGCTGCATAATGCAGTATTTTCCCCCTCTCTCTTTACTTCCCTGAGCTGCAAATATCATCCTTTCCTTCCTTTCCCCATGAGATACTCTTCCAAGCAGAGAAAACTATGAAGCCTGGAGGCGGGTTCTGCAGTTGGCAACACACTGTGTGAGCCATGGGGCTCGTCCCTGGCTTCCCACCCAATGTGTGTCCTTCCTGGGCTGTCCTCTGGGTGCCTCTACCCAGAGCTGGCTCTGTGGGACTCCTCTTTGCGATTATTTTTCCCACAGGGCCTCCAGCTGTTTCCACTTGTTCATGCCTCTCTCTGGGCTCCGTGGCTGGCATGGCACACAGGGGAACGCCTGGAGTTCCCCTCACTGTGTGAGGTCAGAGAGCTCTAGGAACTGCTCCTCTCCTCCTCCCACACAGCTTCCCTCTGTCATTTACCCCCAGGATCCTTTTTTCCTTCTTCATTTCCTGTGATGAACCTTCACCCACCCTAGAGAGGCCACTGCTTTTTCCTGGTGACACTCTTCCAATTTCCTCCCTCCCCAAGGCACCTATTGGCTTCCCTGCTGGCTTAGTGGTAAAGAATCTGCCTGCCTAATGCAGGAGATGTGGGTTCAATCCCTGGATGGGGAAGATCCCCAGAGAACAAAATGGCAACTCACTCCAGCATTCTTGCCTAGAAAATCTCATGGACGGAGGAGCCTGGCGGGCTACAGTCCATGCAGTTGCAAAAAGTTGGACATGACTTAGCAACTGAACAACAAGGCACTTATCATGTTCAATTTGGGGGATTCAATTGGATGGATTCTCTTTCCACATCCTGTTTGTTGTCTGGCTAACTGATATCAATATACATCTTTTTTCCTCCCAAGTTGCATCAAGTAGATTTTTCCCCAAAGCCCTCCTGTGCCCTGAAGCAAGGGGTGTCTGCTGCTGCTGCTGCTAAGTCGCTTCAGTTGTGTCCGACTCTGTGCGACTCCAGAGACAGCAGTCCACCAGGCTCCCCCATCCCTGGGATTCTCCAGGCAAGAACACTGGAGTGGGTTGCCTTTTCCTTCTCCAATGCATGAAAGTGAAAAGTGAAAGTGAAGTCGCTCAGTCATGTTGGACTCTAGCGATCCCATGGACTGCAGCCCACCAGGCTCCTCCGTCCATGGGATTTTCCAGGCAAGAGTACTGGAGTGGGGTGCCACTGCCTTCTCCAAGGGGTGTCTAGTGCTTAAAAATCCAGTGTGAGCTTAACACTCGTTAGAATGGCTATTATTTTTAAGAAGGAAAATAAGTGTTGGCGAGGATGTGGAGCGACTGGATCCCCTGTGCATTGCTGGGGATGAAAGTGAAAAGGGTTAGTCACTGAGTCGTGTTCGACTCTTCGTGACCCTATGGACTACAGCTCACCAGGCCAGTCTGTCCATGAAATTCTCCAGGCAAGAAAACTGGAGCGGGTATCCATTCCTTTCTCCAGGGGAGTCTTCCTGACCCAGGAGTGAGGTTGAGGTGGATATAAAAAGGTACAGCTATCATGGAAACCAACATCGTGGTTCCTCAAAAAGTTGAACATAGAATTACTATATGACCCAGCAGTGCCGCTTCTGGCTGCATACAGGGAAGAACTGAAAGCACCGCCCCAAGTGCACTCCATGTTCGTAGCAGCATTACTGACAAAAGGTGGAAACAACTCAAATGTCCATCAACACCCGAATAAGTAAATAAAATATGGTAGATACATGTAACGAAATACTATTCAGCCTTACAAAGGAATGAAATTCAGACACAGGCTACACCGGACAAAACTTGAAGGCAGATGCCAAGTGAAATAAGCCGTACACAAAATACAAATACTGCATGATTCCACTTTTAGGAACGAAGTACCCTGAACAGCCAAATTCATAGAGATGTAAAGTAGAAGAGAGGTTTCCAGGGGCTGTGCAGCAGGGGACGCGGAGTGAGAGTTTAACGGGTGGAGTTTCTGTTTGAAATAACGAAAAGGTTCTAGAAATGGATGACCGCATGATGTTGGGGATGTACATAATGCTATTAAATTACACACTTAAAAACGGTAAAAATGGCAAATTATATGTTATGTGTATCTAATCACGATTTTAAAAACTTAACGTTTGAGGTTGTGTGAGCACAAACAAAAAAATCACATGTGACTGTGAAGCTCTGGCTGGGATGTGGTTCCTGGGGCCACCTCTGTCCTCAGGCAGCCCCAGATCATCTCTTCAGGGATCAAACTCTGCCAGCTCAGAATCAGACCTGTCATGGGCCCTATAATCACCATAGAGGCTGTAGGGGCCCCGGGAGGCCTCTCACGAGATCAAGGAGCTGCAGTTCCACAACCCAGAACTGCAAGAACGGGCCGCCCAGCCTGTGACACCACCTGAACAGCACCCTGGACTCTGAGTTGCCCTGTGACCTCCGCTCCTTCTCTGGGAGACTGACATATCCGGCAGTGACTCCTGAAGAGCCCTTCCCCATGGGGACATGTACTCCACCATGACTCCTGGGGTGCTGATGGTCATGAGAGAGGATCTGTTACCATGGAGAGCATCTTCCTTGACAATCCAGAACTCCCCACCAAGGCAACGGCTTCTGCTGCCCCCTGGCCTCTGGCAACGTTATCGATTGTGATTAGGTCATCCCACGGCCCCAGCTGTTTTCATGACCTGTTCCTGTGCACACAGCTGCCTTCCCAGCACAACAACCGGCTTCTCTGTCAAGTCCAAGTGCTTGCAATGAGCCACGGTCAGCTCATACTAGCCTTCCCTCCGCCCCCATGTCACTTCGCAACCAACCCCCAGCTCATGGCTCCAGGAAGTCTTCTCTGAGCAACGTGATGGGAACATTCCATTCGTTTTTCTAGCCCAGGACCGTGCCAAGGGCAGAGCGGGTGCTCAGGGATCTCTGTCCAACGAGTGCATCCCCTCGCATCCTTGTCCTCTCAGCAAAAGTCTGTCCTGTCTCTGAACTACTAGTGTCTGCAATGCTCATCCTTAGACCCATTTCTACACCACTGGGCTCCTCCTCTTTTAGAACTGTTTCTTTTCTTGCTCCCTCCTCTAGGCTAGGGATTAAAGATGTTTTATTTGTAACTGGTATCAGTATGTGCAGATACAGCCAGTCCGCTTAGACTGATGTGTATCATCCTGCATTCCCTTCTTGCTTTGTATACATCGTGTCACTTACTGGGCATGTTGCTGCCTCCTTGGATAGCTGGTACCCGAAGCTCCCTGGGGAAGGGAATGAATGGAAGCCGACTGATGGAGCTGGTGTTATCTGGTCATAGCTCTGGGTGGGAGCCTCGGGGAGGGACTGCTTGCTCCACCAACAGAGGGCAGTAGGAGTCACCCGCTGCCCCACAGATTCTGTCCTGTTTGGTTGAGAGCCCTGGTTTTATGTCCCCACAGGGCACAGACACACTGGACTGGTGTTTTCTGCTGTCAGATGCCCTATGCACTTCCAGCTCCATTCGAGTCAATGAACCTAACTAAGCGGCATCTCAGGGCCTCTCGCTCCGCCTGGCCTCCTGCTCCCTTTGAAGTGGCACCTGGGGAAGAGCTGGCGTTGTTCCCCCAGCATGAAGACATCTCGGCTCCTCAGTGAAGTGAACAGGGTAGGAGGACGCTGGTACCCTCCTTCCCTTTCCCCCGAGGAGGAGCTGACAGATGCATACATGATTTGACACGGCACTTCCCCCAGAACCCCTGTCAAAATACCTGATGTTGTCTCATCTCCGAGTCACTGGACCAGGCAGGAAAACTACGATGGACTGCATGGTTCAACTCCCTCTCTCGCTTACGGGCATGACAACTGAGAGCTGAGATGAACACGGGTCTATTTTAGGCGACTCCTTATGGAATTCACACACACTGTATATTTTGCATCCCTTGGCTCCTCGGGCATGCTTGGAACCCTGGAGCAAACGCTTGTCTGTAAATGTTACAGCTGCCAGCGTTGGCTGGATGCTCTACGGGATGACGTGTTCACTCTCACGCGGCTGCTTTGGACCCGGGGGTACTGTTGTGAGTGGAGTGCTGGTCAGAGGGCAGGCATGCCTGTGACGCTTACCTTCACCCTGTCCATGCAGGCTTCCATCTTCAGCTGCTCCACAGCCTTCCGGGCTTGGGAGATGCTGGCGGTGCTGTTATTGGACATGCCTTCTTTCATTCTGCTGCCCCTGGAACAACCAAAGCTAAGGAGTTTGGAAGAGTTGGTTGTCTGAAAGCAGAGTCCCCCTGAGCTTTCTCCCCCTCCCATCCTCTGCAGCTTCTCTGTCCAGGTTGGGGAGTCACGGGAGCAGACCCTCCTGGGATCAGAGGATCACCTGAGTGATGGGAGCAAGACATGGGCTTCTTGGGCCACCTGCCATCCACTCCCTGTTGCTGGGGCTGAGAAAGCCTGACAACAGAAGCCCATGTCTTTCTCCTATCCTTACACCCCACTGCCATAAGGAATACCTTGACATTTGTTCAGTGATTTGTTAGTAATAAGTCATCTTCATACACATTTTTTTTTTCTTTTTTGCTGCATGGCACGTGGGATCTTAGTTCCCTGACCAGGGATTGAACCCGTGCCCCCTGCAGCGGAAGCGCAGAGTCTTAACCACCAGACCACCAGGGAACTCCACCACTGTCATACACATTCGTTCACTCTTTCCTCAAGCATCTCTAAAAGTTGGCAAAACAGTCTGAGTTTTGTTTTGCACATCAAGAAAGAGCAAAACTCAGAGAAATAAAGCCAAGAGCTTCTTCCCACAGCCAAGACCTGTTGGTCTAGGACTCAAACGCAAAGCGCTGCCGCTTAGCTCAGGGCTCTTTCCTCTCACAGAGCGCCCCCTAGCGTTTACAGTGCAAAGCACACGTTTCCCCTGCAAGAGCTTGCTTTATCATTCATTTTAATTTGCTATTATTCCAAAAAGTTTATATTGTTTTTAAATAACACACACACAAACACCCCTCTATCCCCTATTCCAAGCACGGAAGACCCCTGTGATGCTAACTGTTCTGTAGGAAAGCACACGCCATAGATTACTGTTACCCCGTTTAATGAGAAACTCCCTGGAGACCTACGTGGTCAGGCCTGAGAGCTGGGGGTGTGTCTCATAGGCGACAGTGGTTTTGTGTAGCGCACAGGGAGGTGTGAGGGGGCTGGGCCGGTCCCGGGGTGTGCAGACCACACTCTGGGTTTCCTCATTCAAGCAATGACTCTCTGGCCCAGATGAGGCCTGACGTCAACTTCATTTATTCCCAGTGTTTGAAAAATAAAACTTGCCTGTTGTGATACTTGGCAGCCACTGAAGTCAGAGTTAACAGGGTTGTGTTCCTCTCTTGGTTGCAAACTTTTATTCAACAAGAAGAGAAGGAGAAGCAGAACGGGTTTTGAAACTTGGGGGAGCAGCTGCCGACGCCCTACTCTACAGAGATGTGTGCGCATCTCTGCATGTGTGTTTGGGGCTGTGTCCCTGCCTGTGCCCAAGGCCTGACGGGCACACTCTGCCGGCTTGTGCGTGCGGCGGTCCCCCTGTGAATGTGTCCGTTTATGCATCCTTGTGTCCACACAAAAGGAGGGAGAAGATGCAGGCCAGTTCCATGCCTCCCCAGCCCAACTGACAGGGGAAAAACGACCCTGAAATCATTGCCTTCAGGCCCTGATCCTCCTGCCCCATTTCTGAATCAATCCTTCTCTTTCCTCATCACCAGCTTGGGGCTTTCGCAAGTTAGGGGACTTGGGGGTGGCAGGACCCAGGGGGCTGGTTAGAGGAAGCTGAGCTCAGGATCCGCAGGCGGGAAGAAAGGGAGAAGCGGGGGAGGCAGAGAGGGAGGAGGGGCCTCTGTACTGTGTGCGCGTCTGGGTATAAGGGTACGTGTGAATGTGTGCAGGTGAGGGTGTGTGTGAGTGTGTGCAGGTGAGTGGGGTGTGGGTATAAAGATGTATGGGTGGGGGGGTGTGAGTGTGCACACAGGTGTACAAGTGTGACGATGTGTGTGGGTGTGTGTGGTCAGGCATCTTTCTCCTCGGGCACATGGATACACTCACACAGACAGCTTGCCTGGGGAGGTTCTGACGGCCAACTTTGTGGTGCGTAATTTGGTAAACTCAGAGTCGGGGGCAGGGCAGCGCACGATGCTGCAATCCCCACTACTGCTGATCTGACCTGACTCAGGACAGTCTTTACAGTTTCTGGATGAGTGGATGTCTTCGTGCCTTTTCAGCCATCCTCCCTAACATGCCTTATCTCTCCACAGACCCTTGTGAAGTGTTGGCTGGCAGAGCTCTGCAGTCCGTCTCTCCGGGAAATCTCTGAAAGACAGCTATTGCCTTTGGCCTGAAGGGACTGAGCAGCTTATACTGTGGGGGGAGGGGGCGGCATTGGTGATGTTGGTTGACAGCCCCCCCCCCCATCCCCTTTGTCATAGCAAGTAGCTGGCCATGGATGCTAGCCTGAGTAACATCTCTGTTCCTAGGTGGGGAAGGACACAGCTTGATTTCCAAGCCAAGGCCAGCAACCCATGGAGATGGCTTGTATCTCCTGCTGCTCCCCCATCACCCACTCACACGAGGGATAATGTGAAATGAAGGGTGAAACAGCCTCCATAAGGGCCTTACATCTGGGCTGAGAATGCAGTGATGGCGTGAGGCCCTGGCCACACATCAAGGATCCCGACAGCCAGTCTCACCCCAGGCCCACACATGCACTGCTAGCAGCGACCCCCGCCCTCCAGGGAGAACCTGTTCTCAGACAGGGCCCCTCACGTCCTCACCTGCTGAGAGATGGCAGAGTGTCAGGCCTGTGCCGGGGACCAGCTGGTGGCAGGAGCAGCTGACAGTCGACAGACGAGAGGCTGCGTCAGGACCCTGCTGTGAGCTCGCCTGGAAGCACAACCAGAGATGGGTCACCAATGCGGCAGGAGCCAGCTGATCCCCAGACAGCCCGTCCCTCGAAGTCCTGTCCTCGCGGCCAGCAGCTGTCTCTCCTGGAGCAGGCCACAGGGGAGATGGTGAGCTAAAGGTGGGAAGAGAAGCCCCCAAGCTGACAAAGAGCACAAGGAAACATCCAGAGGCCACAGACCACCTCTGCCAAACAGAAACAGTTTATATTTTCTTAAATTCTGAAACAATATGCCCATTGTAGAAAAATGTGAAGATGAAGAAAATTGGCTTCCCTGGTAGCTCAGATGGTAAAGCATCTGCCTACAATGCGGGAGACCTGGGTTCAATCCCTGGGTTGGGAAGATCCCCTGGAGGAGGAAATGGCAACCCACTCCAGTACTGTTGCCTGGAAAATTCCATGGACGGAGGTGCCTGGTAAGCTATAGTCAATGGGATCGCAAAGAGTTGTACACGACTGAGCAACTTCACTTTACTTCCCTCCTCTGGGGCTTCCCATGGTGGCTCAAATGGCAAAAAGCCTTCCTGCAGGAGACTCAGGTCTGATCCCTGGGTCAGGAAGATCCTCTGGAGAAGGGAATGGCTGCCCACTCCAGTATTCTTGCCTAGAGAATCCCCACGGACAGAGGAACCTGGCGGGCTACAGTTCATGGGGTCACAAAGAGTCAGACACGACTGAGTGACTAACACACACTCCCTCTTCCAGAAAGGACGACTCTGGGACAATGGAACTCCCTCCCCCTGAACTCCTAGCACCCTGCCCTGCAGCATCCATCTCCTGGGATCCCAGTGTTGTTGTTGCTCAGTCCTATCTGGCTCTTTGTGACCACATGGGCTGCAGCATGTCAGGCTTCCCTGTCCTTCACTATCTCCTGGAGTTTGCTCAAACTCATGTCCATTGAGTTGGTGATATCATCCAACCATCTCATTCTCTGTCGCCCCCTTCTCCTCCTGCCCTCAATCTTTCTCAGCATCAGGGTCTTTTCTAGTGAGTTGGCTCTTCACATCATCAGGTGGCCAAAGTATTGGAGCTTTGGCATCAGTTCTTCCAATGAATATTCAGGGTTGATCTCCTTTCAGTATAGTTCAGTCGCTCAGTCATGTCCGACTCTTTGGGACCCCATGGACTGCAGCACGCCAGGCTTCCCTGTCCATCACCAACTTCTGGAGCTTGCTCAGACTCATGTTGATCAAGTTGGTGATGCCATTCAAACATCTTATCCTCTGTCATCCCCTTCTCCTTCTGCATTCAATCTTTCCCAGCATCAATGTCTTTCCAATGAGTCAGTTCTCATCAGGTGGCCAAAGTATTAGAGCTTCAGCTTCAGCATCAGTCCTTCCAATGACTATTCAGGATTTATTTCCTATAGGATTGACTGGTTTGATCTCCTTTCTGTCCAAGGGACTCTCAAGAGTCTTCTCCAACACCACAGCTCAAAAGCATCAATTCTTCAGTGCTCAGCTTTATGATCCAACTCTCACATCCATACTTAACTACTGGAAAACCCATAGCTTTGACTATACAGACATTTGTTGGCAAAGTAATGTCTCTGCTTTTTAATATGCTGTCTAGGTAGCTTTTCTTCCAAGGAGCAAGAGTCTTTTAATTTCATGGCTGCACTCACCATCTGCAGTGATTTTGGAACCCAAGAAAATAGTCTCTCACTGTTTCCACTGTTTCCCCATCTATTTGCCATGAAGTGATGGGACCAGATGCCATGATCTTGGTTTGTTTGAATGTTGAATTTTCAGCCAACTTTTTCACTCTCCTCTTTCACTTTCATCAGAGATCCTAAAGGAAATCCCAGAAACAAAGCAAAAACAAAGCCAGACTAGACTCACAATGCTGTTTATTCCCCAGGCTAGAGGGGCCTCCAAACGTGTTTTGGTTTGAGATGTTTGGCCAGTTGTGCGGCTTCACAGACACCAATGCCTTCTGTTTCAAGGTGATTGTTTCTTCCTGTCACAGTAATTTGTTACATCTAGACGTTTCTCATCCCCCAAAAGCTGTTAGGCTTTTATGGAGTCTTATCCTCATCTCCTTCCCTGTTTTGTTTTCTCATTCTCTGCTGTTAGAAAACCCTTTCGGGGCTGTAATTTGAAAAGATACATGCAACCCAGTGTTCACAGAAGTGCTATTTACAACAGCTAAGACATGGAAACGACATAAATGCCCATCAACAGAGGAATGGATAAAGAAGACGTGGTTCATACATACAATGGAGTATTACTCAGCCATAAAAAAGAATGAAATAATGCCATTTACAGCAACATGAATGAACCCAGAGATTATTGTACTAAGTTAAATAGGTCAGAAAGAGTTTACTGATACCAGTTATATGTGGACACTAACATATAACACATATGAACTTACATTTGTGTAGAATATACAAAACAAATATGCATAAAATATACAAAACGAGCTGACTCACAGACATAGAGGAGAGTCTTGTGGCTGCTGAGGGGATGGGGGAGGGATGGATTGGGAGTTTGGGGTTAATGGATGTAAATTATTATATATAGGATGGATAAACAACAAGGTCCTACTGTATAAAATAGGAAACTATAATCAATATCCCGAGATAAACCATAGTGGAAAAGAATTTTAAAAAGAACATATATATATTTGAACCACTTTGCTGTACAGCACAAATCAACACAACACTGTAAACATTAATAAATTTAAAAAAAGAAAATTCTTTTTGGCCTATTTCCTTGTTTTTTTTCACAGTCCTCTCGAGACCCACTTCCGTCTCTGTCTTCAAGCCACGGGTTTTCCAAGTGGGATCTCCACTGCTAGTTAGTTTCAGTCACTGTGGGGGCCCAGTGGGGTCCCAACTGGAGAAGCCAAGGAGGGTCCAGCAGGGTTTCCACCAGGAATCCCCACTCCCACAATAATCTTCCAAAGGGAGCCAGACAGACGGACAGACATGTCCTAGAGACCCTCCAGATGAGGAGCCAGACAATGGCCATACCTAAGACTTCCATGGCCAGGGATGCTTCCTCGTGGAGCTGGTCCCACCTCAGCAACCCAGACCTCCACTTCCCTCTCTGCTCTGCAGAGAGATCCTGACATCCTAAGCCTTCCAAGCGAGGTGCGAGTCCACTGGCTCTCAGGCTTTGCTGTGCATCTGAGTCACGTGGGGTCCCAGCTGGTCCCCTTAGGGCACACACTCCATCAGCAGGGCAGGGAGGGACCCACAGCAGCAGCCCTGGGAGCTGGGGGGACAGGCGCAGGATCTCAGCCCCACCCAGGCCTGCGTGGAATCCACATTAACCCGAGTCATTCACATGTACCTTGTAGGTGGAGAAGCCCTCTGTTGGACTAGATCTTGAGCCCAAGACGAGACTTTCCCCAAGACACCTGAGATGGTAACGAAGGTGGCGGGTGGTGGGGTCACTGCTCTCCTGACCCTCAATGTGAGCCACAGTCCCTTCCAGCTTTGGGGACTCCTCTTTCAGACGATTAATTCCGGTGGCACTTTAAGAGACCACACATCAGGAAAAAGCTGCATTGATTTCATCCACTTGGCATTTGCAGACAGTGTCTTCCCTCTGCTGCTTGGAGCGTCTTTCAGATGTCAGCCCACCAGCCGCTCTGGTCCCTTGAGGGGCTATAGGATCATCGCTGCTTCTCAAAGGAGGACAGGTGTTCGTATGGCCAGGAACCCAGCTCTTCACTGGCTTCCTTGATCTGGTTGCTGAAACATGCTTTCTTTCTTTAACTGGAGGATAATTGTTCACAATGTTGTGTTATTTCCACTGTACAACACGTGAATCAGCTGTACGTATACATATATCCCCTCCCTCCTGGACCTCCCTCCCACCCGACCATCCCACGCCTCTAGGTCATCACAGAGCACCGAGCTGGGCTCCTCATGCTATACAGAAGCTTCCCACGAGCATCTATTTTACACATGGTAAAAAAACACTGCTTTTTAATAGCACTAAATGTTACCATGATGTTTTCCAAAGATTTCCCCCACTCCTGAGGAAAACATACTCATCCCTAAACAAAATGCTGTGGTCTCACTGTGGGGGCCTGAGAAGATCTACCAGGTGGCCATGGGCTGGGAGGAGCCCCTGGAGCACAGAGGTACATGGACGCCTGGGTTCCCAGAGCCAACACAACCCAGGTCCACGTGGACATGACTCTTGCCTGGGCAAGAGCAAATCCGAGCTTCAGAGCAGTGATGTTAATTATCCATGGCTGCTGTTGTTTCAGATCCTAAATGGAGCTAATTTAGCTCCTGGATGTGAAGCAGGGTAACTGCAGTCACATGCATTTGCTGACAGCAATGCTGGGCCTTGAGGAACAAGAGTCACAGTCTCCATCGGGGGTGTCACACGTGGTTCCAAGCATCAGGTTGATGGATGTCTTCTTACACATGCAGCATATATTTCTAAGTGGATGTAGAACCAGAGGACTTGATGTGGACCGGAGCATATGTGTGGGTTTCTGTGAAAGACTCTGAGGCCAGGGGGCACGAGGCTTGCCTGTCCCCAGAGAGAGCTCAGGGGCCAGAGGAGAATAACTACAGCAGGACTGTAGGGTCATAGGTGTACACAAGCATCCAACAGAATCCACTCTCCCCTTTTCTCATTATAATATAATTGTAGCTGATAAAACAGATGCTCACATACTGAGGTATGGGGAGGTCATTATTGCTTACATACATGCATGACTTGAATTTTAGACTAGCTAAAGTAGACTGTTTGTGGCCAATCAAACCTACATTGTACAGCGGCTTTAAAAAAATTTTTCCCCCAAAAGTTTAAGTATCCTCTTGCATTTTCTGGCCCCTTTATTTTTTTCATTGCATTTTTGTTATTTTTATTTATTTTTAGGCTGTGCCATGTGGCACGCAGGATCTTAGTTCCCTGACCTGGGATGAAACCTGTGCCCCCTGTGTTGGGAGCTTGGAGTCTTAACCAGTGGACTTTCGGGGAAGACCCCAAACATCTGCTTTAAATATTAAAGAAAAGGGCACACTGACCATGTGAAAGATAAAGATTAAATGCCCCTCTTCCTGGGACACTAAGGCTGGGACTCCTTTGATAACAAAGACTCCCTTCCCAGGTGCCAAGGTCATGCCGCCTTGCTGTGTACGTGCTGGTCTGTTTGTTTTTTAAAGTTTGAAGGAATGTATCCACAACTTGTTTCATGTTCTTTGTTCTGACAAGATATAAAAGTGTGCTGAATACCTTGAGAGGCTGTCTTCTGGGCTATATCTTCAGTACGGCTTCAATAGAATTCTTTCCTATTCCTATTATAGATTGTTTATTGATTATTTTCAGTGACATGGCCACGACCTCGACTTTCTCCAGCATCCCCAGCAGGTAGGCGTGGCTTTGTGAGTTTTCTCATCAGTGGAAAATGAGTGGAAAGACAGGCTGCCACTTCCCGCCTGGGCCTTAGAATACTGCGTGCGTGTGTGTGAGTGTGCGTGTGTGCCTCCACACACCTTCCCCACTCCATAATCTGGACCATGGATGTGTCGGCAATCAGCCAGGGCAGGCAAAGACAGGCCCCTGGGCAGCAGTTCCCCAAGCAGGATCCCTGGACCAACAGCCTTAGGATCACCTGGGAGTTTGTCAGAAATGCAAATTCTCAAGCCCTACTCAGACCTGCTGAGTGGGAGTGGAAAATGGTTTAACCAGTCCTTCAGGGGGTTGCAGTGCTCAGGAGAGACTAAGGACTACAGCCCAGAGGCAGGCGTGGGAAACAGATTATAAGGAGCCTGTGTCTCTGACATGCACTTACAGCTCAGCTGCCCCATCCAGCTGGGCTGCTCACCTCTGGCCTTGGAGGTGATGGAGAGAAACAGTTCTATGCATTTTACATCCCTGTCTTTCTGGGGCTCTCTGTTCCAGCAGCTTTGCATCTCCCTAACCAATGATGGTGATTTAGTCACTAAGTTGTGTCCAACTCGTGATCCCATGGAATATAGCCTGCCAGGCTCCTCTGTCCATGGGTTTCTCCAGGCAAGATACTGAAGCGGGTTGCCATTTTCTTCTCCAGGGAATCTTCCCAACTCAGGGATCGATCGCACAGCTCCTGTATTGGCAGGTGGTCTCCTGCGTTGCTGGCAGATTCTTTACCACTGGGGCACCAGGTAAGTGTTTCAGTAGAAGTCTGTAGACTGTGCAAGGGAAACACTGTGGCCTTGAAAAGACTTTTGAGTCTTGAGACAAAAGTACTAACTTAATGCTTAGAACTACACAACATTAAGACGACTCAAAGAAATGGAAAGAGGAGGAGTCAATATTGTTAAAATGGTCACACTTCCCAATCTATAGAGTTAATGTGATCCCTATCACATTATCCATGATATTTTTCACAGAACTAAGGCAAATAATCCTAAGATTTACATGGAACCATAAAAGGCCCAGAATTGCCAACGTGATGCTAAGGAAAAAGAACAAAGTTGAAGGCATAATCCTCCCAGACTTCAGGCAATATTACAAAGCTACAGTAATCCAAACAGCATGGTATTGGCATAAAAACAGACAAATGGACCAATGGAACAGCATACAGAGACCAGAAATGAACCTACACACTTACAGTATATTAATTTTTAAAGAAGGAGGCAAAAATATATGATGGGGAAAAGACAATCCTTCAGCAAGTGGGGTTGGAAAAGTTATCTGCATGTAAATCAGTGAAGCTAGAAAACATCCTCACATTATAAACAAAAATAAACTCAAAATGGCTTAAATACTTAAATGTAAGACATGACACCACAAAATTCCTAGAAGAAAACAGAGATGAAACATTCTTTGACAAAAAATCACACCAATGTTTTCTTAGGTCTGTCTCCCAAGGCAATAGAAATAAAAGCAAAAATAAGGAAATGGGACCCAATCAAACTTACAAGCTTTTGCACAGCAAAAATAAATAAATAAATAAAATAAACAAAGTGAAAAGACAACCTATCGAATGGGAGAAAATACTTGCAAATGATGCGGCCAACAGGGTTTTATCCCCCAAATACACAAATAGCTCACACAATTCAACAACCAAAAAACAACCTAATGGAAAAATGAGCAAAAAACCTAAAGAGACATTTCTCTAAAAAGACATACAGATGGCCAATAAGCTCATGAAAAGAACTCATCATCGCTAACAATTAAAGAAATGCAATTAAAAACCACAACGAAGTATCACTTAACACTGGTCAGATTGGCCATCAGTAAAAAGTCTACAAATAATACGTGTTGGAGCAGGTGTGGAGATAAGGGAATTCTCTCGCACAGTTGGCGGGGATGTAAACCGGGCCAGCCACTAGGGAAAACAACACGGAGGCTCCTCAGAAAACTAAAAATAGAGCTGAAACGTGACCCAGCAGTCCCACTGCTGGGCACACGCCTGGACAAACTCCGATTCAAAAGGATACACGCTCTGCTGTGTTCACAGCAGCACTACTTACAGTAGCCAAGACATGGAACCAACCTAAACGTCCATTAACAGATGCGTGGAAAAGAAGGTGTGTACACAGGTGAAATGAACAGCACTTGGCCATTAAAAAATGAAAGGATGCCATTGGCAACGACATGGATGAGCCTAGAGATCATCATACGAAGCAAAGTAAGTTAGAACGAGAACGACAAATACCGTATGGTATCACTTACATGTGGGATCTAAAATACAATACAAACAAACGTATCTACAAAACAGAATCAGACCCACAGATACAGGTGAGACTTGTGGTTGCCAAGGGGTGGGGAGGGAAGGATTGGGGCTTTGGGATTAGTAGATGCCAATTATAGCATTATATATAGAATGGATAAGCAACAAGGTCCCACTGTCCAGCACAGGGAATGATATTTAATATTCTGCGATAAACCATAATGGAAAAGAATATGAAAAAGAGTATATATGTAAAACTGACTTGCTTTGCTGTATAACAGAAATTAACACAAGCTTGTGAATCAACTATAAGTCAATAAATTTTTTTTTTTTTTTTACTAACTTGAGAAATTCTATTTAGAAAACCCAATACAAGGAGGCATCGATTATAGCAAGGATTCCACCGTGAGAAGCTGTGTTCATGTCTGGATGACATTTCTGGACACAGACCGGTGGGGTCAGCCTGCTGAGTCTCCGGGGTGCTCAGGAAAGAATCAGATCACTGGAGAGAGAGCCCCAGAATAACCCTGGATTAATAGCCAGGCCTGGGGCTGGAGCCAGTTTCCAGTCCCACATGGTGTCTTCACGTAGATCTGCTCTCTGATCCAGTCCCCACAGGTTAAAGGGGCTACAGGTAGAATGTAAGGAAGTCACTTTGTCACCCTGAGATCCTGTCCGATGCTTGACCCACAGGTGACAATGCTTCTGGCACGAAAATTGGGGAGAGGCTCTCCCGACATTCAGAGTCATCATCTAGGATCCCTTCTCCTCAGCTTTTGGATAAATTGGTTCACAATTGTCACCAAGATATCATGCAGAGTGCACCTTGTGGAGTATCTCATCCCTCATCCGCCCCCCACAATAACGCAGGTCACATCTGCTTCAAAACAAAGGATCACTAAATCACCCCAAGATTCACAACTGCTAAAGTGGCAGAGGGTGCAGACTTCTATATGTATATATGGAAGCCCAAGTGGTGTGTTTAGCCTCACATGACAACCTTTGCTCTTTCTCAGTCATTTTGGGATGGAGATGACGTCTGGACCACTGGAGGGCAGTGGCAGAGAAGCAGGTGCTGTTACACGTACTGGATCACTTGAGCTCCACGTCTTCATGGGAACAGGTCCCCTTGGTCCTCTGAGCAGGGGCAGGGCCACTCCGGCTCCTACTAGAGCTACTTTGCAAATTAAATACAGTTGTAGTCAAGCTTGGTGCATTTTACAATCTGGGTCTCAATTACTCAATTTACATCTTGATTGCCTGATATCATCTGCCTGATCTAATAATAATCACACTGAGGCTAACCAGGCACAGGGTAAGAATCGTTCAGCATGGTATGTAGTGGAGTAGATTTGAGACAAAGGGTCCTTAGGAGAAACACGCTGAGTCTGAACGGTGCTGGAGCCTGCTGGTTACCAGTCCCCTGGTGACTGCCCTTCTTATCTGGTCCCGGTCCCATCACTTCATGGCAAATAGATGCGGAAACAGTGGAAACAGTGGCTGACCTGTTATTATTTTTCTGGGCTCCAAAATCACTGCAGATGGTGACTGCAGCCATGAAATTAAAAGACGCTTACTCCTTGGAAGGAAAGTTATGACCAACCTAGACAGCATATTAAAAAGCAGAGACATGACTTTGTCAACAAAGGTCCATCTAGTCAAGGCTACAGTTTTTCCAGTGGTCATGTATAGATGTGAGAGTTGGACTATAAAGAAAGCTGAGCGCTGAAGAATTGATGCTTTTGAACTGTGGTATTAGAGAAGACTCTTGAGAGTCCCTTGGAGAGCAAGGAGATCCAACCAGTCCATCCTAAAGGAGATCAGTCCTAGGTGTTCATTGGAAGGACTGATGTTGAAGCTGAAACTCCAATACTTTGGCCACCTGATGTGAAGAGCTGACTCATTGGAAAAGAGCCTGATGCTGGGAAAGACTGAGGGCAGGAGGAGAAGGGGTCAACAGAGGATGAGATGACTGGATGGCATCACGGACTCAATGGACATGAGTTTGGGTGGACTCCGGGAGTTGGTGATGGACAGGGAGGCCTGGTATGCTGCGGTTCATGGGGTCGCAAAGAGTCAGACATGACTGAGCGACTGAACTGAAGTGAACTAAAGCCAAAAAAAACTAGAGAAGGTTGGCAGACCAGCTGTCATATTTAAGAGCGCTTGATGAACTGGTGAAAATAAACAAAAGATTCATCTTCCCTGTGATCCTCCAGCCCAGACTCCCTAAGTTTTTCTTTGGCCCTTTCAGATGGAGTCCAAAGTCCTACTCGACAGGAACAAGTATTAAAAGGTCGAATATAGAGCGGCTTCCCTGGTGGTTCAGTGGTTAAGAACCCACCTGCCAATACAGGGGACATGGGTTCCAGAACTTCAAGATCGCTCATGCCTTGGAGGAACGGTGCTCGTGCTCTAGACCCCGTGCCTGGCAACTAGAGAAGCCACCACAGTGAGAAGCTAGGGAGTAGCCCCCACTCATGGCAACTAGGGAAAGCCCCCGCACAGCAACGAAGACCCAGTGCTGCCAAAAAGTAAATAAATTATTTATTTAAGAGTCTAATGGTGCTCTACTGCTTTTACACTGTGGGCCTCCCTGGTGGCTCAAACAATAAAGAATCCACCTGCAACATAGGCACCCCAGGTTCGATCCCTGGGTTGGGAAGATCCCCTGGAGTTGGGAATGGCAACCCACTCCAGTATCCTTGCCTGGAGAATCCCATGCACAGGCTCTCAAAGGGTCGGACTCGACTGAATGACTAAGCACAGTTTTACATCAGCCCTCACAGAGCATGAAGTCACCTCTTTTCTGCCTGCTGGGTTACATGTCCAAGCTGCTTAAGCTGGACCATGATGCTGAGATGCTGAAGGAGGCGGGAGGGTTGGTGTCACAGCCGGAAATCTGAAGATGCTGCAACTGCTGGCTGGCTCTGAAGATGGGAGGGGGACCTCAAGGAAGACATGTAGCCTCTAGAGGCTGGAAAAGACAAGAAACTGGGCTTTGGCTTAGGGTCTCCAGGCAGGGCTGGTTTCTTCTGAGGACCCTCTCCGTGGCCCGCAGGTGGCTGCCTTCTCGCTGTGGCCTCAAACGGTCTTTGCTCGGTGTGTGACGGTGTCCTAACTTCTTTTTATAAAGACACCACATGACCCCATTAATTAGCTCTTTAAAAGCCTATCTCCAAACAAAGTCATTCTGAATTTCATGTGGCACACAATTCCGCTCATTACCCTTTACCCTCTGGGTCCCCCCAAACTCATGTCCTTCCTACAAGAAAATAAATTCATCCCATCCCAACAGGCCAAAAGTCTTAATCTATTTCAGCATCGACTTGAAGTCCAAACTCTCATCTAAATGTCATCTAAATCAAGTGTGGGTAAGAACTTGAGTTGTGATTCATCTGGAAGAAAAAAATGCCTCTCCAGCTGTGAACCTGTGAAATCAGACAAGTTATCTGCTTCCAAAATACCACAGTGACAGGCATAAGACAGACATCCCCATTCTAACAGGGAGACGTCAGACAGGAGAACAGGGTCACGGGGCCCAGGTAAGCCTTTAGAAAGAGCCTGGTGTAGGTCAGACTGTGTCGCACCCCACTTTGACATGACATTATTTCAACAGAAAAGCTCCTTTCCAAAATGGAAAGTGGCTGACAGAAGATGATACTTTCGAGTTTTCCATGTAATTCTTGATTGAGAAAAGGATAAATGCTCTCATATGTCTGCTCCTAGCATTATTTAAGAACAAATTTTCTGTAGGCATTCTTAGGGCAAACCATTCATTTTCACATTTCTGGAGAATTCATCTTTTCAAAAAAAAAGATGATTTTGTTAGAAAGCATCAATATTTTACTCTATATTGTGTGTGTGCATATGTCAATTATTTCCAGTATTATTAGTTTCCTATGAGAGTTCAGGAGTAAAACAGATCAAATAAGATTTCTTTGTTGTCTTCGGCTCCATCACCGTTCTGTCTCACCTTTAGCAACCTGCTATTAGTCTTGGTCAAGGGTGCTATTTACAAACTGGCTCTTGAACACCAGAGACAAGGACAGAGAGTAAACTGTGGCTCTTGGGAAAACCCGTAACACACCAGTGGCTCTCTTGAACCTAGGGAAGAACTGGCCTTGAAAGCAGCTCCTCGCAGGGGAGCGGCACATGTATAATGACATGTATCCACAATCACAGAATCTAACAGAACAGTCTCACCGCCAAAAAACTCTTCCGAGAATTTGTCCAAACCCATGGAATGTACGAAACCAAGAATAAACCCAGATGTCAACTGTGGGCGTTGGGTGATGATGTGTGTCAGTGTCTGTTTATAACTGTAGCTGTGCCTGATTTGTTGAGGACGCTGATAGCGGGGAGGCTGTACACACGTGGGAGTGGGGGTCCCTGGGAACTCTGTACCTTGTGTTCAGTTCTGCTGTGAACCTAAAACTGCTCTTAAAAAACAGTCAGTTAAAAAAGAAATCCTCAGCGTTCTGGCAGTCCCTGGCAACCACTTGTCTTTTTATTGTCTCCATGACGTTGTCTTTTCCAGAATGTCAAATAGTTGGAATCATACAGTATATGACCTTTTCAGATTGGCTTGTTTTACTTGGTAATATGCATTTAAGACTCTTCCATGTCTTACAGATGGTCAATGGGCACATGAAAAGCTGCTCAACATTGCTAATCATTAGAGAAATGCAAATCAAAGCTACAATGAGGCATGACTACACATTGGTCAAAATGGCCATCATTAAAGTCTACAAAAACACAAAGGCTGGAGAGGGTGTAGACAAAAGGGAACCCTCTACACTGCCAGTAAGTTGGTGCAGCTACTATGGAGAACAGTATGGAGGTTCCTCAAAACACTAACTCAAAAAGATAAGTGCACTCCTATGTTCATTGTTCGTAGTTAGCACTATTTATAATAGCCAAGACATGGAAGCAGCCTAAATGTCCACTGACAGATGAATGGATAAAGAAGATGTGCTACATATAGAAAATGGAATACTACTAAACCATAAAAAGAACAAAATAATGCCATTTGCAACAACACAGATGCAACTAGAGATTATCACACTAAGTGAAGTCAAAAGAGAAAGACAAATACCATATGATACCACTTATATGTGGAATATGACATTTGACACAGATGAACCTATCCACAAAAGATAAAGTTCACAGACAGAGAGGAGACTTGTAGCTGCCAAGGGAAAGGGAGAGAAGGGGTAGGGTGGACTGAGTTTAGAGTTAGTAGATGCAAACTGGGCTTCCCAGATGGTGCAGTGGTAAAGAATCCTCCTGCCAATGCAGGAGATGCAAGACACGTGGGTTCGATCCCTGGGTCAGGAAGATCCCCTGCAGGAGGAACTGGCAACCCACTCCAGTATTCTTGCCTGGAAAATTCTATGCACAGAGGGATCTGTGGGCTACCATCTATGGGGTCACAAAGAGTCGGACATGACTTAGTGATTAAACAACAACAACTTCACGTCTTGATCTTGAAAGAAAAAGAAGAACACAGTAATGCAATTTTCCTTCTAGAAGAAGAGAATTTGTAAGACCAAATGACAACTCAAAGTCAGCTGTCTTTATAAAGAGGATGGAACGGGGCTTCCTTGGTGGCCCAGTGGTTGAGACTCAGCCTTCCAAAGCAGGGCACGCAGGTTCAATCCCTGGTTGGGGAACTGAGATCCCACATTATCTCTGAGGCAGCAAAGCTTGTGCGCAACAACTAGGGAATCCATGCGCTGCAACAAAGACCCAGCACAACCAAAATGTAAAAATAATAATTTTTTTAGGAAGGAAGGAAGAACTGACACCGACTAACAGGGCCAATCCTTTGTCACGTGCATTAACGGGATTTCTCCAAGGCAGTTACTCATACTTTGCAGACAGAATGTTTTGTGGGGCTCAAGTGAACTATGCATGGAGGAGAAAATGTTATCAGCAGTGGAAGAAAAAAAAAAAAAAAAAAAAACAGGTCACATTTAAAAAGCCTGAAAATAATCTGGGTATTTTCCAAGAAAAAAGAGTCTGACCTGAGTTTTTCTTTAATGTATCAACACCCTGCTGAAGATCCCAGTAAAAGCAGTTGTTTGTGGAGAGTAGTCCTCAAGGAAAGGAAGTGGTGGCAATCGGCAGGGCTGGGGCTGGAGGCAAGCAGAGATAAATTCTCTGTTCCCAGCAGCCAAAGGAGCCACAGCCCCTGGGAGATGCTGAGCTGATCTGACCTGTGCCAGCTTCCCTACATGAAGCACTGGAGGAGAAAAAGCTCCTCCTGTACCAAATGGCTGGACCATACTGGGAACGCTCTGAGCCATGTCTGAGTAAGACAGTGGGCCGGGGAGGCTGGCTCTGGCTATTTCTCCTTTTAATCAGAAGTCAACTGGCTGTTGTGAAGAGGCATTTGAGATGGGAAAAGTCTAACTGAGAAAAGACTATAAAAAGCAAGAAAATGGGGACCTCCCTGGTGATCCAGCAGTTAAGACTTCCTCTTCCAATGCAGGGGGTGTGGGTTCAATCCTTGGTCAGGGAACTAACATCCCACATGCCTTACAGCCAAAAAATTAAAAAGCATAAAGCAGAAGCAATATTGTAACAAGCTCAATAAAGACATTTTTTTTTAAAGTAAGGAAATGATACAAGTGGTCCAGCTCACATACAAAATCTCTGTAAGTAAATAGAGAAGGATGCAAAGACCAATGTCCTGTGAACAGCTAGGGACTTGGCCATACAAGGGACTCCCCCCAATCTCTCCTTCGCTATTCACCTGAAACCATCACACTGTTGATTGGCTATTACATGCATGTTAAGTCACTTCAGTTGCGTCTGACTCTTTTCAGTCCTATGGGCCATAGCCCGCCCAGGCCCCTGTGCCCATGGGATTCTCCAGGCAAGAATACTGAAGCGTGTTGCCATTTCCTTTTTCAGGAGATCTTCCTGACCCAGGGATCGAACCCACGTCTCTTATGTCTCCTGCACTGGCAGGCGGGTTCTTTATCACTAGCACCACCTGGCAAGCCCCAATACAGAATAAAAAGTTAAAAAAAAACAACAGTACCCTAATCTGATAAGCAGATAAAATGAAGCTCTGCTCAAACAAAGGCTCACCTGGGGATGGGAGGAGACTCCAAAGCAGAGAGGGGTGGGGAGGTGGGGTCCCTGTGTGATGGCGCAGTTCACCCCACTGATCGCTAACTAGTTCCCACTTGGCCAGGGAGGGTGAGGGACCAACAGCCAGGTTCAGAACTGCCCTCTACACCTACCTGGGGAAGACCCCTCCCCTGAGGGTCTGCACTCACTGCCTGTGGAAGAAAGGAAAGCTGCTTAGAGAGTCTTCCTGCTCTGAGGCCAGAGGCTGATGCAGGAAAGCAATGAGGAAAACGTCGACAGCAAAGATATTTCTCCACAGGACTCGCCAGGCAAGAAAACCAGAGTCGGCAGCTGTTCTCTTCTGCAGGGATCTTCCCGATCCAGGGATCGAACCCGGTCTCCTGCACTGCAGGGAGATTCTTAACTGTCTGAGCCACCAGGGAATTCCTGCATATTTAGAACGTTTACCTTAAGAAGACACTGTTAATGAACCAGAGTGTTAGAAACGGAAGGGATTTCACAAACCCTGGTTTCAGTAGTTTAAGCATACGGGTCCCTTCCAAAACAATACTAGTAATGAAAAATGCAGCTCCCTTTATGGCAGTACTTATTCATTTATATACATGGCTGCATAAGGTCTTAGTTGTGGCAGGCGGGATCTTCAGTGGCAGCATGCCAGGTCTAGTTCCCTGACCGAGGTCTCCTGTATTGGGAGTGCAGAGTCTCCCTGGACCACCAGGGAAGTCCCCTTTATGTCAGTACTTTTGATAACCACTGACTCAGGAGATATAAAATGATCTAAAGAACTCAGTAATAGACTGAGATTCATTGTTACCTTATCACTGTGCAGGAAGCATCACTATGAACAAAGCTAGCGGAGGTGATGGAATTCCAGCTGAGCTATTTCAAATCCTATAAGATGATGCTGTTAAAGTGTTGCACTCAATATGCCAGACAATTTGGAAAACTCAGCAGTGACCACAGGACTGGAAAGGTCAGTTTTCATTCTAATCTCAAAGAAAAGCAATGCCAAAAATACTGCAAGTTAGGCTTTGACAGTAGGTGGACTGAGAACTTCCAGATGTTCAAGCTGGATTTAGAAAAGGCAGAACCAGAGATCAAATCACCAACATCCACTGGGTGATAGAAAAAGCAAAGGAATTCCAGAAAAATGTCTATTTCTGCTTCACGGACTATGCTAAAGCCTTTGACTGTGTGGATCACAACAAACTCCGGAAAATTCTTAGAGATGGGAATACAAACCACTTTACCAGTCTCCTGAGAAACCTATATGCAAGTCAAGAAGCAACAGTTAAAACCAGACATGGAACAAGAGACTGGTTCAAAATTGGGAAAGGAGTACATCAAGGCTGTATATTATTATCCTGCTTATTTAACTTACATGCAGAGTAAATCATGTGAAATGCCAGGCTGGATCAATCACAAGCTGGAAACAAGACTGCTGGGGGAAATATCAACTATCTCAGATATGCAGATAATATTCTAATGGCACAAATCAAAGAGGAACTAAGGGGCCTCTTGATGAGAATGAAGGAGGAGAGTGAAAAGCTGGCTTAAAACTCAACATTCAAGAACTAAGGTCATGGCATCTGGTCCCATCACCTCATAGCAAATAGATGGAGAAACAGTGGAAACAGTGACAGATTCTACATTCTTGGGTTCCAAAATCACTGTGGATGGTGACTGCAGCCATGAAATTAAAAGACACTTGCTCCTTGGAAGAAAAGCTATGACAAACCTAGACAGAACATTAAAAAGCAGAGACATCACATCCATATAGACAAACCTATGTTTTTCCAGTAGTCATATACAGATGTGAAAGTTGGACCATAAAGAAGGCAGAGTGCCAAAGAATTGATCCTTTCAAACTGTGGTGCTAGAGAAGATTCTTGAGAGTTCTTAAACTGCAAGGAGATCAAACCAGTCAATCCTAAAGGAATCAACCCTGATCATTCATTGGAAGAACTGATGCTGAAGCTCCAATACTTTGGCTACCTGAAGCAAAGAGTTGACTCACTGGAAAAACTCTGATGCTGGAGAAGATTGAGGACAGGAGGAGAACGGGGCGACAGGATGAGATGGTTGGATGGCATCATCGATTCAATGAAAATGAGTTTGAGCAAACTCTGGGAGACAGTGAAGGACAGGGAAGCCTGGCATGCTGTAGTCCATCAGGTTGCAAAGAGTCGGACACAACAGCAACAATTCAAAAGCACAGCATCCTGTGTTCAGTCTACAGGGTTCCCGGTGGAGATGCGAATTTAGAGAACTCTTGCAGTAATTCTAGGTACCACCCTGAGGAAGCTGCAGGCTGGCAGAGGGGTGGTAACTTAAGTCCCTTAACTTCCTTTAACCAGCCAGTCAGTGGTTGATTATCTGGCCTCACTACACTGCTCGGGTAATAGCTAGGAATCTTTCCTTTCACTTCCATCTCAGGGACCCTGAGGGTCCTTCCTTTCCCTAAACAGGTGAGTCCAGACTAGGGTGTAGAAGGAGAATATTCTGACACTTCGTCTGTGCTTTATTTCCATGCTTCCCTGTTCAGTTCAGTTGTTCAGCTACGTCTGACTCTTTGCAACCCCATGGACTACAGCACGCCAGGCTTCCCTGTCCATCACCAACTCTTGAGCTTGCTCAAACTCACGTCCATTGAGTCAGTGATGCCATCCAACCATCTCATCCTTTATCGTCCACTTTTCCTCCTGCCTTCAATCTTTCCCAGCATCAGGGTCTTTTCCAATGTGTCAGTTCTTTGCATCAGGTGGCCAAAGTACTGGAGCTTCAGCATCAGTCCTTCCAATGAATATTCAGGACTGATTTCCTTTAGAATTGACTGGTTGGATCTCCTTGCTGTTCAAGGGGCTCTCAAGAGTCTTCTCCAACACCACAGTTCAAAAGCATCAGTTCTTTGGAGCTCCGCTTTCTTTACAGTGCAACTCTCACATCCATACATGACTTCTGGAAAAACCATAGCTTTGACTAGACGGACCTTGTTGGTAAAGTGACATCTTTGGTTTTTAATATGCTGTCTAGGTTGGTCATAGCCTTTCTTCCAAGAAGCAAGCGTCTTTTAATTTCATGGCTGCAGTCACCATCTGCAGGGATTCTGCTTCCTGTACTTAAGCCGTCTCAGTCGGCCAGAGGCATCCACAATGCCTGCTCGGGAGCTAGGATTATTAAGGCGAGAAGAGAAAGAGAGGTGTTTTGCTTTTCACTTGAAAGTAGATTCTGAAAGCCCTCCTCAGAAAGGAGTTTTGGGTGCCAACCGTTTGAACTGTACTAGGGAGTCTCTCATCTATGTGCTCAGTCCTTCCATCATGTCCGACTCTTGCAACCCCGCTGACTGTAGTCCATCAGGCTCCTGTGTCCATGGACTCTCCAGCAAGAATACTGAAGTGGGTTGCCATTTCCTACTCCAGGGCATCTTCCTGACCTAGAGAGCAAACCCTGGTCTCCTGCATTGACAGGCAGATTGATTATCGCTGCGCCGCCTGGGAAGCCCCTCTCATCTATGCGAGGACCCCAAAGGCACCTAGAAAGGGAGCAGAGAAAGGCTGGGACTGACCTGTCTCTAGACCCCTGTGTTGAGAGAGAAGGTGAGCAGAACAAGACAACCCAGGGGCCTGGGGGGCGTGTGTAAGGAGAGCAGTCAGCACTGAGAAGCAGACCTTCCTCGTCGCAGTGGGAGACCAGGCATGCAGCAACCTTCGCGTGTCTCATCAATAACCAAGGGTGCTTCCTGACTCCAGAGCAAACAAGGGCGCCACCTGCAGGGTGCTCAGGACCATGGGGTGCTGCTCGCTGCGGGAAGGGAGTTGGGAGGGGATGTCTGTGTTCTAAGGTCAAGTATGCACTGTGCGGAAGCAGGTCTTCAGGGCGAGTAGCTGATTTCCCCATCGAGGAGGCTATCTCGTGAAACTGATGCATGCAGGCATCCTTGAGTTTCCGGAAAACCTGAGCTCCTGCAGGTGGTGTTTGCTGGGAGTTACATCTCCTGGCTCCGGGGGAGGGGTGGGGGAAGTGGGAGAGACCAGCCTGGGAAATGGGCCTCTGGGATGCTTGGGCAAGCTGGGGGTGATCAGACGCAAGGAAGAAGGACCCACAGAGACCATCAGAGGTTTGTAAAACTCAAAAGACAATCCTGGGGGCTTCCCTGGTGGCTCAGTGGTAAAGAATCCACCTGCCAATGCAGGAGACATGGGTTCGATCCCTGATCTGGGAAGATCCCACATGCCACAGAGCAACTAAGCCTGTGCTGTGGAGTCTAGGAGCCACAACTGTTGACCCTCCCCTCCACTGCCTGCCTCTTCCACTCTGCATTCCTCACACTTGGAACATGCAGTGAGGAAAAATCAGCAGAACAGATAGTGAGGACTGTGAAAAAGAGAGAGAGACAGAAGCCCCACTAGGGGCACGTTTCACAATGAAAACCAGAGGGAGCCCAGGCTGGACCCGGGCCCTGGGCCAATCTGTGGGCGGCTTAGGTGAGTTGCCATGGTTACCGTGAAGCCTGGCCAGGGGCCACCAGAGCTTGGGGGTGAATAGAGGGTGACCAGGAGGTTCTGGAAACACAGAAAACAGAGACTCACCCTTGGGGAGAGACACGTTCTCATTGAAGGCTAATAAACCGTCATCCCCGACGTCAGCGAGTGGTGAGAGGTGGCGTGAGCAGCCTCGGATCAAACCCGCCACATCAGGGGGACCAAGGAATCGTAAACAAGGAGCAGGGCTGCAACTGCTCCAACGGCAGAGAGAATGAGTCATCCAGGGAAGCGGGGTGGTGGTGGTTTGCTGTGGCTTCGAAGAGGGGCGGGCTGAGCAGGCTCAGGGACTGCTGGGCAGCGGGGTGGGTCCCTTCTAAGGGATAAGAGAACTTGCAGTAGAAACAGCATGTATTCTATAGAATCGCTTTTGTTTTGTCCCAAACTTTGCATCTGTTCTCTGAAGCCTCACTACTTGGTTTCCCTTCTACCCTCCAGGTGGGCAGTCTCACCCACCACCTGTTACCACCTGGGTACCAGTGGCTGTGGTTCCATCTGCAGCCAGACATCTGCAGCCAGACTTCTGCTCCCCTGGAGGGCAGCTCTCCCTGCCCTCCATCTCCTACTTACTCCTCACAGCAGGTGCAGAGCACCAGGGCTGGGCCCTGCTAAATCCTGCATCTGCTGAACACCTGCCCCGGGGCCTGCTCCTCCAGAAAACACGCTTCCACCTGCCACTCATGAGTCTTCATCCCCTGGCTCTGCTCTGCCTGCTCCCCGCTCCTTGCTGTACTTTCCTGACTCTGAGCCTTCACACAGCCTGGCCCCTCTTGCTTAGAAGGCCCCTTCTCCTTTGTCTGGATTGAAAACTCTGACTCAGCTTTCCAGGGCCAGTTTAAGAGCTAAGCTTGCTGTCAGGTTCTTGCTGTGCCCGCCACTCCCCGGAAGAAGCGATGCTCCCAGCTTCACTGCTCCCACAGCACTTTAAATGCGGCCGTCACAGTGTTAACCTGGGGTGGGTGAGCTGTTTACACACACGTATTTCCCTCTAGATTATGAGTTCTTTGAAAGACATGTCTTATTCATCTTTAAATTGCTTGTGCCCAGAATACCTAGTGCATGAACTCAACTGCTTGCCCCACATTCAGTAAATGAACATCATTTTTTTTTTTTAAAGTATTTGTCTATTTAGTTGGCTGTACCAGTCTTAGTTGCGGCACGCATTATCTTTAGTCGTGGCGTGTGGGATCTAGTTTCCTGACCAGGGATTGAACCCCAGGCCCACTGCATTGGGCGTGTGGAGTTGTAGCCACTGGACCACTGGGAAGTCCTCAGTAAATGAACATCTTGAAAATGTATGATTTATGAACAAGGTCTTACTGTGTAGCACAGGGAACTATATTCAATATCCTAAGAAAAACTATAATGGAAAAGAATATGAAAAAGAATATATATATATACGTATATGTACAATTGAGTCACTTTGCTGCACAGCAGAAATTGACACAATATTGCAAATCAACTATGCTTCAATAAAACATAAAATAAAATCGGAAGAGAAAGGCCACATTTTTAAAGAGTTCCCTCCAGTGGGAAAAAAAAATGTATGGTTTACATACAGTCTATCAGCCACACATCTACCACTTTCAGCAAAATATATGCATTGTGAAAGTCCTTTTCTGGTGTTCAGCAATCTGGATGAATGTAGTTTTCAGCTGTAAAGCTCAGGAAAAGCAGAGAAAGGCTGGCCTCCCTAGGAAGGCTGGTCACAGTGAGGATCGGCAGACTCCGTGGGGACAAATCCCCTGACCAAGAAAACGTGTCTGGGTCCAGGCCAACAATCAACTTATTTCAGACACTGTTCACTAAAACAGCTTTCAGCACAAGGAGAGAAGCTGGGGAGTTCAGAGGTGTGTGACCCCGAGGAGAGCACAGTGGACCTGGGGCCTGGACAGGACACACAGTGCTTTTGTCCGATCTCCTCTTAACAGGTCTAAGGGTGTAGAGACACAGCTGTGGTCACACACACTGCACGTGGATGGACGAAGCACAGAAAGGTCCGTGGGAAACAGCCAGAAACAGGCACAACTCGACAAGACCAACCAGGTGGAGAAGAATGCAGCTGAAATATCAAACCCCAACTGCAAGGGAGATGAGGTGAAGCCCCTCAGAGACACGGCTGGGGTGGTAGGGTCACCCGGGAACCCAAAGTCCAAGTCAGCAGAAGACTCCGGTGATCCTGTCCTGTCAGATAAAATTCAGCTGCAGAAGAAAATACAGGAGGCTAACGAAGGCCGGTTTATGTATCTGCACCTCACCTAGTTCTAGAAAGAATCTGGTGGCTGATGTCACTGTCAGCTTCCCTCTGTTATTTCCCTTGAGGTTCAATGCTTCGGCAATCTCCACTCAAGTTCCATCAGCCTTTCCTGGCCACAGAGCCATTAAAACTCCGGAAGCCTGACTGTTTTTACATCTCTGCAACATTTGCTTCCATATCAAACATACAAGGACACACTTCAGTAATCCGTCTCCTTAACCAGGACACGACCCTCCTTCGTTTGCATGGCCCCACAGGTGTCAGGGGCTAAATGAGCATCTACCGACCACCGGAACCCCCGGGTTATAAGTACAATCAACTGGGGCACAGAGCAAACAGGTTTTCCCCAAGACTGATGAACAGAAACTAAAAGCAAAGAGAGGTTAGTCATGCTGGTTTAGGATGCTACACTGGCTATGGGCTTCAGACTTTGCTAAGGAAAGGTTCTGCTAGAAATTCTGAGGCAGATCAGAATGTTATTGTTCTTTAGTCGCTCAGCTGTGTCTGACTCTTTTGTGACGCCATGGACTGTAGCCCACCAGGCTCCTCTGTCCATGGCATTCTCCAGGCAAGAATACTGGAGTGTGTTGCCATGCCCTCCTCCAAGGGATCTTCCTGGCCTAAGGATGGAACCCAAGTCTCCTGCATTGGCAGGTGAATTCTTTATCACTGAGCCACCTGGGCAGCCTGGGATCAGAATATACCATCCCCAGATGGTGCCACCTTGGTATAAGGATTATTTTGAGCTAAAGGCAGCAGCATGCAGGAGGAACTCTCTGGCCTCCCCCCCTTTCTACCTAAAACCAGGACATAAATTTCTTTTTGTGAAAGTGTTTCCACACTCCCATCACCCAGGAGAAGGAAAACAACCAGTATTACTGAAGAAAGACATCACCAAGATGGGCCTACACAAGTAGACCTCACTAAAATAACCCTTATCTGTCATTAACTTTTGCCACACATATACCCACCCAAAATTTACCACCCCTAGAAGCTCAAACCCCACCCTCACCCGCTTTGTCATTTTCCCACAATTCACCTCCCTTTGTTAAAAGGGTATACAGGCTCTGAAGTGTATTCTTTGGGTTTCTCTCCTTTCCTGCAAAGGGCCTGTGTACATGCATAACAAACCTTTCCCCCTGTTAATCTAGCTCTATTTTTGTGTTATTTTCACCTGTCGTCAGTTTAATTTGCAGGCCCCACGTACAGAACGTAAGAGGGAAGAGAAAAAGTTTTTCCTCTCTCCTACATTCCTATAAAAGGTATACATAGCATGTAAAGTTTTTCCCCTCTCCTACATCTCCATAAAAGGTATACATAGCAGGTGCTCCAGAGCAACAGGACAGATGGCCGTCCTGAGAAAACACTCCAGAGGACACCAATTCTTGGGTATGCCTGGACCCTCATACAGATAAGATGGGAGGGTGGAGGCCACTGAGTGGGATCCACAGATAAAAAGGACGCCCCTCCAGGATGGGAGGGTCCTGACATCACCCACTGTCTGTCACCCTGGTCTTTGCCCCTCAACAGTGTCCAGACTTGAGTCACAGAGGCTGAGGGGCCATCATGGAAAAGAACCTACCGGTAATAAACTGCCCTCAGCAACTTCCTTACTTGCTTTCTATCCTTCTCGATACTCCCATTCCTCCTTGCTTCTTGTTTTCTGATTCCAGTTCTCCTACTTGAATCTTTATACTCACATATTGCTTTGGCAAACATCTCTTGATTTTACATATGTGGGTGATGAAACACTGGAAGAAGTAAATACAGTTGAATTCGGGAGCTACAGAGGGCACATTTATTTTTCACATTAACGCCTTTTTGCTGTGGCTGTAAAGGTGTTGTAATAAGAATTTTGGAACCAATTTAAAATGTTTTCCTTCTTCCTACTGCCATGGCCCTGCTCCTTTGCCTTTGGTGGTGACCCTGGGGAGGGGTTGAAGACAAGGCCCCACAACTGACAGTTAGACACGAGTGCCAGCAGGCGGCACGGGGACTAACAAGAAGTGCAGAAAGCACGGTTCCTGCCAGTTACTGGATTGAGGGCTATTGCTCTGCGTTATGCTGCCTTTGATGGGGCAGAGAGAATAACGTGGGCCCCAGAGGGATGTCTGAAGCATTACTTCTATCGTCTGTCTCTTCTATCTACTTCTTCAGCCTCACAGCAGAAGCCCCATTCAGTTTAGTCGCTCAGTCGTCTCTGACTTTTTGTGACCCCATGGACCACAGCACATCAGGCTTCCCTGTCCATCATTAACTCCCAGAGATTGCTCAAACTCATGTCCATCGAGTCGGTGATGCCATCCAACCATCTCATCCTCTCTCATCCCTGTCTCTTCTTGTCCTCAATCTTTCCCTCATGAGTCAGTTCTTTGCATCACGTGGCCAAAGTACTGCAGCTTCAACTTCAGTTGTTCCAATGAATATTCAGGACTGACTTCCTTTAGGATTGACTGGTTTGATCTTGCAGTCCATGGGACTCCCAAGAGTCTTCTCTAATACCACAGTTCAAAAGTATCAATCCTTTGGAAGAAAGATCTCCTGGAGAAGGAAATGGCAATCCACTCCAGTATTCTTGCCTGGAGAATTCCATGGACAGAGGAGCCTGGTAGGTTACAGAGTTGCAAAGATCTGACCTGAGTACACACGTGCATGTACACCACAGAGATTGGTATATGCACTTCCTTGGTTAGTTTAAAAAGTCACCATCACCCACAAAAAGCCTGCCAGAATATTCCTGGATAAAAAGGACATTAAGGGCACATCACTGTTGTTGTTTTGGCTAAAGAGAAACCTTTAACCTGAAATTAGAAGACAAACCTAGATAGTGTATTAAAAAGCAAAGACATCACTTTGTTGGTAGAGGTCCATATAGTCAAAGCTATGGTCCCTCCAGTAGTCATGTACGGATGTGAGAGCTGGACCGTAAAGATGCTGAGCGCTGAAGAAGTGATGCTTTCAAACTGTGGTGCTGGAGAAGACTCTTGAGAGTCCCTCGGACAGCAAGGAGATCCAGCCAGTCCATCCTAAAGGAGATCAACCCTGAATTCATTGGAAGGACTGATGCTGAAGCTCAAGCTCCAATACTTTGGACACCTGATGTGAACAGCTGACTCATTGGAAAAGACCCTGATGCTGGGAAACACTGAAGGTAGAAGGAGAAGAGGACACAGAGGATGAGATGGTTGGATGGCATCACTGATTCAATGGACAAGAACTTGGGGCAAACTCCGGGAGATGGTGAGGGACAGGGAAGACTGGCATGCTGCAGTCCATGGGGTGGCAAAGAGTCAGACACGGCTTGAACAACAACAACAAAGAGAAACTTTGCGGGTGTGCTGTGAGGATTAAATGAGATCATCCGCATGATGGGCCCAGAGGAAGCCTGCTCTTTCCTCCACCCGGCTGCCCCATGCTCCCTCTGCCATCTGGTCCTCCCAGGTTGGGGCCCTGGCGACCTGCAGACACCTGGGAAAATCAAGGCTTTGGGCATACGTTAGCTTGACCACACTCCTCACTTCTCCTTGGACACCCAGGACCCATTCCTCAAGCATCTTATCTTCAACACACCCACACTCCCCCAGCCTCACAGGACTCGCCATCTGGTTTGCCAAGTTCCACCAGGAAGACTGCACACCAGCTGCCATCTGACCTAACAAAAGCTCCTGGACAATTAAAGTGACTTGGAATGCTCCAGCTAGCTTGTTGAATAATTTCTTTTTAAGGACCCATTGTTTTCCTGTGTAATATTTTCTTTTCTTCCAGCAGTACTTCTCGCTTCTACTTTCTTCCCTAAATGCAAACTTCATTTGCACGTCTTCACTTCTGATCATTTAAAAAGATATTTGGTTTATTCTTCATATGGCTTTAACCAGCTACTTAAGACTTTTCAGTTGTTATTGTTCAGTTGCTAAGTTATGACTAACTCTTTGAGACCCCATGGACTGTAGCCTGCCAGGCTCCTCTGTCCACGGGATTTCCCAAGCAAGAATACAGGAGTGGGTTGCCATTTCCTTCTCCAGGGGATCTTCCTGACCCAGAGATTGAACCTGAATATCCTGTATTGGCAGGCAGATTCTTTACCACTTAGCTATCAGGGAGGCTCCAAGAACTTTCAGTAGCATTACGCTAACTTCTATACTATAATTGATTTCACTGTTTTTCTTTTCTCACACTCATTCAGCTTCTCTTGACCTCCAATCAAAATTCCTTTGCTGATTATTGTTGAAAGGATTTTTTGGTAGTATTTTTGGTGTACGAAAGAAGTTAAATTTCAGTTTCTGGTTTGAGAATACTGAGCAATCTCTCTACCTGAATACTAAGCCTCTTGATGTCTGAGTATGTCTAGAGTGGAAAAAAATTAAAAATGGAGAAAATGTGCAAGGTTAGATACTAGTAAATTCTCATAAAGGTGTTCTGAGAACAAATCAGGTAATATCTTAAAGACATTTTGAAATTCCATTAAGAAAAAAGGGCAATCTACTAGCGCATAATGCATTATAAGGTAGTCTCCCTTCTTCAACTAGAACAAAAATGAGACAAGGTAAGAAAAATGTGACAGTGAAATGTGGCTATAAATAAATGAGAATGATCTGTCTAGTAGACTTCAGTCTTTTCTCAGCCATTTGACTGCGTTCTTCAGTAAGCAGTAGTTATGTGGTGAGTCAGCGTGTGTGTGTGTGTGTGTGTGTGTGAGAGAGAGAGAGAGAGAGAGAGAGAGAGAGAGAGAGAGAGAGAGAGAGAGAGAGAGAGAGACATCACACACAGTCACTCCTAAGCCCAAACTCATCCTCCAGAGACAGCTGTCAGGCACTTGCTTCCTGGGAACCTGGGGAACAAGAGGACAGTGTCCAGTTCTCACCATTTCAAAGAATGTAGTAAGATTTGGGGGGCACCATGGATTGTCATTTTGGCTATAAAAACTATAAAATGAATATAAGGAAAAGCTTTTTCCTTGTTTCTCCACCACTGCCTTGCATGAAATATGTGAAAGGCAATTATCCGGCCAATCACGGCATTACTGGGAATAGCCCTTTTGCAGTGCTTTTTCTCTCAGCTGGCCAAACATCTTCCAGAGGCTTCCCCTGAGCAACTGGGTGTTAAAGAGGCTGAGGATTTGAGCCATGTGTGGATGGAGAAAACAGGAAGCTGGTTGTCCTAAATAGTCATTTCAGCCCAATAACCTCAACATGAGGCTACTCATTAACTAGGGAAGCACCACAATAAACCTTGTATTTACATGAACTAGTTACGACGTGCGGTATCCATGTCTCATCACAGCTGATAACTGAGCCAACCTCACACTTCAAAAATAATTGCCAGTTTACAATGTACCCTGTCTTGTTTCTCAGGACTGAAACAGACTTTCCATTTATCACCTGGTTGCTCCCACAGTAGCCTCCTGCAGGGAACAGGGCCAGATCAGAAGCTGGGTGCCTCCCTTCCCCCACACCATGCAAAAATCAGGAAAAGGATTTCCCCAAAGAATCAAGAAGCCAGCCAAAGAGCCCGAGTCCCTTCCCTGCCTCTCTGAGGTGTCTGCCACTGAATTTTCTGTGAGAAGGAAGCACCACCCGTGAGGGCTCATGAGCAGATGATAAGACTGGCACGTTTTAATGGGAAACACCAGCTCAGCCCAGCAGGCCCTTCGCTCGGACTGAACCAGCCAGCCCCGTGCCAGCCTTTTACAGTCCTGGGAGGCGACAGAAAGAGAAGAAAACCAGTGTCGGCGGGGAGCTGGGGAGAGGGTGGGAGAACGCGTGTCCACGATCCACTTTATCACTTGATGAAACTTTAACATTTTTGCATTTCTGAGCATCCTAGCCCAAGACACACAGAAATAAGCAAGTCCTCCTTATTTTTAAATTACGAAGTCTTCTCCAGTCACACCTCTGCCCGCCGCCCCATCCCATCTTTTTGTTATTATTCCTAAGGTAATTTAAAACAGTAAATCAAAGCTTCCCCAACGCTGCTGGTTTGCGCGCGGCGAGCGCAGCCCATTTCAGCACCAGACTGGAGGACAGACGCCATAAGGGGCCCCCATGGTCCACTGACGCCGCCGGAACTGCTCCCAAAGCAGGTGTCCCGGTGACGAGGAATCAAGAGGGCTTTTTCGGGCCCAAAGAAATTTCCCCCAATAAAATGACCAACTAGCCACTCCATCTCTTCCGCCACTACTAGCCCTTCCACTTCTTCAATGGGGGACGTCCCTGCCATGACCTACTTACGGAAACAGGCTCCCCAGGAGCTTCCTCTGCTTCAAGCCGGACAAATGGGGCGACCGCGATCCCCAGGAGACCCCTTCAACGTTCCGAGTTGTCTGTCCAAACCTGCGCTCGGGTTTCCCAAGGGCTTTGCGGAGGGTCCCGGATTTGAGGAGCCCCCGCCGGGCCGCTGATACCCACCTGTGCCGGCGCCGCGAGGGCCAGGCTCGCCGTGCGCGGCCAAGATTATCACAGGTGTGCGTTTCGCGAGCTTCCTCCGACAGCTGTAGGACGACGCAGGCACCAGACCAGTCTCTCCAGTTGCAGAGACGGTCCAGCCCGAGTTTCCCTTTTGTCTCCGGCTCGTCCCGAGCTCACAGGAGCAAGGGCTGTGCCATCCGTTCCCCACCGACACGCCCCGACAGACCCGCCGGCGGGCGCCCACTTACCCGGGCCGAGGGCGCGGCTCACGCGCGGGCTTTGTCTCCGGGGCGGTGCTCGCAGGGGGCGGCCAGACCGAGTGGCATCGCCCCTCAAGCCCGGCGCCGGTTCCGCTCCGGGACTCCCGCACCTCGATACTGACCGGCTAGCGGTGGAAACGCGCGCCCCGCGCCGCCCCTCCTCCGCCCGCGGGGTCTCCGCGCCGCGTCATCGGCCCCGCCCCGCCCCGCGCCTCCCGGCCCTGGCGGGGGAAAGACCACGTGAGGCCGGGCGGGCGTGCAGGGGGCGAGCCCCGGCCCCGCTGGAGCGTGCAGTCACTCGGACACCAAGCACTCTGTCTGCTCAGCACCCCAGGCCGGGTTCCGTGAGCGCGTCCAGTCCCGGCCCCCGCAGAACGCGGATCCCCGGCCCCCGGCCTCTTCGCGTCCACGTTTTTTCGCGCCCCCTCCACGGCGGGGTCTCGCCGGGCGCCCGGGAAGGGCCGGGAAATCCCGCCCGCCGCCGTTCACGTCACTGATACGTCACCGGGGCTCCCGCACCGGAGCTCCGCGCCCTCCGCTCGCCCCTCGGCCCGGCTTCCCGACCCCGCGCTCAGCTCCGCGCGCCCGCGGCTCGGCCCCGCGCCCCCCGTCTGGCCCCGCTCTCCACTAGGAGCGCGCGTCGCCCAGAGGCTGGGGGAAGGGAGATGAGGAGTAAAGGCAGGGTCTTAGGGCCGTGGTCCTCGCGGGCTTTGGGGACCAGAGCCTTTGGTATCTTCATCCTTGCTTGCGGGTTAGTTCCTGGACCAACCGTGCTGGGCGCGGCCAGCAGCCATCCATTACTAAAGAATACACAATATACCCACCCCACCCCCATGGGGGGCAGTGAAAGGAGAAATGCTTAATACACAAGGTGTTGTAGATTCACAGGGCATTGTCTCCATTTACCGGGACGTTGCTAAGTAACGGAAATGAGGGGACGACCGCGCCAGCCTAGCGCTTTGGGAGTGGGAACGAGCTGTGCTCCTGGGCTGCGACCAGTGTTCGTAGACAGCAGAAGCAGTTTCCGCGGGGAAATCCTTGGTGATGCTTCATGCCTTCTGAACTGTAAGCGTTTTGCGATGGAGATGTTTTAAATTTCTCCGTTATTATCATCCTTTTCCTTTAGGGAGAAACAGTATAGGCGCCGTCCATTTTTCCAACTCCTGGTAAAATAATACAAAACCTTTGGAATAGGAAAGCTACGTTACACTTCAAGCAGTGTTAGCAAGATTGGTAGGAAAAGGAGGCCAATACCGCCCTGCCGTGCGGTAAAGGGCGCGCGGTTTCTTAGATCTCGAATCAGGGTTGACTCGACATTTGCCTTAGACAAATGTGCATCTTCCAAGACGCCAAGTGTCTGACGCAAATGCAGAGGTCAGGAAGGCCCACCTGGGGCCAGCAAACATCTCACACAGATTTTATTTTTTTTTCCCCACTGCTTGGAAATGCCCATTTAAGGCACATAATTAAACTATGGTAAAAGGACTCAAAAAAGCCACTGCACTGACCTTTTTGGAAAAGTGAGAAAGATATATGAGTACTGCATTTGAAATTCAACAAATCTAAAATTGGGCTCGTTATTTCCACCCCAAATCGATTTCTTCTGTATTTCCTTGACTCAGAGGCACCACTCCCCAGGTAGCTGGCTAAGCTTGAATCCTCCGTTCCCTTAGTATCCCAACTCTCATCTCAATTAATTCTAATCAGTCGATTTTAAGAGAAATCAATATCGACACTTTCAGATTCCTCACTTATTTTTTCTTTCGAATTTCTTACAATATCCCTTAAGATAGAATTGTCCGTTTTAAAGAGAAAGAAGAGGATCATTCGGAGCCAGTGGCTCCTCCAGTGAATCCATTGACAAGCAAGATCAGCATCATCTGGGGGCTTAGAAATGCAAATTTTCAGGACCAATCCCAGCCCTGCTGAATGGGATGCGGCCCAGCAGTTGGTGATGTCAGCCTTCCTCTCCAGGTGATTCTGATTCTGTCTTATCTCTGTCCATCAGCCAGGACTGCTGTGTTCACAAAAACTCAATTAACCATCAAGCTAAGAAAAAAAGGGAATTTTATTTGAGCCAAACTCAGGATTACAACCCAGAAGATAGACTCAGAAAGCTTGGAGAACAGTTAGAAGTCAAAGGCACAATCATATACTTTTTCTAGACAAAAGATCGTATATCAAAATGGCATGTTGATTTTTTACATGAAGTCCCCCAGGGATATAGGATATTATAGTCCAGGTAAGCCCATACATAACCCCCTACAGAGCTGAGAAATAAACTTCTTAAAAGTAGCTGGTCTTTTAAGACGTTACATTGATAGAATCAGAAGAAAGGGTGGAAAATGATCTTGAGGCATGCACTCTCATCTTGGAGAACCGTCTTGATAATATGCAACAGAAATGTGCACTGCACATTTGGGAGGCAGGAGGTCCAAATGGACAGAAAGAGACAATTTTGTGTTTACATTTTCCTGTCCTGCCTAAAAATGTACATTTTATTTCCTTAGCCGCTGTCACCTGCAACCTGGCTCCAGACCCTGGACATCCATTTCCCGTCCTGTGCCCTGGGCTCTGATATCTTTGATATCCATATAGCCACACAGATTTCTTACAATGGTGTTTGCGTGATGTATCTTTTCCCACCCTTTTAAATTTACTTGTATCTTTATTCTTAAAGAGGGAGTCTCTCTTCTTGGAGGCAGCAGAGAGTTGGATCTTGCTTTTATATTCAGCCTGACAAACCTGGCCTTTTAATTGGAGTGTTTGGATCACTTACTTCTTATGTAATTATCATGTGTTTGCGTTTAAATCTAGAGTCTTGCTATTAGTTTGTTTTCTTTTTGTCCTATTGTTGTTCGAAGCTTTCCTATTTTTTTTTAAATTGAGGTATAGTTGATTTATTAATACAATATTATATTCGTTTCAGGTGTGCAACATAGTAATTCAAAATTTTTATAGGTTATACTCCATTTAAATTTATTATAAATATTGGCTATATTCCCTGTGCTGTATATCTTTGTAGCTTATTTATTTTCTAGATGGTAGTTTGTATCTCATAATCCCAAACCCCTGTCTTGCCTCTCTCCAATTTCCTCTTCTTCATGGGTAACCACTAGTGTGTTCTCTATGTCTGTCTGTTTCTGTTTTGTTATATTCATTCTTTTTATTTTTTAGATTCCACAAATAAATGATAACATTCAGTATGTCTTTATCTTATTTATTTCACTAAATGCCCTCCAAGTCCATCCATGTTGTTGCAGATGGCAAAATTTTTACACTTTTTATGGTTGAGTAGTTTTCATTCCATTGTGTATATATATATGTTTATACACATCTTCTTTATCTAAATTCATGTGTTGGTGGACACTTAGGTTGCTTCCATATCTTGGCTATGGTAAATAGTGCTGCTGTGAACATTGGGGTGCTTGTATCTTTTCAAATTAGTGTTTCCATTTTCTTCAGATTTATGCCCAGGAGTGGAATTACTGGATTGTAGATCCAACCAGTCCATTCTGAAGGAGATCAGCCCTGGGATTTCTTTGGAAGGAATGATGCTAAAGCTGAAACTCCAGTACTTTGGCCACCTCATGCGAAGAGTTGACTCGTTGGAAAAGACTCTGATGCTGGGAGGGATTGGGGGCAGGAGGAAAAGGGGATGACAGAGGATGAGATGGCTGGATGGCATCACTGACTTGATGGACCTGAGTCTCAGTGAACTCCAGGAGTTGGTGATGGACAGGGAGGCCTGGTGTGCTGTGATTCATGGGGTCACAAAGAGTCGGACACGACTGAGCGACTGAACTGAACTGACTGATGGTAGTTCCAGGTTTAGTTTTTTGAGGAACCTACAAACTGTTTTCCATTGAGGCTGCAACAATAACATTTCCACAACAGTGCAGGTGGGTTCCCTTTTCTCCACACCCTCTCCAACATGTATTATGTGTAGACTTCTTGGTGATGGCCATTCTGACTGGTGTGTGCTATACCTTATTGTGGTTTTGATTTTCATTTCTCTAATAATTAGCAACATTGAGCATCTTTTCATGTGCTTGTTGGCCACCTGTATATCTCCTTTAGAGAAATGTCTATTTAGGTCTTCTGCCCATTTTTTGATTGGGCTGTTTGTTGTCAATTATATCTCAATAAAACTGGAAAAATTTTAAATAATCACATAAAATCTAAATTTTTTTTTTCATTTTGGATACTTTATCTCTAGAATTTCCATATGGTTTTCTGGAATCTTTCCTTTTTCTCATTAGATTTGTTTTTCTTTAAATCCTTGAGCATACTGAACATATTTTAATAGCTATTTTATTATGCTTCTCTCTGAATTCCATTTTCTTTCCTTTCTTGGTTTGTTTCCTTCAAATGAGTTTTCTCCAGTTTAGGGTCACATTTTCTTATTTCTTGCCTTATCTAGTAATTTTAAATTGGATGCTAGACATTGCTAATGTATGTTGTTGTGTGCCTAGATTTTGTTGACTTAATAGGGACTTTGTCCTGGCAGGCAGTTAAGTTCCTTACGGATCAGTTTGATACTTTGGAATCTTATTTTAAAGGACTTCAGCCTCTATTCTAAGGTTAGTTAAGCCTTCCTATGGTGATATGACTCTTCTGAGATATGGACTGGATGCTTGTATGTTCACCGAAGTCTTTTCCTCTGATTGGTTAGAACTCAATTCTCCTGGGAGCTCTAGGACTTGTTCATCTTACAGCTCCCTGGGAGTTCTTTGCTCAGACCTAGGGGATTTCATCTTCTGCACACACGACTTAGCATTCAGCCAGAGTCTCCAGGGCCTCCACAACTGGGAACCTGGTTCTCTTTGTCTGGGCAGCAACCTTCTGATGAACTCTGTGCCACAAATTCCAGTTTCTCAGCTTCCCCAAACTCTAATCTCTGATCCTCATTTCAAGACTTCTGTATTCTTCAGGAGGAGCCCCTTCTGCACCGTGGCTTGTAGGTGCCCCCAGGCAGAAAGCTGAAGCAACAACGGGATTCACTTAGTTTAGCCTCTTTCACAGGGCTCATGGATCTGTGTTGTGTGTTTCCCAGTTTGAAAATCTTTGTTTCACACAGGATCTCCAGTTTCCAGTTGTCTATGATGGCAGGGTGAGTCTGATCCCAATTTCCCAAAGTGGATGGGAGCAGAAGTCCTTGGTTTATCTTTTTAGTTTCCCCTCATTCCCTCACTTTCACCTTCTGGCCCTAACTCACTGACCACTTTCACTTTCTTATACCTTTGAATCTGGGCAACACTGGTTTCCTTCTGCTGCTGCTAAGTCGCTTCAGTCACGTCTGACTCTGTGTGACCCCATGGACTGCAGCCCACCAGGCTCCTCCGTCCATGGGATTTTCCAGGCAAGAGTACTGGAGTGGGCAGCTATTGCCCTCTCCGCTGGTTTCCTCCTTCTGCTGCTGCTGCTGCTAAGTCGCTTCAGTCGTGTCCAACTCTGTGCGACCCCATAGACAGCAGCCCACCAGGCTCCCCCATCCCTGGGATTCTCCAGGCAAGAACACTGGAGTGGGTTGCCATTTCCTTCTCCAATGCATGAAAGTGAAAAATGAAAGTGAAATCGAGTCAGGTCCGACTCTTAGTGACCCCATGGTCTGCAGCCCACCAGGCTCCTCCGTCCATAGGATTTTCCAGGCAAGAGTACTGGAGTGGGGTGCCATTGCCTTCTCCCTGGTTTCCTTCTACCCTGGTCCAAATCTAGTAAGTTTCTTTTTTCTTCAAAATTTCTTATAAATATTTGTGTCCAGTATGTCTAACTCCTATCTAACTAGAGTACACATGAGTGGATTTTACTTGGTTGTAATAAAACACTGAGTGTACAATATTATCTATAGAAAGCACATAGATAATTAACTAATCCTCTAAGAAGAAAACAGAAGTCTTGAAATGAAGATGAAATTAGCTAAGTAACCATTTGTATTTAGGTTATATCAACAAGTATGAAAATTCTTTTTTTTTTTTTTCCTAAAAATCTCAGAAAAAGTAGTCTTTTTTCTTAATGCTTGAAATGGTATTCTAAAGGTTTTTTTTTTTTAACAAAATTAAGATCTGAGGATGAAAGAATGACTTATTGTGATCAGCCTTCAGAAATTTTGATAAGAACAGTTTAATTTACTTTGGGAATGAGCCAAATTTTGCCACAAAACACTGTTTTCTAAACTCATCTCTTATTAACTTTGTTCATGAGAGAAAAAACAAGCTCAGCACTTGAGCAAGGATACTGTAGCCCAGACTCAAATGATCTCCTGGTCATTTTTGGCCTCAAAGGACACATTGTATTATTTAGTTTCTCTGAAATAGCTGAGTCACAACCCAGCACCCCCAAATGGGCAGGATGTATTTTTCTGTTCAACTCACGGCACCCCACCCCAGCACTCTTGCCTGGAAAATCCCATGGACGGAGGAGCCTGGTGGGCTGCAGTCCATGGGGTCGCTAAGAGTCGGACAAGACTCAGCGACTTCATTTTCACTTTTCACTTTCATGCATTGGAGAAGGAAATGGCAACCCACTCCAGTGTTCTTGCCTGGAGAGTCCCAGGGATGGAGGAGCCTGGTGGGCTGCTGTCTATGGGGTCACACAGAGTCGGACACAACTGAAGCGACTTAGCAGCAGCAGCAGCAGCATGTAACACAACAAAATTAGTGGTACCTCCTTGCCAACTCAGTGTACAGTCAAGTGTATATATTTTGTATCGACAGATGTAGCTGCTTTTTAAATTGTGAAGTTTAAAATTGAATATAACCTGGGATGGGGGAAGCTGATAAATGCCATGTGTGTTTGTACTCTGTGTGTGATACTCTGAAATACAAATTTATGCTGAACCTAAAATCTCTCTGCTTCCCTTTGACCTCAGTCTTGGATGGTTATTTCAAATGGCCATTCTTTGTTTTACTCCCCCAGCATCCCTCCCCAGCCCAACTGCTCAGGCAATTTTTTAAGCCTGTTAATTTTGAAATGCTTTGGCTTCATAGTATATGGAGTGTTGACCTAACCAGTATATTGCAAAAAAAAAAAAATAGAGTTGCTCAAGGATTAGACAGTTTCTAAATAAATAGGGATATTTTGCCTCCAATTTGGGACACACTGGAAATAGTTGAAGAATAATCAGCAAAGTAAGGGTAACGTGGATAATTCAAAACCTCCAACAGTTTCAATGTCCAGATGTTAAGCTATTGAATTTCTTTTCTCCCTGCTCACTTTTCTAAATATTGCCTTGTAACCGTTCTTTCTCTTTTGACAATTTAATTATAATGTATCTTGGTGTGGGTTCCCTTGGGTTTATTTGGAAGTCTCTGGGCTTTCTGGATCTGAACTTCTGTTTTCTTCCTCAGGTTAGGAAGTTTTCAGCCATTATTTCTCCAAATAAGTCTTTTACCCCTTTCTTTCTTCTCCTTCTGGGATGCCTATAATGTAAATATTGATCTACTTGATGTTTTACCACAAGTCCTTTAAACTCTCTTCACTGTTTTTAAATTCCTTTTTCTGTTAGCTGCTCTGATTGGATGAGTTCCACTGCTGTCCCTGTCTTAGAGTTTACTGATCTTTTCTGGTGCTTCGTTGAATCTATTGTTGAACTCCTTTATTGTATTTTTCAGTTCAGTCATTATATTCTTCAGCTCTGTGATTTCTGTTTGGTAGTTTCTTACACTTTCTTTTTCTTTGTTGAGATTCTTGCTCTGTTCATGCATTGTTCTTATAAGTGTCAACAAAAAGTGATCAACAGTCAATCTAAGAAAACATGGAAAATTTTATGTGAGCCAGACTGAGGACTGTAGCCCAGGAGACAAGACAGTCTCTCAGAAAGCACTGAGAACTGTTCTGAAGAGGTGGAGGTGGGGGAGGTCAGGATACGTGATTCTGGTGATGAGTACCTGAAACCAAGCATTCATCTCAGGAGAAGGGTGCTGCCAGCCATGACGAACAGGCATCCTAGTTAATGGGTCTAGTGCTTCTCCAAGTTGGGAAGATCTGTATAAAAAACTTCTCCTGAAAATATCTAACTACCATAGGGCCAGTTCTGTCAGTTTTCCAGAGCACAGAGTACCTCATCCTGATCTTCACCCTGAATTCCTTTCAAAATGTGTTATAGGTCTGTGACTGTAGGGGCTTGATTCTAGGAGAATTGGATGGTAAGCAACATTCTCTATTGTACAGACCCTTCCCTTTTGGTCTTAATTTTGACCAAGATTTGGGAAGCATTTTGTCTTCCTATGCTTGGAATGCCCACCCCCAGGTCAGCCAAGGATTTCGTTGCTAGGCCATTTACTGTGCTATTCCAGACTAGGCCACCTTAACAGTAATCCAAAGCCTCTGGACCACCTGTCTTAACTAGTCTGTTATGGTCCTGAAAATGGTTCCTTCTGGTTGCTTCTTACCATTTCTAGAGTTAAACCATTACAGTCACTGCTCTTATAGAACTATAAATCTGGTCAGTTGTTTCAAGTTGCCTAATCATCTTAATTTTTATCTGAGGCTCAGTCATACATTTGGAAACGCAAGAAATAATAATCTTATAATATAGCTAGTAACATTAATAAGATCCTAAGTAAACATTTGGGATTCCCAGGTGGCTCACTGGTAAAAGAATCCGCCTGCCAATGCAGGAGACATGGGTTTGATCCCTGGGTTGGGAAGATCCCCTGGAGAAGTTATGTAGCTGCTGCCAGGAGGTGGCCATGGGGAAGATGTGGGTCACACTAAATGCAGATGCACCGTGCACACTCTGGGGAGGGAAGAGGAGGCCCAAACCTGCGGAGAAATAGTTTTATGTTTAATTTTTTCTTGTCTTTCCTTAAAATGTGAGTTTTTATTTCATCAGTGCATTGTCCTCCTGCTCTCAGCGAACATCTTTATGACTCTTCAGCAGGGTATAAACCTTGGCCTTGGTCAACTCTCCCCTACCCCCTGATGTTGCTGGTATGCCTGTGTGCAAAACCAGTTTTAGATTGTCAAATGAGCCTCATCTGGGGAATTTTCAGGGCAACACTTCCTTGTATCTTCCTTTCCTTGAGACCCTTTTGATGTCTTGGAGAGGGAACCCCTTCGAGTTGTCAACACTGGGAATGTGGCTCTGCTGTCTAACAAAAACACAACTGGGGACTTCCCTGGTGGTCCAGTGGTTAAGACTCTGCCTTGCAATGCTGGGGATGTGGGTTCAATCCCTGGAGCGGGGGGACTAAGATCCCACATGCCATGCGGCATGCCAAACAAGACAAAACTCAACTGGCTCTGCCCCAACTTCTAGGGTAACTAGGGCTCCTCGGGGAAGATGGGGTGTTTCAATGGACCAGTTGGGGAGCCCCCAGTCTGGTTCTTTACTTAACGGGAGCTGATAGGAAGGAGGTTTCGCTCAGGTCTTCCCTCTTTCTTGCAGTAAGCGCACTGACTAGGAGCCAGCTTTGCTGGTGGCCTGCATGTCTCACATCCCACGTTGGTGGCAGGGGGTGCCAACCTGTGAAGCTTTGTTATTCTTTCCTCCTGGGTTCCCTGAGGTGATGTGCAGCGCTGCCACAGACAAGGCGGCTTGCTTCTTCATCTTTTTCTTCTTCTGTTACATCTTGGTTATTGAAAACCTTCTAAAGGTCACCTCAACCATTCGGGAGGTGGGGGTGTTAGGCCTTGCTGTCATCTTCTGAAGTTTGTGGTGAGTTATTTGGAGCACTCAGGGCAAAGGGAAATAAATATAAGGGGTCTTCCTACAAGGAGAGTGAGGTCTTCTTCCTTGAGTTAGCAGCTGAGCAGGCCTAAGTCTGCACTTTTCCTGGAGTCCCTGCTCTGGTTAAAGGCCAGAAGCATTGCACACAGGGAATCTCATGCCAATTCTCTTCTCTCACAGAACAAGCCTAGTTGGAGCATGGTGCTATGACTTAACGAGCCATTCCCTGGCCATTTCTCCTGGTCACTTAGTTGGTGTTGTGGCCAGACAGCATTACAAAAGAAGAAAGGTGTTTTTTCATCACTGAGGTGGAGCCACAGTTTCCAGTGACTCACAATGCACCCTGATGGACTGGCCAAGGGGACTGATGTCTGGTTGCCCATATCCTTGGGTCTCAGTTGAGGATCTGCCTCTGACTACACAGAGGTCTAGACTAAGGTTTGGTGGAGACACAGATTCTGCTGTTTTTAGACCACTGAAAATTTCCTTCTCTGGAGAGTTGTTCTTCTGTAAGAAGTTCAGTAAGTTCTTCTGATTGGTGAAAGTGTATACTCAGGTCTACCAACCCTCTACAAATAATTCATTACCAGGACCCTCTAACAGAAGTCAAAACCAGGGCTCCTTTGAGCTGTCAGAGCCAGGACCCTCTAACAGAAGTCAAAACCAGGGATCCTTTGGGCTGTCAGAGCCAGGACTCTCTAACAGAAGTCAAAACCAGGAAGAGACACACAGATTATTTCCCTGAAGCCTTTAGTGATCAGGTGTCCTGATCAGCCTCCACGACTCAGGAAGACAGGGGTGAAGTTGGTATTTCCCATTTTGTCAAAAATACGAGTACTCTTTACACATGCACACAAATACAACACAGTTGCTCAGACAAAAGATCAGACCAGTACAGCCTAACTATTCCATTCCCCTTCCTAGATGGAGACCTGACGACCAGACGGTGATGCTCCCGAGAGAGAATGGCCCAGATAGGCTTGTATCCTGGAAGGGCAGGAACCTGGGGGGATAACCCCCAGTCCCCGCAAGCTGGAGCAACTAACCCCAAAATGGACCGAGGGCTGACGGTAAGTCAGAATACTCCTCAGAGTTCCCACAAGTGACATGACCCCTGGCAGCTCCAGGGGTCACGAGGGAGGGGCTGCCCCAGCCGAGGTCCACCTGCCGCAGGTACAGGCTCCTGGCTGGCTTGTCAAAAACCGTTGCCAAACCCTAGGTTGTGTGCCCAACGCACAGCGAGACCAAACAAACCGAAACATCAGATTTTGGAGCAGAAAAGGGTTTGTTCCGGGATCAAGCAAGATCGGGCAGCTGGTGCTCAGAAGACCCGGACTCCCCAGTGGCTTTCAGGCCAGGGCTTTTAAAGATAGTGCTAGCGGAGAGGGTTGTAGGATGTGCGAGCAGCTTGCAGACCTTCTCCTTCTGACTGGTTGGTGGTGAAATAACAGGGTGATGTTTCCAGAATCTTACCTTCTGGTTCTAGCTGGTCTGGAGTCTACGTGCTTGTAGTCAGCATGTAGTTACTGTCCTTGACCAGATGGGAGGCCTTAGTTTCTTAGAACAGCTCAAAAAGGCTGCATCAAATTGTGTATTTCCCTTAAGGAGGAACGGAGTCCTCCAAGTTACTGATCTCAGCAGTAACTGCTTGAGTTTGCTCCATGGAAGTGAGTGAAGGCCTTCGAGACTAAAGGTTTTTCTTTTTCTAAAGGCTGATTGGAGGCTGGACCCTCAGGCAGAGGCTTTTAAGGCACACAAGTAGCCCTCTTTCTGGGGAAGACTGGGAGAGGCGCAGGAAGCCCTAGGATGTAGTTAAGAAATGCTTCTTTGCTACTGTCCCATTGAAGCTGTGAACACAAGCCCTGCTGGCCACTAGAGCCAGGCCATAAGGGATGTGGCCTTTGGGTGGCAACGCTAGAAACGTCAAAAGTGCCTTTCTCTGAGACGCTAGAGACCTGGGCAGGACAGAGGGCCAGCATGAATGTGATACCCACCGGCCTCCCCAGCGCCTGCAGTGACCTCAGGATGTGTGCTTAAGCAGCAGCCCCTCTCCTGCCCCACCGCTGTGAAGATAAGCTCACAGGCCTCTTTCCTGGAAAGATGGGAGCTTGTCTGCTGCTTCTATACTGTTCCCTGGGTGGTGGCTGGTTCAGAACTGTTTCTCCATTTGTTACAGTCCTGTGGGACCTGGGAAAGTAAGCCTGGTTGGCTACCAGAGCCAGGGGATTGAAGGGGCATCCCTCTGGGAGGCAGCCACAAAATCTGGGGCCCCAGACCTGTGCCTTCCTAGGAAATTCTGGGAGAGGAGAGGCTGAGCATGAAGATGGTGCCTGCTGGTCTCGGCTGTCTTTGGGGAGTATTTCAGTGGCCTCTAGAAGTGTGTTAAATGCCTGCTCCTCAGGCTTTTGAGATACGCAACATGCCTCTTACCCAGAGAAGACTGGGCACCTTTCAGTCTGAGGCATCCGTGCTGGGCCCTGTGGTGCTAGCCTGGTGGGTCTGGGAGAGCCCCCGGAGACTTGTTTCTCAAATGCTATAGGCTCATGGGTCTTATGGACTAGGCCCACTGGCTTTCAAAGCTAGATGTTTTTTGAGGGGGGGTGCATCTCTCAGGTACAGGTCTTAAAATCTGGGATGCCGATGTGGGGTTAAAATCCTCCCCTCCTCAGGGAGCATCTGGGAGCTGTTGGTCCCCAGCCCTGACCGTGGGCTGCTGGGCTGGGAGTGGGGTTTGTGGTGAGAGCATGTCTCAGCCTCTCCTACCTGTTCTGATGTGATTTTGCTCACCAGCTTCTCAAGAGTTGCTTCGCAAGCTCTTGGGGTTCTTTCAGAGGGAACTGTTCAGTGTGGAGCTGGGGAGTCAGGGTGTCTGTGCATGGGGGTGGGCTTGGGATTGCCCTATGGCACCCTCTGGAATGGGAACCCCCTGCAGCTCTTCTGTCTTTGACTCAAGACATTAACAGGTCATCCAGACTGGCGAGGAGCAGATCTGAGGGGCTAGGAAGTCTGTGGCTATACCACCCTGAACGTGCCCGATCCTGTCTGAGGGGCTGGGAAGAGCTTCCCCACTGCCCCTCCCTCCCCCTCACCTATATGTGGGCTTGCACTGTGCACTGCGGAGCGGAAGAGTCCATCTCAGGCTTGCAGGTAAAGTGAGGACGTCCGGCTGGGCTGGATCACACTGACACACGCTGCTCCTGAGTTCTTTTAGGAACAGAGACTGAGAAGCAGGTGCGCTCTTGGCTTGAGAATCCTTCAGACACCGCAGATGCAAAGCAGAAAAAAAGAGTAATTCTGTGTTCCTGGAGTGCAGTTGGGCAGATGGAACTCACCCACTGTTTTGCAGGGCCCTCGAGAGAAGCCGAGGCGTTTCCTTCACTGGACACCTGCTCGCTGATGGTCCTCAGTCCTTGGCAGATGGACGGCATGGAACACATCAGAGTTCATTTTCACCTGTCAGGGTTCTCGTCATCCATTCGTTGTCAATGACAATTTGACTTTTCTGGATCCCCTTTATCTAGATTGAATCCTTCAGTTACATTCTCTCAGAGGACCGTCTGCCCCTCTCTCACAGCACTGACCACGTCTGTAACAACTCACGTCGTGTTGCTGACAGCATTTGCCCCAGGAGTGCAGGGAACCACTGCACCTCAGCACTTAGTGTGGCCCCTGGTACAGAGTGGGGCCAATACAGATATGCTGTTGGTGGGGGAGAACAAAGGGAGGGGCAAATGCTCTTTTTAAAAAAAAAAATGAGTGGTTTACCTTAGGATTTCTGTCTAAACTCCATTTAAAGGTTAAAACATAAAATTTCTCACAAAGACCACAATTCAGAAATGAAAGTTATCCTTTCCAGTGACATAAATTTATAGGGGGGCTAAAGAGAAACTATATGAGTTACCAAAAAAAGCCACCAATTTGAGATGTGGTCATAATATTTAAATTGTATTAAGAACAGGTCCTTAAATCTATTTTTATGAAATTTATTCCCAATTTGAAGTGGCAGTGTATACAAAGGTAACAGAGCTTGTGATAATTTACAGAAATATTTGCTACAGCATGCACATTATGACGTGTTTCAAACATATACATATTAAATTCATGCTGAATAAATAATCCCCCCAATTTATTTTTTTATTTTTACATAAAAATATAATATTGCACTCTTAACAAGACCAGTTATTTTGCATATTTTCTCTTCAGATAAATGATGAAATTCAGCTTAAAAAAAAAAAGACTGAGTAGCAATCTGTTCTAATAAGGAACTAATTTAAAGTTCTCAGTAGAAAAATGAATGCTAGACAATAGCTGCATTTTTTTTTAAACAAAGCAAATCACTTCAACGTGAATAGGAGTAATTTCATCTCTGCACCTAATTGGACCTCAGAATTAATAGCTGGTCTGTGCAAACCATGATCTGAATGTAGCCGTGGAGTGTTCTTACCTATGAATGCAACGGAAGGTTACCAGCACACGTGGCCACTTGCTTCCTCTCGTGTTTATCTTGACAGCAGAGACTTTGGAATTGTATATTATACAGTTTTTAAGCAGAATGTTTTAGAAAGTCTGGAAGTTACAAAAGTACTTCTGTAAACACTATATGAATTAAATTTCCATAACAAACACGCAAGTTATTCTTATCCAGGAATATATTTTTTTATCTCATGGTAACATTACTGAGCTTATTTTACAGTGTTTTCAAAGCCAATAAAGCAGCATCCCAAGTACTATCCTGATAGAAACAGACTATTGCAGGGTTCAGGAATTCTGTCTTTATCATGTGTAAGTTCGCTGTGGAGTACACAGATTTTTCTACTGTTCCTAGAATAGGTTAACAGAAACAGTGGGAACTGCTTTCTAAAAGAATAATTCTGCCTCCTATTTAAAACAAAGGAAGCTATCTCCTGTTCTTTGTAATTCTGTTTTGGGGAAGAAAACTCTCCAGCATTTTAGATTAAAAGCCTTATCTGGATTGCATTGCTAATACCTGTGCAAACTTCTTTTGTAGTGGAGGCTTTCTGTTGCAAACTGTTAAGCATTCAGTGCTCTGTAATGCTAGATATTAAAAAGAATTATCATTTTGTTTATTAAATCTTAGTGCCTCAACTAAGGATATTCATTATCTAGTGTTGCGGATTTTAAGTACAATTTTTATGAAGAAACAGAATGTGTCTGGAAATCAAAGATACCTGTGTTGTTATTTGTGGCCGTCAAACAAATTTTGGTTCTACTTTGAGCTAAGAAGGCAACAGGCAAAAACTGCCTAACACTGAGATTCAAATATTCAGATATTCCAAAAAATGTTTGGTGCAGAGGCACCTACTGAACTCCTTACTGCTCAAAGAAAGCAATAATCGAGTCCTGAATTCTCTCTCCTTATCCTTCCTTTTTGGGGGGAGGGGCAGGTGTGTGTGTTATCTTGGCAGAAAACTTTTAAAATATAATCTTTTAGAGCAAATTTTATGTAAACAATTAGCTAACCAATTTAAATTCTACTGGGATTTTTGGGGAGAATAATAGAAAATAATAGAAAACAGAAATAGATGATAAGTTTTTCTTTAGACTCCTCTATGGAAAAAAAAACTTCAAGGATATGATTTTAATTTACTGTGCCAGACTTCAACCTTGATACAACTCTCCAGATCATCACTAAATTAGAACAAAACTTTCCTTTCAGGACCTTGTGAGGCAGCAGAATTTTGTGGAGATGGATAGACTGTACCATTACTTGGATTTGTTTGGTCATCCCTGTCTTCAGGTTTGACCTCCTGAAACTGGCGAAGTCAGTAAATGTAGCCTGGAGTTAAAGTGCTGTGGAGAGTGCAGAGTTCCCCTCACTCATCCGGCTGCGTAGCTGCTGAGGAAGGAATAGAACATTGGATGTTTCAAGCGCTGCTGGTCCTTCCGACACCAGGCGATCACAGTCCCATCGCTGTTCGCTGTGTACAAATGGTGGCCATCACAGGAAAATGTAAGGCTGTTAAAAAAAAAGAGAGTCCCGTTTCTACGTTGTGTCTCTGAAAATTGTATCGGCATATTGGTGATCATGCGGAAATTGGTGTAAGAAGTTAAGAACCTTTACTGGAGCAGAGAGACAGACAAAATGACCACCTACAAGTGGTTTTGACTGTAATAATATGGTGTAATGGTTCTGCAGCCAAGTTTGTGATGCTCATTCTAACCAGGTGATACAGACTAAAACCAAGATCAAAAGATTGGCACACTCTGATCCTTCTTTGCATGTTTTCTTTTCCTTTCCTATTTAGGGTTATTACTTAACAAATACATGGGTATAGGAAACTTCAAAAAATATAACAGTACTACATTTTCTCTATATAGAAATAAATGAGGATTATTTTATGGAGGTATTTTATTTCCCTGAAAGAGGAAAAGATAAAAAATGTGTTATTAACATATAATTTCATTTCATTACACTTTACATTTAGTGAACTAAAAATAAATTTATTTTAATGAAGTAAAATTTGAATCACTTACTCCAATTGAGTTTTTAAAGTCGTATTTGTTAATGGAGCAGAGGGTAAGAGGTTGTTTATCAGTCTTGTCTAGCACACTCCTGTAGCTATCAGTCACCATAATGGTATTTTCAATAATGAAAGGAAAAAATATATAATTTCTACAGTTCAAGAGGCCTTCCCAGGCATGATCCCAGCATGCCCTTCTGTGAGGCTCTGAACTCCTGATCCAGATTTTAAGCTCCATGAACACAAATGCTTTGCCTCCTTCTGCCATGGGGTCCCGGACATCCTGGTGTTCGATAAATGGCCAGTTGTTTATAAGGATCCTCCTTACGTTCCTCTTTACTTCTGTGTGCTTTACCATCTCCCCAACAGAAACAGTCACAGAGTACAGTATGAAGCGGGGAGGGGTGGGGGAGGTTTACCTTACAATAGGCTTATTTGATTTAGGAAACGTAATTTCCCGCACAGGCTTTAAGTCCCAAGTACTCCATAACCTGGAGGAAGAAAAAAGTCATCATCTAATTACACAAACTCAAGTTTCCTTTACTAAAAATTTAACCGACGTGTCTATTTGTTAAAAATCCTCTGGTAAGGAAACACAATAAACGATTAATGTGGTTAATTCTGGGCAGTTTGCTCAGGTGGGTATGGGATTAAGAATACTTTGTGTATTTTCATATTGTTAATCTCAACAATTAAAAAATGAAGATCATGGCATTCAGTCCTATCACTTCATGGCAAATAGATGAGGAAACAATGGAACAGTGACAGACTTTATTTTCTTGGGCTCCAAAATCACTGCAAATGGTGACTGCAGCCATGAAATTGAAAGATCCTTGCTCCTTGGAAGAAAAGCTATGACAAACCTAGACAGCGTATTAAAAACCAAAGACGTTACTTTGCCAACAAAGGTCCATCTCGTCAAAGCTATGGTTTTTCCAGTAGTCACGTATGGATATCAGAGTTGGACCATAAAGAAAGCTGAGTGCTGAAGAACTGATGCTTTTGAACTGTGATATTAGAGAAGACTCTTGAGAGTCCCTTGGACTCCATGGAGATCAAACCAGTCAGTCGTAAAAGAAATCAGTCCTGAATAGTCACTGGAAGGACTGATGCTGAAGCTGAAGCTCCAATACTTCGGCCACCTGATGTGAAGAACTGACACTTTGGAAAAGACCCTGATGCTGGCAAAGACTGAAGGTGGGAGGAGAAAGGAATGACAGCACATGAGATAGTTGGATGGCATCACCTACACGATGGATATGAGTCTGAGTAAGCTCCAGGAGTTGGTGATGGACAGGGAAGCCTGGCGTGCTGCAGTCCATGGGGTTGCAAAGAGTCGGACACGACTGAGCAACTGAACTGAACTGCACCTTTTATAGTTAAACAATATAAAATTTCAAGAATGTACAAATTATTATTTAGAAATAAAACAGAAACACCAGAAGAACCTATATCCTAAGGTGATTTTAAATCTCTAAATATTAAATATTATTATGTTTAGATAGTAAAAAATATTTTTTGAAACTTCTATGTCCTTATGAGCAAAAGGACACAAAGAAATCAAACTCATCTTACCTTACAATTCCATTTTCTAATCCCCCAGCAATCACATTGATAGATATTCCCTCAGGCTGGTTAGAGAAAGCCACAGAACAAATGATCTCTCTGCAGTGTACGTGTCCAACGAGGTCCCCATTCACTGTCCAGAGTCTGAGGTCACTGCCTCCACCAGCTAAAACACCACAAAACCCCACAGGTCACCAGGGTGTGGATGTTGCAGAGCCCCCCACACTGGGCCCCAGAGGGGAATCCCTGAGGGCCTCGCTTGTCTGTCTGATGAAGTTCATAGGCAACTCGTGACTGAAGAGTGTATAAGTGAAACTACTACATAAGGCACACGGAGTTGGCCTATTTATCTAGAGATGATGACTAGTGAAAAAAATTAAAAACTTAACCTACAAGGTAGAGCAACAATGTAAATTAACCATGAATTTCTTTGTAGTCATAATATCTTAGCATACAAACTGCCAAATCTAATTCTGAAAGTACCTATAAAGCTAAACAACCTCCAAAAAGAGAAGAAAATATCCTGTGAAACTACAGTATCTTTAAGAAGTGAGTTATGGGACTTCTGAAGAAGAAATAAGTTACAGTCAAAGTTGAATTAAAAACTAATTCTTAAAAAGAAAGCTAATTCTTCAGAATGTCCAAGAGTGAATCTTATAAATCAATGTCTTATTAAATGAATTTTTTCTTTTCAAAGACCAGGAGTAATCAACTTTTTGTAGTTTTCCAGGCGATGGAGGAGGCAGTAATTGCTAGCCATCCTCAATAAACTGGGGCTGGCGGTCTGGGGCCTTATGGTGATGTGTCCAGCCTTTCTGGAGAAATGTTCTCATACTGATAAAGAGAAAGGTTAAGAGGAATGATAAAGTTGGGATGACATAGTATGTGTTATCACACTTTATTTTATCTCTCCATTAGAACTAACATAAAAGTAGAGAATTTATTTCTCTCCTTTATTAAGGCAGTGAAAAGATTTCATATTTTATAGCAAAGAAAGAAGTATTAGAAATACTTCTCAACTATAGAAATGCTAAAGACCATCAAATACCACAAACCAAAATGCCTAGTGTGTTGCAGTATTATTCACAACAGCCAAAAGGTGGGAACAACCCAGATGTTCATCAAGAGGTGAATGGATAAACAAAAGGTGGTGTATCTCTAAACAATGGAATTCATTTTTATTCAGCCATAAAAAGTGATGAAGTTCTGACAACAACATGGATAAATCTTGAAAATGTTATGTTCAGTCAAGTAACTGAGGGGGTAGGAGAACCACCTGCTACTCTGAATTTTAGAATATTATATTAACTTTATAGTACCACTGGCAATAGGAGAAGGCTATGAACTCTAGTTGAAATGCATGTATTTTTGATATAGTGGCAGAATGATTTTTAAAAGTACAGAAACCGTCTACTATAATATTTACATAGTTTAATAAATTTTATATCTTATCACTATAAAAACCACATCCCATAATAAGCCATGGGAAATCAGGATAAGGAAAGAATGAGTTTGCCAGTGTGTCTTTAGCCTCAATACAGAAAATTTTGAGATTATATATGTGTATACACACACATATACATATTATATATTATATACATACACATACATATATATTTATCTTAAATTTTGATTTTAAAGTTACTTGGATGGTTCTCACTAAAGAGTCAAGATTTTTTGATGGGTTAAATCTGGTTAACTTTCTTCCCTTCCTGGAGTATAAGAATAGGAGAATGAAATGTAGTTCAGGTCACTAAACATAAATTTGTCCTCTTCTAAAAAGTCATTACTTTTATCATGCTCTCGACCAAATGCTCTTTATGCCTCCTCCTGTATATGTACTGCGAGGCCTCAAACAAGTTGAGAAGGCCTTGCTGTTCAAAGTGGGAAGAAAGTTCTACCCATTACTCTACTACACTGTGCGTACTGCCTGCGGACACGTGAATACCCTGCTAGTGAGTTGGTAAAATAAGCAAAAGTAATTTGGTTTCTTGTTCCCATATGATAGCTGATATAATATCACAGATATAAATCACTACTGGCAGCTGGAAAGTAATTAACTTTACAAAATTCAGCTCCCTCAGGATCAGTTCCAACTTCCAAATGTTGCCAAAACAAGAAAGTAGAGAACTCTAGATAAGTCATCACTATATTTCACCCCCCCAGATTCCCTCTTGATGTGTGTGACTCACTAAAAGCCTCTAATGTACAAATCAAGGAAGAACAGTTAGCAAAGTCATCAATCATCTGTGCACACTTTTATTACCAAAGTCAACTATTTAAGATCTTTCTCTTTAGTTATGCTGACTGGGGAATAAGAATGTGTACATGACATTCATTATAACTGGAGGCTAAAGCCTGGCAAATATTAATACTTCACATCTGAAATCTTGAAGCATGACTGGAGACATTACTTTTCTTGAATATAAGAATGATGAGTGTGGTATGGTAAAAAAAAAAAAAGAACTCTGAACTTTGACCCATGACCCTGGCATAGAGCTCCTAAACTCTTGTTAATTTACTGTCTTTTGTATGTTAGGGAGATGACTCCTGGGGAGGTCCTAGACAGCTTCAGGTAGGGGCTGGCCAGCAGAGAAACTGCCCTTACAGCACCTCCCACCTCTGCCGAGGGGAGAGGCGCTAGAGGCGGAGGTCAGTTCCTAATGGCCAATGACTGAATATACCAGGCCTACATAATGGAACTTCAAAAACACCCCTAAACAACAGCGGGGGAGACTGATGAGCACAGTCATGGGCCAGGAGGATGGTGCCTTCTGATTCCACAGGAAGAGACCTCTGGACCTTTTCTTGTGGCTGTTCACTTTGTAATGAACTACAGTAGTAAGTACAGTGTTTTATTGAGTTTTGTGAGTTGTCAGAGAGAATCATCGAAACTGGTGGGGGCCTTGAGACTCCCAAGTTTGCCAACTTCAACTAGTTAGTGCCAGAATTGAATTGCACCGTTGGACACCCATTTGGTGTCACAGAACCGGAGAACAGTTTAGTGTCTGGAAAGACCACACATTTGGTGTCAGGAAAAAACAATATAAAAAAACGCAAGCAAAGGATAAAACACCACCCACTGCAGATGTGTCAAAGATACCTGTACTCAGTGGACAAAAAGAAACAGTTTTTTGAAGACTCCTTTCAATTAATGGAAATGCAAACAGAAAACTTATGAGCTTGCCAACTGTTCTTACCTACTGGATGTATCAAGTTTTGTAATACATATACATGAAAATAAAACTAAAAGCCAGACCTTTGATTAGATGATCTTTCTCATGCAAATTTGGGGCACATTGTACCTCCATTGTTATTCTGTAATACTGTCTTGCAGGAACTAGAAGACACACACAATACAAAGCTGATCCTCTGCTGATGCCCTGGAGGAGGGTATGGCAACCCACTCCAGTGTTCTCACCTGGAGAATCCCCATAGAGAAGCCTGGCCGCCTACAGTCCATGGGGTCGCAAAGAGTCGGACACGACTGAGCAACTAAGCACAGCACATGGCTAAATTGATGGACTCAGTCTTCGACTTTATTGTATTTTAATACACATATGACAGAGGATTAGATGGTTGGATGGCACCACCGACTTGATGCACATAACTTTGAGTAAGTTCCGGGAGTTGGTGATGGACAGGGAAGCCTTGCATGCTGCTGTCCATGGGGTCGCAAGAGTCAGACACGACTGAGCAACTGAACTGAACTGAATACACATACATGCTATTCCCTAAGTATTCAGGTCTGGCAGGGACCAGAGGAACGTAATGTGATGGTTTAACCTCTGATGTAACCAGCTGGCTGAGCACACATTAGTACAACCACTCTGCTTTGGGTTTGGGGCCAACTCACCTGAGTCACACACCGTAGCAATGTCACCGGTAGTCTCACTGGCAGAGACGGCTGTGACTGGGCTTTTGTGTCCTGCTAGACTTTGTACATAGCATAATCTGAAAGACCAAAGACATGAATTTGCATATGAACATTAAATATAATTACATTCTTTTATTTATATAATTCTTTTGGTCAGTTTAGGTACCTACTATTTATAAGGGATTCCTGACTCTATTCCTAACTGATCACTTAATTCAATAAGATTACAAAGGTAAAGTCTGTATTTCATGCTTAAAGTTATTATAATGTAAAGATTATTTTAGTGCATCTGTTTCTCACAGTAAGAACTGAAACATTAAAAACAGCTATTTTAGAGCTGGAAATCTTCTGTACCTGTTTAAATCCCATATGATGCAGGTTCCGTCTCTGCTCACACTTATCATTATACTATACGGTTTGCAGACAAATAAACTGCTTATCTCTTCTGTGTGCCCATACAGATGTATCTGAGACTCCATTTCTATCTCTGAAGGCTAAAATTTAAAAAATAAGTATAAGATAAAAGCCATGACAAAAGGTATTCTAGTACTGTTATCTCAAAAACAAAAAAACCCAAGTGACTCAAACATTCGTCTCAAACAATTTTTTTTCAACCTAGTTCAACTTTTTCTAAAGAGTAGAACTAGTTAAACATTAAAAAAAATTTTAATTGACTGTAATCTCATCAACTGATAAGCTTTTCCAGTCTGGCCAAATATACATGTACTTTAATAGTTATGAATATATCCATATAAATAGTTCTCTATTTCATATTTTATACATTCTCCCATAAGCATTTCTCATTTTTGATAGTGTATTCAAAATGATTTTTAAGTGTTATGATATTCTATACAGTTAGTATACCATAATTTACTTGAACATCCTTTATTGACAGATATTTAAAATTGTTTCCAATGTTTTCAAAATGTTAAATGCCATAAATAAATAAATTTTATTATTTATTTCATAATTCTAAAATGTATGTACATAAGTTTTGTCCCTCCTCTGTATCACTCCTTTAGAATAAATCTCCAGAATCCTCACAGTGGATCAGTGAGTATCACTAATTTTACAGCACTGATAGTGTACTCGCAAAGGCTTCGCACTGACTCCTGATGCTACCGATGGCGATGTATTACTCATCAATAGTTGTGGGTTCATTTTCAAAATCAAAGCTTGCAAACTCGTGTTCCAAGGTCCACATGGTTCACAGATGCCAGATGTCCACAGGGTATAACTTTTGTTTTATACTAGGTTTATATTGTCATAAAGTATTTCAACATTTCAAAGAAAATAGAGAAGTAGAAAGTATAAGTACATGTATACCTGTGGCGGATTCATTTTGATATTTGGCAAAACTAATACAATTATGTAAAGTTTAAAAATAAAATAAAATTAGAGAAAAAAAAAAAAAAAAAAAGAAAGTATAAGTACAATGAAAATCTGAATACTGACCACTCAGTTAAACTAATCCTAACATTTTATAATATCAGCTTAATACAGAAAACATTAAATATTACCTAGTGTGTGTACTGTTTTACATCTTATTTCCTCTCCCTTCTCAGAAGTTATTATTATCCTGAATTTTGCATTTGTTTCCTGTGTATTTAGAATTTATGTTCTACTATATGCTACTATAACAATAAACAACATACTGGGTTTCATGTCAATAAACTTTATAAATATGGTATTTATTGTTCTTTAGGCATCCGATCTATTTTGCCTTTTTTGATCACCATTGTTTTTAAAACATACCTGTGTTGACTTTATTAGCTGCAGTTCATCGATTTTAAGTGCTCCATAGTCCAGTGTCTTATTCACATAAAAATACATATTTTTTACCTAAAGACTCAGATGACCAGGCAATACCAGTCTTCCTTGGAACCACTGGCCTAAGTTGTGTGGCAGTGGCTTCTGTCTAGCTAGGGCATGTGGCCTTCAACTGAACACAATCACAGCAACAAGATGGCTCTGAACAAGGCCATGAGTCCTGGGTCTGGGCCCCTTCTGCTTCGCCTCTGGGACCTCCCCACAGGGCCAGGAGTCTGTGGGGCCACAGGGATGTGCCAGCACCCTTGCAGACCATGCTTCAGGGTGCCTGGGACTGAAGAATTGACTGTTCAGAAAGGCTTGAGCCCTTTCCTTCTCTGCTTGCATTTGTGTCTCAGCGGTCATTCTAAATCTTTGAAAATTTCCCAAGTTTTAAATGGCAATCAAGGTTGCTTTTAATTGCATTTCTCTTATTATAACTATTAATAAGCTTAACTTTTTTTTTTTTAAGCTTAACTTTTTCACAAATTCATTTTTTATCTGTAAATTTGTGTGCTTGGTTTTGTATATTTGTTACTACATTAGAAAATTATTTGTAGGGATTCCTCTATTAGTGGAATAGAATGCAAGCACCTTCCTCGTTTCTCCTGGATGACCTGGATCACCATGCCAGTCTAGGGACGCCTTATCCAAAGTTTAGTCTCAAGGATCCTGGACAGCCCAGGGAATTCCAATCTAGGCTGTATATTCAGGCAAGAGTTGGTCCCATCTGACTCATCCTCACTCTCAGGGACCAGCCTTTTGGACAAGAACCTCCTTGGGACCCTCTCCCCCGCCACCCCCCGATTTTGCTGTGTGCCTTGTTACTTTTTTCTACCATCACTTCATGGGAAATAGATGGGGAAACAGTGGAAACAGTGTCAGACCTTATTTTGTTGGGCTCCAAAATCACTGCAGATGGTGACTGCAGCCATGAAATTAAAAGACGCTTACTCCTTGGAAGGAAAGTTATGACCAACCTAGATAGCATATTCAAAAGCAGAAACATTACTTTGCCAACAAAGGTTCGTCTAGTCAAGGCTATGGTTTTTCCAGTGGTCATGTATGGATGTGAGAATTGGACTGTGAAGAAGGCTGAGCGCTGAAGAATTGATGCCTTTGAACTGTGGTGTTGGAGAAGACTCTTGAGAGTCCCTTGGACTGCAAGGAGATCCAACCAGTCCATTCTGAAGGAGATGAGCCCTGGGATTTCTTTGGAAGGAATGATGCTAAAGCTGAAACTCCAGTACTTGGGCCACCTCATGCGAAATGTTGACTCATTGGAAAAGACTCTGATGCTGGGAGGGATTGGGGGCAGGAGGAGAAGGGGATGACAGAGGATGAGATGGCTGGATGGCATCACTGACTTGATGGACGTGAGTCAGTGAACTCCGGGAGTTGGTGATGGACAGGAGGCCTGGCGTGCTGCGGTTCATGGGGTCGCAAAGAGTCGGACATGACTGAGCGACTGAACTGAACTGATAAGGGGCTGTCTCAAGGTCAGTGTCAATATTCTAGGACTGACAGATAATCCAAGAATATCTAACTCAAGTCTAGAGCTCCCTCCTTGCTTGTTAAAATATATATACATATGTATGTGTATTTTTTTTACTTCATGACTATGAATAATATTTATGGGGTAAACAGAAAATAGGTACCCTATAGTGGTTGTTGAAATTTTAGATTTTGCACTTTAAAATGATTCTAAGAGTCAGTGTTACTAGATGATTCCCCGAGGGATCAGAAAATAATTTCCATGGGTAGAACAGAAATCTTCTGCTTGCGTACTTCTTCAGAAAATGTTCTTGAATTGTTTGATACTACCTTGGATAAATTGTATATTTATTCTCCCTGCCATCAATTTAGAGAATAGAAATACAGGTGTTCACTTATATAAAGATGACGTGGGCACATTAATTAGTGAAAAACGACTCAAGATCAGTTATTTTAGGATCAGTTATCACCTTTGAAGACCTTCTTCTCTAATATAAAAAGGGCTTATAGATAACAGTTCCCTATAACCAATCAACTTTCCTAGCTTCACTAGCTTAGGAAAGTATTTCATAAGATTCCCTTGAAAATATTTTCAAGCAACAATTATTTTAGTTATAGCATACATGGCACTTGGGAGCCTGTCTTTTGCTGTGTCAAGGGCAACACAAACAAGAACACAAATACTTTTAGAACCATGGCATTCAGTGGGTTTGGGCAGCGGAAACTAGTGAACATGAGGTGCTTCCTGCCAACCTCACAGGCACAGGGTCACACCTGCAACTTCAGGGACCCCAACATGATGAGATGGTGCCCAAGAAAAAGCGACAACACCCACAAAATCCCAGGTAACCTTCCCTTAGATCAACCAATGATAAAATCACACAGCTAAGATACACTTTTGGACATGGTTTAAATAGTAACTGTTTATCTCATGACTTGACTACCTATTAGGAGAAAAAGAAAACCCTTATATATAAGCTGAAAAATCAACTTTCAGCAAAGGGTAGAACTGAGGAAAGGTATGCAACATAAGACTTCACAAGCCTACAATAACTTCAAACTAACAGAAGCACACGTCTTGCTGTATTCAAATGATAACAGCTACACCTTTCATCTGCTGCTTCAGAGCTATGCTGTGTACAATTACTCCTATATTGACAACTTAATCCTTTTTTAAAAAAAAAACCAATACTGCATACTGTGTTAGTGTACAATTAAAAATTTAAATTGTAGGGAGAATGGAAATAAGGAAAACTTAGAACAAGACTGTTCAAAGTTTTGGGAAAAGAGGAAATAAAAGATGAAAGATAGTTTTTGGATGACAAGGAACAAATGATCTGAGCACACAAGCAGAGGACTACTCTGCAGCAGAGATCAGAATGTATGTGTAGGAAAAAGGAAAAAGGTGTGCTCAGAAGCGGAAAGGCAACGTCAGCAGTAAATATCAGAGACGTTAGAAAACTGACATCTGATTTAGGCCTTGGGGAGTAAAAAGAAAATGAGACATTCCAAAAGTGAAGGCCCACCCCTCTGCTCAGGCCTGTGTATAAGACCCTCACCTCTCTCAGTTCTACTCTGAACTACAGACAAAGTATCTGCCACTCCCAAACTACCATGCCTTTAATTCCAAGCGGTTAGTGTACTCTGATGAAATACTCTTTCCTCTTTTCTCCACTTAGTAAAATGATCCTTTAAGATCCAGCGCAAGTGTAGTTTTTCAGGCTCCCTGACACCTGGTTGGCCCACTTCTGGCTCTCTCACCCTGTGTGTCAGTCTTAGAGCACACACCCTGCTGTTCTGCAATAATCTGTAGGAGCCCACCTCCTGCTACAGAGTCCTCAGGACAGCTGCCTGCATCACCACAGCACCTTTTAACTGGTACCCTTCCTTCCAGTCTCATGGCCCTGTAAGCGTTTTTCCTTGCAGGCTCTACAGTGATAGTCTTAAAATGCTGATTGGATCATATCACTTTTGCTTCAAGCATTTTAATGACTCCTTAGACTAAGAGACAGAAACAATATTATGGTCACATTTATACCCTAAGGAAGGTGGAAAAGAACCTTAACAAGGGTTTAAAACTGAATAAACTTGCTCAGAAAAGTAAGGAACCTAGTGTCACCCTATGCTAGGAAAACAGGTTTCACCCAGTAGAACATGTTTTATAAAATAATGGAGAAAACTGTAATTAAAAAAGGCACACAGAATGTTCTAGAACAGAATGGTTATCACTGAGTTATCACTCTAAATTTGCCACTACTCTTCAACGGCACCACAGACAGCTGATTCAATAAAGAAATGAGAGTAAATTAAGAGAAGTATGGCATAATGTCTTCCTTTGTAGACTGTTTCAATAATTTAACTCACAAATCTTAAAAGATTCAGTGAATGGCTGAAAAATTTCTTCCAGTAAGTGGGAGAATAGAGACTGGCTACTTGGATTTTTCTGTCATTTAATTCACTCAGAGTGTATTAGGCATTCTGCAGTTCTAAATTTTACAGAATCTTGTGGGATACTCTCTAAGCATTCAGGTCGATACTGAGAACAGCGGGAAGCATCAAAATGTCACGAAAAAGCAGAGCATAACTCAAAATACTTTCTGTCTCTGACCGTATACAGTTATTTAAAAAATTCTTCTATGATCCTAATAAAGCTAAAATAGAGTTAGATATTGACCTTTTACATTATTAGATCTGTGAAGAAGAGATTAAAGTACAAAAAATGTAAGTTGCTCTTACACTAAATAAGTTATACTTTATAAAGGGTTTCTTCCCCTCACTGACGTGAAAATCCCACAAATGTGCCCAGGACCTACCGTGCCGCTTGTGAACCTGTTTGAGTAAGCTGTGATGACACCACACTTGCTCCCAGTGAACAGCTGGCAGCTGTCAGGGACCCAAGCACAACTAGTCACCTAAGAGAAGGACAAGTCAAAGATGAACATGCTTAGAAAGCATGAGAAATGCTTCTACTTTTCTGACATTTATTTTAAAAATATATGCTCACAAAATTAAGATAAATATTTTACTTGAAATGATTAGAATGGTGCAAGACACAGTAATAGAGTATTATGTAACTTTGAGATGTCTAAAAGCTATAAAATGTGATATAAACTGTCATGTTTTGGTTCTCTTATTGCGTTGTCGAAGGAATGCTGTCATCTTTTGAGAAAGTATAAAAGATGACCAGGGACACCGTTTCTTTCAGTTGTCATTGAACACAGTTGGGAATTCAGAATTTTTCATTTTCCAGTGATAACAGAAAAGAGAAGAAAATTTACAGGAATATGTTTCACAGTTAAGAGATCAATCAGAAGATGAGGCAAAGAGAGAGCAGGACCCTAATATGTAATGATGATAATGAAATTGATCAGATAAGTGAAATAGCAGAGTGTGGGTCTTTGTATGATAATATCCTGGACAAGTTTTCTCAAACTAAAGAACTAATAAGTGAATGACATATTCCAAGAACAAAATAAAATATGGTATTCTTATCTAGGGAGTCATTTGATTCCAAGTACTTTATCACACCACGTTTGCTCAAAATCTGGATCATCCTGTTTTGCTGAAAGGACTTGAGGAGAGTGTTTTTTCACCTTTAATGATGTTTCTGTGCCCAACTTCACATGACGGAAATAATTTTGCAGTATTGAAATTCTTACTAAAACTTCTAATAAGGTTGTTTTTCACTGCCCTTTATTCTTACTTTTGTTAGTTTACTAGTAAGCCAGATGACAAAAGGCAGTGACCTTTTTTTCAGGCATACTGAAGATTAAGCAAACAAGTCATTGCTCTCCTTTTTTTCACTGCCAAAAATTCCCTACAAGTAGCTGACTCCATTTCTTTGTTCTTTTTCTTTTAAACACTTTTATTTATTTCTGGCTGTGATGAGTCTTTGTTGCTGCACGAGATCTTCTCTAGCTGCGGACAGAGGGGGCTACTCTCAAGCTGCGGTGCACACTTCTCATTGTGGTGGCTTCTCTTGTTGCAGAGCCGGGTTCTAGAGCGGCAGCAGTTTCAGCTCCTGGGCTCTAGAGCACAGGTTTAGCAGTTGTGGTGCACGGGCTTAGTTGCTCCAAGGCATGGGGGATCTTTCCAGATCAGAGGTTGAACCCATGTCTCCTGGGAAGCCTTCCGTTGACTCCATTTCTAAGGTGCTCAGGGGATGGTGACAAATGTTAGGATGTGTGAGTAGACACCAGGTGTATGTAGGTAATGGAAGTCAGAAAGCAGTAAAAGAACTTCCCATGGAAAGACAGTCAAAGAGAGAAGGTTTAGCATACAATTTAGTCCTGGAAAGAGTTGTGTGTGTGTGTAGGTGTGTATGGTGTTTTATAGTTTACAATATACTTTCACAAACACTGGAGACATTTTTACAACAGTCTTATGAGAGAGTAGTGGGAGTATGACTACTCCAGTTTTAAGCAGGAGGAAAGAAACTCAAGTTGGGAAAGGTTAAGTTACTTGCAAAAGTCTACATAGTAAGTAACAGAGCTAGACACTAACACAGATCACAGGGATGGCAGGGCTTTAGTAAGGCCCAAGGCTCTTTCTACCATGCGGTGATGCCTGAATTCCCGGTCCATTTAAAAAAAGCCAGGTACAGTAGATGATGCTCTGGTTATTGAAAATGACATAGTAACAAAAGGCAAATTAACACTGAGAAAAAAATCAATTGTGATTTTGTTCCAACACTGCTGTGAGCTAATGCTGAGTAGGAGATTATGATACAGTCTCAACAAGAGATGGGGAGAGCAGGGGTCCCCCACTTCTGGGCCACAGACCAGTAGCAGTCCGTGGCCTGTTAGGAAGCGGGCCACACAGAAGCAGGTGAGTGGCTGGCAAGTGAGCGAAGCTTCATCTGTATTTACATCCACTCCCCATCACTCATATTACTGCCTGAGCTCCGCCTCCTGTCAGATCAGTGGCACTTGATTCTCATAGGAACACAAATGCTACTGTGAACTACATATGCAAGGGATCTAGGTTGTGGGCTCCTTAGGAGAATCATCCTGAAACCATCCCCCTATTCCCTGCTCTGTGGGACAAGAGTCTTCTGTAAAGCCAATCCCTGGTGCCAAAAAGGCTGGGGACTGCTGGGGTAGAGAACAAACTCTGGGGACACAGTCAGTACAGCAGCAGTTAGGAAGGCTGTCAGCACTGTAAACAAGGCATATGTCTAGCGTCATCAGCTTCTCAACTAACTACAGGATATTAAAGCCTAGCTGTCATCAGTCTGACTCCCTTTTAAAGCATTATGTTCAATTATTATTATAAAGTACTTCATAAAAATGTTTACCTGATATTGCTGTGAACTTTGTATAAAGTTTATTGGAGGCTCACTTTGTTTACTCTTCAACCTCAAAATGTTATCAGCATATCCCCAGCTCAGGATGGCTGACCACTGAATGTCAGTACTGTTCATGCTTCTCACACCTCAAGAAAGAGAAATAAAAGTATTAGTTGCCACTGATCAGTTATCATTGGACAGCCCACTGAAATGGCAGGTTAAAGACCATTCTGGCCTGTAAGGCCTGAAGTTCACATAGCAGAACATGGTCATTCCAGTACAAAATCATCTTTATAGCCATAGATGGACCAATTTATGTTAGTTTCATTTCTTTAAGGCTAATAGAATTCTAAGGTTGGAACTATATTCTTTTTCTCCTGTGTTATTTTGGTAGGGATTTATTTGACTTAGAACTAAAATTTCTGTTAAGAAATTTTTATAAAAGACAATGATAATTAAGCTTCCTCTATTTATGTTCTGTGATGCTTTTTCTTCTAATAATAAATATGAACTAGATAATGTTTAAATAACTTTCTAGATACCCCATACTAAAAAATCAATATGGAGAACTACTAATGCTAGAAAGGGACCACTGTTGGAGCAGAAGCAATCCTGAGAAGAATAATTTAATCCTGCAACTGCAAGGATTTTGTATGGGGGAACTCCATATAATGAGGTTCTGTTCTTTTCTTGTTCTACTCTCAACATAATATTATGTCCTTTTGGGATAAAGATCTGGACATCCTGACATCCTTTTCCAGTGTTTCTCATAATCTATGCCTTGTTGGCACACTGACTAGGGCTAATGCAGCATAAAAGCTGTAGGTAGCTGGTGCTGCCTGTACAACTAAGAAGCTTTGAGTTCCTTAAGGAGAGTGTGAGTACCTCGCTTAATACATAGCTGTATCTATAATATATAGAATGTGAGTACTCAGCATAATATATAGCATAAAACGTAGCACAATATAATATAAAGCAACAAAACAAATAAATATTTGTTGAATGAATCAAGAGCACATTGAAAATGTAGTTCACAGATTTCTTTTTGTTTTGTTGAGTATAATTCCAAATGTGGGCATCAGTTTTGCAATACAGAAATTAGGATAGCCTTGTTACATATATGCTCCTCTCTAGATAAGCCTCAGGACTTCCCAGATTTTACCACGAGGCCTGGCATGTGGTAAGAACTCAGTAACTGTCCCTGGTTTCTCATTCCAGCAACACAAGATGCACCATCTTTTTTTAAAAAGAAAAATCAACTTCTTCTTTACATATTAGAATAGTAGATCTTAAATAAGAGTTTGCAAGAAAATGACTTTTGGGGCATGTGCAGATTTAGACTCAAGCCCCAGAGATTCTAATTTGGTGTGTCTCCAATGGGACCAACTGAGTATACTTGGAAAAAAAGCACCTCAGACAATTTTGAGGCATTGTCAGTTCTCAAGTAATTGGCCTGTACTGAGCTAAAGACCATTAAACCATGGCAGTTTAGTTGCTATACTGTATTACACATGTGTAACTTGCTTGCTTGCTAAGTCATTTCAGTCGTGTCCGACTCTGTGTGACCCCATAGACGGCAGCCCACCAGGCTCCCCCGTCCCTGGGATTCTCCAGGCAAGAACACTGGAGTGGGTTGCCATTTCCTTCTCCAATGCATGAAAGTGAAAAGTGAAAGTGAAGTCCCTCAGTCGTGTCCGACCCTCAGCGACCCCATGGACTGCAGCCCACCAGGCTCCTCCGTCCATGGGATTTTCCAGGCAAGAGTACTGGAGTGGGGCGCCATTGCCTTCTCCGCATGTGTAACTAGAGGGCTGTTATTTAATATAACAGTGCTCGACACACATGACCTTCCATCTGCTAGCTGCACTCTTAGTCACTCAAGGCCTCTAGGAAATGCCCCTGTGGATGGTTCTACACTGGGTACAGCAGTGAATGCTCAGAGTCCCTGGCTCCAGAGTGCTTACAGTCTGATGGACGTTTATTTATTAAGCACTTAAGCATTTATTAAGCACACCAGAGTCAGGTGTTAACCATTCCTTATATTATTTCAATCAATCATTATAGTGAATTACCCTGTGAAGTAAGTCCTTTTATTACTCCCATTTCATAGATTAAAAGCCAGGACTCGAGAAGCATAAGTAATTTTCTCAAAATTACACAAAAATACACAGGTATTAGGCAGCAGAACTGGGGTGCAAATTCAGGCACCGTGCCACGCAAGCTCATGGCCATAACTTGTATGATACCACTTCCCTGGACACACCTAGATTCTGCCAAATTCCACTTACATTCTATGAGGAAATAAAGTGTAATTTGAAAGAACACAACTATTAAGGGCTTGTGACTGTAGTGGCACAAATAAGGTAGGTTAGCTATTATATTGGACATATTTAAGTCCCACCATGCTAAGTAATAATACCAGCCCCTTTCTCTCTGATCAACAGAGATAAACTTCAATCCATTTTAATTCATTTCTTAAAGGCAAATTATTCACACATTTCGATCCTCTAAGTGTTATTAGTAGTAAACTACTTGTGATGCATCTCATAGCTGACTGCAACATACTAGTGAGAATAAACTACCGATATTGCAACGATGATTAAACAGATTTACCTTACCCTCTTAGTTCACTAAACTTTGATAAAATGGTATGTGGCTTCTTTTATTACTGGCAACTATAAAGGCAATCATTCATCTCATGACAGAAGGGACAGTGAGTTTAAAAGAACTGTGGTCCAGCCAGCACACTAAATTCCTTGAAGTGGCTGATGCTGGGGCACGGGTCCTGGGGCCCCTGCACTGTGGTGCTCCAGTGGTGGGCGGGGCTGTGAGGACCAGAGGAGCACAGCGCACAGAACCGACACCAAGAGGCGTCAGGCCCCCACTCTGGTTTCCAGGCAAATCTGCATACCCCTGACAGGCACAGATGGATGCCCTCAGTCATTCATTTAGTGCTTAAAGCCCAGGCCTAGGAAGTAGGGAGAGTTCTTTCACATCAAATAAAATGATTAATTTGGAAGGGCTGAGGAATTGCTTGAATGGAAAATGTCACTAGTTTTCCAGTGTGTAGGTGACATTTAGAAATATCAAGAGGGCCTCTACTGACAGCACTTTCCCATGTGTTGCTTTTAGTGAGTCAGTGCAGAGAGGTGAGAAAAAGATTGCTTTCCAGACATATGTATTTTTAAAACCTATTTTCAAGGCTATCATGATTTCCTCATTTTGTTTTACTTTCATGACTGTCTCTTCTGAGGTACTAGAACTGTTGGTCAAATAAGTCGTCTATTCTGGGATTCAAGAACCTCAAAGTGTATATTTCTATAAAATTGATAATGTTTTCATCTCGTGAGACATTTATTTATTCTTGTCTCCTTCAATTCTTCCTCTCATTTCAAATGACACTGCCTTTAGTTCTCATTTTTTTCATGTAGTACGTTTTAATTCCTACTTTGCATTAAATGAACACAAATTTGAATCTGGATTTTCACCAAGGACTCAGAAAACTCAGAAATGAAACAAAATAGCAGCACAGATGAGAGGAAACATTCAAATCTCTTGAAACATAGACCTAGGATGATTTTCATGTTTTATTTTACCTTGTTCTTTGCTATATGTCATCAGAAGACAGAAATTTCGGGACAAACCACAGATTGCTCTAGTGGGCAGAGCCTGGAGAGAACCAAATCTTTCTCCGTGGGGCTGGCTGAAGCAGACCACAGGAACTGGAGCACTTGGGGAACCAACATACTCCCCCCATTTCAAGCCTTTTATCCATGACAAAGGACTCTAAAACCAAGAAAAGTAAAAAGTACATTTAAAAAATGGTAGTAAATATAGAATCACTCATAGAAATATGTGTTCTGGTGATTAGATACAGTGATAAACAAGACAGATGAGGAACACGTACTTCCATAGGTGGTGCAAGTGCTATGAACAAAGTCTAAGAAAGGGGAGAGGACTGAGAAAGAGAGTTGCTAGTTAGATGAGGGGTTGGGAAAGAGTCTCTGAGGCAAGCAGACACCTGAGTGAAATGTGTGCTCTATCCGGGGACAGGGCATGCCAGGTGGAGGGAACAGCCAGTGTGAAAGTCCTGAGGTGGGAAGGAGGCAGTTTAGTATCTGTTCCTATTACAAACAGACATCCTGCTCAGGTCCTGCACACGCACCGACTTTAATTAGCTAATGAGCAATAAGTATAGTGGCAAATGAAATGGTATTTATTACTTTTCAGGGATGGACTGTTAAATTATTTTGACATGTTAAAATAATAGATTCTAGTTAAAAATAATGACCCTGGTAATGAAAATGACTAAAATGATTTGTAAGGCTTCAAAATCATGACTTACACTGACAAGTAAACATAAAACAAAAAATACAGCTTTCAACTATGGAAAACAACATGAGTGATCTGGGTTCAGCAAAACAATATTGTCTATCATGTTGATCTTTCTGCTTGCATTTAACATGCAAATTTGATATATATGAGCTATGAGCATAAAGAGTTTACATTTAGTGTTCTACATTCAGTGTATTTAAGTAACTTTATTATAAGAAACAGTTGTCAAAACAAGGTCTGTAAAAACCATTTCCTCTTAAAGTGGATCACAGATGACTGCAATCTGAGATCTCTGCTTTATCTTACAACCTCTTTCCCTTGTCTTTTCATTTTCTATGATTCCCTTCTGCAAACCTCTTTAACACTTTACAAGTCACAGGCTCCCACTTAAGTTGCTTCAATAATGAAGAATTTAGCTGAGGATTAGAATCCATTTTACTACTCTTAAGGCTTGCTTGCTTTATTTTTCTATTTCAGAATATAAATTAATACTTAATTCCTACTTTAAGAGGCAATACTTCTTATCATGACAATCTGGAGGGGCCAAGAAATCATGTAATATTTCCCCCTTAATTGTGAACTCAAACATTTACACTTCTGGTCACTACTTCTGGTGGAAGCTGACAACCCGGACCATGCTAGGCATGTTTGCACTGGTTCCTACCCTCCCATTTGTGATGCCTGTTATGTCACTGCCTGGTGAGGCTTTCCCCAGTAATAACCCTCAGGGAGGCCACAATCTGACCTGAGCTCCCAGAGCACTCTCTTCATATCACTAATGCAGCATCTTCTACACACAGGACTAGCAGTGCGGGCATCTGTATTCACTGCCTGGTGCACACCTTCAGGCTGGGACCATGGTACTCAATTCCCTGCCTCTAAAGTTTGGGAGAAGGCCTGACCTCTCAGGAGTTGAGCCGTGTTTTCCTGAATTCTATTGAAATCCAAATGACATACCGGATAGGTAATTTCCTTGACCTGTTCTCTGGTTTCCCTGAAAGCAAACTGCACCAACAACCCCACGGCGGCAGGAAGCTCCCCTTCGATGTTGAGCTTGGAGCCAGGTCTGCTCGCATGGGCTGACTGGAACAGCTGACGAGGGGTCTGGCCGTAGGTTTTTATCATGGTTTCTAGTGCTCGTCTTTGAACTGGATCTTCAACTGCAGAGACATCCATTCCAAAATATGTCTGAAGAGAAAAAGAGAATGAGAGGAATGTAAAAAGCAAGACTTGGTGATAATACCAAAGGGGAAAACAACTTGTTTTATTCTCCAGGCAATGGACAATGGAAAGGATTTCCTTTCTCAAATTTCAAATGGAAAGGATTTTAAAATGTTTTTGAACAGAGTGATAATCATTAATAGTCTCAAAGAGATCAGAATAGGAATCATCAATGCTTCTGAATGGATGAAACAAAAATAATTTATCTTGACTGGTGTTAATTAGGTAATTTTATAAAATTAATTTCTAATTTAAGAGAATATCATGTAAGACTTCATTTATCTGCACAGCAAAAGGAAACCATCAATAAACTGAAGACAGCCTACTGAATGAGAGAAATTGTTTACAAATCACGTACTGATAAAGGGTTAATATCCAAAACATATGAAGTGCAGGATGTGGAGAAAAGGAAGCCCTTGTGCACTGCTGGTGGGAATGTAAATTGATGCAGCCAGTATGGAAAACAGTATGGAGGTGCCTCAAAAAATTAAAAATTGAACTATCATATGATCAATATTTCCACTTCTGGGCATTTGAAAGTGAAAGTGAAAGTTGCTCTGTCATGTCTAACTCTTTGTGACACCACGGACTATACAGTCCATGGAATTCTCCAGGCCAGAATATTGGAGTGGGTAGCCTTTCCCTTCTCCAGGGGATCTTCCCAACCCGGTCTCCCGCACTGCAGGCAGATTCTTTACCAGCTGAGCCACAAAGGAAGCCCTCTGAGCATTTAAACAACATTAATTTGAAAAGATATATGTACCCCTATGTTTATTACAGCTTTATTTATAATAGCCAAGATATGGAAGCAACTTAAGCATGTATACATGGAATGGATAAAGAAGATGTGGTAAATATATACAACTAAATAGTATTCAGTCATAAAAAAGAATGAAATCTTGTTACAACATGGATGGAACTTAAAGGCATTATGCTAAGTGATATAAGTCAGACAGACAAAGGAAAATACCAAACAAATCAGTATGATTTCATTTATATGTGGAATCTAAACAAAAGACCAAGCTCATAGGACTGGTAGTTACCAAAGGTGGGGGTTGGGCAAATGAGTTAAAGGGGCCCACAAGGTACAAATTTCCAGTTACACAACAAATAAGTCATGGAGATGTACTGTGCAACATGATAACTACAATTAACAACACTGTATTGCATATTTGAAAAGTTACTAAGAGAGTAAATCTTAAAAGTCTTCATCACAAGAAAAAAAATTTTTGTAACTAAGTAGGGGGTGGATGTTAATTAGACTTATTGTGGTGATCATTTCACAAATAACTGAATCAGTATGTTGTATACTGGAAACTAATATAATGTATGTCAATTATACCTCAAATTGAAAAAAAAAGAAAAACAAAATGAGGTTTTTCTTTGGTCTTTTTTTTAGTAAAAACTGATTTAAAAAATAAACAAATTTTTCAATTAAGTTGATCCAAAATAGCTTCTGCAGGCGATTAGTAAGTGGATCTATTTTTTCTGTGGCTGTCTGTCAGATATTGGTCAGAAAGCTGAGTCAACATCACTTCAGGTGGTCCACAAAATCAAAAGAGATAACAGAATTCAGGGATATGACAACATGGAGTCTGAAGAAAACTAGAGGATCCTGCCCCACTCCAACTTTCTCAATTCATAAGAATGAGAACTCGAAGTTCAAAGCACCTGTGTCTGCCTGAAATTGTGTGATATTCAAATGCCCTTTTGTTCTTTGTGTGAATATGCTCAAAGAAAGAGTCGGATTCCTCTCAAGACACAATGGCTGGTGTCACAGGATGATTTTGTGTTGCTAACTCATATAATATCCCCCGTATCTTGAAGATGTCTACAAATATCAATTATTGAGATATGTTTTCTTACACACAGAGACATTAGTAAGGAACCTAGATTTTTGTATGTCTATGTCTTTTCTCTCGTCTGGGTTGAAGAATCAAGAGTCTAAACACCAGTAACACTGAAACCCAAGCAAAGTCTTTGTGGTTTCCATCTTGTAAGTTCAAGAGTAACACAACCATGCTTTACTCATCCTTGGAGAGGATTCATTTAATTCCGATTCCCTCTCTGTGTGTTTGCTTTTGAGGTTTCCACATATACTGCTGAACCTGACAAGAACCTGGCAGTGAGAAGACTGTAATGTGATGTATATTCTTTCAGCCCCCCCAGCCAACTCGGTGAGGTTGTCAGTGGAGAAGGAAGGACAGCTTCACCTCCCAGGCAAGGGGCAGAAGACTGGCTGAGAAACAGTCAATATGTTCCATCTTTAACCAAATCACCGCAGAAAGGCCAGCACACAGTATTCCATGTGACTGGTGTCCTCCATGCTGTCACCTTTCTTAGGACATGAAGCTAAAGAGAAAGGCGGGTTAGGGCAGTAATCACCCTAGAAAAGGAGTAAAAATTCAGGATTTGCCATGCCACTGTCCTTTCTCTCTCCCACCTAATGTTGGTACATGTATCTTTTAAAAAAGACTTCATGTGTAATACTACATTGTTGAAAAAGTCACTTGTCCAAAGCGATATAGGCAAAAATGAACTGAGATACAATGCTGCCAGGTAGCTTAAGACAGTATTATTTAGATTCTAATGAACTGAAAGAGAATCTGAAAGAGTAGCAGTGAGAACTGCAACCTCTTAAATGTAAAGGGTGTTATTACACCTTTGTTCTTAGTGTTGGAGTCAGACGGAAAGTGAGGTGCATTTTTTAAAGCTGGGTACAGACCTGTCATGTTTGTGTATCCTGCTTGTATGATTTAACTTTCAGCATTTAATCAGGAAGCAAATTCCATTTTCATATCTACAAATAACATTTCTATAAATGCCAAAATAAAGTTTCAAAGGTTCTTTTGAAGTTAAATAATCTTCAACATCTACTCCCCTTGCCCACCACACTCCCACCACCACAAGGGCTCCAATACCTGTTATAAATGCTTATCTAAGCAGACTCATTCTTTATGGTTGTTTAATTTAATAGACTCAAAAATTCAAAAGGAGATTGGAATAACCCTATAGCCAGGGCTCTTAAAATTTACTTTAAAATAGTACTTCTTCACCTTCTATGGTATCAGTTTCTAGTGAACCCCATACACTAGTGAATGATGAATTAAGATCAAAAGGCATTTTTACATTCCTTTTTACAAAGTTAACACTTATACTTAATTGGATGGCAGACATTACCCTGTATACATTTTCTTATTTATGAGGTTGGTATTATTGTTCACATTTTCCAAATCTGCACAAAAGTATAGAGAGGTTGAGGTGACACTGCAGGTCACACAGCAAGCAGCAGAGTCACAGAATGAGGATGTGAACTCAATCCTGGATTCAGAGACTGTGAACTTAAATGCTACACTTCGTTTTGTCCCACGAATTGAGCTTTGTTAAATTTCTAAAACAGGGCATCCCTGGTGGGCCAGTGGTTAGGACTCCATGCCTCCAATGCAGGGGGCAAGGATGTGGCAAAAAAAATAAAATGTATTTAAAATTTCTAGAACAATGGTACCAACTCTATCGTTTATAAAGCTCTAAAGTCCCAAAGAATTAATGAAAAAATCTAGTAAGATGAGAATTAAATGGTATATTTTAGCATGCATATACTTTTAATGTGAATTTTAAATGAGAATAATTGAAAATTTGTGCCAGTATTATAGGCACAGAGTATACTAAGGTTAATGTCCAAATTCTTAATTGCTTTTAACTTGTATTGGAGTATAATTGCTTTACAAGGTTGTGTTAGTTTCTGCTGTACAACAAAATGAACTTAATTGCTTATATTTTTATTTAGCTGTGCTGGGTCTTAGTTGCAGCATATGGGATCTAGTTCCCTGTCCAGGGATCAAACCCAGGCCCACTGCATTGGGAGCGCAGAGTCTTAGCCCCTGGACGACCAGGGAAGCTCTTAACTGCTTTTAAAGTTACATTTTAGATCAAATATGAAGCTTAAAAATTATACCTCAGTCTTTAAAACCTTTAAAACTTACATATATACTTCTACAGAGGTATAGTTTACACACAATAAAACACTACAGATTTTTAAAGTACCATCTGATGGAACCATCATGAAAATCAAGGTACAGAGCATTTCTATCACCCAGAAAGTTCCCTGATGTCCTTTAGGCAGTCAATACCCTACTCCCTGGAGGCAACCATTGTTCTGATTTCTACCACTAGGAGATTAATCTTCCTTGTTCTAGAATTTCAAGTAAATGGAGTGGATTCATACAGGGTGGATCAGGTTTCTTTCAGTCAGCATAAAACATTTCCTCTTTATTGTTGAGTAGTATTCCATTTATTCAATACCTGGAATTGTTAGTCTTTTATTTAGAGTCATTCTCAATGATATAAAGTGGTAACTCACTGTGGCTCTAATGTGCATTTCCCTGATGACTAAAGACATGACTTAGCATATATAAAGATATATATGCTAAGTCATGTCTGCCTCTTTTGCGACCCCATGGACTGTAGCCCGCCAGGCTCCTCTGTCCATGGGATTTCCCAGGCAAGAATACTGGAAGGGGTTGCCATTTCCTTCTCCAGGGGATCTTCCTGACCCAGGGTTCAAACCTGCATCTCTTGCATTGGCAGGTGGATTCTTTATTGCTGAGCCACAGGAAAGCCCTGATGACTAAAGATGCCAGCTTTTTTTCATTTGCTTACTGGACATTCATATATCTTCCCTCCCTGTGTGAATCTTATTCACCTTTGCATCCCCAGAGCCTGGGAAAATAAAACTTCCTGAAAAGGATAGTTTTTTTTTTTTTAATGTAGACTAACAACATTGAAAAATATACATTAAAGTGTAACAATTCGACTTCTGGGAATTTAACTCAAAGAAGTAAAGCGGTACATAAAGAAATAATCAGAGGAATATTATTTTTAGTAGAAGAACACTAACAAAATATCCAAGAATACGGGACTAGTTAAATAAATTACCGGATACCCATACTTTGGAATAATAAGTAGCATTAATATTATTATATAAATGGGGGTCTCCCTGGTGCCTCAGTGCTAAAGAATCTGCCTGCCAAGGTAGGAGACAAGGGTTTGATCCCTGATCAGGGAAGATCCCACGTGCCGCAGAGCAACTAAGCCTGTGCACCACAACTACCGAAGCCTGCATACTCTGGAGCCCGAGCTCTGCAACCAGAGAAGCCACGGCAGCGAGAAGCCTGCACACAGATACTGGAGAGTAGCCCCCGCTCTCCATGATTAGAGAAAAGCCTGCACAGTAGCGAAGACCCAGCACTGCCATAAATAAATAAATGAAATTATTTTTTAAAAGATAATATTACAGAAATAAAATCATTATATAAATGAAGTAATATGTGTAGGAAAAAGAAAGTGGTTTGATATTTATCTTTAGATGGTGATATCAAAGTTGATCTTAAAATTTCTTCCTTTTGTAGTCTGTATCTTAGATATTATTCTAACAAGGCACAAATATTGTTTGTACAATAAGGAAAGGGGACGCAATTTAAAAACAGAACATGTATATAGGATGATGTGCAGAAAAGAGTTACACAGCAGGCCTGAACTGCTCTCCTTGGGAAGGTGTGTCTGGAAGGCCTGTCCTTGGCCTTGTCTGGGAACACGCATTTCAGAAGAGTTTCTACCTTTTTCACCTGATAAAAGTGGTTCACTGCACCCAAGCTGGACAATGTGGCATATCTTGAACACCTGGTTTCCTTCCGAGGCCCAGAACTTCTGGACATGAGAGGGTGCCCACATTACCAGTCCTCAATAAAAACCCCGCACGGCAGCCCTAATTCTGTCAGTTTGTTGCTGGAGGAACTGAGTGAGTTCTCTGTGACTCACTGGGATAAGTCTCTTGGAAGCTGGTGCCTGGTGCCCTCCAGCTCTGCCCCATGTATCTTTTCCCTTTGCTGCTTTTGCTTTGTACCCTTCACTGTAAGTACAACTGTATGCTGAGTTCTTAAGTCCTCATCCAACCTGGGAGTGGTCTTAGGGAATCTCTGACAGACAGTATCTAAGTTATTCTTAAAGAGGTGAAACATAAACCTGAAAAAATCTTGGACAAGTTCCGTGTCTTTGTCAATTATTCTCTTGAACTTGAGTATTATAAAGAAACTGTCTAACTTTTAAATACTCAGGTTCTACCTTATATAAATGCAGAATTTTAAAAGAGTCACTTACAGCAGGATGAAAAACATTGATGGCTTGGACAGAGGCCTTCCCTTTTTGTTTATACCCGAATACCAAGTCAATCCACTGACAGATGTTCTGGGACACGTAGTCAGACTCTAGAGCCTGTCGATGGATGAGGATAAAAAGACGGGGATCGTTACGTGCCCAAGGAGGGAGGTTGACGTGATTAACCCGCTCACCGTTCTGACGCACACCAAAATCGAAACCTAAAAGAGAAGATTAATATCAATGTTTATCTCCTCCAAATCATGCTTCCTTTGGCCCACTGAGCGGAGTTGAAGAGCTCACAGAAATAGCTATTGTGTGTTATAACCAGGAAAAGGAGCATCCAGAAGTTAGTAACACTGCTGCTCACCTGCTGACTTAACGACTCATAGAGCTGCATGGATCAACACTATCTATCCTAACTGAATCTGAAATCTTTCAAATTTACTCGTCCACCTCTTCATATTATATTGAAAAGAAGCAGAAAATCACTGCCTGCTAACTCTAATATTTCACTTATCAAATCTTCAAATGCACCAAGTGTGAAAACATCTCAATTGTAATCTTGATTAAAATAAAGTGAAGGCTTTTATATAAGCATTTCAGAATTATTGGTGTTAATACATAATAAATTTAAGGCTACTTGTGTGGTAAATATTAGCATTCTGCAATTTAAACAACTCAACAAAGTATATACATTCCAAGAGTGAACTTAGTCTATTTATTTTATGGTAAATCTATAGGTCTGTTTTGATTTCATCTCCACTAAGCATTCCCATAGACACAAAATTATACTTAACATATTAAGAGGGGTGTTCTGTGATGTAAATAAGGTGTTATCTAATTGTCTCATTAGACTGCTAGTGTAACAAAAATCTCAGAAGTGTTTCTTTAAAAAAATTATCCTGGAGGAGTAGGAGGGAGCCTAGAGAGGGAAGGGATATATGTATGTATACATAAAACTGATTCATGTTGTACAGCAGACACTAACACAACACTGTAAAGCAATTATATTCCAGTTTAGAAAACTAAATAAAAAATTTAAAAAAATTATCCTAAACGAAATGTTACCTTTGAACAGAAATTTTTTGCGCTCTTTTTTATGGAAAGAAAATCTGATCATCATAGCAGAACACAAATTTAAAAGAGCCTCTTAAAAGCTGATTATGCTCCATATGAAAGTAAGTTGCTGTCTGACTGCTTTTTGATCTTGTGAAAACAACTGGAAGGATCTTCACTAATTTTGGAAGTACCTGGAAATGATATGATATGATAGGAAATATAAACCAAGGGCTTATATAAAATTAACAAGGGGTGAGGGTGAGGGTCACCTCAAAAAGCCCAGCAGTCATCTGACAGCTGCAGGGTGACAGTGTCAAAATGGACTGGCTGAGCACCTCCAGACTCTGTGTGGCAGCTTCAAGGGAGGCAGCAGAGACTCACTGATTGAACTGATTGAACAGTAGTGATGAGGCATATAAGGGTTGAGCAGGAGAGGGTGAGCAGCAGGGGGCTCGATGAACTCAAATAATTTCTAACTTTCTGGGGCTCTAGACACATCAGAGGGGTAGACACTTCACCCAGAGCGGGTACCTGGAGGTACAATGAAAGGCCTACAGGAACGCTCATAGGAAATGGCAGGATGTATGCTATGGCAAGTTATCTTCTCCAAAAATGGCTATAACAACACTCGTTGCTGTGCATGCTTTTCTAGAATCTCACTACTCCCCTATTAAGTGGCAAAGTCTATGCTCCTTCCTTTTGAATGTGGGCAGACCCTTGTGACTACCTCCCAAGCAGAATGCACTCGAAGGCCACGCTGTGGCCTCCAAGGCTAGGCTGGAAAAGGCCATGAAGCCTCTGCTCATCTCTCTTGGGCCACTCGTGTTAGGAGCCCGGAGTTGCCAACTAGGATGTCGGAGGCTGCATGCTGCAAGAAGTCCACAATAGTCCATGTGGAGAAACCACGAGGAAAACTACAGACACTAAAGAAGGAGCAGCCCGCCAGCCTCATGCTGCTCTGTTTCCCTGGATGTTCCTGCTGCAGCCAATCTGAATGTAACCGCACAAGAGACCCTGAGCCAAAACCACAAAAGCCACCTGGCTGAGCTGTTCCTGAATTTCTGACCTGCAAAAACTATCATGGGTGATACATTTAATGTTTTGAGTCACTAAGTACGGGCGTTATTTGTTATACAGCTATAGATAATGGGACAGAGAAGGCAATGGCACCCTACTCCAGTACTCTTGCCTGGAAAATCCCATGGATGGAGGAGCCTGGTGGGCTGCAGTCCATGGGGTCACGCAGAGTCGGACACGACTGAGCAACTTCACTTTCACTTCTCACTTTCATGCACTGGAGAAGGAAATGGCAACCCACTCCAGTGTTCTTGCCTGGAGAATCCCAGGGACGGGGAGCCTGGTGGGCTGCCGTCTATGGGGTTGCAAAGAGTCGGACACGACTGAAGTGACTTAGCAGCAGCAGCAGCATATATAATGGTAACATACATATAAGAAACCATGGACAGGGAGACAAGCAGCAGACTAACTGAGGCAGGAACCACAAGGCAGGTACCCCAAATTGAAGGTGTTGATATTTCACTGAGGCATTCCTTACTTGGGCAACACTATGAAACATGCTCCAAGTAATTAGCAGCACAGATTTATTAGTGATTATCTAAATAACTTCAGAGAAGCTAGTTAATACAGTAAAAAATTCTAAAGTAATTGGCCAACATGTTAACTTCTCTAAAGATATAATTCTCAATTTCACATATTCCTAAAAGTCACATAAAAATATGAAATTAAGTAGTGAAAGAAAAGACACCTTGTAAAGGATTAACTGATCTTACATTAAACAGCAGGTATGATTAGCTGAGACTGTTGGTCACTGGCATCACAGAATATCTGATTTTATTTTCTAGTGTCACTTTTCATTATTCAATAACTAGTCAGAGTGTTTTACTTCTAACTTGGTCATTACTCATAAAATCATTGACATCTGGTTAATTTAGATTGTTCTTTAATAAATTCATGACTTTTAAAAGTAATCAGCATATTACAACTTTTATAATCAGAGAAAATAAGAAAGCAATTTCTGTAACAAAATTAAAATACACATGTTTACAAATGCTTTAATAGTTAATATTTAAAATCCTCAAGCTCATTTGGAAATAAAATTATATACCTAGTAAGTAAAGGCATTTCTCTTATTTGGGGTCTCAAATTTTAGAACTTACAAAAGCTATTTTTATTTTTGGAAAATTACAAAGTAAGTACAAACTCTAAGAAATTTAAATTATAAATGATTTATTGCTGTACCTTCACGGTTAACTAAGAATTCTGGAAGATAGAAAAACTCTGGTATAAGTTCTTTCACATCAGTCATGGACTCAAAAGATGAGAGGCGCCAAGTTGTATTCGTAGAATGAAAAGTTCTGTCTGGAATGTCAAAACTTTGATCTAAAAAGAAATACAAATAACACACTTAAGACACAAAGACTTGATTCCATTTGAAACTTGTTATAATTTACTTTCAATACTTCAAAAATATTAAAATGATTTTATTTGTTCATAATGTAAAAGAGGTTATTTGTGTTCCTGAAAATAAATATTACTCTACATAATTTGAGACTGTATTATTTTTAAACTGTATTATGCTTTCACGTATAACTAGATACATTTATATAACTTGTTTAATTAATATTAAATATCTATATGCAAAGTTCCATAAAAGCAGACACCTGGGATATCAACTATACCAAGCACATTCTAGGAACTAGATAATTATTTATTTATTGAATGAATAAATATGGAAGGAAAATTAAAGTTCAAGTAGGTAAAAATAGTTTTTACCCCATCAAGAAGCAGAATTATCCCTTTACCTCTAATCAGTAAAACTATTTTTCCTCTCTCTTTTCTTTTCTCTTTCTGGGGTGACAAAGGCACTGCTTTTTAAATGTTCTAACTCTTAGCTAAATAAGTAAAATTCCCTATGAATGAAAATAAACTAATATTCTTTTAAGCTTTCCTTGTGTAGACTATTAACAATCAAGGACTGACTTTCAATTCTGTCTTTTCTGTCAACAGTTAACAGACTTTCTAGCCTAGAATATGAAATGGTATCTAAACTCCAGCTCTTGAAAACATCAGCAGTGTGGATTCTTCTTAGGCACCATGTGTACCATCTAAAACTCCCCTAACCTGTCGGAATTTGAACATATTTTTTCACCTGGAGACAGAGACTAATTTCAGCATCAAGCAAGGCACAATTTTTTTTTAAATATGCTAAATCTTCCCCAAGCCTGACCTGCTTTGCCAAGCAATGTTTTCTATCACTTTTACTACTTTCTCCTCTATTCAGCTGAATCAGTTAGAATTGGCTGGGCACTAAATAAAATCTGGGATGAAATGAGGTTTGTAAATTTTTTTGTTTTGGTTTTTTTCCTCAGAAAGTAGGGAGGGCCACTTAAAAAAGTACTAACTCACTCAGGATAAAAAGTTATTAATCTAAATGGAATCCAGGAAAATTAAAGGCAATTCTGTGAGGCTATGGTGGAATCACAATACGCAGAACTGTGGAACAGGAGAAACACACTGAGGCTTCTGTTTGAATTTTTAAACTCTCTGTAGTTTCTTAATTTTTTTAAAAAGTAACCCTACAAATTCCTATAATCTAGAACATGTGTGAACTCAAGTGGCAGTTGTTAACTTAGCGCTTTTGCTCCCCAGGGGACATTTTTGGTTCTCATGGCTGGTGAGGGATGTCATGGGCAACTAGTAGGTCAAGGCCAGGGATGCCGCTAAATGTCCCAGAGTGCACAGGTCAGTCTCCATTACAGAGAACTATGTAGCTCCGAATGACTACAGTACCAAAGTGAGAAACCCTGGATTAAAGGAGAAGTCTAGAAATAAATTAAAATGCCATCACAAATCATTTTAAATTAATCAGAAGAATAGAATGGGGACTGAGCTAGTCCCTGTTGTCTTTTTAAAAAATCATTCTTAAATACACAGTGAAGAAAATCTAGCATAATAGTTGATTGAGAGTTTTATATTAATAGATTCTTGGACGACATGAAAAGAAATGAAAGGCAATACCAGTTCTGTTATATACTGCCATTGTCCCAAACCACATCTGAAATAGTTTTTCATTTTTATTATTATTATTCTTTTGGCCGTACCACCTGACTTGCAGATCTTAGCCCCCTGACCAGGGATTGAATCTGTGCCCTCAGCATGAAACTGTGGAGTCCTAACCACTAGGACTGCCAGGGAATTCCTGAAATATCCTTTTTTATTCTGACTGCTACTTTTTAATAACAGCATTCACAAATCAGAACACATCCAGAAAGACGAGCAGAACAGTGACAGGTTTGGAAACCAGAGCAAACATCGCTTAAATAAGTACAAAACTGTCTTACTTATTTCTGCATTCCTTGCAGCAAGCCTTGTATACAGGAGGCTCTTAACTACGGATAATTAGCCTAGGGATAAGCAAGAGTGAGAGGAGGAGGAGGCAGGGTAGTAATATTCAAATACTTGAACAGCTGTCATATGCAACATTTGTTTTGTGTACTGACAAATAGAAGAGGGACAAATACAAGAAAGCCCCTTTCACAGACCAAGTGGTCTACAGAATACAAAATTTATTCCCCCAAGAGGTTGCATGCATATGAGTGTAAATACATAAAGAAGTTCAAGAGTCGAGTAATTGAATGGATAATGATTCCACAAAGGATTCTGTTCCAGGAGGAACAACTACAGGGCCAGTACCACTGACTCACGAGAAACTGACAGGACTTCTCACTAGAAATCAGTGTTCTCATTAGAAACCTACTTGCACACAAAACAATAAATTCACCGGTTTCAAAGCCATCTTCAGGTGTGTGGGCGGCCACTGAAGATGACTCCCTAGGTGGTTACTATGGTGGAGGTGGCAGTGCAGGTCTCCTAATAGCCACCTACTGATGACAACTTAAAATTCCCCTTTGGGGGCCAAAGATAACAGGTTATCTGAAATCATTCAGTTGAACATTTTAAAAAAGTGAATTCATAACTTTAAAAGGGAGGGTAAAGTTTTTCCTATGTGAATGATATCTTAACTTTTAAAAAGTGAATTGCATTTTTATAAATGTAGAAAAGTTCAATTTGAGGCTGAAATCTGAGACATTATCGAGATGATTTGGCTTACTGCAGGTTTCTCTTAAAAAAAAATTAAATTTATTGGACTGCACGTGGGATCTTCGATCTTCATTGTGGTATTCAGAATCTTTTAGTTGAGGCATGTGGGATCTAGTTAGTTCCCTGACCAGGAATCGAACCCAGGCTTCCTGCATTAGGAGTGCAGAGTCTTAGCCACTAGACCACCAGGGAAGTCCCAGCAGGTATCTTAAAGAGACTTTTGTTCAGAAAGTAAGCAGAATTCTTTTTCCTATGGTTTGATTAGTTTTAATACATTCTCAGGATGTCAGCAAACTGGTTTTCCCCTGATGACCGATCTGACCTTTGAGGCAGTTAGAAAACCATCCTTACCTTGATAAGCTAAAAACATCTTTGTGAAAGGAGGCATTCTGACCAGGAAGTGAAGCACAGTGCCGCTGTTGGAGTAGTGGGAGCCGTAGTGGTAGGGCTGCACCGGGGGCATAGGGTCGTCTTCCCGGGCTCCTTTGCGGTACTCCTCCTCCAGGTACTGAAGGACACGGGGACCAAATTGGTGATAGTGAGCTCCACGTAGAGCTGGAGAAGCCTCACTCATCTTCTTTGCCATCCTTCTCTACTGCCCCTTAGGTGCCATCCTCCATAGCTTGCCCTCAGCCTTCTGGAGTGTCTGGGGGCCTCCTCCTTGGTGTCCCAGTGAGGGCTGCCCACTCGAGAAGCATTTGGCTCTCTGCACGTTTACCCTCTTAGTCCCTCGTAGAAAACCCACCTGTTCTCAGTGGGTTGGTTCTCAGCCCTCTGGTCCCCACTAATGGCTCATAATGTTTAAACTGATCAACAAATAAGAACTGCCACTTTCACCAGAGATGTCTGCATTTTAAGAGGGCTTCAAAACGTAATGCTGTGTTCTTTAGAGAAATGCTTCTCTCACAGAGGAAATGCAAGAGAAATGTAAAAACTGTATCGCATTATTGAAATTCTTTAATATAACATTTTATAGCTGTTTTGCAGTAGACTTACACAGAAATAAAAAAGAATTTGGTGATCCTTCAACTACTCTTATCTTCCCATCATAAAGTAAGAAGCTCAACCAAAGTTTTAATATCTGTCACTATTTTCATCTCCCATAGTTTCTGTCTCTAATAAAGTCAGGTGACAGTGAATTTTCTGGAGTCATTTCTTTTTGATTTCCATAAGCACTGCCCCATTTTTAGCTACAGAAGAATCAAGCATTGACAGCTGTAAGATTCCTGGAGGGATCTTTCTGAAATTTTGACATAAGATAACATGGTGAATATGAGAAAACTGCTTCAGCTGCTCCTATCTTCATACTGAGTGAAGAATACAACATATGCCTAATGAGTTTTTTTGAATTTCCAACAGGATTCCATTAACATTAATTTCACAGAAATAGATAATTAACTTCTATTTTAAACTTAAAATCCAGTATTTTTTGTTAACAAACTTGTGTACAATTTGCTGAGATGAATAACAAGGGGTTATGGTAAATTACAAATATATTGATATTATTATATATAACACTAGGGAATATAAACAGCAGGTCCCTGGACATTTTTGTGATTTTTATAAGGAATATAATTATTTCATACATTTGAACGTAACAATGGATTATGAGCTTCCAATTTATACAACAATAAGTGTATTTATTTTGGGGGGCAAAGTGTTTTCAGAGAATTAAGACAGAAAACAATATTTAAAATCACATAATGATTTCCAGTTGCCTATCAGTTGCATACAGAAGTGGGAAACAGAAAAATCAATACTATACATTGAAAATTAGGTAAAATACAAGTCCAATAACCAAAAATCCAGTTTTAACTTATCAAAATACACAGGGAAAAACTGAATCTACCTTGTATGTGTCCACATAACGGTCTTCTTTTTCTTTATACTGCACAGCTATGGGCTTGGAAAGATTTCTATAAAGGAAGGGATGATGGAAAACATTGGAAGTGGGTTAATACTGTCAGAATTAAGTTGCCTCAGATGTGTACAAGTAAATAAGTGATCAACAAGATACTTGGCCCTTGGTTTAGTGCTTACACATGTTGCTTTGCCACTAACAGTCACCATTCACAATTATAATTTCATAAACTGTGAAGACAGGATGTTTCTAAACAGATGCGTATTGGAATTATGAATTTTTGACTTAAAAGTAACCAAGAAGAGCTTCTCCCTCCTCTCCCTGGTTCCTCTACTTCCTCAAATCGTAACTGATGCTGCCCATGGCAGATGATTCCCTGGAAGTTTCTGTCCCCATTTCCTGACCCTACACCCAGTTAGGCAATGAAGAGTGAAGGGCAGTTTGGCCAGGAGTATGATCATAAGAAGATGTTACGTAACTATTAGGTTAGTGAAAATTGAAAAAAACAACACATGCTCACAATGACTATGTTGAGATTTGGAGTGCAAGTATGAAATAAACATTTTATCTAATTCATGCATAGTGAGTGACGCTATGTGTATGGTGGAGAGAATGTGGGTAAGCATGTGTATGTCTGTGCTGGTGTTTACACTGTATCAGGGAGGCAGGAAAACTGGGTGAATCCCCACTTTTAAAAGCTACAGAGTCAAGCAGCATGTCTGTGTGGCCCATCAAAGAGCAAGAGAACAAGATCCAACAAAGATGGACACGCTCCCCTGGCTGAGGTGCCCTCTGGTCTGGCACTGGGATGGAGCCACCTGGAGTTTCAACATCTGGTGCCACAACTAGAAAAACATGAAGATTTGCTCACATTTCAGTATGCCAAACCAGGTCTGCTTAGCCAGGGTGGATATATCTATTTTGGAGGAAAATTATTTCATAGGGATATTAAAATTAGCAATTAGAAAACACATTAATTTCATTTTTGAAACTTTCATAATCCTAAAAACTTTGTTAAAAAGTAAAAACAGTTTTATATCAATAGAATAGATAAAAAGTCACAACTCAATATATAAGAAATCATGATCCTGGCATGCAAGTTTTTCTAAAGAGTATAAATAGTTCTTTGTGAACACAAGTAATGTTGTTATGGATGGAAAATCAGAAGTTATTGATGAGGCAAATAGAATAAACCAAAAATCAACCACAATATATCACTACAACATATCTGGAAAGGTATGTTTTCCTCCTTATTTGTGTATGTATATCACTTTAAAATAAAAAGAACCCCCTATAATATATATTTCTACAGTATCATTTTTAACGACTACAATATAGAACAATTTACTCAAACCCAGTGTTGTACATTTAGGTTGATTCTAAATTTCAGTTACTTGCACTGTTACCAGCAATGAACTGGCTCCTGCACTCATGAAGCTCGCTTCCAGGCGTAACCCTTCTGGTCAAGTACATATCCTAAAGTATTTCCTAAGAAAATACTCTACGAAGATATTTCCTAAGAAAAAAGTCCTAGAAGTTAAATTGCTGAAACAGAGTATGCAATTTCTGAAGAGTTCTTTGGTTATATACAGTCAAACTGTCTTTCCGAAAGACTGCATCTCTTTATATCAGTAGTGTATAAATTTAAATGTACATTAGCAGTGTATAAAAATGTCTAAAAGAGAAATAATGTGCCATCTGCTCTTTTTAAATTGACAAATATATTAAACTGAATATGATTTCTTGAAGTTATAATTAAAATATTCTAATATACTAAGTAGTATATTTGCAGTCAACTTTTTTTTAAACTAAGAGAATTTTAAACTAAGAGAAGTGTAATTGACATATAACACTATATTGGTTTCAGGTATCCAACATAATGATTCAATATCTCTATATTCAAAATTACAAAATGATCATCACAATAAGTCTAGTAAACATGTGCCACCATATATACTTTAAATTTTTTGTGCTGTTAGAGAACTTTTAAGATTTACTCTCTTGGCATATTATTAACTATAGTCATCGTGCTCTACATCACATCCCCATAACTTGTTTATTTCATAACAAGAAGTTTGTACCATCTGACTCCCTTCACCCATCTTGCCACAACTCCTCCCAACCCCCACCCCCTAATGCTTCTGGAAACCTACAATCTGTCCTCTGTATCAGTGACATTAGCTTTTTGTTTTGTGTGTTTTGTTTTCACTTTTAGAGTTCATATATAAGTGAGATCACACTTCAGTTCAGTTGCTCAGACATATCCAACTCTTTGTGACCCCATGGACCATAGCATGCCAGGCCTCCCTGTCCATCACCAACTCCTGGAGTTTATCCAAACTCATGTCCATTGAGTCGGTGATGCCATCCAACCATTCATCCTCTGTTGTCCCCTTCTCTTCCTGCCTTCAATCTTTCCCAGCATCAGGGTCTTTTCAAATGAGTCAGTTCTTTGCATCAGGTGGCTAAAGTATTGGAATTTCAGCTTCAACATCAGTCCTTCCAATGAACACTTCAGGGATGGACTGGTTGGATCTCCTTACAGTCCAAGGGACTCTCAAGAGTCTTCTCCAATACCACAGTTCAAAAGCATCAATTCTTCAGCGCTCAGCTTTCTTTAGAGTCCAACTCTCCCATCCACACAGGACTACTGGAAAAACCATAGCCTTGACTAGACAGACCTTTGTTGGCAAAGTAATGTCTCTGCTTTTTAATATGCTGTCTAGGTTTGTCATAACTTTTCTTCCAAGGAGTAAGCGTCTTTTAATTTCATGGCTACAGTCACCATCTGCAGTGATTTTGGAGCCACCCAAAATAAAATCTCTCACTGTTTCCCCATCTATTTGCCAACGAAATGATGGGACCAGATGCCATGATCTTAGTTTTCTGAATGTTGAGCTTTAAGCCAACTTTTTCACTCTCCTCTTTCACTTTCACCAAGAAGCTCTTTAATTCTTTGCTTTCTGCCATAAGGATGGTGTCATCTGCATATCTGAGGTTATTGATATTTCTCCCAGCAATCTTGATTCCAGCATATGCTTCCTCCAGCCCAGTGTTTCTCATGATGTACTCTGCATAGAAGTTAAATAAGCAGAGTGACAATATACAGCCTTGATGTACTCCTTTCCCTATTTGGAACCAGTCTGAAGTTCCATGTCCAGTTCTAACTGTCGCTTCCTGACCTGCATACAAATTTCTCAAGAGGCAGGTCAGGTGGTCTGATATTCCCATCTCTTTCAGAATTTTACACAGTTTATTGTGATCCACACAGTCAAAGGCTTTGGCATAGTCAATCAAGCAGAAATAGATGCTTTTCTAGAACTCTCATGCTTTTTTGATAATCCAACGGATGTTGGCAATTTGATCTCTGGTTCCTCTGCCTTTTCTAAAACTAGCTTGAACATCAGGAAGTTCACGGTTCACATATTGCTGAAGCCTGGCTTGGAGAATTTTGAGCATTACTTTACTAGCGTGTGAGATGAGTGCAGTTGTGCAGTAGTTTGAGCATTCTTTGGCATTGCCTTTCTTTGGGATTGGAATGAAAACTGACCTTTTCCAGTCCTGTGGCCACTGCTGAGTTTTCCAAATTTGCTGGCATATTGAGTGCAGTACTTTCACAGCATCATCTTTTAGGATTTGAAATAGCTCAATTGGAATTCCATCACCTCCACTAGCTTTGTTCGTAGTGATGCTTTCTAAGGCCCACTTGACTTCACATTCCAGGATGTCTGGCTCTAGGTGAGTAATTATACCATCGTGATTATCTGGGTCGTGAAGATCTTTTTTGTATAGTTCTTCTGTGTATTCTTGCCACCTCTTCTTAATATCTTCTGCTTCTGGTAGGTCCATACCATTTCTGTCCTTTTTGAGTCCATCTTTGCATGAAATGTTCCCTTGGTATCTCTGATTTTCTTGAAGAGATCTCTCCATTCTGTTGTTTTCCTCTATTTCCTTGCACTGATCACTGAGGAAGGCTTTCATATCTCTCCTTGCTATTCTCTGGAACTCTGCATTCAAATGGGTATATCTTTCCTTTTCTCCTTACTTATCTGTATGGTATTTGTCTTTGTCTGACTTTTTCACTTAGCATAATGCCCTCAGGGGCCATTCATGTTGTCACAAGATTTCATTCTTGTTTTTGTTTTTGTTTTTTATTAACACTAAATAGTATTCTTGTGTGTGTGTGTCTGTGTTGCATTTTCTTTATCTGCTCATTCACAGATGAACACTTAGGTTGTCTCTGTATCTTGGCCACTATAAATAATGCTGCAGTGAACATGAGCTGCAGTGTTTTAATTTTCTCTGGATTAAATATCCAGAAGTAGAATGGCTGGAGCATAGGACAGTTTTATTTTTAATATTTGAGGAACCTCCATTATGTTTTCCACAGTGGTTGCACCAGTTTACATTCCCAGGAACAGTTGAGTGCAAAGGGTCTTCTCCACGTCCTTGCCAGGAGTTGCTATTTCTTGACTTTTTGATAATAGTCAGATAATGTTATTTAAAACTAAAGAAACAGAATAGTCCCTCATCAACTATGGCTATTTGGTTACTCTAAAATGCAACCGTTTCAGGAAAGGCAGGATAAAAGCTTAATTCTTTTCCTTAGCGGTCAAATCTCAAAAGTAGAGAACTGTTGCCCCATCCAACAGCAACCAATGAGTTTAGTTTTGCTTTGTTTTGGGGGCCTTTAAAGAGTATTATTATTAACTTAAGTATTTTCTTTTTACTTAAATGTGTTTCAATCAGTTATGGTCTTTATACTTTTTGATGCTCTGATTGTCCTATCTTTGGCAGTGAGAGCCACTTCAAGTTGGCTCCTAAGTCCTTTATTTTTCTATAATTATAGTAAAAACAACACACATCACTGAACTTAGCATCTAGCCACCCTCCAGTACCTAGCTCAGTAGTGTTAACTAATTCACACTGTTGTGCAATAGATCTTTAAAGCTTTCTCACTTTGTAAAACTGAAACTCTACACCTACTGAGCAACAACTCCGCAAGTCCCCATCCGCCCTCCTTCCCCACCCCCCAACAAACACCATTTAACTCTGAGTCTGACTACCCTAAACAACCGACGTAAGTGGAATCACATGGTGTTTGTTTTCTTGTGGCTGACTTATTCCATTTAGTACAATATCCCCAAAGTTCTTCCATGTGACAGGACTTCCCTCCTTCATAATGTTAAATAATGTTCCATATTACATATGTACCAAATTTTCCACAACTATTTATCCACAGATAGGCACCTGGGCTGCCTCCACCTCTTGGCTATGTGAATAGAGCTGCAGTGAACATGGGTGTGCAAATATGGCTCCCACTCTTTTGACAAGACTATATTAATTTTCTTGCTCTCTGACACAACAAAATGTCCCAGGCTCATCTTATGTGCTTTCTTCTAATAAACGTACAAGAAATGAGAAAACAGGAAATCACCATTCGGTAACCCCCAGTGAAATCACAGACTCAAGAAATAATCATCAATGAAACAAACAAGTTCAATGGGAGGCTGAACCCACAGATCAGCCTGAGCATCCTTAACAGTGGGATATCACATGCCTCCTGATAGTTCACACCACCACCTCTAGAGAGTTCTTACTTAAAAAAAAGTTGAACCTGAGGCTAAGCAAGCCTTTAGAAGTAATTTCCAGTCCCCAGGAACAGTGGCTAGAGGAAAAAAGCTAAATGCTAATGTGGAACGGGGGACATTCTACAAGATAAATGACCTTTTTTCCTTAAATAAGCCAATGTTAGGAATAAGAAGAAAAATACATACATAAAAATAAGGGCTGTTCTAAGATTTATGTCTTCAGAGACAAAGCAACCAAAGGTGATACTGAGCCTGATTCAAACAAATCAACTATAAAAAGACATCTTTTATATAATCAGGGGACATTTAAAAATAGGCTGGCTATTAGATGATACCATGAAATTAATTGCTTTTATTTTCTTTGATATGATAATTGCACTGAAGTTATGTAACAAAATGTTTTACTTTTTTCTTAAGAGATGTATACTATAGAACATATGAGTGACATAAATGTGTGTGATTTGTCTTAAGGAAAAAAAGATGATGCAAGTTTGGCAAAAATTTTCATAATTATTGAGTTGGGGTGATAACCATATGGGGGTTTATTACACATTCAGTTTTTTGCACGTTTGAAAATTTTCATGAGAAGAACTTTAATGACATAAATTCAGCACACTGACAAAGCCAATAGGTGATGATGTCTTCAGTTACCTGTAGACTGATGGGTCGCTGAGGTCAAGGGTCTCACTAACATAGTCTGCCAGTATGAACGGGAACACTGGATACTGCATGAGATCATTGAAAGATCGGCCGGCGTGTTTGTTTAGGTGAGTCAAATACTCAAAATTAGTAATTTGCCCAGTATACCACAAATGTGTCAGAGCGGTGATATTGCCATATTCCAGAAGATTAGGGAGGTTATTTGTTAGTATACTGTGGTATACATCATTGCGAACCTAGAACAGAAGGAGAAAAAAACAGCCCAGATTTTTAGTCTTGACACTTTCCTCCAAAGAATCCATGATATCATAGGCATGTTACTAATCTGAAGTCCTTCAAGAAAACACTTTTTGCCCAATAACACTGACTGGTGGGGAATTAAGGTTCAAATCTAGGTCTTCTCTAAAGGTTGTGCTATATATATTTATTTATTGAAGTACAGTTGATTTACAATATTATATTAGCTTCAGGTGTACAACATAGTGATTCAATATTTTTATAAATTACACTCCATTTAAATGTTATGCAATACTGACTACAGTCCTTGTGCTGTACAGTATATCCTTATGGCTCATTTCCTACATAGTAGTTTGCACTCTGTAACCCCCTCTGCCTGCTCTCCCCGACTCACACCACTAGTTTAGTCCCCTCCTCTTTGAATCTGTCTCTGCTCTGTTGCACTCATTTACTTTTGGCTCTTAACCACTATGTTTTGCAGCTGGAGAAATCAGTAAGAGACTAAGAAGTCCATTCAGAAAAATCACTTACATACAGACCCTAAGGGAAAAAAATCAATAAAAGAAAATGAAGAGTCTTCATCTACATACATGAAACACGCTGTAGTAGAAAGAGTAGGGTTTTCTGAATTAGACAGACCAGGTCTTTTTTCTTGCTTAAACCCTTTGTGCTGTAGTTCCCATACTGTAATATGGGGACAGTAAGATTTATTTCCTGAGAATGAAATAAAATATCCTACATAAAAACAGGATACCTCATTTTCACTACTGATGGAAAACTAATATATGAACTCTTTTTTAAAAGAGATTCAGAAAAATGCTGTCACAGAAAAAGGGTGTTCTGATTTCTTCTAAAGCAATTAAATGATAATTGGTAATAAATGGAAAAAAAAAGAGGAACCAGGCCTTTCTAAAAACAAATCTGAATTACCCCTCTTAAATGTGTATGTGCTTCAGGCATAGGAAGATGAGCCAAAGATGTGGATAATTAGGGATGAGAATAAAAGTGAATGAGAAGAATGAGTTTAGTTATGGAACAGGCATAAGATCACAGGGTTTTTAAGAACCTAAACCTGGAGGACTGTTCACAACAATGTGAATATACTTAACACTACTACACTGTATGCATGAAAATGGTTAAGACGGCAACTTCTATGCTATTTTTTTAAAATCAGAATCAAAAATAAAAATGAATCAGTTCAAGGCAAAAATAAAAATCTACCTACAGCCTAAATCTGAAGGTTGCCAGATGCTGAAGCTAAGGTTGGTGGGAGAGAATTTATGACAGTTTGCATACTAAACTCTCCAAGGAAAAGGAAACATGTATTCATTCAACAAACATCGACTGAGCACCTATATACCAGTATGCTCAAGATGCTAGAGCTGTAGCACTTAACAAAACAGTCTTTACATTCTGTTGGGCAGACACTGTTGGAGTCTACGAAGTGCTCTAGAGAAAAGAGAGGAAAGTCAAGGAAACAAAGGGATTCCTGGTACTAGGAGTGAGAAAGGGGTTGCTGTTTTAAATACATAATCAGGTAAGTCTCTCTGATAAGAGGGCATTTGATCAGGGACCTGAAAAAAGTAAGGGTGTGGGTCATGTAGATTTCTAAGAGGAAAAGCATTCTAGGCGGCATTTTAGGGAGCTCTAAGTGCAGAGGTTTTCAGGCATCAGTGTGACTGCTATAGTCAAGGAAAAGGAAGTCTCCACAGATGGACTAGAGAGAGTGAAGGATAGAACAGTAGAAGATAAGGTCAGAAAGAATAAGGAAGTGCTAAGGTTATTCCTAGAGGAGCTATCCCACGTTGCAGGTCAGGAAGGGCGGCGGTAAGGAGATACCCCTCGTCCAAGGTAAGGAGCAGTGGCTGCGCTGCGCTGGAGCAGCCGTGAAGAGATACCCCACACCCAAGATAAGAGAAACCCAAGTAAGATGGTAGGTGTTGCAAGAGGGCATCAGAGGGCAAACACACTGAAACCATACTCACAGAAAACTAGTCAATCTAATCATAATAGGACCACAGCCTTGTCTAACTCAATGAAACTAAGCCATGCCCGTGGGGCAACCCAAGATGGGCGGGTCATGGTGGAGAGATATGACAGAATGTGGTCCACTGGAGAAGGGAATGGCAAACCACTTCACTATTCTTGCCTTGAGAACCCCATGAACAGTATGAAAAGGCAAAATGATAGGATACTGAAGGAGGAACTCCCCAGGTCAGTAGGTGCCCAATATACTACTGGAGATCAGTGGAGAAATAACTCCAGAAAGAATGAAGGGATGGAGCCAAAGCAAAAACAATACCCAGCTGTGGATGTGACTGGTGATAGAAGCAAAGTCCGATGCTGTAAAGAGCAATATTGCATAGGAACCTGGAATGTCAGGTCCATGAATGAAGGCAAATTGGAAGTGGTCAAACAAGAGATGGCAAGAGTGAATGTCGACATTCTAGGAATCAGCGAACTCAAATGGACTGGAATGTGTGAATTTAACTCAGATGAACATTATATCTATTACAGCGGGCAGGAATCCCTCAGAAGAAATGGAGTAGCCATCATGGTCAACAAAAGAGTCCAAAATGCAGTACTTGGATGCAATCTCAAAAACGACAGAATGATCTCTGTTCGTTTCCAAGGCAAACCATTCAATATCACAGTAATCCAAGTCTATGCCCCAACCAGTAATGCTGAAGAAGCTGAAGTTGAACGGTTCTATGAAGACCTATAAGACCTTTTAGAACTAACACCCAAAAAAGATGTCCTTTTCATTATAGGGGACTGGAATGCAAAAGTAGGAAGTCAAGAAACACCTGGAGTAACAGGCAAATTTGGCCTTGGAATACGGAATGAAGCAGGGCAAAGACTACTAGAGTTTTGCCAAGAAAATGCACTGGTCACATAACAAACACCCTCTTCCAAAAACACAAGAGAAGACTCTACACATGGACATCACCAGATGGTCAACACTGAAATCAGATTGATTATATTCTTTGCAGCCAAAGATGGAGAAGCTCTATACAGTCAGCAAAAACAAGACCAGAGCTGACTGTGGCTCAGACCTTGAACTCCTTATTGCCAAATTCAGACTTAAATTGAAGAAAGTAGGGAAAACCACTAGACCATTCAGTATGACCATTAGGTATGACCTAAATCAAGTCCCTTATGATTATACAGTGGAAGTGAGAAATAGATTTAAGGGCCTAGATCTGATAGAGTGCCTGATGAACTGTGGAATGAGGTTCATGACATTGTACAGGAGACAGGGATCAAGACCATCCCCATGGAAAAGAAATGCAAAAAATCAAAATGGCTGTCTGGGGAGGCCTTAAAAATAGCTGTGAAAAGAAGAGAAATGAAAAGCAAAGGAGAAAAGGAAAGATATAAGCATCTGAATGCAGAGTTCCAAAGAATAGCAAGAAGAGATAAGAAAGCCTTCTTCAGCGATAATGCAAAGCAATAGAGGAAAACGACACAATGGGAAAGACTAGAGATCTCTTCAAGAAAATCAGAGATACCAAAGGAATATTTCATGCAAAGATGGGCTTGATAAAGGACAGAAATGGTAGGGACCAACAGAAGCAGAAGAAATTAAGAAGAGATGGCAAGAATACACAGAACTGTACAAAAAAGATCTTCACGACCCAGATAATCACGATGGTGTGATCACTCATCTAGAGCCAGATATACTGGAATGTGAAGTCAAGTAGGCCTTAGAAAGCATCACTACGAACAAAGCTAGTGGAGGTGACAGAATTCCAGTTGAACTATTCCAAATCCTGAAAGATGATGCTGTGAAAGTGCTGCACTCAATATGCCAGCAAATTTGGAAAACTCAGCAGTGGCCACAGGACTGGAAAAGGTCAGTTTTCATTCCAGTCCCAAAGAAAGGCAATGCCAAAGAATGCTCAAACTACCACACAATTGCACTCATCTCACACGCTAGTAAAGTAATGCTCAAAATTCTCCAAGCCAGGCTTCAGCAATATGTGAACCGTGAACTTCCAGATGTTCAAGCTGGGTTTAGAAAAGGCAAAGGAACCAGAGACCAAATTGCCAACATCCGCTGGATCATGGAAAAAGCAAGTTTCAGAAAAACATCGATTTCTGCTTTATTGATTATGCTAAAGCCTTTGACTGTGTGGATCACAATCAACTGTGGAACATTCTGAAAGAGATGGGAATACCAGACCACCTGATCTGCCTCTTGAGAAATTTGTATGCAGGTCAGGAAGCAACAGTTAGAACTGGACATGGAACAACAGACTGGTTCCAAATAGGGAAAGGAGTACATCAAGGCTGTATATTGTCACCCTGCTTATTTAACTTCTATGCAGAGTACATCATGAGAAACGCTGGACTGGAAGAAACACAAGCTGGAATCAAGATTGCCGGGAGAAATATCGATAACCTCAGATATGCAGATGACACCACCCTTATGGCAGAAAGTGAAGAAGAACTAAAAAGCCTCTTGATGAAAGTGAAAGTGGAGAGTGAAAAAGTTGGCTTAAAGCTCAACATTCAGAAAATGAAGATCATGGCATCCGGTCCCATCACTTGATGGGAAATAGATGGGGAAACAGTGGAAACAGTGTCAGACTTTATTTTTCTGGGCTCCAAAATCACTGCAGATGGTGACTGCAGCCATGAAATTAAAAGACGCTTACTCCTTGGAAGGAGAGTTATGACCAACCTAGATAGCATATTGAAAAGCAGAGACATTACTTTGCCAACAAAGGTTCGTCTAGTCAAAGCTATGGTTTTTCCTGTGGTCATGTATGGATGTGAGAGTTGGACTGTGAAGAAGGCTGAGTGCTGAAGAATTGATGCTTTTGAACTGTGGTGTTGGAGAAGACTCTTGAGAGTCCCTTGGACTGCAAGGAGATCCAACCAGTCCATTCTGAAGGAGATCAGCCCTGGGTGTTCTTTGAAAGGAATGATGCTAAAGCTGAAATTCCAATACTTTGGCCACCTCATGCGAAGAGTTGACTCATTGGAAAAGACTCTGATGCTGGGAGGGATTGGGGGCAGGAGAAGAAGGGGACGACAGAGGATGAGATGGCTGGATGGCATCACTGACTCGATGTACGTGAGTCTGAGTGAACTCCGGGAGTTGGTGATGGACAGGGAGACCTCGTGTGCTGAGATTCACGGGCTAGCAAAGAGTCGGACACGACTGAGCGACTGATCTGATCTGATCTGAAGGTTATTCAACACTGTAAGGTCCTGGCTTTAATGCAATGACAAAGAAAGTGGTCAGAGGGCTCTGAGGAGAGGAATCGCACGATCTGACCCATTTTAACTGCTGTGTTGAGAGCAATCTGAAAGAAGAGGGAGTGTGGAAGCAGTGAGGCCAGTGAGGAGGCTAGTGCAATGATTTATGCAAGAGCTGACAGTGGCTTAGACCAGGATGGCAGCAGTGGAAACACTCAGATTCTGGGTATAGTTTGAGGGGCGAACCAACTGGATAAGAGCACATGATTAAGAGGAGTCAGAATAAGTGGGATGACAGAATAAGAGGAGTCAAGGATAACCCCAAGGTTTTTGAACTGGCCAAGCAGAAAGGTTGGAGTTGCCATTTATGGAGCTGGGGAAAACTGGAGATTTTAGGGGGAAAATTAGAAAAATTAGAAGTCAGTTTTGTCCATGTTAAATTTGAGATGCCAATTAGACTTTAATGCAGAAGTCCAGTGAGGAAGGTTTTCCCCACACTTTCTTTACAGAAAGAATAATCAGCTGTGTCAAATGCTGCTGCTAAGTCAAGTAAGATGAAGACTAAGAAACACAACTGTAGGGTTTAGCAACATCCAGGTCACTGGTGATGCTGACCAGAGGTTACAGGTAGGGTGGTGAGGAAAAAATCTGACTGGAGCATCTCAAAAGAGAATCTGAGGAGAGGAACTGGAAGCAGCAAGCATACACAATTTCTTCCAAGAGGTTTTCTATCAAGACAAGCAGACACACAGTAGCTGAAGCAATGTGGCAGTCAAGAAAGGGTTTGTCAAAAATGAAATCTACTATCAAGGTTAAACTACTTCAGGTTGGTTATACATTCATTTATTTACTTATTACAGATACAGTCACTCTGGGGAATAAAAATTTAATACAGTTTTGGAGGACAAAAATAGTCCTAACATAACCAAAGATTTACTTTAATCAGTACTAAGAAATAGGGTAATTTTCATTTGACTTCAGAAATAGTTAAAGTTTAAATAAGTTAAAACTTCATTTAGTCAGTATGAGTGTAATTAAACTGATTCCATGATCTTTTTGAAAAAGTATATCTATTAATATAGGCAAATTTACCTTGGTGTTATCAAATGCTAACAGGAGTGTTCTGCCATTTGTTAAAAATATTTCTACAGCATTATCCCTCAACTGCCACCAACGCTTGTGAACTTCTTTAATTTCTTCATATGTCCAGGAAAACGATGCTGGTTCCAATTCTCCTTGAAGGTTCTAAAGTCAAAGGAAATGACATGAAAGCATTTGCTCTACATGAAATAGAATCACTTTAATTTTACATTTTAAAACACTATCAAAATGCAATATAAAGCCTTCCTTCTGTGGCAAAGTAGCAGATAAGATTCTCTAAAAATCTTCCTGCTACTAAACACTTCAAAATGCTGGATAAAATCTAAAAACAACTGAGTTAATAAACTTCATTTAAACTTTGTTAATAGGCTATATTTTCCAGAGAAGTTTTATGTTTATAAACTGAGCAGATAGTATGGAGTTCCCACATATAGCTTTTCTGCACTCAGTTTCACTACGGTGAACATCTCGTGCTCATGTAGTACATGTGTTACAACTGATGAGCCACTATGGAATAGATTATTCTTAACTAAAGCCCATAGTTTAATCTCGGTGTTGTGTAGGTCAAATGGGTTTTGACAAATGTTTAATGACATGTGTCCACATTACAGTACCATACAGAACAGTCTCACTGCTGTGAGATTCCCTTCTGCTCCACCCAGCTGCCGCTGATCTTTTTGTTGCCTCTACTGTTTTCCTTTTTCCAGAAAGTCATACGGTTGGAATCATAAAGTATGTAGACTTTTCAGACTGATTTCTTTTAGTAAGCAAATATTCTTTTAAATGTATAGCTCAGCTTGCAAGAAAGTAAGGGAAAATGAAATCTCTAGGAGTCAAAAATAAAGAGAAATTTGAAAAACAGCAGTAAGGAGGAAGTGACACTTTGGTCTGCTCTATGTGTGTCTTACTGTGTCCCAACTAATTTTTAGAAATAGAGGCAGGAAATATATTACAAGGAAAGCAAAATGTTTTAATGCAAAGGTAATATTCTCATTCTTAAAACCAAATTCCTCCCTGTTTAGCTTCAACATGTAACATACTTTCAATTTAACAAACATTAATTAAGCATCTACAGGCAAGGTGCTTGCTAAGTGCTCTGCATGAAATAAATCTATACATGATAAAAAGGGGGCACAGGATATTTGCACATGTTTTGGAAAGGCAAGACAGCAAATGTCACACAGGAAATAAGCACAAATGCTACAAAAGTACACAGAAAGGAAGGATCCTTCAATTATTAAAAAGCAAGGGTCTTTTTAGAGCTTCCATTTAGGTGGAAAGGGTCATCTTTTGGACCCATCCAGAAAAAAAGCTGATTCATATATCAACTATTAAACTCTTTTGTTCTAAAAAGATACATCTTTAAAAATTACATAACTATACTTTTGTTAGCTGGGATAAATACTGTAGTAATTGCTATGTAAATCACAAAATAATGCCTATTCAATTTTGGGGGATTACATGAAATACTTTAATGATTTTTTTAACATGATTTACTTTACAATAATATTTTATGTTTTCACTCCCTAATTTCTTTGAATCAAATATGTATTAACCAGTAAATCATACATAGTCTTATTTAAATGCATCCTTATGAATTCCTGGCTTTAGAACTTCTGAAACAAAGAGCCTTATTTCTCCTGTTACAGGACTCTCAAAGCAGTATTTTAATGGCATGTAAATGAATTCAAACAAATAAAATGTTTACTGTACCAAAATGTGAATTGAGTCCTTTTTGTTATTTTCAGATTAATGTAAGTATTTCCAGAAGAATAAAAATTATGACTACTAAGCTAAGTGAACATTAGGATTACTTAAGTTACTAAATCAGACAATATTTTTCTTTCTTTTTGAAGGCAAATGTATGTGACAATAAACAGGGAGTAGCAAGAAGTTTGATGCTACAGAGGATAGTGGTGAGAAAGAACGGACATAAACTGAAATAATACGAATGCTTCAGAATCTGACCCATAATACTTGCTGCTATGAAACTCAGAACATGAGTCAGAGCGGATGGCATGGTCTTCTTATGGTCTTCTTTTTAAAATTATCTTAAAAACTGGAATTCAGACAAATTTATACTGAGTGTGACAAGAAATGAACTCTTAACAGTTCTACCTGCTTTCTGGCTGTATTAAACTTATACATGTGGGAATTTGTCTAGATTCATATAAACGCAAATTTAAACCGCTACTCACAGAACACTCAACTGTATCAGAAGCGTTATCTTCCACAAAATACATTCCACATTTACCTGCAGAAAATAACTGGTTGTGAGTTTATAAATGTCTGTGCACTATTATCTTATATAGTTAAAAGCACCTCTGGAGTCAACTGGACCGAATTTGAATCACAGAACCCAGAAGGAGTTCTTAATACTCAGTAAGTATGGCTCAGAGGTTAAAGTGTCTGCCTGCAATGTGAGAGACCTGGGTTTGATCCTTGGGTCAGGAAGATCCCCTGGAGAAGGAAATGGCAACCCACTCCAGTATTCTTGCCTGGAGAATCCCATGGACGGAGGAGCCTGGTGGGCTACAGTCCACGGGGTCACAGAATTGGACATGACTGAGCAACTTCACTTTCACTTTCATTTTTGAATAGCATCCATGAGATCCTGGGCAAGCTGCCTAACCCCACTGTGCTTTAGTTTCCTTATAAAAATAATGGGGTAGGGAGAAGACTCTATTTCATAGGGTTACTGTGGGAATTATATAGAATATATGTAAAATGTTTATTAACAGTGGTGCTTAGTGCTAAAAGGTGCTGGCTGTTTATTATTACCAGTATTTTTCTTAGGTTACTGGCATATTACTTTATTTTGTACACATTAACTGAATTCAAGTTATAAACTAAATTTTCTAGCAAAAGAGGAATCCTTAATTATTTTGCTGACTTAAACACTCAATAGGGCAGAAAAGTAACGTGTTAGTCACTTAGTCATGTTCGACTCTTTGCAACCCCATGGGCTGTAGCATGCCAAGTTTCTCTGTCCATGGAATTCTCCAGGCAAGAATACTGGAGTGGGTAGCCATTCCCTCCTCCAGAGGATCTTCCTAATTCAGGGACCGAACCCGCGTCTTCTGTGCTACAGGCAGATTTTTTACTATCTGACCTCTGATGGCTCCATCAGGGCTCAGACAGTCCCCCCAATTTTCCTGCTTGAGAGGCTGTTAGTAATGCACATCCCTACATCATGTATCCAAACGGTGGGAACTTCCTGGAGCTCTGCACTGGATGCTGGTCACCCTGAGCCCTGGCATGGACAGCTCAGAGAAGGGCACCATCTCCATCCTAGTGACTGTGGGGCTCAGCCCTGGCAAGCTTGAAACTCTGCAAGTTAGGGCTTTGAGGCTATAGAGCTGTAGCCTACTGCAGTGACTCTCTAATTTGAGGGTGTGTCAGAATCACTGCAGGGTGTATAAAAATATCATGTCTGGACCCCATCCACAGAGTTTCAGATTCAGTGGCTCTGGGCAGGGGCCTGAGAATTCGTTTTTCTTAGACGTTCCCATGTGATCTGGATGCCCCTGATTTGAGAACAACTGGCCCACAGCATACAAATCAGTTCTTTAAGGAAACAGAGACTACGTGGTTTAATGCTATTCCTTCATGTCTTGAGGAAAAAATTTCTCACTAAATGTAACTATCCACGGATAGTCTTGGCCTTTCTCTCAGAAGTACAATGAGGAATATAAATTAAGAATAATCTCGAGGTGGATATATTTCATGTGTATAGGGATATCCATTAAAACAGTAGGCATATAAACATACTAATGATTCTTTACTTTAGAATTAAAAACTGATACATAATAAAAAAAACAAATTTAAAAATGTATACTCATGAAGAAAGTTAACTTTATAAAAATTAAAATGCTGTTTATATGCTTTTCAAAAAATAAGACTGTTCATTTCTTCACATTCATGAGTCATATGCATTATAGACAATGTTAAGGCAAAATAACCTATACAATATTAGAGACAGTTTATCTCATTTAATGGCAGTCTGTCAAAACAATGTTTTAAATTATCTAAGAATAAAATAGGCACAGTGAATATGTATAAAAATCTTCAAAATGTAACTTACCTAATAACAATTCACCAGCTGTCTCTCTAGATGGTGCAACGCTGATACACCTTCGATTGACTCTGTCAAAACATATTTAAAATTACTATGATTAAATGTTTTGAACAATTTCAGAGAATAAAAGCTTTATTTTATCTAGTAGAAGATTTCAGCAGAGCAGACAAGAGTTTCAAAAGCATATAATGTCTTGTTAGAGTCCACATGAAAATATTTTCTCATTTCTGACATTATAATGGCAGAGAAAATAACGGCAACTTTTAGAAAAGGTGAATGATCCCTACACCCTACACAGAATACAAGACTCAGTTATTTAAAACAAACTTCAATATTTTATATTTTGCAGTACATAAGCAAACATTGGTTCATGCCTCTGAACAAACACAGGAAAGAAACGGAGCGTTCTAGGAGCAAAGGGGGATTCAGAGTCAGAAAAGTTCTTCTATTCTTTAGTCCAGTCACTTAATCTTGACTCTCAAGTTTTTTATCTATAAAATGGGCCTGATAACAACCTCCACTACAACCACAGTGACAGTCCTATCAATAGTTACCATACTGACCCACAATCCTCAACAATGCTATGACATGTTAGGTGTGACTTATCTTCCTCACATAACAGACTAAGACTGAAGTCCAATGAAAACTCCCTATCAAAACTCTGTTCTCTTTGGATTTTGGGCATTCAACTTTGTCCTCTCTTGAGCCATGTTCAGGTCTTTTCTTAAACCATTGCATTATCTAAAATAAGCATCATATAAGCACTGCAATAGACTATTAAAGTATTTAACACATTCAACAAGAGAAGATGTCTTATGGATTCAAATTTACCTTATAGACTCACTTGCAGCTTTGTCTTTTACAGTAGAAGAGAAAGAAGAATGAGTTTTGTCTTCAAATAGGTAAGAGAGTGGTGGCTTGACCACATCTGTTGAGGAAAAGAGATTACATCATCTTTGTGTAATGACCACAGTTATCTGCTATTTATATGTTGAGTCAAGAAGGCACTATTACCTTCTGATTTCTGTCGATCCCTAAGCAGATACTTATTTGGAATAGTTAAGTAACATCTCTGTAAACGTCTCCTCTCTCGATTTGGCCCTTCTGTTGGATCCAACTGCCATGAAGTTGGATAGTAGATGGGGTCATACCAGACTGCTCTACAAGTAGAAAGAAAGATTCAAGTGGCAATTTGAAGTACTTATAACTTAAAAAAACTATGTAAATATTTAATACATAAGTCAAAACTGATCCACTCAATTGAAAAATCCAACTATTTATATAACTAGACAGGGATATGCATACACATGGCTTTCCAGGTGGCTCAGTGGTAAAGAATCTGCCTGCCAATGCAGGAGACTCAGACAACGCAAGTTCGATCCCTGGGTCAGGAAGATCCCCTGGAGGAGGAAATGGCAACGCACTCCAGTATTCTTGCCTGGAGAATCCCATGGACAGAGGAGCCTGGAAGGCTGCAGTCCATGGGGTTGCAAAGAGTTGGACACAACTGAGCAACCGAGCACAAACACACTGCATACACACAGTACAGAAGAATAACAAAAAAAAAGTATCCCTCTGCTCTGGAGTCCAGTCTCCTTGCCTCAAGGCAAGCTCTGCTACTAGTTTCTTATACCTATTACATTTTTAAAAAGATACAGCATGACTACTATATATGCTTTGTGATATATTAGACTTAGTATGGTCAACTAAAGAAAAAAAATCAATTTCCAAATAAATTTTTTTCATTTCCCATTTTGTCTATTATCTAATGTAACAAACAAAATTATTCATTTTTGTAGCAATTACATTTCTAAAAATGTTTTAAAATAATTAACATTTGAAATGAAAGGAAATAGTTTTTAGAAATAGATAAAAGAAGTAAATTACCCTTAATTCTACTACCCCAAACATACCAAAATACTGTTAGTGATTTTCATTTTTTAAAATTACAGTTATAACTCATATACACACATATTTTCTTATATACACATTCCTATATCCTGCCTTCTTTATTATTATTTTAAATGGCTAATATTATATTGAGTGAAAAGATCATACTGTATTTATTACTACTGTTATATACTTAGTTGTTTCTAATTCATTCACTAACATAAAAAATGCAGAGATGAAAATCTTTGTTTTTATTGATTTTGCATATTTTGAATATTTTCCTTAGGATAGAATCACTAAAATAGAATAACTGGAACTAGGAATAAATTGTTTATAGGGTTCCTGATATATTATGTCAAAGTATACAATGCCACCAAACCTCTGATCAAGAGCTAAGATATATTCTTCCTACTGTGGAGATGAGTTCCTAAAAAAACTTTTTATTTTAACATAAAAGGTAAAATATAGTATCTAAAAATTTTTAAAAACTAAATTAGCCTCTAGCAATATTCAATTTTTCCCATCTGCTTATTAATTCTATTTGTCTTATGTGAAGAATATATTCATGTCTTTTGCTCAAACTTTTGGGATTTAAATTTTTATTTTCAAACTTCTATGATTTTAAAATAATAAAAATACTAACTTTGAAATACATGCTGAAAATAAATTTTGATGTTTTGTTGTGGCTATGCTTGTTAAATACACTGGAAAAAAATGCAAGTTCAAAGCCATTAATTTCTTCTTTATAGTTTCTTCAATTGTGTTTGATTTTAGGAAGTTATCTATCAGAGTTGACAAATACTCTATTTTCTCCTGCTTTGTAAACTTTTTAAGTTTAATTCATTCATTCACCTGGAATTTGCTTTAGTATATAGCTCCTCAAAGTCATAATACTAATCAGTTATGTTAACCAAATTCAGAGAATACTATTTTAATTTCCCTCTTTTCACTATTTGTGATGCATCTTTTTAACTGTGTTACTGAAGTCTTAACTAGAAAAAGATGTATTTCCCAACTGTCTTGTTTCAGTGATTTCCCTATTCTTTTGCAAAGATATTTTAAAAAGAAAGCCAGTAAACATATTACTCTCTGGAAGAGCTAATGTCTCTCTCATTATTTTTTTCTCCCTCCTAAGAATTAAAAAATTCTCTTGGGTATATTCTTTAAGAGGAAATAAATTACAAATTATTAAACAGAAATATTTAAGCTAATGAGATAGTATTATGAATTTTATTCTAGAGTGAAAATAACATCAATATAAAACATTCGTGCAAGACCACTGAAAGCCCTCCCACATTGCCCACCTGTCATGCGTCAGTTGTTGAATAAGCTCCTGCCAGTGTCTGCTGGCACTCAGATCCACTTTGTACATTCCTCTGATATGCTGGATCACCTTTTTTCTCTCAATCCCTTGGGAAAGAGACACTGCCTGGGTGATATCTGCAGCTATTTTAGATATATCCTTTGATTTTGAATCCAAACGCTGAAAGAGACTAAACAGACAAGAAGCCTGTAAGTTAAGCGTATGTATAGGAACATTAAATGTATATTAAAACATGGTACATTAAAGCTAAAAGCATATGCAAAATATAATGGGGCTCCTAAAAGACATAACTTTTAGCACACGTGAAATCCTACCTTTGCTGATTATTATTAACTGTTTTCTGCCAGTTGGCTTTATTCACACCTTCTTCAGTTTCATATTTCCTTTGTTCCTAAAAGATTTAGATAATAATATACTACATAAAACTTATTATTTATCATTTAACACTGGCACAGAACCCAGCAAACTAAATTTAAAACCAAGTTAACAAAGGAAAAAAAAATTGTCTCCTGGAGACCAGAATATTAAAATAATCACCTACTTAAATAATGTTCTAATTCCCCTTTGGTTCCACACACTTTGGGTCACGGAAATCAGGGTGGAATAGTTAACTAGGGCTGCCAAACCCAATGGGTTTGCATAGCTGCTTGCTTCCTTAGTTTGCTTTTTCACTAAAGAACAGAGAACTTGAGGCTGATGATTCAACTTGCTTGTCATTATTAAAACCTTTTTCTTCCCTGAAAGCTAGTGGTAATGAATATGGATGACCAAAGAGAATAAAATGCTTCTTAAAATAAGATTATTTGTTTTCTCATATTAAAAAAGCAATATAAAGTATAAGAAAATTATCATTTGAAATTCACCATCAGTGGTACTCTATAATAAAAAAATCTCTCAATCATTCTTTAGTTACAGTCAATGGGATCTCCTAAGAAAACTGTTTCTTATGGTTTCACTGACTCACCTCTTTGATCACTCTAATAAGGTCTGATTTTGTTGATGCACTGGGAGGGATGCACTTATGACCACATAATTTTAAAGCATTCATAAGCAGTTCTGCTGTGTCTAGTTCTTCTTCAGTCAATTCATCTTTGTGATTATGTATCAACTCTGACAAATACAAAACTAATTTGGCTCCATGCTTTAAAAAAAAAAGTAACAATTTTTTTAATTAAAAAATTTTTAAGTCATAAAGAATGTTTATTTCTTACATTTAAATTCTTTAACAGTAAATTAAATTTTATTGCTGCATTTATTTGGCTGAATCTGGTTTAAATAAATCAGCTAAAAAGACATTTTGGGGACAACTGAAGAAATTCTCACATGATTATGCACCGAGTATATGATGACATTAGAGTATATGCTAATTTTGTTAGGTATAATAATGTTGTTATGGTGACATAAAAAAGTCTTTTGAAAAAATGTCATGATTTATATAATTTACTTTAAAATACCTCAGGAAAAAAATTATGATAAATATGATAAAAATACTAACAATAGTTAGACCTATGAGATGGTCATATGGTATTCATTAAGTATTCACTAGTCTCTATTTTTCTTAGTATGTTTGAACATTTTTATTGTTAAAGGTAAAAAAATGGAAAAAAGAGGAAAAAAAAGAAGAAAGGAATAGAAGTAATAAAGGAAAGAAGGAAAAAAGCAAGCACACAAGCTTTTGGGGAAAGAATTTTAGAGAGGGTTTGCTAAAGGAATACAGAAAATAAGCTTGGGATGAAGGAAAATAATTCTTAGTCCTTCTCATATGCTAAGTCACTTCAGTCGTGTCCAACTCTGTGCGACCCCATAGACGGCAGCCCACCAGGCTCCCCCGTCCCTGGGATTCTCCAGGCAAGAACACTGGAGTGGGTTGCCATTTCCTTCTCCAATGCATGAAAGTGAAAAGTGAAAGTGAAGTCGCTCAGTCGTGTCCAACCCTCAGTGACCCCATGGACTGCAGCCTACCAGGCTCCTCCGTCCATGGGATTTTCCAGGCAAGAGCACTGGAGTGGGGTGCCATTGCTGAACTGGAAGGGAAACTTTCCTTTAAACTTTAAGGTAAGAGTCTCTTTAATTTCTGCTTAGGAGAATAAACACTGGAGAAAATACCAGAACAAAAAAGTATCTTTGGATCCATTGTTAAGCATTCACTATTCCCTGGGGAGAACAAAAGGTGAAAAACTCTAAAACCAGTTAGGATGTCAGTATTCAGTATGTGAATATTTGGGAGAAGGGTTTGGTTTAGGTTAGTCTTTTATGAACAGGCCCTATAGACAAAATGAAAATGTTACTTAAGAAATGAAAATGGTCCTTCCTAGTGTAAAACTAAACCAAACTGATTCACGATTTCTTAAGTGGCTCTTTTTTTTTTTTTGAGCACACATGCATACTTTTATTATCTATGCTGGGATTCCAAAAGACATGGCTACCATTTTTGCTTTAGACAATCATTTGACTTTGGAAACGTGAAATTTCATTTTTAGATAAGCTTTGTTTATACCACTTTTATGGGCCTCCCTGGCAGCTCAGACGGTAAAGATCTGCCTGCAGTGTGGGAGACTGGGGTTCAATCCCTGGGTTGGGAAGATCCCCTGGAGAACAGAATGGCAACCCACTCTAGTATTCTTGGCCGGGGAATTCAATGGACAGAGCAGCCTGGCGATCTACAGTCCATGGGGTCACAAAGATTTGGACATGACTGAGTGACTGATATGCACACACATGCCAGTTTTAGTGCTTTTTATTTATTGTGCAGATCAAAGCTTTCTTCCGTTAAGTGGCTCTTTCATGCCAGAGATATTACACTTGATTGTTAAGTGTACACTATATATTATTTAGACATTAACTTTGCCAACAAGTTAAACATGCGTAATTTTATTTTTTAACAATTTGCACTCATACAAATATCACTGTATTTGGCTTTATGATATTTTAAACTGTGAATAGTCAACAAATGGATTTGGAAACTATTACATTTTAGGTGATATTTAAATTCACATGCTGAATCACATCATGTCGTTTCCCAAAAGCATAAGATGAACATATGCAATGATGAAAATAGCAAAGCACATTTTAATGTAACATTTTAAATTAGTCAGGAGACAGCTGTTACCTGACCAAAAGAGAAAAATGAACAGATGCTCTGCAAGTAAAAGGCCTGAAGAGTTGGCAAATAAAGAGGAATGGTAAACGACTAGAATATTTTCATATGTGCATCTTAAAGGTAATAATCTTGATAGAACTCTAAAAATATTTCAGTTTAGTATTCGGTGACATTTTAAAATCATCTTGAAAAACTATCAGAAATGTTTTATTTTTTCATTCTGAATGTCCAAAGAAACATGATTTTCCTAGACACTGAAGCTGTTTCTAATAGCTCATTTTAACATCTTCTGATCAATCATTTATTGACTGTAGTTTCTGGGACTAGAAAAGTTGTTTTTGGAGACATGCACACATAGAAATCTTATTTCCTGCTCTCAGGAAACTGATTTAAGGAATTGAATTTAAACACAAATTCTTAGAAAATAACAAAATGTGTAAAAATAAAATTTTCAATGAAGTTTCAAGAAGAAAGAGTTCTGAGTTCCTACTAAAAGAAGGAAGGAAGGTTTTGAAGGTGGTACCATATGATGTGGGTGCATGGCTAAATGGACACACAGGCATATAGACAGACAAAGTGGAGGAAAGAGAGCGCTGCATGCTGTGGGGACAACATGAAAAAAGCAGCTTATCAGAAGAACCACAAGGGATGTGAAGATGTTATGAGAGAATAGATGAGGAGCCACAGACTGGCTGGAGAATTAACCAGATTCAATAGAAGAGAAGCTTGGAGCTTTAAAAATCAGGCAGACTACAGATGGAATCGAGCTTGTAGGCAGTTATAAAAAAGGCACAAGAAGAGCTCTCTATACTGCTGTGGAACCATTGCAGGATATATTGTTAGCTGAAGAAAGTAGAGTGAGAAGGATCTGTATGGTTCATTACCTTTTTTCATATAAAGAAGTGAGAGAGAGAATACATACACACGCCCACGTGTGTGTGTGTGTGTGTGTGTGTGTCACAAATTTGCTTATACCCCCAATACAAATAAAAACCAAATAAGGATGGTAAGCTACAGGGAAAGGGAAAGAATGAGGGAAGGCTATAGAGATAAAAACTAGAAACTCTTCAACTGTGCTGTATTTCACAATTTTGATTTTGAAACCAGGCTGACATTTTACAGATGGCTCAGATGGTAAAGAATCTGCCTGCAATGTGAGAGATATGGGTTTGATCCCCGGGTTGGGATGATGCCCTGGAGAAGGGAACGGCAACCTACTCTAGTATTCTTGCTGGAAAACCCCATGGACAGAAGAGCCTGGCAGGCTACGGTCCATGGGGTTGCAATGAGTTGGACATGACTGAGCATGTCCAAGAAATTTCCCTATGCCCTTTTCCATTCAATTCCCCTTCTCACTGTCCCCTTCCTCACAGAGACAATTACTGTCCTAAATTCCATGACTATGTCTTAATTTTGCCTGTTCTTGGGCTTCATATGAATGGAATCATAAAATGCCTACTCTTTGGTGTTTGGCTGTCCCTTTCAATGACACCACAATTCTGAGCTTCATCCATATTAATGGGTGCATCAGTAGTCAGTTCATTTTTATTGCTATGTAACAGTCTATTGTATAAATATACCACAGTTTAGTTATACATTCTCCCACTGACAGATACTTGGGTTATTTCCAGTTTTTGGCTATTAGAAAAAAGGCTGTCACGGATATTCTCCTACTAGTCTTCTTATGGACATATGCTTTAATTTCTCTTAGGTAAATATCTAAAAATGGAATTTTAGCATCACAGGCTAAGAGTATATTTAATTTCATAAGAAACCGCTAAACAGAACAGTTACACCACTTAAATTCTCCATCTACTGCTTGCTAAGTGATAGAATTTATAGATTCCAAAACAGCTTGAGTATTTTGATTTTACCATTCCAGATGATCAACAAGTATTTTAACTTACTGTAAACATTTTTGAAATATGTTATATGTACTGCTATTTGAGCCATTCAGTATAGATGTTTCATGGATAATATAATGCTTTAAAAAGTCTTCAAACAGTTCTTAAAGAAAACACTTCAAGATTTAGTAACTAACTATGAAGGATCTTATAAGAACTCAGGTATAGAACTTCTTAAACACTGGAAAAAGGAAGGGGGATTAAACAGATTAAACAAATTGACTCTGGTAAATGGCATCTGAAGAAAGATCTCAGAAAATATTTGTTTGGTTAGAAAACTATATTCATGGTATTTGGCATGAAAATACAGTTTAAATTCAGCTCTTGATTTGTACAGTTTTATAATAGTTATTACTTATGAAGTATTGGGGTACTTACTTGCAGGGATGGGCTAAGACATTCTCGCAGTATTTCCTGATGATTTGGTTCACGAACTATTTCAAAAATTTGCTTTCTCTCTTGTGAAGGGTGGGCTGGAGACAACATATGCACGAGCAGTCTCCCAAGCTGCATTCGGAAGGTTTCCTTACAAGACCATAAGATTTTAGCCCACTGCTGTTTGGAACTACTGGTTTTACCTGAAGCCTTAAATCAAAACAGGAATGAATTAGGATCAAATTTCTTAAACAATAATATAATAACCCCAACACAGCCCTAAAAAATCATGGAACATGTTTTATTCTAGAATTTTCAAACAGTTGAAATTAGGAAGATATACACATCCACACAAACAGGGTTTTAAAAGAGATGGATGTGCATAAGTGTTTATAGTGGCGCCGTTCAAAATAGCCCAAAGGTAGGAACAAGGCAAATACCCACTGATGGATGAATGGGTGAATAAGTGCGATATATACTATCAGAACAGTGGTTAACAGGGATGGGGGGAGAGGTTAATGCGGAGTTACTGTTTAATGAACACAGAGTTTCAGTTTCTGATAAAGGAAAAATCCCTAGGGATGGACAGTGGTAATGGTTGCGCAACAATGTGAATGGACTTAATATCACTGATTTGTACATTTAAAAATTGTGAAAATAGCAAAATTTATGTTATGTATGGTGAGTGAGTGATGTTGCTTGGTCGTGTCCAATTCTTTGTGACCCCATGGACTGTAGGAGCCTACCACGCTCCTCCGTCCATGGGATTTTCAAGGCAAGAGTAGTGGAGTGGGTTGTCATTTCCTTCTCCAGAGGCTCTTTCCAATCCAGGGATCAAACCCGGGTCTCTCTCATTGTAGGCAGACGCTTACTGTCTGAGCCACCAGGGAAGTCTTATTTTACCACAATTTAAAAAGGGAGAGATAAAGAAGCTAAAGTCCTAAGACACTTAAAAAAAACTACCCAGGGTTTGGAAATTTTAAATGGCAAAAAAAGAAAAAAAAGAACCATCAAAGAACAACAGTAAATAAGCCTACCTGGATTTTACAATATAAAAGAGAAGCATTCGTAATAGAGGCTTGAATTAGTACTAAAATATTGAATATTGCTGTTGTTGTTTAGTTGCTAAGTTGTGTTCGACTCTTTTACGACCCCATGGACCAGGTGGCGCTAGTGGTAAAGAACCTGCCTGCCAATGCAGGAGATGTAAGGGACCCAGGTTTGATCCCTGACTTGGCAAAATCCCTTGGAGAAGGGCATGGAAACCCATTCCAGTAGTCCTGCCTGGAGAATCCCATGGACAGAGAAGCCTCGTGAGCTACAGTCCATAAGATTGCAGAGTCAGACATAACTGAAGCAACTTAGCATGCATATATAGACTGTAGCCCATCAGGTTTCTCTGTCCATGGGATTTTCCAGGCAAGAATATTAGAGTGGGTTGCCATTTTCTTCTCCAAAGAATCTTCGTGACCCAGGGATCGAACCCTCGCCTCCTGTACTGGAAAGCAAATTCTTTACCACTGAGACACCAGGGAAGACTAAAATATTGAGTAAAACTGTCACAAATTAAGAATTGTATATAAATTGACCATCAATATCCCTTAACAAATAACCAAATAAGCTGTGCTTTCGAAGGTGGTCCCACAAGGGTTAACCTAATCCTGATCAAATATCCTTTATCTGGTTTAAAAATTGGAATTAGTACATTTTAGAGTTTATTTTGAGTTTTGGAAATAGCTCTCCAGTTACTCCTAGTCCTAAGGGCTCTTTGTGAATGACTCAGTTCTAAGTGGAACCTGCAGACAAGAAAATCTAGTTATACTGGCAGAATCATGATTTATGAGTTCTGCTAGAATTAGATTAGCCTTTGCTATCTATGAGTGTACTGACCAATTTTTTCCCTATGTTCAACTATATATATGACCCACAAAAACCTAAGTGAGTTGACGATAAATGGAGCCTGATGCTTCTCAGTATTCTCTACATAATTTTGAAGATATTAGACCTGTTTAAGCCAACATCTGCACTTCATAATTATCCATAATAATAACTCTCGAGTAAGCAGCTATAAATAAAGTCCTTTAAAAACAGGTTATTAGTTTAAGCTCTCATAGTAATCATCAAATTCCTATTCTGATACAGAAAAGATACAGAAACTTCTACTCCTGAGAGAGAAAGGGATGACAGAGGATGAGATGGATGGCATCACCAACTCAATGGACATGAGTCTGAGCAAGCTCCGGGAGTTGGTGATGGATAGGGAAGCCTGGCGTGATGCAGTCTATGGGGTCGCAGAGTTGTACAGGACTGAGCAACTGAACTGAACTGAATACAGACACATAAAACCTCTACTCCTTCTTTGTGAATGAACATTTCCCATGTAACTAATTTACTCACACTAGATACTTTGAATCCTTCTACCAGATACATGAACATTTCTTTCTGAAATGGATTGAAAACAGAAGGCTGTTCATGATGAATATTTTCTTCAGAAATTTCAGTCTGGGAAGCTGAGGTCCTGCTTTGAGTTGTACTTTCTGGAGTACTCAAAATGTCAATAATATCTGGATTAAATTCTTTGAATTAAAAGAAGAATAAAAAATTAGTCAAATCACTAATACTGAGCCATTACAAATGATAGTGACAAAAATAATCTATGTAATTACTAATTCAGTTATCACAATATAAACGTGTAATAGCTGCATTTGATGTAAAAAATACAATATACTAAAGAAAGTGAATTCACCTAAAACAATGCAGAAATTTAAGCATACGAGTCATGCAATCCTAAATTAAAGCTTTATTTTACTAATGAAGATGAATTAAACTACAAAATTATTAAAGTCATGAAGGTTCTTGTACAAATTGAAGACCATGTGATATTTACATTAGATAGACGTGCAGACCTGTTTAACCGGACATGCTCTCCCATTAAATGCTGTGCATGTGATAACAGTTCAATTTCACAGTTTACTCTAGAGGCTGGTTGTCCCAAATATAAATTAGAAAAGTTAAAAAAAAATGGGTGTCACTTGAAATTTTTTAGGATTTTGGCTTATTTGTATTGTTTTTGAGTATATTTCTTTGCATAGCTTTTTTAGTGTTTGTTATAGGCATTAACGTTCATACATAAACATCTAAATCATTAGCTCCTGTAGAAGTGCACCCTGAAACCACAAAGTTATAGCCCAACATTATATATCAGAATGGCTAAAACTGAAAACAGTGAAACTTCTAATGCTGGTGAAGACATGCAGAAAACTGGATCACTCATACATTGCTGGTAGGAATATAAAATTATACTGCCACTCTAGAAAAGTCTGGCAGTTCCTTAGCAAGAACAAAACACACAACTATCATACCACCTAGAAACTGCACTCTTGGATATTCATCCCAGAAAAGCAAAGACCTGAGTTCACACAAAAACTTTCACATACATGTTTATAGCAGCTAGCTCGATTTGTAATAGCCCCAAACTGGAAAGTACCCAGATCGTCTTTCAACAGGTAAATGATTAAACTGTACATCCATGCTATGGAATATTACTTACCAAAAACAAAAAGGGAACAGATTATTGATACATGTAACATCCAGGATGACTCTCCACAGAATTACGCTGAGTGAAAAAAGTCAATCTTACACATACTGTATGGTTATATGCTGTATGATTCCATTTATTTAACATTCTTCAAATGATGAAAATACAGAAATGAAGAACAGATTGATAGTTGCCAGTGATTAAGGAAGGGGCGGGTGTGGGAGAAAAGTGGATGTGGCTCTAAAAGGCAACATATAGATCTTATAGTGATGGAAGTGTTCTTTTTCTTGAGTGTCGTGATGTCAATATCTGGGTATGATACTGAACTATAGTTCTATGAGATCTATGGGGGGAAACTGGGTCAAGGGCACACAGGATCTCTCTGAAGTATTTCCTAACAATTGCGTGTGAATCTATGACTGTTTCAAAGGAAAGTTTAAAAAATATATTGGAGGTGCTATACTATTTTAACTTTCAATAGTCAGTATAGGCCAGCATTTAACATATTAAAAAGTAGAATTTTATTCAAGGATACTGGGTCCCAATAAATTATTTTACTAGTATGGATACTAAAAATTCTTTAATGCTGTTAAAAAAGCTGAAAGTTAGCCAGTTCTCTTTACTGTCTGAGCCACCAGGGAAACCCCTCTCTTAATTTATTCTCATTTCAATATCTGAGCAAGAACACATTTATTCTCTAGTCCTACCTTGATAAACAATCCTGTTAACTGCAAAAACGGTGAGCCTCTGCAACCTCTGTGCAAGCTCTGTTTCAGTTGCCTGGACAGGGTTCTCTTGGCTCATTCTCCGTTGCATCATCACATGAAGTTCATCACTTGCTACTGAACGCATTTTCATCAGAAGAGAGTCAGTTTGAGCAAGGAGAAATTTTCGAGGACCTTTAAGTATATAAATTAAAATTAAGTGCTGGAGTTAACAAGGATCAAAGAAACCATTTCTGCTATAACTTTTTGATTATCAGACAATGAAAAGAACTTTATTTAATTCAAAGGTAATTTATACAAGGAAAGACAGTGATTAAGAGAAAGTGATGTTTTTCCCTCTTTGAAGAAGTGCAACAGTACCTCTGATTTCAAAGTCCTAAATAACAATGCTACAGCTTGTGACATAGCTTAGTAGGATGGATATCCTTTGGAAAAATTTTAGTCCTCTGAAAAACTCAATTAGAAGGGTGTATATATTCAAACATTTTCAAATACTGTTTCACTTCTTTGTATTCCAAAATAATCAATAGATTTTTAAAAAGCATATCATGTTTTAGCAAGAACATTACTATTTTTGGGTAATTAACATTGCTGAAATGGCACCCCACTCCAGTACTCTTGCCTGGAAAATCCAATGGATGGAGGAGCCTGGTAGGCTGCAGTCCATGCGGTCTCAAAGAGTCGGACATGACTGAGCCACTTCACTTTCACTTTTCACTTTCTTGCACTGGAGAAGGAAATGGCAACCCACTCCAGTGTTCTTGCCTGGAGAATCCCATGGACGGCAGAGCCTGGTGGGCTGCCCTTTATGGGGTCGCACAGAGTCAGACACGACTGAAGTAACTTAGCAGCAGCAGCAGCAACATTGCTAAATTTTATAAATTATTTTTGAGATGTGTATATAGTGACATAGTAGGAATCAGTCAAATACAGTGAAGAACTCAGAAAGGAGAGTGTAATTTCAGTAATTTATTATTAAAATAATTTGAAACATGCATCACATGTGATTCAATCCTACGAAAAGCATTTCCTGAGAAAGGTTTCCTCAGGCTGAAGAGGCAGGAGTGGCTTCCTGCACCATTACTGCACCTGCTCCAAGAGGCACCCCACAGGGAGTGGATCCAGGATAAAAGGAGGTAACTGAGTCTTGATTTACTGGATTGAAGGAGAAGGGCATCGGAAGATGACCATAGGAACCAAAATGACGTCTTGGTAGGTGAGGAGTAATGGAATCCTTCATTGGAACTGAACCTTTTTTTAAATTATGAAAGCATATATCAAAGTCCACAAATAGCCTCTATAAACATTACTTACAATAGGACTTAATGACTCATCCTGCAAGATACTGAAACATTTTAATAGCATTTTAGATTGTCCAGTATTTTAGGTAATCAGTATTTTTATCAGTTAATACAGCTTGGTGTGTAGAGTCACCTTTGAGACAAAAATGGAGCAAATACAAAGAAAAATTCATATCTGGGATATATTCAAGGATAATATTATCAGATTACGTTCTTAGTTTAAGCAAGTCATCCTAATCTCTGATACCACAGACCTGGAAGGAGTGGGTGTGAAAGGACACAAAAAGATGGGTGTGGGGCCCCATCCAGCAGTGGCTAATTCTAGGCCGTGGTGGATCTGTGACACAAGGAAGCTGGACTGGATGACTGTCAAGGTCTTTTATCAAGTTAAAAATTTTTAGGATACTATAAGCCTCATATATGTGGCTGGAATGTGAAGTCAAGTGGGCCTTAGGAAGCATCACTATGAACAAAGCTAGTGGAAGTGATGGAATTCCAGTTAAGCTATTTCAAATCCTGAAAGATGATGCTGTGAAACTGTTGCACTCAATATGCCAGCAAACTTGGAGAACTCAGCAGTGGCCACAGGACTGGAAAAGGTCAGTTTTCATTCCAGTCCCTAAGAAAGGTAATGCCAAAGAATGCTCAACTACTACACAATTGCACTTATCTCACATGCTAGTAAAGTAATGCTTAAAATTCTCCAAGCCAGGCTTCAGCAATATGTGAACTGTGCCCTTCCAGATGTTCAAGCTGATATTAGAAAAGGCAGAGGAACCAGAGATCAAATTGCCAACATCTGCTGGATCATCGAAAAAGCAAGAGAGTTCCAGAAAAACATCGATTTCTGCTTGATTGACTATGCCAAAGCCTTTGACTGTGTGGATCACAATAAACTGTGGAAAATTCTGAAAGAGATAGAAATACCAGACCACCTGACCTGCTTCTTGAGAAACCATTATGCAGGTCAGGAAGCAACAGTTAGAACTGGACATGGAACAACAGACTGGTTCCAAATAGGAAAAGGAGTATGTCAAGGCTGTATATTGTCATCCTGCTTATTTAACTTCTATGCAGAGTACATCATGAGAAACGCTGGGCTGGAGGAAGCACATGCTAGAATCAAGATTGCTGGGAGAAATATCAATAACCTCAGATATGCAGATGACACCACCCTTATGGCAGAAAGTGAAGAAGAACTAAAGAGCCTCTTGATGAAAATGAAAGAGGAGAGTAAAAAGGTTGGCTTAAACCTCAACATTCAGAAAACTAAGATCATGGCATCTGGTCCCATCAATTCATGGCAAACAGATGGGGAAACAGTGGAAACAGTGTCAGACTTTATTTTTGGGGGCTCCAAAATCACTGCGGATGCAATCATGCAGCCATGAAATTAAAAGACGCTTGCTCCTTGAAGGAAAGTTATGACCAACCTAGACAGCACATTAAAAAGCAGAGACATTACTTTGCCAACAAAGGTCCATCTAGTCAAGGCTATGGTTTTTCCCAGTGGTCATGTATGGATGTGAGAGTTGGACTATAAAGAAAGCTGAGCATCGAAGAATTGATGCTTTTGAACTGTGGGGCTGGAGAAGACTCTTGAGAGTCCCTTGGACTGCAACGAGATCCATCCAGTCCATCCTAAAGGAGATCAGTCCTGGGTGTTTACTGGAGGGACTGATGTTGAAGCTGAAACTCCAATACTTTGGCCACCTGATGCGAAAAGCTGACTCATTTGAAAAGACCCTGATGCTGGGAAAGATTGAGGGCAGGAGGAGAAGGGGACGACAGAGGATGAGATGGTTGGATGGCATCACCGACACAATGGACATGGATTTGTGTGGACTCCGGGAGTTGGTGAGGGACAGGGAGGCCTGGCGTGCTGTAGTTCATGGGGTCGCAAAGAGTCAGACACGACTGACTGACTGAACTGAACTGAACATTAGGATAAAATCAAAACTCCTTAACATGGCCCATATGACCTGGTCCATGCCATCCTGTAGCACCTCACCTGGTGGCACCATCTCATCAAGGACTATACTCCAGCTACATGGTTTTCTTTCAGTTCTCTGAACAAGCTTAGCTTTTTGCTACCTTGGCACCTGTACATCAGCTGTTCATTCTGCCTGTAACACTCACTGACTTCTCTAATTCCTTTCTCATCCCTTGTATTGAAACCTTACTTCCTCAGAGACTTCCCTAACCCTACATGTAAGTCAGGTTGCCCTGCTCTATATGGTCTCTATTTCTATCCTCTGTATTTCTCTACCATTTTATGGTAGAAAGGTAGAATCTGTGTCTTTCTTAATCCTTGCATCTTTAACATTTAACTCAGTGCTGGGCACATGGTAGGAGCTCAAGGGATAACTGAATGAGAACAGCACTGAAGAGAAAGCTAGAGAATAATCTCCTCTTGGAGGAAAATCTTCTCAAACACTATAGTTTAACTTCTGAAACAAAGCAATGTTTTAAAATGTGAGTGATGTAAGAATATAGGAGAGTCAAACTACCTTCTATTTATAATTAAGTAAAATATTATTTAAATACTCACCAGCAATGCTCTTTCGCTTTTGAAACATTGTATGATGGGGAGAAGAAGGCGACTGAAGTGAATCTGTAAGGTTTTCAGAGTCATGATTTGCAGTGGTCCTTATAAATTCCATAGCAGCCTGGAGAACTCTAAACTGTAGAGCAACAGCCATATCTAAAAACAGAAGATACTAGAATGTTTTCAAGCTATGTGATTGTAATCGAGTTGACTTTTATATTAATACTAATACAATATCAAAACTGTCAATAATGTTTTATTAGACATAAATTTTAAAATTTTGATCATGGGTTCTTGATGGTAGTAAACATTTTTGAACTGTCTTTAAAAGCAACTTTAAAGCAAATTTCCAAAGGATCACTATAAAAAATTCAATGGAAAAATACTAGCTCACAAATGTATTTCATTTCATGTAATTGTCTTAAAAGAATAGGCTTTTTAATACAGAAGGCAAAAGTTTAACCAGAAATTCTCACATTTTTCTGCTCCATATTCACTTTCATATTTGCCACCAAAGAAAATTAAAGGGTATTATTAGTCAACATAAGCCTTTTAGTTCGACTTGGCAAGAAAAATCAGCAGCTTCTTTTAATATGTTGCCAGCTACTAATTACATCAGGGCATCACTTGTAATTTTTGCCATTTAAAAAGGCTTCTTTTTAAAGCCAGTAAACAAAGTTAAGGGTGAACAATTAGTAAAACAGTTTTCTCTCCTCTAACCCACTCTCTCTATAGAAGCCAGAGAAAGAGATGAGGTTCTAATAACAGTTTTGGCTATTATACAACTGCTCCCCCCAATCCATAAAAATTAAATCTTACTTTGGGTCCTCTTGTTTTTGCTATTTTGAAGATATCCAAGCAGTACAATAAGATCTTCAATAACTCTAAAATACTGTGAGCCTGAGGAACTGCAAGCATGAATTGTAACTGCTATGAAAAGTTGCTGTATATCACAAGCAAGTAATCTGTATTCATTCAAAGGAATGCTAAAGAAAAAGAATAAATAATTTAAGGCAAAAAGAACTGGTTTAAATTCCTGTTCTGTTAGCATGCATTCATTCATTCATGCATTCATTTGATATTTATCCATGCTTACTCTATAGCAGGTCATATGAACTACAGGCTAGGGACAGATAAAAAGACAGACTTTGACTCCTGTCAAAATTCAGCTTGCAGAGGACCAGACAAGTGAACAGATAACTATAACCAGTAAACAGTGGTAAGTGTAACAACAGAGACTAACACAAGATACTGTGGGCATGCACCACTAGGTTCCCAGCCACCAGAGGTTCTATGGGTATGAAGAGGTATATTCCGAGGCTTCTCAAATATGGTGACTCTGAATAAATTAATTGACCTTTCTGAATCCCACTTACACAAAGTATGGTTATTTTAAGAGTTAAAAGAGACAAAGGTTTGAACATATATTAATCACTTGCATGTGTGCCCAGTTACTTCGGTCATGTCTGACTCTTTGCTACCCTATGAACTATAGCCCTCCAGGCTCCTCTGTCCATGGAATTCTCCAAGCAAGGATACTGGAGGGGGTTGCCATGCCCTCCTCCAGGGGATCTTCCTGACTCAGGATTGAACCTGTGTCTCCTACGTCTCCTGCACTGCAGGCAAATTCTTTACCAATGAGCCACTGGGAAGCCCACATTAATCACTTATAAGTACCTAATAAATATGAATTAGTTACTTCTGTCCCTCAATTTTTAACCTTGATCATCCACCTCAGTGTGTGATATTAAGCTTCTCCACTCCACGTTTTCAAAATCAAGCAAGAGTTAGAAATGGTAACTTTTGAGGCCAATCAATAGAGTAGCGTGTACAGACATTCTGTAAGCACAATTTATTTAAAACAACAGCAGTAACAAACAGCTCTTAGAAGGAGCCTGCTGGTACTCTTTCCAAGTTCTACCAATTTCATGTACTATACTGTAATCAAGACTAGACGTTTTGAGGAAATACAATACTTTGTATTTCTCATCTGCGCAAGACACAGACCCTAAATAAGACAGGTGCCCAGTGAAAACTGAACTAAGCTGACTACGAATTCTCTCTTGTACCGAGAGAGTCTCCCTGGCCTAGTGAGTCTCCCGGGCCTAGAGAATCACTGAGGATATGCTCTGCCTTCTCTGCAAAAGTATATTAATATTTAATGCTTTAACATGCAGTAAGATGGTGCTTCTGAAGATTTGTAACATGAATATTATGCTAATAAAAATGTTACACTGTATATCCTAAATGAGGACACCAAAGGCACAAAACCCAAATAAAAATATAACCTCCTGATATATTTTTCAAAATTGTTAATCAATCTGGTGGGCAACCATTTGCCAATGTACTTCTGACTGAGGGGACATATGTATACTTCTGGCTGATTCAGTTGATATATGACAGAAACCAACACAACATTGTAAAGCAATTATTTTCCAATTAAAAATAAATAAATAAAAAAAAAAGAAATTCAGTATGGTAGTTAACAGTGGGAGAAAACAGTGGGTAGGAAAAGTGGGAGAGTATGTTGACTGTAAAGCAGAGACTTTTGAAGTGAGAAGATTCAGCCTCAAGTTCTCTATTTACTAGCTATATGATCTGCAACAAGTTATTATATCTCTCAAATTCTCAAATTTCCTATTCCAGAGGGGGATAATACTTTCTATAAGACCATAGTGGAAGCTTAGTTAATATATCTGAGGACAGGTAAATTTGTTCAGGGGCTTCCTAGGTGGCTCACGTGGTAGGAATCTGACTGCCAATGCTGGAGTTGCAGGTTCGATCCCTGGGTCAGGAAGATTCCTCAGAGAAGGAAATGGCAACCCACTTCAGTATTTTTGCCTGGGAAATCCCATGGACAGAGGGGTCACAGAGTCGGACATGACTGAAGCGACTGAGCACACACACAAATTTGTTCCTTGTTTTCAGGTTCTAAATACCTAAATGTAGGTCATATAAATATCTTTAAAAAAAAAAAAAACTTTATTGAAAATGATGGAAAATATACCCTCTCAAATCTAATCAGATTTGAAGGAAAGAAATTCTTTGAAAATATTATGGAATATCAAATGCTTTAAAGTAACCTGCTACTAAAGTTTTTTCTTTTCCAAAGTTGTTAATCAGAGGTAGTTTTAAACAATGATTTAAACTTACATCTTTTCTAATCCATTCAGGGTTGCTACTGTATTACATAACACGTAGAGTAGACCATTATCCAACAACATATCTGCTACCTTAGAACAAGAATTTAGTATTTGGAGAAGAAGTAAGAGAGCATTATGCAAGAGCACATTGTCGTATAAGGAGGTCTCTATTAGTCCCAGTATAGGAATGACAGACCACTTCTGAAAAAGTCCCATGTTTTTCACATCTTCCAGATCAAATCTATAATAAATAATACACAAGAGCATGTTAGAAGCAACTAACCATGAAATAAGGAAAAAATGATTGCAAAATTGGCCATTTTGTTGATCTGATTTTGAGTTCCTGTATATTATTTGCCTCTGTGATGGAGGTTATGGTTTTTCCAGCGGTCATGTATGGATGTGAGAGTTGGACGATAAAGAAAACTGAGCACCAAAGAATTGATGCTTTTGAACTATGGGGCTGGAGAAGACTCTTGAGAGTCCCTTGGACTGCAAGGAGATCCAACCAGTCCATCCTAAAGAAGATCAGTCCTGGGTGTTCATTGGTAGGACTGATGTTGAAGCTGAAACTCCAATACTTTGGCCACCTGATGCGAAGAGCTGACTCATTTGAAAAGACCCTGATGCCAGGAGGGATTGGAGGCAGGAGGAGAAGGGGACGACAGAGGATGAGATGGTTGGATGGCATCACCGACACAATGGACATGGGTTTGGGTGAACTCCAGGAGTTGGTGAGGGACAGGGAGGCCTGGCATGCTGCAGTTCGTGGGGTCGCAAAGAGTCGGACATGACTGAGTGACTGAACTGAACTGAACTGATGGAGGGAAGTTATTGATGTGTTTTACACCTCATTTTCCTTATCTGTCAAATGTGTGTGATGATACCTGGTCTACTTTCTTCTCAAGGCTGTTGTGAGAATCAAATGAGATGATGCAGAATTGCTCTGAAAAAGCCAAAAGCTTATGCAAATGAAAAGCAATATTGTCAATGCTACAATTAATAGGTCAATTCCTTGATGTCTGAACTGGCCTACTTGCAAACAAGTAGCAGACACTTAATAAAAAGACACACTTCTCTCTACTTTATCAAATATAGAAATAACAGCTTAACATTTCTGCCAAACTTTTGGCTTGGGAGAAAAATGTTCTTTAAGTTTTGCACGTATTCATTAATCCATGAGCATAACACCAGGTCAAAGCTCAGGAGTCGGTATGTTGGTTTACTCTTTTCTCAGATAACCAGCATCCCTGAGGGGAGTTCAGAGCTTGTCTATGGATCCCTCATGTAATCTGCTGCTGAGACTATGGGGGCCACCTTCTTCTCAGGTTAACACTGTATGCCAAATCTTAAATATCACTTTCTTTCATTTGATGCAGCATTTCTTTCTTTTCAGTGCCTAGCTAGTGAATGAAATGCAAAGCAAGAAGTTATAAAAAGAATATCACATGGAAAATAATAAATTGGTTCACCTGGAAAATGACTTCTAGCAGATTTTTTCTAAAAGTGATAGAATAATTTTAAGAGTCAGTTCAATAAATTTTACATTTAAGAAAAAAGATCCCCAATTCTGGTGAAGGGAAGAACCCACTTACTCTTCATCAAGGCCAATACGTCGGCCAAAGAACATTTCAATGAAGCATTCTAATAATTCCTGAGTTCCCCGATGAAGATACAACTGGTTGGCTAGTAAAGAAAACCCACGATTCTTCAGAAATTTATCTTTTTGTTCCTTGGATGCTCTATTAAAATATGCATCTAATAGCTAAGGAAAAAAATTAAGACAATTTAGATAATATATTAAAGTTTTATATAACATATACAAATCAGACAGTGTACTATACCTGTAGTTGTAAGTTGTTTAACTTCACGTGTATAGAACATACAAAGCTCGAAAAAAAGGGCCACCTCTTCAGCAAAACAAACAAACCTAAAACTTTCTGACTACTATAGAATGCTAATGATGCTCTGTCTTGGAGGTCTTAGGTAGCCTTAGTTGAATGTAAGTAGAACATTTGTGCCTAATTCTGAAAAAAGAAAGATTAGTCAACACTGTACAATGCTTTCTCTCAAAGAACAAAAATATATATCCTAAATCTCTATTTTTCAAAACTTCCTGACATTTTATTTATTCTAAGCATAGTCCTAAATTTTTACTTTCCCAGCATCTTAAATGTAACATTTATATAATAAAAGTAATTATTTTTCCTTCCAAACTCACTTCTTTCATGGTTCTGGTCTTAGAGCACAGAAGCACCATCCTCCTAGACTTTAAGGCTGATCTCACTTTGGGCTTTTCTCATCCTGATTGCCCACGTGTAATTAGCAAAATCTCTCTCCTCTATTCCAGGGAAGGTCTCTCAAATCTGTCAGTCCTTTGACTTCCCACTTCCCCAGATCAGGGACTCATCATCTCTCCCCTGGATCACAGTGCGAGCCTGCAAACACAGTGCTCCCACCTCTTTCCCCTGTGATCACTCCCTTACAGTGGTGATAAGACTATTCTTTCCTGAAACACACATCTCTTTACTGTCTTACTTAAAATCTTTCTAAGTTTACAGCATAATACAAAATTATGAATGCTTTTGCATGAATCCTGCCCTTGTTCCCCCATCAGAATTATTTGCTTTTCCTATGCTCCCATTCCTCTTTATTAAAACTACCATTGAAGCACCCATGACAGAAGCTCTTACATTTTACTTAGTTGTGTATATGTCTCTCTCCCACACTGGTCTATAAACTCTTGAATGCAGGGGCTTATTCCCTTTTATATCCCACAGAGCAACCAGCCCAGTGTTTTACACATGACATGGAAGCTAAGTAATTACTGGGTTGAACTGAGACTGCTTACACAATGTCCCACATCAAATTAAAACAGTGGGATTCTTTGAAGACCATTTCAAAGGGTTGTTTCCTAATGGGAACCATTCATATCAAACCTTTATTCACTCAATAATGTACTTAGGACCTTTTATACATCAAACACAAGATGCCTACCCTCATGGAGCTTATATTTCAGTGTGGGAGAGTAATAAAAAGTACATAAATTAAAAAGGTAATTATAAAACATAACTACGATGCTATTATAAAACAAATGAGGAGCAGGGCTAGACAGAAGATGATTAGGGAAAGTCTCTCTGAGAAGGTGACATCTGAGTTTAAACCTGAAGTTAATTGTCTAACATTTGACAATAATATACTCAGGGGAGACCTCCAATGATCTATGTGTTCCTTGTAAGTAGTAGATTTAAAAAACACACTGATACAAAGTAATATATGGAGGAAGGCTTAAAATTGGATGATAATACATATAAAAATTGGGATAAGCAGTAACAAATTATATCAGCTCATGATGCTTAAGAATAAAATAAGATTTCAGGTCTATTTGAATACATATATTCAAACTTTAAAGTACACATATATTTATTCTTCCAAATTAAAGCAACATATTTAGTATTTGCCCTTACTTTAATAACTTCTTGTTGTACAGCAGGTGATGGGTGGTTGACGAGGACTAAAAGTGTATCTGCTTGAATGAGCCTGTCCATCACATCTTCCAGCATAACATCAGGCAGGATGAGAAGAACTCCACTTAAGAGTTCATACAATCCACAGCATATAGGTACCAAGCAGTCTTCGGTTACACTAAAACAGAGACCCACAAAGGGTCATAAACACAATATCAGGGGAAAAAAAGTAGTGCATCATGATTACCTTAAGATGAGTAGTAATAATTTTCACATGTGAAACATAAGTTCATAAGGTTTAAAAATGTTTCCTGATTTAACTGTGATTAACAAATCTGCCATCACTTTTTAATCACCAGTAGTTTTTAGATATATAGTCTACTAAACACTAGTCTGCTCTACCTCTGTGATTTCCAACTGCCACTTGTGCTGTTTAAACTATTTAAAAATTCAGTTGCTCAGCTGCACTGGCCACACTTCAAGTGAGCATGTGTCTTTTGCAGTGGACAGCACAGGTGAACATTGCCATCACTGTGGGAAGTTTCACTGATGGTGCTGATTTGGGGAACAATAATAAACCATATAATTTTCCTAAACTGAAGAGTTTTTCTCTAATAATTATATGGAATTAAATTAACCATTAGATAATCTTTTCTTCAAGAATTATTTATGGTTTAGCCTTTAGTTAAATATGGAATTATCACCTAGTATTAAAGTAAGGAGAAAGGCATCTTTGCTTGTTGTTAACATACACGTTGTACTATGTTACAGAATACAGAGTCACAGAATAAAGAGATTCTACAAGTACAGAAATTCTTCAAAGAACAGTTTAAAAAAAGGGAGGAAGTGGCTGTCATACAAAAACACATGTACCTGTGAGCACCGGCAGTTCGGCTGTGGTGTGGCTCATAACCAAGGGAAAGAGCAAAGTTTTCCCAGTCGTCGGCGTTCCTGTCAACAAGACTTGGCCACCGGCCGACAGCCGCAGAGCCGTTCTGTGAGGGGAAAGCTAGCCCCAGGCTGGCAATGGTGCTGTGGCTGCGCTGGAACGAGGCCAGTCCCTTTAGGTAAAGAGGTCGGCGTGGGCAGGACTCGTCCCCAGGACTGTCGTCGTCTGATCTGGGCTCTGCTCCGAAGTCTTTCTGATCTATGTTGACCGCCGGAAGTTCCAAGGCTCCTTTTGGGATATCACTGACAGAGGCTTGGGCCAAAAGGGCAGGTTCCGTTTCACAAACCATTTTTGCAGACTCACAGCTACTGATGAAGGCATCTTGTTTGCTTTTTTCCAGTGTCTCAGAACTCCTCAAAGGGCTCCATTTCTCTGGCTGGGAAGCAACGCCATCATCTATAAAACTCTGTAACTTGTCAATACTACAACCCAAACTTCCAGTCAGTTTTCGTGGCTTTATGTGAGGTGAAGAAGTAGGAAATGCTGGGAGGCTTCTAGAACGCAGCATACTGGCAGTTACCTGCTTTGGAACAGCACTGGAAGAATTGTTTCCTGGTAAGAGTAGACAGGAAAACAGCACTGAAAAGTCAGCTCAGTGGGATCACTTCTCCTTTGTACTGTCAGTCCCAACCACAGAAATAACCCATTTATCCAGTGATGTTCGTGAACACATACAGGATAATGACTGTAGTGACTAATGCTTAAAATTTGTGTTAAAACTATTTTTGTTTCAACTACTTTTAATTAAAAATTTTCCAAAATACCTATCTCTTGTTTCCTTAATAAAATATAATATTGACTGAATGATTCAAAGTTACTGGGATGAATGGTCCTAATGAAGTGAATTAAGTGAAAATCCATTTACCTCAGGCTAACAGTCCCTAGGATGCAGTTTGTTTTAGATTTTTTTTTTTTTTTTTGATGTGGACCTTTTTTAAAAAATCTTTTTTGAATTTGTTAACAAAATGTTTCTATCTTATGTTTTTCATTTTTTTTTTGGCCACAAGGCATGCAGGATCTTAGCTCCTTGACCAGGGATTGAACCTGTATCCCCTGCATTGAAAGGTGAAGTCCTAACCACTAGACCACCAGGGAAGTCCCGAGGATGCAGTTTAACACAGTGGAAAGAGTGTTGGCTTTTTGATGAGACAGTTCTGTTAGTTAGGTGGCCCTAGGTAAATAATTTAATTATATGAGTGTTCTTTTCTTCAAAGGTAAAATAAGCACATAATAAATACATGCTGAATAAACAGCAGTGATAGCTGTACTTGGTGTTATTATTACCAGGCTAAATGTCCCTAGACTCTTCTCTCACTCCTCATTTCTGCAGTCACTTTTTGCTGCTATTATTAAGAAGCAGTTTTTCTCTTCTTGCCACAGCTCTCCAGTTTTCTGCTCCTCATATTCTACACAGAAGGAGATGAGAAAAATCACTCTCATCCTTAGTGTATGGGATATAAATGAATGCTCCTGAAGGTGTGGTCTGTGGGCCAGGAGCACGGGTATCAGCACCGCTGTGTGGCTGCTGGAAATGTACATTCTCACGCTCCATCCCAGACCTACTGAATCAGAATGTAGAAGGCAGGGGCCCAGGGATCTGTGTTTTAACAAGCTTTCCAGGTGATTTTTCAGCATCTAAAACTTGAAAAGTACTGATATACAGTAAATAAGGACTGAATGAACTGCTTAGAGCTCAGGCTCTGTGGCAACAGAATAGCTCCATAATTCAGAAGTTCTTCCTAGTTATTTCTGGATTTTGGCTGGAGGAATAAGGCTGCCAAAGGGGTCTGTTCAAATGACCTGGAGAAAATGGGGGCATGATTGTACTAGAAAAAGTTTCAGAACGATGCTCAACGATTTTAAAAGTGACATATCCTAAAAAATTCCAAATAAAACTAATTAAAACACAGCCTTAAAAATTATAATACAAGGCCATGAGATGTGCTAGGGAATAACTGAAACTCTTTGGGAGAGAAAGAAAATTGGAGCTTAATACCCAGATACTTTCACCTAGTACCCATGTCTCTATCTTACTGGCCTATTTAATAATTTGTATCAGAGCTGGAGGTGGGACCTAGTCTTTCATTGGCTAGTGAAATCTATGCTGAAAGAGAAAAACAGGCAGAGAAAAGTTGGGGATGATGAAAAAGAAACCAGAAAGATAGGAAGTTTTCATAGAGAGTGGGAGACTGGAATTTCAGAGGTGGGAAGTGTTCTTTGATGATGTTCAAGATGGACACAAGCAGACTGGAAGGTAAAGTAGAGGGAAGGTCCCCAGGGTCAAGGATCTCAATGAGGCTGCAGTATGGATGGCCACTCACATGGTAAGTGAAATGGTCCAGAATGAGTTCAGATGGAAAGGAGACAGCAGTTTTTGAAGACAAAGTTTTTGAAGAAAATGAGAAAATAAATCAGAAGCCTAATGAAAGACTGATAAAGGGGAACAAAGAATTTCAGAATAAAATAGCATGAGCCTCATCTATCTCCTAAGCTCTCCTGAGAATTACTTGCTATACTGAGTGTGAGTTACTAATATTAGAAAGTAGTAAATGGAATCCTTAAATATATTCTATAATTTTAAAGTTTGGCTTTCCATTTATTTAGTCTATCAGGTTGTGCAAACATGCATCTATATTCAGAACTAAATAGGAAAGGGCTACACTTTCATTATCACTTTCATTTGTTTGTTTACCTTCAGGTGGTGAAGCAGTAAAATCTGATGGGCTTATTATCATAAATCCAGGACTAGTAACAGACTTTCCTCCACTGCTAGAATGCCTCAAGTACATGATTGATTGTACTTTTTCCTGAAAGATCTTGCCATCTAGAATCAAAATAAATTTTGAGAAAATTTTTAAAACGGGTAAGACAAAAATACAACGTTAAATACAAACATAAATACAAACATGTACAAAAATATTCAAAGTCAAAAAAATGGTGTACTTTATACTAATGCACATTTTGATATGTGAGGATACTCTACAATTTCTTACTTTAGACTCTTTTGTTAACTAACATTAGCTACAATAACTTCTATTTTCTTTGAATTCCAACTGTACTTATAGTTATTTCTATAGTGTAACAGCTAACTGTTCACTTTTTATATGCTAACATGATCTTTCGAAGGAGACTGTTCATTTCTTCATTACTTGAGGGAAGGTCTATGTCTTCTGTTTTTACACAGCCCCAGTATGACTCCAAAAATTAATACATCCAGCTTAATCTTCCTTTCTGAGCTTCATACTTCTAAATTCAACAGCTTGATTTCTTAAATGCAACACAAATGCAACAAATCTAAATGTGAGTCATCCTTCTGCCCTAAATTCACTCCTGCCTTGTTCTCTGGTTCCCATAGTACAAGTACCTGTTTCCCATGCAGGATCTGGGAGCCACCCTTGACCACAACCTTTCCTTTACCCATGTCAGGTCAGTCTCCAGGTTATACTGACTTTGTTTCTTGAACTCTTCTCATCCCTAGCACAGTGCTATAATGCAGGCTTTTATCACCCCTCACCTGGATTATCATCACAGACTTCTCAATGATATCCAGGATGGATATCTGGCCACCCTCAAACCCTCATAGCTACCAGCATTCTCTCCATCAAATGGTAAGCTCTGCTTAAAACCTTCCAGGGGCTCTCTGTTGCCTCCTTACCACTCTGGATAAAGTCCAAGTTTCTGATCTAGAGCAATCTCCATGAGCTGTCTCCATGCCCCTTTACCAGCCTTCTTCCTTACATTAATGTCAGCAACACCAAGCCATTTGCTTTGCCTGGAAGGCCCTTTCCTTCAATTCCTAGTCAACTCAGAGCAGGTATCTCCTCCTTCAGGAAATAGCCCCTTGCAATGCACTGCTGTGCTTTCTACATGTTATACTTACCTGTTTATGCCTCTCTTCCCTTTACTAGACTGTAAGACCACATTTTACTCATCTTTGCAACTACTCTGTGCTACCAGAATCTTGACATTACTTTATTCACTAGATGTTTGCTGAACCTAATACAAAGTCATGCTGTATAATTTCACTTGGCTTTTTACTGCAGCTGTATCATTTTATTCACTATTACATGGCTTAAAATGGCTGTTTACAATCAGTTCCCCTCTCTAAATTTACTATTTAGCTTTCTCAATGTATTCTCTGGCTTGCTTTCTTACCACATCGCATTTTCTTAGTTTTTTAAAAAATCTGATTATTCCATTTTTAAAAAAAATACTGAGATTACTCTTTCTTGTTCCATCCTTTAAATAGTATTACCAATAATTCTATCCTTAGCTTCCTTGTTTCTCCCAACACTTTTCTTCAGTGGTCTCATCTGTTCCCTAAGCTTCAACTCACTTCTATGCACATTGTTCCTCTATGCTGAATTATATTGTAACAACTGAGGCGGCGGTGAGGAGATACCCCTCGTCCAAAGTAAGGAGCAGTGGCTGCGCTTTGCTGGAGCAGCCGTGAAGAGATACCCCACACCCAAGGTAAGAGAAACCCAAGTAAGATGGTAGGTGCTGCAAGAGGGCATCAGAGGGCAGACACACTGAAACCATACTCACAGAAAACTAGTCAATCTAATCATACTAGGACCACAGCCTTGTCTAATTCAATGAAACTAAGCCATGCCCGTGGGGCAACCCAAGATGGGCGGGTCACGGTGGAGAGATCTGACAGACTGTGGTCCACTGGAGAAGGGAAGGGCAAACCACTTCACTATTCTTGCCTTGAGAACCCCATGAACAGTATGAAAAGGCAAAATGATAGGATACTGAAAGAGGAACTCCCTAGATCAGTAGGTGCCCAATATACTACTGGAGATCAGTGGAGAAATAACTCCAGAAAGAATGAAGGGATGGAGCCAAAGCAAAAACAATACCCAGCTGTGGATGTGACTGGTGATAGAAGCAAGGTCCGATGCTGTAAAGAGCAATATTGCATAGGAACCTGGAATGTCACGTCCTTGAATCAAGGCAAATTGGAAGTGATCAAACAGGAGATGGCAAGAGTGAACGTTGACATTCTAGGAATCAGCAAACTAAAATGGACTGGAATGGGTGAATTTAACTCAGATGACCATTATATCTACTACTGTGGGCAGGAATCCCTCAGAAGAAATGGAGTAGCCATCATGGTCAACAAAAGAGTCTAAAATGCAGTACTCAGATGCAATCTCAAAAATGACAGAATGATCTCTTTTCATTTCCAAGGCAAACCATTCAGTATCACAGTAATCCAAGTCTATGCCCCAACCAGTAATGCTGAAGAAGCTGAAGTTCAACGGTTCTATGAAGACCTACAAGACCTTTTAGAACTAACACCCAAAAAAGATGTCCTTTTCATTATAGGGGACTGGAATGCAAAAGTAGGAAGTCAAGAAACACCTGGAGTAACAGGCAAATTTGGCCTTGGAATACGGAATGAAGCAGGGCAAAGACTATTAGAGTTTTGCCAAGAAAATGCACTGGTCATAGCAAACACCCTCTTCCAACAACACAAAAGAAGACTCTATACATGGACATCCCCAGATGGTCAACACCAAAATCAGATTGGTTATATTCTTTGCAGCCAAAGATGGAGAAGCTCTATACAGTCAACAAAAACAAGACCAGGAGCTGACTGTGGCTCAGATCATGAACTCCTTATTACCAAATCCAGACTTAAATTGAAGAAAGTAGGGAAAACCACTAGACCATTCAGGTATGACCTAAATCAAATCCCTTATGATTATACAGTGGAAGTGAGAAATAGATTTAAGGGCCTAGATCTGATAGAGTGCCTGATGAACTATGGAATGAGGTTAGTGACACTGTACAAGAGACAGGGATCAAGATCATCCCCATGGAAAAGAACTGCAAAAAAGCAAAATGGCTGTCTGGGGAGGCCTTACAAATAGCTGTGAAAAGAAGAGAAGCAAAAAGCAAAGGAGAAAAGGAAAGATATAAGCATCTGAATGCAGAGTTCCAAAGAATAGCAAGAAGAGATAAGAAAGCCTTCCTCAGCAATCAATGCAAAGAAATAGAGGAAAACAACAGAATGGGAAAGACTAGAGATCTCTTCAAGAAAATTAGAGATACCAAGGGAACACTTCATGCAAAGATGGGCTCGATAAAGGACAGAAGTGATATGGACCTAACAGAAGCAGAAGATATTAAGAAGAGGTGGCAAGAATACACAGAAGAACTGTACAAAAAAGATCTTCACGACCCAGATAATCACGATGGTGTGATCACTCATCTAGAGCCAGATATACTGGAATGTGAAGTCAAGTGGGCCTTAGAAAGCATCACTACGAACAAAGCTAGTGGAGGTGATGGAATTCCAGTTAAGCTATTCCAAATCCTGAAAGATGATGCTGTGAAAGTGCTGCACTCAATATGCCAGCAAATTTGGAAAACTCAGCAGTGGCCACAGGACTGGAAAAGGGCACTTTTCATTCCAATCCCAAAGAAAGGCAATGCCAAAGAATGCTCAAATTACCACACAATTGCATTCATCTCACACACTAGTAAAGTAATGCTCAAAATTCTCCAAGACAGGCTTCAGCAATACGTGAACCGTGAACTTCCTGATGTTCAAGCTGGTTTTCGACAAGGCAGAGGAACCAGAGATCAAATTGCCAACATCCAGTGGATCATCAAAAAAGCAAGAGAGTTCCAGAAAATCATCTATTTCTGCTTTATTGACTATGCCAAAGCCTTTGACTGTGTGGATCACAATCAACTGTGGAAAATTCTGAAAGAGATGGGAATACCAGACCACCTGACCTGCCTCTTGAGAAATCTGTATGCAGGTCAGGAAGCAACAGTTAGAACTGGACATGGAACAACGGACTGGTTCCAAATAGGAAAAGGAGTACGTCAGGCTGTATATTGTCACCCTGCTTATTTAACTTATATGCAGAGTACATCATGAGAAACGCTGGGCTGGAAGAAGCACAAGCTGGAATCAAGATTGCCAGGAGAAATATCAATAACCTCAGAAATGCAGATAATACCACCCTTATGGCAGAAAGTGAAGAGGAACTAAAAAGCCTCTTGATGAAAGTGAAAGAGGAGAGTGAAAAAGTTGGCTTAAAGCTCAATATTCAGAAAACGAAGATCATGGCATCTGGTCCCATCACTTCATGGGAAATAGACAGGGAAACAGTGGAAACAGTGTCAGACTTTATTTTGGGGGGCTCCAAAATCACTGCAGATGGTGACTGCAGCCATGAAATTAAAAGACGCTTACTCCTTGGAAGGAGAGTTATGACCAACCTAGACAGCATATTGAAAAGCAGAGACATTACTTTGCCAACAAAGGTTCGTCTAGTCAAAGCTATGGTTTTTCCTGTGGTCATGTTTGTATGTGAGAGTTGGACTGTGAAGAAGGCTGAGCACCGAAGAATTGATGCTTTTGAACTATAGTGTTGGAGAAGACTCTTGAGAGTCCCTTGGACTGCAAGGAGATCCAACCAGTCCATTCTGAAAGAAATCAGCCCTGGGATTTCTTTGGAGGGAATGATGCTGAAGCTGAAACTCCAGTACTTTGGCCATCTCATGTTAAGAGTTGACTCACTGGAAAAGAGTCTAATGCTGGGAGGGATTGGGGGCAGGAGGAGAAGGGGACGACAGAGGATGAGATGGCTGGATGGCATCACTGACTCGATGGATGTGAGTCTGAGTGAACTCTGGGAGTTGGTGATGGACAGGGAGGCCTGGAGTGCTGCGATTCATGGGGTCGCAAAGAGTCAGACACGACTGATCGACTGAACTAACTGAACTGGTATCATATTCTTTGGCTCAAAACAAACACAACAAAACAAAATTCTTCAATTACTCCTGAGTAGAACACAGGTTTAAGTTCTCTGATCTTATATTCAAGGACTCATTTAATATGATTTTGTGTGTGGTTGAATAAATGATGATCC